>NC_083430.1:9449408-10049408 GCF_020745735.1 Hemiscyllium ocellatum | reverse complement strand
GTGGGGTGCAACAAGGATTGGTGCTGGGTCCACTACTTTTCATCATTTATATAAATGATTTGGATGTGGGCATACGAGGTATAGTTAGTAAGTTTGCAGATGACACCAAAATTGGAGGTGTAGTGGACACTGAAGAAGGTTACAACAGGATTTTGATCAGATGGGCCAGTGGGCTGAGGAGTGACAGATGGAGTTTAATTTAAATAAATGCGAAGTGCTGCATTTTGGAAAGGCAAATCAGGGCAGGACTTATACACTTAATGGTAAGGTCCTGGGGAGTGTTGCTGAACAAAGAGACCTTGGAGTGCAGGTTCATAGCTCCTTGAAAGTAGAGTCGCAGGTAGATAGGATAGTGAAGAAGGCATGCTTTTCTTTATTGGTCAGAGTATTGAGTACAGGAATTGCACCTATCCAAATATATTTTAAATGTTGTAACTGCATCTGCATCTACCACTTCATCTGTTGCAGCTGTACAGGACATTGGTTAGCCCACGTTTGGAATATTGCATGCAATCCTGGAATCCATGCTATTGCAAGGATATTGAGAGACTTGAAAGAGTTCAGAAAAGATTTACAAGGATGTTGCCAGGGTTGGAGGATTTGAGCTCTAGAGAGAGGTTGAATAGGCTGGGGCTGTTTTCCCTGGAGCGTTGGAGGCTGAGGGGTGACCTTATAGAGGTTTATAAAACCATGAGAGATATGGATAGGATAAATAGACAATGTCTTTTCCCTGAAGTGGGGGAGTCTAGAAATAGAGGGCATAGGTTTTAGGTGAGAGGGGAAGGATATGAAAGGTACCTAAGGGCAACATTTTCATGCAGAGGGTGGTGTGTGTATGGGATGAGCTGCCAGAGGAAATGGTGGAAGCTGGTACAATTACAGCATTTAACAGGCATCTGGATGGGTATATTCAATAGGAAGGGTTCAGAGGGATATGGGCTAAATGCTGGCAAATGGGACTAGATTAAGTTAGGATAACTGGTTGGCATGGATGTGTTGGACCAAAGGGTCTGTTTCCATGCTGTAGATCTCTATGACTCTACTGAAAACAACAAATGCTGGAGATCACAGCTTCCGTGTGGGGAGAGAGCAAGCTAATGTTTTGATTCTTGATAACTATTCATCAAAGCTGATGAGATGTGTGATTTGCTGGTGCTATTTGCAGCTCTCAGGAGGCCTGTTGTCATGATTTGGCAAACTCACCTGTCTTGTGGGGTTCTCAGACATCTTTGGTAGCTTGTCACCAACTGCTCTGTGACATTCATCATCCGACGACACCACACTTTCTGCTGCCCTCTACTTTTCCCTTGAGCAAAGGTCTTTTCAGCAACATCAAATGGTGAAGATACTCACATTTTCTTTCCTGAATGTCACTTTTTAAAATGTTTGTCACTCCTGCAATTTCAAACACTCCTTCACTTGTTTAATGGTATGTAAATTATTTTTATTTGCATTCAACTTAACATCCACATTTCAAAGGTTATTTTAAACAATTATCAAAACTTAAAAGACACAGAACATTGGATCTTATGAGTTTTTTCTTTGTTATTGAGTTATAGAGTCATACAGCACAGAAACAGACCCTTTGGTCCAACTCATCCATGCTGACCAAATTTCCCAAACTGAACTAATCCCACTTGCTTGCATTTTGTCCATACCCTTTTAAACCCTTCCTATTCATGCACCTATCCAAATATATTTTGAATGTTGCAACTACATCTGCATCTACCACTTCACCTGGCAGTACATTCCACATATGGACCACTCTCTGTGTAAAAACATTGCCCCTCATGTCTTTTTTAAATCTTTCTCCTTTCACCTAAAAAATATACCCCCTAGTTTTGAGCTCCCCACACTAGGAAAGAGACCTTTGCTATTCACCTTACCTATGTCCCTCATGATTTTATAAGCTTCTGTAAGGACATCCAGGAGAAAGTGAGGACTGCAGATGCTGGAGGTCAGAGCTGAAAATGTGTTGCTGGAAAAGCGCAGCAGGTCAGGCAGCAGCCAAGGAACAGGAGAATCGATGTTTCGGGCATGAGCCCTTCTTCAGGAAATGAAGGGCTCATGCCCGAAACGTCGATTCTCCTGCTCCTTGGATGCTGCCTGACCTGCTGCGCTTTTCCAGCAACACATTTTCAGCTCTGTAAAGTCATCCCTCAACCTACTATGCTCCGGTGGAAAACATCCTAGTCTATGTAGCTTCTCCTGACAACTCCAACCCTCCAGTCACAGCATCATTCTGGTAAGTCTTTTCTGACCCTCTAATATTGAAGAATATCCTCCCTGTAGCCGGGTGATCAGAACCACATAATACTCCAAAAGTGGCCATACCAACATACTGTACAACCTCCACCTGAAGTCCCAACCCCTGTACTCAATGGCGTGAGCAATGAAAGACAGGTTCTAGACACTTTCTTAACCAGCCCATCTACTCCTGATGCAACTTCCCAAAAACTATGAACCCCTAGGTCTCTCTGTTCAACAAAACTCCCCAGAGCCCTACCATTGACTACATAAATCCTTCTCATGTTAGTTTTACCAAAATGCAAAACAGCGCTTTTTTTCAAATTAAACTCTATCTGCCATTCTTCAGCCCATTGGCCCAATTGAACACGATCCCTTTGTAATCTTTGATAACCTTCTCCACTATCCACTATACCATCAATTTTGGAGTCATCCGCAAAGCTACTAATCATGCCTTCTAAATTCTTATCTAAATTGTTTAGAATAATGACAAACAACAGTGGACCCAGCACCAACCCCTGAGAAACACCACTGGTCACAGACCTCCAGTCTGAAAAGCAACCATCCATCACTACCCTCTGCCCTCTACCATCAAGCCAATTTTGTGTTGAGTATTCTTGCATAATAAATCTAAACTGAAAATGCTGGAGAAATTCAGCTGGTTTAGCAGCACCTGTGGAGAGATAAGCAGTTAGCTTTTTGAGTCCGGTATGGAACTTCCACAAATTTGAAAGGGGTTGGAAAACTGAGGGTTTTCATGCTGTTGACAGAGAACAGATTGTGAGGGTTCCCAAAGCAAATCTGTAATCTGGATGGGTTTGAAATACAAAACATGGAAGTTCATTTGAAATTTGTGTGAGGTGAGTATGAGCCAGAGACAGTCACTGAGGGAGGCGATTTGGCTACAAAAGTGGGTTTTGGCAAATATTTTATCAAGTACCTGGAAAAAAACAGAAAGCAATGAAAATTAAAAAGCCTAAAGTTTATATTGGAAATGGTTTTGGGGAGAAGAATAAAAATTTCTTCAAGGTAGGTGTAACTGGAAGAAAAGAGACAATGAATTAAACACAGATAAAAACAAAACACTGTGGGTTCTTGAAATCTGAAATAAACTCAGAAAATGTGGAGAAACTCAGCTGGTCTGGCACTGACTGTGGAGAGAGAAAACAAGTTGATGTTTGAAGTTTTATATGACTGTGCCTCAAATTTGAAAAGGGTTGGAAAATGGTGTATTTTATGCTGTTGACTGAGCAGCAAGGACTCTGTTGTGATTGAGCTTTCTTGTTGTTCACACATCCTTCATTGTTATAAAAGTACTTCTGTCCACCGCCATCCTGCTTCTAACATCTGCATCAAATCTGCAATGTTCTCTTATTCGCTCAAAGTATACAAATTTAAATACTTATTCAACTGACACCATCCACACCAATCTTCACTGTATTTATTCCAATGTATCCTTTCTAACCACTGTTGTTTTTGATTTTTTTTGTTGCTCATACTCAGACCATATGCTAAACTTCCTAATTTCACTTAATCCACAATATCCACTTCTGATTTCTAACTAGCACTGTGTCATGAATATACCACAGCTTTGCTATGTCCTTGCGTCCAATTTCTACCCTGGAAGTACATCACATTCTTTGAATATTTATTCTATGTACAGATTGAACCAATTGGCAACTGTACACAATTTTGATTTGGAGATGCCAGTGTTGGACTGGGGTGGACAAAGTTAAAAATCACACACTAGGTTATATTACAATGGGTTTAATTGGAAGCACTAGCTTTCGGAGCGCTGCTCCTTCATCAGATGGTTGAAGGAGCAGTGTTCCGAAAGCTAGTGCTTCCAATTAAACCTGTTGGACTATAACCTGGTGTTGTGTAATTTTTAACATTGTACACAATCTTGTCATACTCCACTTTTCATTTGAAACAAAGCTGAGATGATCTCGCTACTTAATTCCAGTGTATAAATTTGGATAAATCTCACACCTTTGATGCCAATGTCATAAATTTAGCAACATGTCAATAACTTTTAAAAACAAAAGTGATCAAATGTTTTTAATAGCTTCTGAAGCATGTATGTTAATGTCTAGATATTTATCAAAGATTGCTCTCAGATTAACTATTCTATTTGTTTCTGCTTTGGATCTAAATCCAGACTGTGTTTCACCAATTCTTTGTTCAAATGTGTTACTCCCAATGAATTTAATGAGATGACTCATCAAGCTTAGGGATATAAAATGATTGCACTCTATTTCTTTGGGTTACATACAATCATATAGTACAGTAGAGGCTGTTCAACCCATCATATCTGCACTGACAAAAATTACTCTAAATATAGCTAGTCTCACAAGGTAAAGACGCCATAATCCCAGTGGATCCAAGGGCTGCACTCTCATTAAAAAGAGACAATTGGTGGTGGTTAAATCAGACGGTCACAATGGCTCAGGTGAGCAACAAATTTGAGAAGGTGAGACCTAACAAGATAACCTCAGCTGGTGTGAGAAGTTTTCTAGGATAACGTAACAAATAATGAACGCCTTAAATCACTTGGAATGTGTCCTCTGGTTTATATTTGTTCACAAATTTCTACTGTAATTTCTAGTTCTGTTTCTACAAGGAGTTTTAGATATTCTGGTTTTACTTTATTTATGTCTGGAGGTTTTCCTGTATTCACCCATTTTAAAGCATTCTGCATCTCTGCTGTTGCAATGGTCTGATCAGCGTTTGCCTCTACATCTTGAGGACTCCCTTAGTTTGGATCATTGTGTAAATTCTGTCTGTCTTTTTACAACTGCATTTATTTCAGACAATATTTTACCATTGCTGCCTTTCAAGCATACAGTATCTGTTGCTATTCCCTTTTTTCTATCTGTCAAAGGTTTCACTTTCTGGTAATTAACTCTCAGCTTTTATGGTTTCTTTACAGCTCAAATACATCATCACACTCCTCATCACACCATTTATCTTTAGGTGCCTACATGTACTCTTTAATTTGTCTCAATTTCAGTATACCTGAATCTGATAAGTTATTTCTTTCTCCTTTCTCTCAAGCTTATTTCATCTGTCATTTACTCTTTGTCACATTTTCTTCTCCATGACGGTGAATTTTGTTTCCATTTGGCTGAGTAGCTGATTGGTACTGCAGAGTGATACCAGTAACATGGGTTCAGTTCCCACATTGGCTGAGGTTACCATAAAGGACACTCATTCTCACCAATTCCCCCAACGTGACACATAATAACCCTTGGGTTAAACCACAAACAGTCATCTATTTTTTATGCGCTATGGTCTGAAATGACTGTAGCAACGTTATCTTAATATTTGTCATAGAGTCAGCAGCATATTAGATGCTCTCTACCGTGCTGTTCTATTGGCTTTCTATTACTTATTCTAAGAGTGTTATCTGCTTCTGAATCCTCAGACATTTAGACTTATTTCTTACATTATGAGTGAATGTCTCTCTGATGGTTTCATTTTTCAATAAGACAATCCAACTGGTGCCCATCTCCTTTTCTGGAACTTGCAGTTTCTATTTAATTTATGCTACAAAGAGATAATTTATCTCTGTTTCACCATTGTAGAATTTATTTGATTTCTAAACACATGGCTTTGACTTTGCCACATGCATAATCTTCAGAATGGTTCCTTAGAGAAAGTGTTTGTCATCAACATATAACTTTCTTCACAAAATTGTACAAATATATGAGTGCTGGTGAAACTACACCTGATGTATGTGAGTAGTTCTGTTCCCTTTTTTTTATGGAAAGATACATTTTCATTGGAGGCAGTTCAGAGAAGGGTCACTAGTATGATCCCTTGTATGGAAGGATTGTCTAATGAGGAAAGGATTTTGAAGAATGAGAGGTGATCTCATTGAAACATATAGAATTCTTTAGTGGTTCGACAGGGTAAATGCTGAGAGTATGTTTCCTATTTTGGGAGAGTCTAGGACCAGAGGGCATGGTCTCAGATTAAAGGGGCACCAGTTTACGATGGCGATGAGGAGGAATTTCTGCTCTCAATGGATTGAGACTCTTTGGAAATCCTTGCCACAGAGAACTGTAGGGGCAGAATCCTAGTGCATATTTAAGACTGAGCTAGATAGATTATTGATCTGTCGGGGAATCAAGGGTCATCGGAAAAGGGCAGGAGAAAGTGGATGTGAGGAAAGTTGAATCAGCGATGATCCTATTGAAAATGGAACAGGCTCTGCTGAGTCCTATTCCTATTTCTCATGGCCTTATTGTACGCTAAAGAATTCTACTGGGAATAGCCTGCCGACCCCCAAACAGTAATTATCATGTCGGGTGAGAATGCCAGAGAAGTATTGAGAAACAAAAGGAGGCAATAATCATGGGGTGATTTTAATTTATATTCAACTGAAAAAAATTCAGATTTGCAATGATAACCTGATTGAGGAGTTTACAGAATTCTTTTGAGATAGTTTCTTAGGGCAACAGGTTCTGGAACCTATGAAAGCATAGATTTGACAATGTGTAATGTGACAGGATTATAAAATGATTACAGAGTAACGGCATCCCTGGATAACAGGAAGTACAATTTGATTGAATTCTACATCTAGCTTGAAAGGAGGAAGAGTGGTTCTAGAATTGGTATTTTGAACTGAGCGAGCTGAAATGAATTAAGATAAATGGCTAGGAGACAGATTAACACAGAAGCAGTGGAAGATATTTAATGGAATATTTCAGTATACTCAAAATAAATATATTTCAAATATGATGAACATTTCTAAGGGGAGGACCATCACCAATGGTTAACTAAAGACAAAAGGATCAAGCTTTAAAAAAGTGCATAATTGCACAAGGAGTGGCGTTTCAGATGGTTTGTCCAAACACAAAGAATAAAAGATAATAACTGAAAAGATAATTAGGAGAAAGAAATTGGAGTGTGACAGGAATGTAAAAACAAATTTTACGGGTATCTAAAAAGGAAAACAGTAAGCAAAATGAGTACTGATCTTCAGAGAATGAGAATGTGTAGGTAATAACAGGTAATAAGGAAATAGCAAATGAAATTAATAAGTATTTTTCTTCTGGATTCATTATAGAGGGTACAAAAAATGTAGTAATGGCTTTAAATTAGGAGATGGAAGGAAGAGAGAATTTGGTGAAATTACAAACACCAGGGAGACGGAACAAAGAAAGCTGACAGCCCCAGCAATGCCTTTTCCTCACTACATTGATGACTGCATCGGCACCACCTCATGCTCCCGCAAGGAGGTTGAATAGTTTATCAACTTCACCAACACATTCCACCCCGACCCTAAATTCACCTGGACCATCTCTGACACCTCCCTCCCCTTCCTGGACCTCTCCAACTCCATTAATGATGGCCAACTTGACACTGACATTGTTTACAAATCCACCGACTCCCACAGCTACCTGGATTACATCTCTTCTCACCGTACCTCCTGCAAAAATGCCATCCCGTATTCCCAATTCCTCCGCCTCCGCCAAATCTGCTCTCAGGAGGACCAGTTCCACCACAGAACACGCTAGATGGCCTCTTTCTTTAAAGACCGCAATTTCCCTTCCCACGTGGTTAAAGATGCCCTCCAACGCATCTCATCCACATCCTGCACCTCTCCCCTCAAACCCTACCCTTCCAACCATAACAAGGACAGAATGCCCCCATCCTCACCTTCCACTCTACCAACCTTCGCATAAACCTCATCATCCGCTAACATTTCCGGCATCTCCAAACGGACCCCACCACCAGAGATATATTTCCCTCCCACTCCTTTCTGCTTTCCATAAAGACCATTCCCTCTGTGACTACCTGGTCAGGTCCACACCCCCCTACAACCCACCCTCCCCTCCTGGCACCATCCCCTGCCACTGCAGAAATTGCAAAACCTGCGCCCACACCTCCTCCCTCACCTCCATCCAAGGCCCCAAAGGAGTCTTCCACATCCATCAAAGTTTCACCTGCACTTCCACACATGTCATTTATTGTATCCGTTGCTCCCAATGTGGTCTCCTCTACATTGGGGAGATTGGATGCCTCCTCGCAGAGCCCTTCAGGGAACATCTCTGGGACACCCGCACCAATCAACCCCACCACCCCGTGGCCCAACATTTCAACTTCCCCTCCCACTCTGCCGAGGACATGGAGGTACTGGGCCACTGCCACTCCCTCACCACCAGACGCCTGGAGGAAGAACGCCTCATCTTCCTCCTCGGAACACTTCAACCCCAGGGCATCAATGTGGACTTCACCAGTTTCCTCATTTCCTCTCCCCACAGTTCCATGCTTCCAGCTCAGCACTGTCCTCATGACCTGTCCTACCTGCCAATCTCCCTTCCCACCTATCCACTCCACCCTCCTCCCTGACCTATCACCTCCATCCCCTCCCCCATCCACCTATTGTGCTGTATGCTACTTTCTCCCCAGCCCCACCCCCTCTCATTTATCTCTCCACTCTGCAGGCACCCTACCTCCAATCCTGATGAAGGGCTTTTGCCCGAAATGTCGATTTTCCTGCTCCTGGGATGCTGCCTGACCTGCTGTACTTTTCTAGCACCGCTCTGATCTAAACTGATGGAGCTGCAGGCTGACAAGTCCTTGGATCCTAATTTCAGAGGTGGCTACAGAATTAGTAAATTCACTGACATTAATTTTCGAAAATTCATTAGATGCTGAAAAAAAATTGCAATCAGACTGAAAAGTGACAAATGAAACTCCAAAAGTGTTTACAATATGTATTAATGACTTGGAGGAAGGAAGTGAATGTACTGTAGCCAAATTTGCAATGACATAAAAATAGATGGAAAGGCAGGTTCACAGAGGGATACAAACAGTTTACAGAAAAATATTGATAGAGTAAGTAAGTGAGCATACAGTTGGCAAATGGAGGATAATGTGGGAAAATGTGAAGTTGTTCATTTTGGAATGGAGACAAAAGAACATAGTATTATTTCAATGGAGAAAACCTGCAACACAAAGTGACTTGAATTTACTTCTGCACAAAACACAGAAAGCTAGAACACGTGCAGTGCATAATCCGGAGGTCTAATGGAATGGTAGCCCTTATTTCAAGGGGGTTGGAGTGCAAGAGTAAGGAAAACTTGCTGCAACATAAATGGGTCTTTTTTCTGAATGGCAGGCAGCGACTAGTGGTGTACCACAGGAGATCATTACTAGGATCCCGGCTAGTCACAATATACATTCATGATTTAGATG
This sequence comes from Hemiscyllium ocellatum, assembly GCF_020745735.1. Taxonomy (NCBI): domain Eukaryota; kingdom Metazoa; phylum Chordata; class Chondrichthyes; order Orectolobiformes; family Hemiscylliidae; genus Hemiscyllium; species Hemiscyllium ocellatum. Next base: position 10,039,952 of record NC_083430.1, on the reverse strand, counting down.
AGGAAACTAAATGCAATATCTTAACATTTGCAGATAACACAAAGTTTGGTGGAAGGGTGAGCTGTGAGGAGGATGCAGAGATGTTGCAGTGTGGTTTGCACAGGCTGAGTGAGTGGACAAATGCATGACAGATGCAGAGATAGACAGAATCGTGATTAATAGGGGAATCAAGGGTTATGGAGAAGATGGAAAGTGGCTGTGAGGAATGTAGGATCAACCATCATTCTATGGAATGGCTGAGCAGGATCAATTGGCTGAACAGTGTAGTCCTGTTCCTATTTCCTGTGGTTTTAAAAGAGGCAGAAATCAGAAAGCTAAAAGCCAGTTCGCTTCATGTCTGCATGTGAAAAGTGCTAGATTCGATATTCAAGGAACTTCTAGCCATTGTCTATAATAGGCTTTACATGTAAATATTGAACTGGCTACACAGAGGATTACTGATGCTAGCGAAAGAAAAAAAAGAAAGAAAAAATAAAACTCACACAGATCTTGTAGTAGGAAAGTCACTGAATTGTACATAAGAGAACTTAGGAGCATAAAATAGGATAAGGTGATTATAGGTAACACACACATGAATAAAATCAAGATAATCTGAAAGAGTCAACATGGTTTTCCGAACAGAATATCATGTTTAACCAATTTATTGGAGCTTGTTGAATGACATGCGCTGTGGATAGAGGGCAGCCTGTTGATGTATCAGAATTTAGCTTCCAGAAGACACTTGGGAAGGTGTCACAGAAAAGGTTATTGTACAGAGTTGGAGATCAAGTGGCAGGAACTTACATACTAGCAAGGATAGGTCAGCTGGCTACGTAAATCAGTGTTTGCAAAAATGGACCTTTTTTATGATTGGCAGCCTAGGATGAGTATCACAAACATTGCATACTCATGTACTCCACTTCCCACTTCCTGCTGATATCCCAAGATAATTACATTTGTGCAGGAATCTGTTTTGGGGTTTCAGCATTTTACAATTAATACTAATGCCTTAAATGATGGGAGTGAAGACCTGGTGGCTAAATTTGCAGATGACCTAAAGGTAGGTATGAGAGTATGTTGTGAAGAGGACATAACAAGATTAAAAGATTGAGAAAATATCTAGCCAGGTAAATTAGAATGTAGGAAAATGTGAAATAGTTCAGTTTTACAGGAAGAATGAAAATGCAAAGTATTACTTAATCTTGGAACTTTTTGCCTTGGCAGGTGATTGTGCTGGAGTCATTGAATGTACTTAAGGTGGAGGTAAATACATTCTAGTTAGGCAAGGGATCAAAGCTTATTGGCAGTAGATGGAAACGTGAAATTGGAAACAAACAGATCAGCCATGAGCTTATTGAAAAACAGAGCAGGCATAAGGGGCCTACTTCATATGTTTGTAATGACAAGCCTTCCTAATGGTCCTTTACTGATTTTCGTGTCTAAGTCACTCATTAAAATGATTGTAATTAATTGATAATAACTCTTCTCAATACCACCATTAAATGTTTAGATTTTGGCTAAAAAATACAGATATTTCCTTTGATCTTCATGGTCACTGTATCTGGACTGACCAGTAAGCTTCAACTAATCTCTTGCATTTATGTTTACTAGAATTTCTATTCTATTTCTATTTTTCACCTCCTTAGAGGTAAAGCACATCATTCTGTTTTCCATATGACAGAATCATCTTACTTCTTCAATTCCTCATAAACTAATAGTGTCTATCCATCACCCACATACAGAAATCAATCTTTCTATTTCCAATTCAAATATTATTTTAATCCATGGTCCTACTTTCAAGAAACCTCTCCTTCCATTAAGTGGAGCAGGCTGAGAAACTGATCTTTTTTGTGAGGTCAATTTAATCATGAACATATTGATGACTTTATTGGGCAAGGGCTTCTCCTTCCCTGCCGCGATTTACAAGAGCATCAGTTGCTCAAGGCCCAAACTCTTTTTATTGACTATAATTTTCCATTGAATTATGCAATGTGAGATTCCAGTGCTTCACAGGTCAATGCCAGAGTTTATGGTATCATCTGCTGACCCAGAGGAAAGTAACTAACACAGCACAGTCTAGTAGAGCTATTTAAGTCCGTAGGGAGTTACATAAAATCATAGAATAGTTCCAGCAAAGAAGGAACCCATTAACTTGTCTCCACTGCAGTCATTTAGTTTCAACGTGAGATGTTGAGGGAATCCGTTTGCTAATTGCTCTAATCTGTTATATTTTGCAGCCTATCCGTATCTCTTTTCTACTCAAAGACATCAGAGCCATTAATTTCAATCATGACATCAACGACTGTCATTGTTCAGCAGCCCACTTCTGGGATACCAGCAGGAAATGGACAGTGGAGCACAGGACTATGCAACGTTTGTGACGACATGACTATCTGTAAGTCTCCTCGTCAATTGATTCTTCATTGGGTAATTGCAGCAACGGAGTTCAAATTGCCTTTATAAGTCACTCTTTCCATTAACTTTGAATCAGGGAAGATAACAAAAGTACAGGTGAGAGCTTTTCACATGAGATTGTCAGTTATGGGCATATATTTGGTACTCAGCCTGTCCCCAGTTGGATCTTCAAACATAAAAGGACAAGCTTCCAGAGGATCCAGTCACAGGAAATCACTCCATGCATAGTGCCACTGCCTCTGACTCAAAGCTTTAGGTGAAATTCCCACTCATTCGCTGACCAGGCACAAAAGGAAAGTTCATTAGACAATTAAATGGTGTAAGCATTATCCTGACAATCCTTCCCACACCATCAGTTCCCAAAGGAAAAAAGTAAAACTAACAACATTTCATAAAATATCCGCAGGCACTTCAGTCAAAAATTGACATAGAGCTCAAGAAAAACAGCCATTAGCACAGGTGGTTCAAAAAAGTCTCAAAGTGTAGGCTTTGGAGAGACAGGTTTGGGGAGAGAATTTCAGACTGTGGGGACTGGACAAGGAACCCATGTTAAAAATCCCCTAATTCTAAATGTTAAAGAGTGGAGACACTCAGTCCAGGGTCATTCTTACACTTGTCTTTGAGAAATAACACAATAATTAGCCAGTGCATGTCAGAATACATACATTTATAGATTGAGAACTGGAAATAGCCTTTCAGACAATACTAGGTTGCAAAGAAATTATTAGACGATTGATTGAAACTGCGAAATCAAAATGTTAAAGGAGACGATGATCTATTTGATGTTTACCAAACTCTAGTGATTTTGGAAAGCAGTGTTCATTGAACTTTCAGAGAGAGATATGGGTGGAGTTTTATTGCTTTAACTGTTCCTTGATTGAGGGAATGAGTATAGCTTTTCACCGTACACCGAGTAGCTGTGGGCAGTTCCCAGAGAAGTCTGGAAGGTTACAGTACGGTATCACTCAGTCTTGAAGACTGAGAGCTTCTAACATTTCTATCAGTGAACTGGCTTGAAAAAAAACCCGATAAGGCTCCAAATGTCAAGGTTTAAATCTGTTTCTCATTGACAGGGCTCCTGATATAAGTTTAAAAAATAATGGGGGGTATAGGTAGACTAAATGGTAGTTGTCCTTTCCCTTGGATAGGGGATTTCAAGAGTGGAGGCACATTTTTAAGGTGAGAGGACACAGATTTAAAATAGACTATGAGGGGCAAATCTTTTACACAGAGGGTGGTTCGCGTGTGGAATGAACTTTCTGAGGACGTAGTGGATGTGGGAATAATTACAATATTTAAAAGATATTTGGATAAGTACATGAATAGGAGAGATTTGGAGGGATATGGGCCGGGAGCAGGCAGGTAGGACCAGTTTAGTTTGGGATTATGTTCAACGTGGACTGGTTGGACTGAAGAGTCTGTTTCCATGCTTTATGACTTTATGAATCTATGACTCTATGATTCTCTGAATCAGAAATGTGATCTGGTGATTTCCCATTATTCGAAAACTGATAGCAATATTAACTTGTCAACAAGAAACTGAAAGAACTGTGAGAAAGTCACTTAATTTCACCCTTGTAGTTTGGACTCTTGAACCACAGAGATTTTCCACATGCAGTTGTTGTGCTGTGGTCTGTGTGTGTGTGTGTGGTGTATGTTTCAGAGGTAGTAAATACATTTGTGTGGTAGCTTAAATGATAACCAGTTTGGTACTTGTTGAAGAATATATTTTTCTGTAATAAATGTTATTTTTGAGTTTATTCAAAAGTCTGGTAGAAGTGTATTTTGGTCTAGTTAACAATAATAAAGAAAAACAAATTGACCATTTTTGTTGAATGAATAAGGCTTTTACACTTTTGGATTGAATTGAATTAGCTTTAATGTCACATGTACTCACATGAGTACAGTGAAAAGTTTACAAGTCACCACAAACAGTACCATTTTAGGTACCTCGGTGCAGTTCTTCAGGACAAGTTCTTAGGGAAAAAAAATTGCAAAAAACATCCATGATTACGGATCATAGGAATAAATTAGAAATTAGAGAAATAAGGAGTTCAGACCAACAGTCCTTCCAACCGAGTCTGTGCCATCACCCGGCCTCCACTCGGGTTTTTGTGGTAATGGAAATTGATTTCCAGCCTCACAATACATAATGGATTTCTTGCTGAAAATGTGTTGCTGGTCAAAGCACAGCAGGCCAGGCAGCATCTCAGGAATAGGGAATTCGACGTTTCGAGCATAAGCCCTTCATCAGGAATTATGCTCGAAACGTCGAATTCCCTATTCCTGAGATGCTGCCTGGCCTGCTGTGCTTTGACCAGCAACACATTTTCAGCTGTGATCTCCAGCATCTGCAGACCTCATTTTTTACACTATAATGGATTTCTTCTCAATCATTCAACTTACCCTTTTGTTGAAAATCCTGGAAAATTGGCATGATGGCCATTTCACCAGATTTTCTACAGTGGTGTTCATGGATAATCAGGAGAATCCGCATTGAGATTCATTTGGTAAAATCCTGGAGTTGTATTCATGACAGGTCTGCTTTGAAGTCTAATCTTTGAATCAACTATTAGAATCATCAAATTGTACAGTTTACCAAAAGGCCCTTTGGCCCATCAAGACTGTACTGTGAAAATAGACATCGACTTTCCTGTGCTAGACCTATAGCCTTGAATGTTATAACACTTAAGGTGCTTATCCAAGTACTGTTTAAACATTGTGAGGTTTCCCTCTTCAACTGCAACCACCCCCCCACCCCCCCAATAACCAGAGACAGTACATTCGTACATTCCAGACCTCCAGGACCATCCAGGTGAAAAAGATTTTCTTCAAATCCCCTTTAAATTTCATGCCTTTCAGTAAGTTATACCTCCTTGTTGTCAACCCTTTGACTTAGAGGAACAGTTATTTTCTATTCACCCTGTTCATGCCTTTTGTAATCTCATACATCTCTATTTGGGATCACCTCTGTTGGGATCAATAACTCTTTGACTTTACAGTAACTGTTAAAAGCTGAAAATGTGTTGCTGGAAAGACGCAGCAGGTCAGGCAGCATCCAAGGAGCAGGAGAGTCGATGTCTCGGGCATCAGCCCTTCTTCAGAAGAGGGGCTCATGCCCGAAATGTCGATTCTCCTGCTCCTTGGATGCTGCCTGACCTGCTGCGCTTTTCCAGCGACACATTTTCAGCTCTGATCTCCAGCAGCTGCAGTCCTCACTTTCTCCAAGTAAATGTTAAAAACCAGTCCATGAAGATTCTGGTTCATTATCCTGTTTCTAAGTGTTCTACTGGAGCTGAGAATTCTTAGTATGGAAATTCTCTTCTTCAGTCTCTCCATTTGCCTACCATTCCCTCTTCCTTCGACACACTCCTTAAAATGTGCCACACTCCTGATCACCTATCCTAATGTCTCATTTATATATTTTTTCTTTCGTGGAACGTGGGATTCACTATAAAGGTCACCATTTGCTCACTAACCTTAATTGGTCTCTAGCTGAAAATGTGTTGCTGGAAAAGCGCAGCAGGTCAGGCAGCATCCAAGGAGCAGGAGAGGGGATCCAAGATGGCGGCGACCCAGCAAGACTGAGTCCACAGTGCTCTACCCAAAACTTGGGAAAAGTGGGCTATCCACCCCCACCACACTCACTAAACCATTTATAATAGTTGTTAACCTTAAGTAGTTACCTATTAGTACATTTAAATAGTCTAATACTAGCTGGAAAATGAGTAAAGGGAAGGGAACAGGCGGCTCTAAGAAAGCAGGGACCCCTCCCCCACCCTCTCCCTCTTCAGCTGCAACAAAGGTGTCTTCAGCTACTTCAGGAGATTTACCAATGAAGATGAGCTTTGAGGAGATGTTTGCCAGGTGGGAGGCGAAGATTGATGCTTTTATCGATGAGTCTCGGCAGAGCAGAGAAGCACTATCAGCCGAGCTGCAGAAGCAGGGCAGAGACATTCAGGAATTGGAGTGCCGAGTCAGAGAGGTGGAGTCGAAGGCCGCAGCCTCAGAGACTGGGATAAAATCAACAGCCGACCACATCCGTTTTCTCGAGAATAGAGTCCAGAACCTAGAAAAGCACATTGATGACCTCGAAAATCGATGTCGTAGAAAAAATATTCGGTTGTTGGGCCTTCCCGAGCAGGAAGAGGGAGGCCAGCTGACAGCATTCTTAGAGCATTGGCTGCCACAACTTTTAAATCTGCATAATGGATCAGGCCGGGTAAGGGTGGAATGGGCCTACCGGGTCACAGTACGTGGGCCCGGCTCAACCCAGCGCCCACGCCCGGTCCTGTTCCAGCTGCAGAGCTATAGGGAGAGGCAGATGCTCCTGGAAGCCTCAAGAAATCTGGGAAAAGATCCCCAAGCTATGACCCACAAAGGATCCAGGATCATGCTGTTCCAGGACTTCTCCCCAGCTTTGGTCCGAAAGAGGAAGGCATTCGATGAGGCGAAGAAGCGTTTAAGGGACTTAAATATCCAGTACTCCTTACGATATCCAGCGACGCTACGCCTTAGCCACGAAGGATCCATATATAACTTCGGATCACCGGAGAAGGCTAAGGAATTCTTGGACTCTCTTAAATAAGCTGTAAGAGATTGTGGACGCTGGTCTGCCTTTCCCATTATTTTGGTTTACATCCCTTCATCTTTTCTTATCTTTCCCCCTATGTGTGTATGTATATATATATGTTGGGGCGTTTGGTTAATGTTGATGGGGGGAGGTGGTTGCAAATGTGTTGCTGGTCAAAGCACAGCAGGTTAGGCAGCATCTCAGGAATACCTTATTCTATTTTACTTCTGTTTTTAGGAGCGGGGTTGTTTTTCTTTCCCCTGTTATTTTGTGGTATTATATTTTAAGTATTACGTGTTGAGATTGTAATCTTATAGTTATATATGGTATTAATATTCCCAAATATATTTAGATGTGGGTGTGGGTGGGGGTGGGGTGTTCACTGTTAACTCTAGCTTTATATTATATTTGAATTCTCCTCATTTTATTGAGGAACACCTGGGTCAAGGGTGGGGCACTGGTTGGAAGAGGGTAAGATGGACTGTGGGAGAGGAAGTGACGCTCCCTGGGAACAAGGGAGAAAATCTCCAATTCGGAATTTTTATATTTTTTATACTTAGAAAGAGTTTTTTGTTATATTGTTTTGAGTGTATCAGAGAATCTTTACTTTTGTAAATCTTGTATGCTCCATGCTCGGGATGTTCTAGATAGGGTTTCCCCTCCCGAGGGGTCTCGGATCTGTCCAGATGATTATGGCTGAACAGTCGGTTAAGTGGTGCACCTGGAATGTCAGGGGGAGTAATTCGCCAGTTAAAAGGAAGAAAATATTATCAAATCTTAAGAAGGAGAGAGTTGATATAGCACTCCTACAGGAGACACACCTGTCGGATAAACAACACTTAAAATTACGACAGGGCGGATTTGATCAGGCCTTTTTTTCCTCTTTTAATTCAAAAAGCAGGGGAGTCGTTATCCTTGTCCGGAAGAACTTCCCTTTGAAAATTCTAAATCAGATAAAAGACGAATCTGGACGATATATTTTGATTAAAGCCCTCATAAATGGAGAGGAATATGGGATCTTAAATGTATACTGCCCCCGGCACACCCCTTTAAATTCATAACGGAAGCTTTTTCAAAACTGATGGCCTTTGGTGCCCGTCATACAATTATAGGGGGAGACTTTAATTGTATTATGGATCCGGAAATAGACAGGATTCCCAAGAGTGCCGCTGGAGTATCTCCCAGATCTAGACAACTGGCGGACCTGAATAAAGAATTAGGATTGGTAGATGTATGGAGATGTCTCCATCCACAGGGTAGAGATTTTTCTTTCTACTCTAATCCACATAAATGTCACACAAGAATTGATATGTTTTTTGCCCCATCGATTTTTCTAAACTCTATAGCAACCTGTAAAATAGGTACTATAGCAATCTCGGACCATGCCGCTGTATACATGGAAACTAAGGTAAAGAACAATGGGACATCTGCTCGGCATTGGCGTATGGACCCCTTCCTGATAAAAGATAGCAAATTTTTAAAGTACTTCTCCCAAGAACTTAAAACTTTTTTGGAAATTAATACTGGTACGGCTAGCAATCCGTCAATGATGTGGGAGACCATCAAAGCTTATGCACGAGGTTTGATCATCTCCTATTCAGCGACCCAGAGGAAAATGAAGGGAGAGCAACAGCGTCTGCTCGAAGCTCGCCTAAAAGCAGCCGAAACAGCATACGCTGATAGACCTTCTATCACAAAATTGCAGAGGATTACAGCTCTTAGGACAGCTTTAAACACCGCGCTTACTCAAACGGCTAAAAGGGAAATATTATTTGCGAAACATAGATTATATGAATATGGCGACAAACCGGGTAGATACTTAGCATTTCTTGCAAAGAAAAAGAAAGCCCCTCAAACTATTCCGACCATCAAGGAAAGTACAGGTACCCTGACTCATGATCATAAAAAGATCAATGCGACCTTTAAAGAATTTTATTCTGAACTATATAGATCGCAGGATTGTGAAGATAGGATTAGGAGGATGCAGTCATTTTTTAAAAATTTGACCTTCCCGGGCCTGACTCCGGAACAGGTGTCGGCCCTAAATACCCCTTTAACAGTCCAAGAAATACTTGAGGCAATTAGGCAACTTCAGAGCGGAAAAGCACCGGGCCCGGATGGTTTTCAAGCTGAATTCTATAAAGAATTTACAGGAATATTGGTTGACCCACTTATGGATATGTATAATTTTGCTCATAGTCAGGTCTGTCTCCCGCCCACGCTGAAAGAAGCAAATATTTCTCTTATCCTCAAAAAAGGAAAAGACCCAGAAGATTGTGCATCTTACAGACCGATATCCTTACTAAATGTAGACTTTAAAATTCTCTCAAAAATGTTAGCACTAAGACTAGAAAGGGTACTGCCATATATTATAAAGGAGGACCAGACGGGATTTATTAAGGGCCGCAGATCATCCAATAATATCAGAAGGGTCTTGAATATGATCCAAGCCTGTCATCAGGGAAAGATACCAGGAGTAGTAATTTCATTGGATGCGGAAAATGCATTTGATAGGGTTGAATGGTCATATTTATTTTACACATTGGAAAGGTTTGGCATTGGACAGGTGTTTACCAAATGGGTTTCAACATTGTATAATGACCCCAAAGCAGCTGTTATTACTAATGGGTTAAGATCGGATGGCTTCAGTGTGGGTAGGGGCTGCCGTCAAGGATGTCCTCTCTCACCATTGTTGTTTACACTGATAATCGAACCATTAGCAGAAGCCATCCGGACTAATCCTAATATAACGGCCCCGAGGATTGGTACAGGTAAACACAAAATTACCCTCTATGCAGATGACGTTCTCTTATTCCTCAGTAATCCTTTAATGTCAGTGCCTCGTCTAATTCAAGTTATTAATACATTTAGTGCATTCTCAGGCTATAAAATTAATTTTTCAAAATCGGAAGCCATGCCAATGGGTGGTCTGGCTATGATACCCCACTTAATGGACGGATCCCCTTTTCCCTTCCGTTGGTCCCTGGAGGGCTTCTTATATTTAGGTATTTTTATCATGCCAGTATTTGATCAGCTGTATAGGGCTAATTTTGTACAATTAATGGAAAGGATAAGGCAGGACCTCCAGCGATGGAGAGACCTTCCGATTTCCTGGCTAGGGAGAATAGCATTAATTAAAATGAATGTTCTGCCCCGTCTCTTATATCCTATGAGAATGCTCCTGCTGATGCTGCCAAGGCTAGCCCTACGTAAATTATATGGCTGGTTGGGCTCCTTTATTTGGAACCATAGACGGCCCCTTATTAAGCTGAAGAAGCTACAGCTTCCACAGGCAAGGGGAGGACTGGACTTCCCAGACTTTAGGAAATATCAGTTAAGCTCCCTACTAAGTTACATAGCTGATTGGGTTTCATCTGATCCACAATCAATTTGGCTGGATATCGAAGCCTCCCAAGTAAAATACCCACTTATTAACCTTTTATTTTCAGATAAGAGGAAAATCATTACAGACCACTGTAAAAATCCCATAATATTAAACACAATTAAGGCCTGGAATATAATGCGGCAAAATGAGGGTAACTCACATAAAACATCCCCCCATGCACCAATAGTAGGCGCATGGGGATTCCAACCGGGGATTACAGATGCCACCTTTAAACTCTGGAGATCCAGGGGCATCTCATGCTTAGGGGACCTATTTAAAGATGGGATCCTGATGTCCTTTGAGCAGCTGCGTCTGAAATTCAGAATACCTAATGGGGATCTCTTTCGATACTTCCAAGTTCGAGATTATATACAGAGGAAGACTACATTAATAGATAGTCTTTATAAATCAGACAGAGAACGTAATGTCTTACGACCAGCAGGGGCATCCTCCATTAGTACTATATACCATTTGCTACATGATGGAGTCTCAGGAGACATGGATGACCTGCTTAAAACATGGGAGCAGGACTTGGGGCTAGAAATCTCTGAGGATATGTGGAATGACATTTGGGAAAATGCTAGAAGAATTGCTATCTGTAACAGAACTCAGGCTATCCAACTAAAGATACTTCATAGGGCCCATATAGCTCCGGCTCGACTGGCAAAATTTAAGGCAAGAGCATCTCCAATGTGTCCCAAATGCAAAATAGAGGTGGGTACTCTTGTACATTGTCTGTGGACTTGTCAGAAAATCCGCAGATACTGGACTAAAGTGGCAAATACCCTGACAGAAATTTTAGGAATGGAAATTAGGGTGGACCCTGTATCTCTCCTTTTGGGCTTTTCGAACCTCTCATCTCTGGATATGCATGGGAAGAGATTATTTTCTATTCTCTCTTTCTGTGCAAGGAAAAATATTTTGGTGAACTGGGTGGCTGAGGGCCCCCCTGGACTTTCAAATTGGCACAGATTAATTATGGAATATATCCCCCTTGACTTCCTCACAAATATGGTGCACCGAAAGACTGAATTATTTTATAAAATATGGCAGCCCTTTTTGAATTATATAAATGCAGATATTTCGGCTATCCTAACAAGGGCTTTTATTTAGTGAAGATTTCAGACCGGGCTGCTCCGGGGCCCCTTGGGAGAGGAATCTTGCGCGAATACGGGTTTTATTATATTTGATGTTTATACATTCCGAGCATGTAAGAGACTTAGGTATACACTCTGGTTAGATTAGTAGAAAGTTGAGTTTTTTTTTCTTTCTTTTTTTCGTTTCTTTTTTTTTCTTTTTTTTGTTTTCTTTCTTTCTCTTTTCTTTGTTAAATTATGACTATTGTATATATGATTTAATTGTACATCAATGTTTGTATTTGAGAGTTTTGTTTATTTTTGTAAATTTGCAAAAATGTTAAATTTCAATAAAAATATCTACAAAAAAAAAGGAGCAGGAGAGTCGACGTTTCAGGCATCAGCCCTTCTTCTCGATGCTGCCTGGCCTGCTGCGCTTTTCCAGTAAAACATTTTCAGCTTAATTGATCTCTAGACCATTTCAGAAGGTGGTTGTGGGTCAATTGAATTACTGTGGATCTGTAGGCCAGGCAAGACAAGAACAGTGGACTGTCTTCCCTAAAGTAAACAATTAGCTTGACATTTGCAAAATTTGAATTCAATTCTTCCATGGTGTGATAAGGGCCTATGGTGCCAGAACATAGTGTACTGTGGATTACCATTCTAGTGACATTATCACTGCAAATGTGTTGCTGGTCAAAGCACAGCAGGTTAGGCAGCATCTCAGGAATAGAGAATTCGACGTTTCGAGCATAAGCCCTTGGTTCCTGATGAAGGGCTTATGCTCGAAACGTTGAATTCTCTATTCCTGAGATGCTGCCTAACCTGCTGTGCTTTGACCAGCAACACATTTGCAGCTGTGATCTCCAGCATCTGCAGACCTCATTTTTTACTCGAAGACATTATCACTGCAACCACATGACTGGGATTCAATGCTAAATTTTGTCTCATATAATACTCATCTGAAGTGCTCTTATTGTGCTTGTGCATTAAAGGTATTGTACAAAAGTATTGTTTTTTGTTCCTCATTTCTTAATTTTGGTGAGCAGAATTTTTTGCTCGGGCTGTGTTTTGAAGTAATCAGGGTGTGCTGTGGGAAATTCTCTGGCCTGTATATTTGACCATGTATGGAGTACATTCTGTATAGACTCCACTGTGTCTGATTCACCATCAGGAGCAACTGAAATTTAAATGTTAGATTTGACAACCTTACTCAGAGAGACAAAATGACTGTCGGGTTGGGAAATGACAGAGTTCACTTTAATTAAGTTGTTGGCAGATGCAAACTGTGAGGTTAGGAATGAGGGAGGCAGAAGAGGGGCATTTCCTGTGTCGCATATCCCTAGGTGTTAATTCATATCTAATCTGGGAGGACTATGTTCTAAATAAACCAATTTATGAGCTTTCACTTCCAATTATAAAAGAGGAAGTCCTCAGTGAACACCTGCATAGACATATTTCAGTTTCATTTCTTACAATGAAAATCTCTTTAGATTTCTTACAGTGTGGAAACAGACCCTTTGGCCCAACAAGTCCACACCGACCCTCTGAAGTGCAACCCACCCAGACCCATTCCCCTACATTTACCCTTTCACCTAAACTACAGGCAATTTAGCATGGCCAATTCACCTGACCTGCACACTTTTGGACTGTGGGAGGAAACCCACGCAGACACGGAGAGAACGTGCAACTCCACACAGTCAGTCGCCTGCGATGGGAATTGAACCTGGGTCTCTGGCGCTGTGAGGCAGCAGTTCTAACCATTGTGACATCATGACGCCCACTTTAAAATTAGATTCGATTCCCTACAGCGTGGAAACAGGCCCTTTAGCCCAACAAGTCCACACCGACCCGCCGAAGAGTAACCTCCCCACCCACGACTAACGCACCTAACATTATGGACAATTTAGCATGGCCAATTCACCTGACCGGCACATCTTTGGACTGTGGGAGGAAACCCACACAGGCACGGGGAGAATGTGCAAACTCCACATAGACAGTTGCCCGAGACTGGAATTGAACCTGGTGCTGTGAGGCTGCAGTGCTAACCACTGTGCTACTGTGGCAGGAGACTTATCTCTCATATTTCACCAAGGCAGTTCAATAATGCTTAAACTCCACCTCTGATATCCAACGTTCAGCACTCCCAGATAGACAGAATGGATGATGTGGCAGAGTGTGGTTTTGGAGGTGGGAGATCAGCAGGAAGGCACATCTCGTTTGCGCCACATTGATCCTTGAGAAACTGACTCAGTTGAAAGCTGCTTCTTTTCTCCAGCTTTAGGGGAGCAACTTGGAATTATTCAGAGGATCCTTGACAGCCGCACATCCGCTACACCAGAGTTTGACCCACATTGGATTAGGTGATCCCACTGAGAGAATGGTAGAAGTTCTGCAGAGAGTAGAACATTCTTTGCTGAAGTTACGTATGTGTGAAACAGCAACTGGGCTTCTGTGAGATATCCCTTTAATCTGTTGACAGTCATAGAAAAAAGGCTGATACAAGTCTGATGGACAGTTGGGTGAGGTCAAGTGGGCATTCCGATAAAACAGAGCCAAACCACAACTTTGCATTTGGAAGAGAAGATTAAAACAAAGTAAAGACTCCACAGTGGGAGGAATTGCCAGTTTTCTGGAGATGGATGGAGGATATAAATTCAGTTTTAAAAGTCTGGAAATGATAAAGCTGGTGTCACTAAAAACCATAAGACCTAACCACTTCACTGATGTATTTAGGGAAGTAAACGTCTTGTTATTTCCTGATCAGTTGATTCTAAACCCACATTAATGTGATTAACTACCTTTGATGTGCTTTCACAAACTATGCAGTTATAGATCCATGGACTCATAGAATCATAGAGTTATACCTCACAGAAGCAGACCCTTTGGTCCGACTTGTCCACACCTACCAGACATTCCAATCAGGCCTAGTCCCATTTGCTGGCATTTGGCTGATACCCCTCTAAACCCTTCCAATTCATATACCTATCCAGATACTTGTTAAACATTGTCATTGTACCAGCCTTCACCACTCCCTATGGCACCTTGTTCTGTACACACACCATAATCTGAGTGAAAAAAAGGTTACCCCCTCAGGTCCTTTCTAAATCTTTCATCAAAAGTGCTAGAGTGTACAAACTATGTTTATTGATGGTGGTGGACCACATCTGCCTTCTTCAGGCACATGGAACTGGCCAACAAATGTTCAGAGGGTCACTGGATTCAAAATGTTAACTCGGTTTTCTCTCGACAGATGCTACCAGACCTGCTGAGTTTCTCCAGTGATTTGTTTTGGTGTGCATAAAATGTTTTGTTGTGTGTTGGGGGGGGGGGGGTCTAACTAGCTGTAATTACCCACGTCCTGCTTCTTAGAAGGGAAAATTAGGAAGATGAAGGAGGTATGCGGTGATCAACACCTGTCCTCTACACTCTATACCTTGTAAATCACTGAAACCTGCCTCATCAGCCATCAACCACTCAACAATTCTTGTACTCACCCCACCCAAGAGTCACGTAAAGTCTGAGCCATTGGAATGGGGTGTTTCTGGTGAAATAATATGGGAAGGCTTGATCTAGGGGATGGAAAATACATTAATAGTAATGTTTATTTTCACAGGCTGTGGTGGTCTCTGCTGCCCACTTTGTCTGGGATGTTATGTGGCTAGTGCTTATGGGGAAGCTTGCTGTCTGGGTTGTTTACCTGGAGGTATGGCTGCACTGCGCACCCATATGCGCCTTACTTATGGCATCCAGGTAGGTGTATGATCTATTTATTTTCTCTCTGAAACAGTTGTTTCCATGGCAAGGCCACGAAAGAGACCATTAATGTCAATAATTCTGATCTGCAATTTCCCTTGAATTTCTCTTCTTTCTTTTCTAGTCCCTCAACCCATTTGTATGAGTTGTCTCCCACTCAGTTAACCCCATTCCCACCAAACGTTTGCTCCCATACTAGCTGGTAACATAATTGGTTTTCTGTGGTCAGGCAATATTCATTTCTGTTTTAAAGCCGCCATCATTACTATCCCTGAGGAAAAAACCTTCATCAGTCTGTCTTTGTGACTTATCTCCAACCTGTCTTTACTTTCCACCATCTTCCAAGATCCATGTCCACCCACTCTATAAATCCTTTCTTGAATCAAAATAATCAGTTTTTAACACTTCTCATTGCGCCAAAATGACCAGAACAGAAGTATCCACCATTGTCAAGCTTGGTAGGACTTGTTCTCTCTTTCAATCATAATCAGAGAATCTCTACTAACAATTGTCTTTCCAACCCAATCCCTTACATTTGGAGTGTCCCTTGGATCCATCACTTCCCCATTTACATCCTGCCCTTATCAATATGAAGTACAGAAATGGGATCAACTACCAGTGTTTGATTAATAACACCCAGTTTTGTATTATATCTCTCAACTCCTGCCTGGCCTCTGAACTTTCAGATCAATTGTTCCACATCCAGACTTAGTTGAGTCATGGTTTCCTTCAGTTAAACATTGAGAAGACCATAACCATGTTCTCCAGCCTCTGCCACATCATCGTGTCTGACGTCGTCTCTTTCCCGGTCACTGATTATTTCAGGTTGTTCACCACCATTACATCCTATTTCACCTAGGACATAGCTTTCAACCCATTTACCCTTCATCAGAAAGAATATTGCATTGGTAAGAGCTAACCCACTTTGTTCTGAAAAATCAAGTAGGGTTAACGTACTAACAGTCAAGAATGTGCTTAAACCAGCTACCTTCCTCTCGCCCAATCATTCCTTCACTCAGGAAAATGATTGAAGCTATACAAGAAGGGAGCAATGGGAGGTGGAAATGTGCAATAAATATGGAACGTCAAAACTGACTCAGTGGCACACCGCAGCACTGGTGAAGGAGAAATGGTATAAAATAAGGTGCTTCAGTCTAAAATACCAACAATGTTTGAAAAACTCCCTTGGATCTCAATAAACCGGAAAGACCACAAATAGTCAAGATGCTGGAACTCCCTCCCCATCAGCACTGTGGGTGTTCACACACTAAATGGACTGCAAAGGTTCAAGGGGGCAACTCGGCACCACATTCTCAAGGGTAATTAGGGACGGATAATAAATCCTAGCAAGGTTACATCCTCAGAATAAATAAATGGAAAGACAAAATGCAAATTGAAGACCGTAGAGTTTCAGTATGATTTTTAAAAAAATTCTTTGTTGATGAGGGCACTGCTGGTTAGGCCAGCACTTACTGTTCATCACAAGTACTGTCAACCACATTGCGGTTGACCTGGAGTCACTGATAGGCCAGACCAGGTAAGAATGGTGGTCTCCTTTTTTGAAGAATATTAGTGAACCAGATGGATTTTCCCCAACAAATTCATAGTTATTATTAGACTCTTAATTCCAGATTTTAATTGAATGCAAATTTCACCATCTGCCATAGCAGGATTTGAACCTGGGTCTCCAGAACATTACCTGGCTCTCTGGATTGACAGTCCAACAATAATATCACAAGGTTATCACCTCTCCCTCCAGCTGATCAATAATTGTCTGCTTTGACTGGATAGTATAGCCATTCTTGTTGTTTTATTGACTGCTACTCTACAGTGGTTGGACTCTTCAACTCTTTGCTTCTCCATTGTACAGGGAACCATCTGTCAAGATGTAATGTTGACAAGCTGCTGTAGCACATTGGAAATGTGTCGAATGGCTCGTGAGATGCGCAGACACATTCGTTAGTGCTGGGATGACTGAGAAAAAGGTGCCCCCTTTGTGAGAAGATGGATGTGTAAACATCTGATTTAGTTTTAAGATAATTAACCTTTTCTCTCCTTGACAGCTATCGCCTGATACCAATATTACCTGCTTAATTTTGATTAGAGAAGTTAAGTCTTGTTAAGAAATATAATAATGTCCAGATTGTGTAAACTGTAAATTCACCAGCATCATAGGACAATTGTCTTGTTATCTCCCATAGCCAATTTAATTTGAGCATTTTTTTGTAGATGGCCTGATCAACAATGAGGGCACTTCACATTATAATATGATTGTGCTGATAACATGTTTTATCCCAACTGTTTTAAAAAGAATCATCTTTTGTCTTAGCAACTTCAACACATTTTCATCCACAAACCTGAAAGTAGAACTCTCAAATCCTTTCACTTTACTTGGATCCTTGTGCTTCCTGTGTGTATGAACAGTCCTGCATTACTGCTATCATTGAATTCTCCAATCTTGGTGTTCCTGCTGAATGTTTCTCTTGAACCTTGCTGGGAATGAATATACTCCCAGGGATTTTTAAGGCTTTAGACATCTGTTCCAAAGTGTGTTTCATTCTGAAAATCTGACATTGGTTCACTCTATCCTCGTCTGACATCTCAGCATAGCCAAAACTTTAAAGGAAAGTCTTGCGTTTGGATTCTTTGAGTAGAAACACTGCAATCTTGCATATAATCTGTTACATTCTTTTATATATTCTTCTCCAGATTATCCACACTGCTGTCTAAATTTATCAAAGTTTGATCATGTGTCATATACATTTCAGAGATTATCTTCCATATAAATTGCATCTAGAAATGTTAATAGAATTTCCAAACCTTCTTCAGTATCCACTTCGGCCTCATTCTCTGAGAATACTTTACAGTTGATCTTGTTTCTGGTAAAGTGACATGCCACAGTCATATCTGGCTTTTTTCTTGGGAAAGACAAAATGCGGGTTGACATTTCTATTACATTTTCCATTGATCATCATATTCTGTCTCACAAAATACTGGTGAGAAATGATATCCCAAGACTGTTTTAGTTAGTAGTTTATTGACTACTCAGTCTTACACCTACTTCCAACTCACAGTCCCACCTTCATAATTACTTTTAATCAACCTGTTCAGATGTGTTATGATACACCTCTGTGGCAGAAGAGACTTGAACCCAGATTTTCTGAGCCAGAGGCAGGGAGATTACTACTTTATATCTACTCAGTCAATTTATTAATCAATTCACCCTCAAATACCTGCTTAGTAATTTGCTGCATTGACAGAGGTGAACATTCAATGATTGCCAGCCTCTGTCATTGCCAATATAAATAGCTCTGTCAGCAGCTTTCCTGTACAAATCACTAAATGTATTCATTGATGAGGAGATTTTTTTTGACAAAGCCAGTAATGACAGCATAATGACAGCATAACCCAAAGAGACCTCATTCCAGATCAGAAATGGATCTTGTGCCACATTAGTATGAATTGGCTTGGCTGAAAATGTCAGTACAGCTTCCACATGTAGCTTGCCTCCTTCAGTACAGGGTTTGGAGATTCCCTGTATTTAAACTGTTTAAACGTTTGCTATAAATTCTGTGTCTTACAATCGTGTACTCCACAACCACATGATGAAGGAGCAGCGCTCTGAAAACTAGTGCTTCCAGTTAAACCCATTGGACTATAACCTGGTACCGTGTGATTTTTAACTTCAAAACAGGGGAGTTTGTGGAGAGCAGTATGTTGGGGAAGGTGTATAAACTGGTGCACTGTGAAGTTAGGGAAGTATTCCCACTCATCACATTTGCAAAGGGTATTATATTCTGTTTTATGTAGGCACCAGGAACCTTTGAAACACCACTCTATCTATCTCAGTCACAAATAGGACATTTGTCTCAAAAATTGGACTTTGCAATCCAGCAGTTCCATCGTGATCTGATTTTGGGTGGCATGGTGGCTCAGTGGTTAACACTGCTGCCTCACAGCACCAGGAACCCAGGTTTGATTCCAGCCTTGGGCGACTGTGTGTGGATTTTGCACATTCCCCCCATCACTGTGGGGTTTTCCTCCTGGTGCTCCACTTTCCTCCCACAGTCCAAAGATGTGCAGTTTAGGTGAATTGGCCATGCTAAATTGCCCCATACTGTTCAGGGTTGTGTAGGTTAGGTGCATGAGTTAGGGGAATGGGTTTGGGTCGGTTGGTGTGGACTTGTTGGGACAAATGGTTCATTTCCATAATCTGGGGATTCTATGAAAATTCCATGTGCATGCACCCCACACTTAATTCCTTTCGCAATCAGGGACAAACCTTTGTGGTGATATTCAGAGACTGCCTCTGGGGTTGTATACATCCATGCATTGTGTGAGCAGCAAGTTTGGAAACGATGCCATGATATTCAACCAGTTGCCAGGCAGAGGAGGTTTATTATTGAGGCAATCCAGCCTGAATCAGTTCCTTCAGAAGAGAAAGGGTGAAAATGAGGAAAATCAGAATTCTTTCTGACCAATTTTAAATTTTTCTTTGCAGGTTGAAGAAATATTCTTCACATCAAGGCAACTATGCATCTGGATTCAGCAGCCCTGAATATTTTTAGCCTGCATACAATGCAAAACTTTTGAAATGCAAGATTTTCATATTCATTTAAACATTTCATGCTTGTGCAAAGATTTGCAAATGAGACAGTAATAAACTAAATGCAATGTAACTGAGTAAACAGCAATGTTTATGTATGATTACAAAGAGAATTTAATGAGGTTTAAACTGTTTTGTGTAAATTGTGACAATAATAGCTTTGGCTCAAAATTATTTGACCGTTTAAAGTCCACTCTGGATGCCAGGCTTGTTGTAATGAGAGGTAGCACTTTCTCTTGTAGCAGGTTGTGGGCTAAGGTTTAACACTTGGATCTGAACATGTGATTTACGATGAAATCAGAGCTGAACGTGCTCTAAGAGGCCTTCATCTGTTCCCTCACACGCTGTTTTCCAATCACATGGACAATTTGAAGAAAAGCCAAGGCAATTTCCATCTCCAGTGTCTTGTTCAATGTTTACAACAAAAACCATCAATACAGATTTTCTGCCAACTTGTTTCATCAATGTTTCTGGGCTATTATTTTATCACATTTTCTACATCAGTGTTTCTCAAAGCTTTCGTTGAAGCATTCCTTACCATAGAGATAGGTAATAATGGACCCCCTCATCTCAATTATCACACCATACAACACAGTGAGTCAGCATCTACAATTGTGGTCGCATTGCTGAAAATTGATGCTTTAAGTTGTGAGAAGCACTTGTGAAGTTTGTTGTTTCTGCAAAAATCACAAGGCTGAGTCATGAGGGTGGGGGGGTATATGTTAAGCTAGATATGCTTGCTTCTGCAAAAATCGCAAGGCGGAATCACGTGGGTGTATACCAAGGAATAACTAACGGTAAAGGGAGATGGTCGACTGGTAGAAACAGATGAATTGACATGACAGTTGCAATTGTCATACACATAGGGAGTTAGTATGGACAAGGTACCCAAATAAGACCCAGTGTTGCGTCAGCAAAATCATAAAACTCAGCTATCAAGGGGGGTGGTTACATGTCAACAACAGGCCTCAGACAGATGTGGTAAACCGATTAGATTAGCCATTGCAAAGAGAAATACAAATAGCACGTATGAGGTAAAAGGGGAGTACTGAGAGACTCAACTGAACTGTATAAATTGTAATGCGACCCCCTGATTGGGTGTGACTACATTGTGGTCACCCGGCTTGCAAGACCGTGTGAATAAAGACTGCTTCAGAATTTGACTCGGACTGAAATTATTGAACAGTGAGCTTGGTTTCTCACAAAGTGAAATCATGGGTTCCCACAGGAATTAACGTTAAAGCCTGAGTTAGAATCCTTTGGAAATTTATGTGCCTGGAGAAACCAATATTCAAGTGGAAATACATAATCGGTATAATGTATTCCCAAACTGAAATAACTTACAAAATAAAATACATCACTGAATACAGCACAAATCCTGTATAAATTCAAATTAGATTGTTCTCCCCAATCCCCATCTCACACACCATCATCCATGTCTCTCACCCAGAGCACTCTTAAAACTCAGCTTTGTCTGTCTTATTCTCTTCATCTCTCTCAATCAACCTCTTGCTCATGTTGAAGATGTTTACAAGCCCTGAACAGTACAGACATGTCACACTCTCTCTCTCTCTTCCCAATTTGTAAATTTCTTACTCCTTCTCAACCCTTCTACTTATCCCATTCCATTCTGTCTCCCATCTTCTGTAACAGCAGTGTGAACCAGCAACCAGCCCTCCATTTCCCAGGGTCACCCCTGGGTCCTACTGCCTACCTGCAGCCAGGCCTCCATTTCCCAGGGTCACCCCTGGGTCCTACTGCCTACCTGCAGCCAGCCCTCCATTTCCCAGGGTCACCCCTGGGTCCTACTGTCTACCTGCAGCCAGCCCTCCATTTCCCAGGGTCATCCCTGGGTCCTACTGCCTACCTGCAGCCAGCACACCAGCTTCCCTCCACTTCTGCCTTTTCACGTCATGGCCCCTGTACCCCTTCCCACACACCAACCTCTCTCCCAGCCCAGCCCCCTCTCAATCTCCTTTCTCTCCCACACCCACTAACCCCACCACACCACACCCAACCCTGAGCACCACACGCCATCACCCTTCCCCCCGCCCTCCTTCAACCTCCTTGGGACCCTCATCCAAAACCCCAACCCCGAGCCTTGTTGCCACATATTCACTATCACCCGCCGTCCTCAAACTCTCTGGGCCTGAATGGTCCGTCCTCAGGAAAGGGATCACATTTGTGTACCTCTGCCCCCACCTCAATGAGCTCCATACCTGCCATGACGTGGAGCTCTTCCTCCACCTCCGTGCTTTCCTCTTTGACAAAAACTCCAAACCTCCCTCCAAGGACCCCTTTTCTCACCTCCAACCTTCCCCATCCACCTGGTCAACTGCGCCCCCACCCCATCACCCCCCCACCCCCGGCCTTGTACCCACCCTAGACCTCTTCATTGCTGACTGGCAACATGACATTGGCCACCTCAATTTCTCCACCTGCCACCCCCCCAACCCACTCCAACCTCACCCTCTTCCGAACGTGCAGCGCTCCACTCTCTCCGTACCACCACCCAACTCACCATCAAACTCACCAACAAAGCAGGGCGGTGGTAGTCTAGAGAATGGACCTGTATGTCGCAGAGGCCGAACTGCGACTCTTCGACACTGCATCCTATCTCCCCCTTGACCACGGCCCCATTGTGACCCATCAAGCCAAAATCACGCCCACTGTCTGTGCTCTCATTGTCTCTGCTGATCTCCCCTCCATCGCCTCCATCCTCATAGTCCCCCCAGCCCTGCTCTGCCCGGTTCTACCTGCTCCCCAAGATCCACAAGCTCAACCACCCCAGCCGGCCCATCGTCTCTGCATGCCCCTGCCCCACTGAGTTCAGCTCATCCTGCCTCCACTCTGTCCCCTTCCCGTTGATTCAGGCACTCCCACATACACCAACCACACCCTCCTTCACTTCAGTAACTTCCAGTTCCCCGGCACCCAGCGCTTTATCTTCATTATGGATGTGCATTCCTTGTACATGTCCATATCCCACAAGGATGGCCTTCAAACCCTCAGTTCCTCCTCTCCAATAGACCTATCCAGTGTCCCTCCACCAATACCCTCCTCCGGCTCACCGAACTAGTCCTCACCCTTAATAATTTTTCCTTTAACTCATCCCATTTCCTTCAAATCCAGGGGGTGGCCGTGGGCACCCGGATGGGCCCCAGCTATGCCTGCCTCTTTGTCGGCCATACTGAACAGTCCCTCTTCAATACATACAGGCACAATGCCCCATCTCTTTTGTTGTTACATCGATGACTGCATCGTCACAGCAACCTGCACCCAGGCTGAATTGGAGTAGTTCATCGACTTTGACTAGAACTTCCCTCAAATTCATTTGGTCCACCCCCCTCCCCTTACTTGACCTCTCCATTTCCATCTCTGGTGACAGTCTCTAGACAGACATTTACTATAAACCCACAGACTCTCGCAACTACCTGTACTACATCTCTTCCCACCCAATATCCTGGAAGAACTCCATCCCTGTTCTCTGAATTCCTCCGCCTCCACCCTATCTGCTTGGATGAGGAGACATTCCACTCCCAAGCATCCCAGATGTCCACCTATTTTGAATAACGTGTTCTTCCCCCCTCTGTAATCCAGACAGCCCTCCACCGCACCTCCTCTGTTCCCCACTCCACTGCTCTAAACCTCCCCATTTAAACGTTATAAAGACAGAGTTCCCCTTTCTCATTACCTTCCACCCCACCAGTCTCCGCATCTAACCCATCATCCTTAAACACTTACACTAACTCCAAATAGACCCCATCATCACCTCCCCACTCCTCTCTGCCTTCTGCAAGGAGTGTTCCCTTCGACAGCCCTTGGTTCACACCACTCTCCCCACCAACCACCACCCCCTCACCCCGAACCCCCAGGTACGTAAAAGATGCAAAACCTGCAGGTACACCACCCCTCTCACTTCTATCCAGGGCCCCAAATAGTTCTTCCAGGTGAGATAGAGATTCATCTGCCTCTCCTGCAACCTGGTTTATTGCATCAGGTGCTTCCGACATGGTCTTCTCTACATCAGGGAAACTAAATGTAAACTCAGGGCACATTTCGCTGCCGGGCCTGCAGGGGTCGATCTGACCTCCCAGTCACCATTCATTTTAACTCCCCTTTCCACTCCCTTTTCGATATGGCCATCCTTGGCCTCCTCCACTGCCACAATGAATCAGACTGTAAATTGGAGGAACAATACCTCATCTGCTTGGGCAGCCTGCAGCCTAGAGGACTCAAAGTTGAGTTCTCCAATTTCAAATAACCTCACTTCCCATACTCCAACTCTCTTCCCAGTTCTCCCCTTCCATTCCTCTGATTGACCCTTCCTTCTGGCCACCAACCAGATTCATTCCTCCCATTGACCAACCAGGTTGTACCTTCTCCCTGTCTTCATCTATCCCCACCTCTCCACCCTGTCCCCCGCACCCGCATCCCTGTTATCTGCGGCTCTCCCAACACCCACCCCAGTCCATAGGAAGGGTTACACCTGAATCATCGACTTCGCCACCTCCTCATGTTGCCTGCCTTACTGTGTTCTTCCAGCCTCCTGCTTGTCTAATCAGATCCTGGTGACAAATTTCTCCAATGTGTGATGAATGCACAACTCACGTGAAACAACATTAATCCAAACATTAAAATGTAATTTGAAGAAACAAAATAAACAATGTTCAAATGAAATGATGTTAAGTCAGGAAATGGGAAGGCATGGTAGCTCAATGGTTAGCACTGCTGCCTCACAGCTCTGGGAATCCGGATTCAAGTTGAGCCTCAGGTGACTGTGTGGAATTTACATGCTTTCCCCATTTCTGCATGAGCTTCCTCCTGGTGCTCCGGTTTCTTCCCACAGTCCAAAGATGTGCAGGTTAGGTGGGTTAGGGAAAGCAGGTTTACAGGGATTGGGTGGGTCTGGGTGGGATGCTTTTTGGAGAGTCAGTATGCACTTGATGGGCCAAATCACCTGCTTCTGCACAGTAGGCATTCTATTCTAATGTAAAACCAGAACTCTGTGTAAACAAAATATGGAAGAGCTACCTGTATAATGCTTTTAAGAAAACTAGTACTTCTTTAAAATATCTGTCAGGTGGATATTAATGCTTGTCACTGTTGAGTCTGTCTATCTTCAGCAGGAGTAGGAATTGTAAGAGAACAAGAAAACAAGAACTTGGAGAGAGGTCTAGGGAAGCTGGTGGGGAGATAAACATGATGGGGAGCAATGCCATGGTGGAGAGAACTGAAGCTCATTACCATCTTTTCCCAGGTTAACACTCCTGCTATCTGGTGATATTTGGTACAGGGTGGAGGTTGTTTATAATATTCACTGCTGAAAATCTTCCTTTGTCTTTGCTTTGTCTTGGACCAATGGACAAATGAGTGAATTAATGATTTATTGTCACATATACGTAGGAAGACACAGTGAGAAAATATTCTGTCACCCTAATTCAGCACCCATAAAGAATGAAACAAAAGTGAAATAACTCCATGAAGATTGGTATCCCATCACCACGTCATCCTTTATTTAGATGTGTTGCTGGAAAAGCGCAGCAGGTCAGGCAGCATCAAAGGAGCAGGAGAATCGACATTTTGGGCATAAGCCCTTCTTCAGGAAGAAGGGCTTATGCCCGATACGTTGATTCTCCTGCTCCTTGGATGCTGCCTGACCTGCTGCGCTTTTCCAGCAACACATTTTTCAGCTCTGATCTCCAGCATCTGCAGACCTCACTTTCTCCTACTTTATTTAGATATGCACAGAATGGACACTGACCAGTTACCTCAGAGACAACTCCTAGAGTGAGCAGAACTGATGACACTACTGCTTTTTTTTAAGCCCTGTCATCAAAAGTGTATTAAAATCTATTTAACTCATCCACCATTTGATTATGACATGGAAAGTTGTCAAGACTTTTTGAGTTTACCTATTAAAAGATTCCTGACCTCAGGCTAGGGGTCCCCTATAGAACATAGAACATAGAACAGTACAGCACAATACTGACCCTTTGGCCCTTGATATTGTGCTGACCTTTTATCCTATTCTAAGATCAAACTAATCTATGTACTCTACATTTTACTATCATCCATGTCCTCATCCAAGAGTCGCTTGATTGTCCTCAATGTATCTGACTCTACTACCACTGCTGGCAGTGCATTCTATGCACCCACCACTCTCTGAGAAAAGAACTTACCTCTGATATCTCCTCTAAATCTTCCTCCAATCACCTTAAAATTATGTCCCCTCATGATAGCCATTTCCACCCTGGGAAAAAGTCTCTGGCGATCCACTCTATAAATGCCTCTCATCATCTTGTACACCTCTAACACCTCCTTGTTTGCAACAATCAATGAGAAAAGCCCGAGCTCCCTCAGCCTCTCTTCATAAGACATGCCCTCTAGTCTGGGCAGCATCATGGTAAATCACCTCTGCACCCTCAATAAAGCTTCCACATCCTTCTTATAATGAGGCAATCCGAACTGAACACAATATTCCAAGTGTGGTCTAACCAGGGCTTTATAGAGCATAATCTCACAGCTCACATTTTGAGGAAGGGTCACTTGACCCAAAATATTAACTCTGATTTCTCTCCACGGTTGCTGCCAGACCTGCTGAGCTTTTCCAACAATTTCTATTTTTGTCTCTGGTTTAGAGCATCTGTAGTTCTTTCAATTTTTATTGTGATGGAAATTGAATTCTTCAATGTGATTAAGGCAGAAGTATATAGTTTTTTTAATAAACAAATAGGTGAAAGCTCATAGAGGGTAGGTTGGAATGTGGAGCAATCAGATTGAAGTAGACTTGATGGGTTGAGTGACGTACTGTGGCACGGTGGCTCAGTGGTTAGCACTGCTGCCTCACAGCACCAGGGACCCAGGTTCGATTCCAGTCTCGGGTAACTGTCTGTGTGGAGTTTGCACATTCTCCCTGCGGGTTTGCTCCAGTTTCCTCCCGCAGGCCAGGTGAATTGGCCATGGCAAATTGCCCATAGTATTAGGTGCATTAGGCAGAGAGAAATGGGTCTGGGTGGGTTACTTTTTGGAGGGTCACTTTGGCCTGAAGGGCCTGTTTCCACACTGTAGGGAATCTAACCTAATCCTGCTCTGAGACTCCATGTTCATATGGCAAGGCAGCCATGACCGTGGCTGCAGTTTGAATCTGAAGTAAGATAGCGATAAAGCTCCTGTGAGCGTTGAGTTAGACTGTGCTGAACAGTGATGTTAATGGAAAGTGAACAGCCTGGCCACTTGAGAGACGGGAAGCCTTCTGTTCTTGGATAGTGATGCTTGAGGCCATAAGGGAGTAGAGGAAGCTCCTCTTCCCTGGGTATGTCACCCAACCATGGCCAGAGAGTCCTGGGTTGAAGTAGCAGAGGCTGTCAGTGCCTGGAATGTAAGCAGAAATAATGCGGTCAACAGGTTTAATGACTTCATATACAACCACCCAGCCCTCAGGGCCCATATCAAGGCTTGCATCGTTAGCAAATATCCCACAAACAGGGGCCTTAGAGCACATTTTGTTCCCAAGCATGGATAGGGAATGTGCCCAGGACACTCAGATTTCAGAATGCCGTGTGCCAATAGCACTGCTGAGGACCTGTCACCACATAAACACTAAGCTTCAAATGGATAGGGACAGATGTGATTGGCTCAGAGAACAGCAATAGAAATCAGAGTTGACACTTCAGGTTAGGTGATATTCTGAGGGACGGTTACTCGACCCAAAACTTTAGCTCTGATTTCTCTCCACAGATGCTGCCAGACCTGCTGAATTTTTCTAGCAATTTCTATTTTTGTCTCTGTTTCCATCACAATTTGAGGAAGAGTTTCAAAAGCTCGTGACCTTCTGTCAGAAACAAAATTCAACCCAGCTCTGCCCTAAATGGGTTATGTCTTCAGCGTGTGAATTGGGCTCACATTTCACTTGATCTATCTCCATTTCATTCCCTGCCCAGTGGTCTCCCAAACTCCTATCCTTCCTGATATCATTTGCAAGTTCATCCTCAAATTCTCTGTGTTATTTTTGCTTTTATTTTGTTGGTTTATAAAACTTTCCCAATTCTCTGGCTTATCACTAATCTTTGCCATACTTTAAATTTAATATTATTGTTAAAGTGCCTGGTTAACCATGTTGGGCTTGTCGCCTTCCTCAAATCTTCCTTCTTCATTGAGATATATCCTTGCTGTGAGCCATGAACTATTTTCTTAAAGGTCTCACATTGTTCCTCAATTGTGATTTCTACTAAAACCCTTTTCTAATGCATGCCTGCCAGTTTTGCCCTCATTTCATTGTCATCAACCTTACTTAAGTGTAAAACATATATTTCCAACCCAAGTCTCTCTTCTTGAACTGAATGGTAAATTCTACCGTGTTATAATTACTGTTTCCTAGGGGATCTTGTACTCTGACATCATTCATTAAACCTGTCTCATGACACATCATCACATCCAAAATAACCTGATCCCTGGTTGGATCCATAACATATTGTTAGGGAGTCATTTATGTCTGCACTGGTCAAAAACAATCAAGTCACTAATCTAATCCAATTTTTCAACATTTGCCCCATAGCCTTGTACACCTTGGCATCACGAGTGCACATCTAAATACTTCTTTCATGTTAAGAGGGTTTCTGCTTCTTCCATGCTCACAGGCAGTGAGTCCTAGATTCCCACCACCTATTCTTTTTCCTCACATTTCCTCTAACCCTTCTGGCCCTTACCTTAAATCTATCTCTTCTCATCACTGATCTCTCCATCAAAGGGGAAAAGTTTCTACACTATTTATGCCCCTCATCATTTTAGGCATCTCAATCAAGTCCCCTCTCAATCTTCTCTGCTCCAAGGGAAGGAACCCCAGTCTGTCCAAACTATCTTCATGACTGAAACTCTCCAGCTCAGGCAAGGTCCTAGTAAATCTCCTCTACTCAATCTCTAGTGCTATCATGTCCAACCTATCACGTGGATTCCAAAACTGCACGCCATTCTCGAGCTGGAACTTAACCAATGTTTTACACAGTTCAAGCATACCCTCTCTCCTCTTAAACCTTATGCCTCAATTAATAAAATTTGTTCAATAAATCATATCAGCTGCATGACACTGGGATCTTTTGCTATAGATTGTGTGTCTTATGATCCTATTCCACAGCTACCTGATGAAGGAGCAGCGCTCTGAAAGCTAGTGCTTCCAAATAAACCTGTTGGAATATAACTTGGTGTTGTGTGATTATTTTTATAGGTTATTTTTATTGAAAGAGAGGTTTTTTTTATAAAATTACAAAAAAAAGCAATTGCATAACAACATCAACAAACCAATGAGACAAAAAATTACTCTATATGTATACAACAGCAAAAGAGGAGAAAAAAAACACTACAACACAAACAAAACACAACTATTCTCGTGCAAAATAGGCACATCAATAAAGGTAATTAATAAATCAATAAGTAAAACACTCAACACAACAAAACATTAGCTCCTGACCTCCCAACCTTAGAGCCCTAAGAATTTATTCAAAATTCTTCCTTCAAGGACATCAAGTACAGATGTACTAGATCAAATTGTCATGACTACACAAGAACCCAAGTTAAAATGGCAGATAAATCTACATCCAAATAGTCCAGAAAGGGCTGCCATATCCAATAAAAATTTACAGTTTTCCGGCGTACCACATTCGTAAAAACGTCCAGAGGAATGTGTTCCATGATAAACGTATGCTAACCCAACAGACGTGGGGGGGCATTTTCGGAGATCCAACCCATTAAGATATTTTTCTTTGCACAGAAAGCAAGAATATTAAAAAGTTTATTTTTCCAGTGAGGATACTTTGGGTCGGCCCAGGAGGAGAGAGATTGGGTGCATCTTAACATGGACCCCCAAGACCCTGTCTATAATTCCTGCCACAGCACACCAGTATATACAGAGCCTGTGGCAAGACCATTAACAATGAGTGAGTGTGCCAATGCTTGTTTTAGACTTTGGATCAAATGAAGACACTCCCGCCATAAATTTTGAGAGACTGTCTGGTGTCAGTGAACCCTATGCAAAATCTTTAGCTGCATGGCATGGGTCCTATTACAGATTGAAATCTTCCTTGCATTCTTGCAAATGTCCCCCATGTCTCCATAGAGGTCTCAACCCCTAATTCTGTCTCCCAAATGCCACAAAGCCCTCAATGTCTTCTGAAAGATCACCCCCTAACTTGGCACCCTCTAGTGTGGTAATAGAGAGGCTACTTCTGGCGCAATGCACCTTCTTCTCCATAACAGATCTGCAGGGGTCGGTCAAAAGCATGGTCCGTTTTTGAACAAAATCCCTGACCTGAAAAAAAATGATAAAGGTTATTTCCAGATTATTTGGTCAAGGACATCATTATTTCACTTTCAAATAAATAGCCCAAACAGGAGATTCCCTGAGCTGCCTAAGTCCGTGGTCTATTATCCCCAGCTGAAAGCCCAGCACAGCAGCTATAGAGGTGAGCTATTTGGATGTATTACACTCCCCCTGCTGCATTGCCCTCCATGCCTTAACAGTATTAATAATTATCGGATTACAGCAATATTCCATGACCGTCTTCAATTTATCTAAAAACAAGCTAACGAGGGGACATTTTGCCTGGGAGGCCTCAATATACAGCCATATTGACATTGGGTCTTTACAAGCCTAGTCACTAATAAAAAATAGAAGGGAACTTACTTGATATCTTTTAACACCTGGGAAATCCATCCCTGAGGCAACTACAATTTAGCCATCTTGACAAGAGGTCGCCTGCAGCGTCAAATAAAGGAGCTAAACCATCCATTAAGCCTCTGAAATGTTTGCCAAGGAAAAATTAAGGGGAGCATTTGTATAGGATATAACAAACGGGGGAAAACATTAATTTTGAGAAGAGTTACCTGGCTTAGCCAAGATATTGGAAGGACCTCCCCTCGTTGAAAATCTTGCTTAATCCTGTCGAACAAATGGGAAAAAATTGGCCTTAAACAACCAATCAAAGACAAGAGTAACAAAGATGCCTAAAGAAAGGAAACCATCCTGTGACCATTTAAAGAGGAACTGTGATTCACCCTCCAATGCAGTGATATGAGTTTAAAGAGAGTTTAAGGGTTACTGTGGATTATATCTGCCATAAATGCTGTTGGATGCGAATCTTATCAGATCGAGTGGATCGGTTAGAGACACAGGTAGAAGCGATGAGGAATTTGCAACAGTAACAGTATGTGATGGATGGCAGTTATAGGTATAGGGGAAAGTCTCAGATACATTCACATAGATGGGTTAACTCCAGAAAAGGTAAGAGAGGTAGGCACCGAGAGCAGGAGTCTTTTGTGGATATACCCATTTCAAACAGGTACGCTGTTTTGGAAAATGTAGGGGTGATGGATTCTCAGGGGAACGTAGCACAAACAGCCAAGTTTCTGGTATTGAGACTGGCTCTAATGCAACGAGGGGTGCGTCAGCTTCCAAGAGATCAATTGTGTTAGGGGATTCTGTAGTCAGAGGTACAGACAGATGTTTCTGTGGCCAGCAGTGAAAAAACAGAATGGTGTGTTGTTTCCCTGGTGCCAGGATCAAAGATATCTCAGAGAGGGTGCAGAATGTTCTCACGGGGGAGAGGGGCCAGCAGGACATCATTGTCCACATTGGAACCAATGACATTGGAAGGCAAAATGTTGAGACTCTGAAGGGAGATTACAGAGAGTTAGGCAGAAATTTAAAAAGGAGGCCCTCAAGAGTAGTAATATCTGGATTACTCCCGTGCTACGAGCTAGTGAGGGCAGGAATAGGAGGATAGAGCATATGAATGTATGGCTGAGGAGCTGGTGTATGGGAGAAGGATTCACATTTTTGGATCATTGGACTCTCTTTTGGGGTAGAAGTGACCTGTACAAGAAGGACGGATTGCACCTAAATTGGAAGGGGACTAATATACTGGCAGGGAAATTTGCTAGAACTGCTTGGGAGGATTTAAACTAGTAAAGTGGGGGGGGGTCCCAGGGAGATAGTGAGGAAAGAGATCGATCTGTGATGGGTACAGCTGAGAACAGAAGTGAGTCAGCAGTCAAGGCATGCAGGGACAAGGTAAGACTAATAAATTAAACTGCATTTATTTCAATGCAAGGGGCCTAACAGGGAAGGCAGATGAACTCAGGGCATGGTTAGGAAAATGGGACTGGGACATCATAGCAATTACGGAAACATGGCTCAGGGATGGACAGGACTGGCAGCTTAATGTTCCAGAATACAAATGCTACAGGAAGGATAGAAAGAGAGGCAAGAGAGGAGGGAGAGTGGCAATTTTGATAAGGGATAGCATTACTGCTGTGCTGAGGGAGGATATTCCCAGATATACATCCAGGGAAGCTATTTAGGTGGAACTGAGAAATAAGAAAGGGATGATCACCTTATTGGGATTGTATTATAGACCCCCCAATAGTCCGAGGGAAATTGAGAAACAAACTTGTAAGGAGACCTCAGTTATCTGTAAGAATAATAGGGTGGTTATGGTAGGGGATTTTAACTTTCCAAACATGGACTGGGACTGCCATAGTGTTAAAGGTTTAGATGGAGAGAACTTTCTTAAGTGTGTACAAGACAATTTTATGATTCAGTATGTGGACGTATACTGCAGCATGATCTGAAATAGTGATATTTCCAATTATACAGGATGTTGCCGAATCCAAGGATTGTACAGGGATTAAGAAGATATCAATCTTGGTTTGACACTTGTGCACATTAGAGAAAAAGGTTAAGTCCCTACACGTCCCTACACCTCCAAACATCTACCAATCCCAATTCTGCACATAAATCTACTAGTTGTTTAGATTGTGACGTATGTGTTTAGGGGCTCCATAGGTATTCTATCCACCGTGGGATCCATAAGGCAATTAAAGTCTCCCCCTATAATAATCTGCTGCAGTGCAAGAGCCATCAATTTGGAGAATGTATCTGTCAAAAACTTAATGGGGTGCGCTGAGGGACAATAAACATTCAAGATACCATACTCTTCTCCACATATTGAGGCTTTGAGAATGATAAACCACCCATGCTCACCTTTAATCTGATCTAGCAACTAAAATGAAAGATTCTTCTGAACGGTATGGCCACTCCCCTGTTCCTAGTATGGAAGGAAGGGAAGTACACCCAATCAAATCCATCTGTTGCAATTTCAAATGCCCTTTATCATTGAGATGAGTCTCCTCTAAAAAGGCAATGTCCACCTTCTCCTTTCTAAGACTAGAAAACATCTTGTTCCATTTCATTGACGAATGGATCCCTCTGACATTCCAGGTACACCATCTGAGGACGCAATTAGCCACAACTTTCTATAGCATTATTTAGTCTCCAAAAAGGAAGAACTCAACTTATCAACTGCTGAGTGTAAACAAAAAAAGATTCACAGAACCTAAAAGAAACATAAACTAAAACTACTACAGCTAACATCTTAATAACTGCGTATACAAAAAAAAGACGAAACCATATACAACACACTTAACAAGGGGCTCTATCCCCTGCCCAGAAGGGGCACTTACATATCCCAAAAACACTTTCCTATCTCCTTCCAGCTTGAGCTGCATCCCAGACTCAGGCCAAAAAGGAGGAAAGTTAAAAAAAAGCGTAACAAATATTAGAATTTGTGTTAAAAGTAGAAAGTCTACCCATCTCCAAACATACATTGTTGCTCATTAATATCAGAACAAAAAGGGTTCAGCAACAATATCATTAAAAAAAATCAAAGGACAAGGAAAAAAGAAACACTATTGTCCACATACTTTAAGCCTATTTTAAAGTGCCTTAAAAATGTTTCACTTTTTCCAAGGAGTCAAAAGAATGCAAGACCCGTCATGTAAAGGGAAGCACCGTCAGGTACCTGAGGAAATACTGGATACCAAGGTCTCTCAATTATCTTTTGCCTTCATCAAAGATTTTCCTTTTCCGAGTTACAGCTGCAGAGAAGTCCTGGAGAAACCTAATCTTGCAGCCTTGGTAAATTAAGGCCTGTGGATTGTGTCCCTTTACTCTGGAGGCTTCCATAACTTTGACTTTGTCCCAATAGTTATGGAGTTGCACTAGGACCATACAAGGGTGCTGGTCTGAGCCCGGCCTGCGCATCAGGACTTGATGGGCCTTTTCCATTTTCACCTGGTCCAACACGGTCTCCAGGCCCAGATATTGCAGTAGCCAGCTTTCAAAGAAGCTCATTGGCTAGTTGCTGTCTACTCTCTCTGGCCACGTGAACGTTCTTCTGTTTTCCAGGTGGTTGACATGGTCCTGTGAGTTAAGTATCCGCCTCTCCAGAACCCATACCCATTCTTTTTAGAATCGATCTCAATTTCAAAAGCCGTGGTCCTCCTTTCAACTTCCTCTGTTTGGTGCCCTCGGCCTTGCAGCTGCTCCTTGTGCTTTTGGGGCATGGCTGTGACCGGGTCGAGTCTGGCACAGAATGTTTCTTCAATCGACGACTCAAAAATTGCTCGGAGTTTCACAAACTCCGTAGCCAGGGTCTGGTGAGTGATCGACTCCGGTCGGCTGGCAGAGGGAGCTGCAGCTGCAGCTGCGGAAGTGCCGACTGCTCCGATGAGTGTACTGTGTGTTGGGACTTGCTGGCGCCTTTACCGTTCATCACGTTTCTTTAGTCCTGCAAGCTTTATAATAGAATTTGGGGAAGTTCTATAGGTTCAGAAGCTCTTTAAATTCTGAATTTTCATAGGGGTAATTTACGTGGGGAAGTGAGAGTGCCACTTTGCCTGAACTGGGATGCAGAGCTCAGCAAAGCAGACCGCTCAGATTGCCGCCATCTTGGATCCCCTGTTGTGTGATTTTTAATTTTGTCCACCCCAGTCCAGCACCTCTACGACTCGAATAATAAAGGCAAATGTACATTCTTAAATGTTTTATCCAACTGCCCTGATACCTTAAGGGTCTGGTGTACATGCACACTAAGATATCTTTGATCCTTGATGCCTCTCTGGGTCCTACCATTCATTTTGTATTCCCTTGCCTTGTCCATCCTGCCCAAGTGCATCACCTCACATTTATCCAGATTGCCTGATCTGCCCCTTGTAGTCTAAGGCTATCCTTCTCATTATTTATAATTCTGCCAATTTTTGTACTTTCTGCAAATTTACTGACCAACTCTCTTACACTAAAGTCTAGCAGAAAGACTATCACACTCTGCTTTCTGCCAATCAGCCAATTGTGCATCTAATTTGCCAAATTTCCTTGGATTCCACGCGCTTTTACCTTGGCAATCAGCCTCCTCTGCAGGAACTTATCAAAAGCGTTACTGATGTCCAAGTAGACCGCATCAAAAGCACTGCCCTGATTTGCATATCTGGTCACTTCTTCAAAATATTCAATCATGTCGGTAACAAAACCATGCTGACTATTCTTGATTAATCACTGCCTCTCCAAGTGCAGATTAATTCTGTCCCTCAGAGTAATTTTCCTACCATTGAGGTTAAACTGACTGGCTTGTTCTAGGAAACTATCTGAAATATGTATTATGAATTCTTCCTTGTGGCAACCTCTACCAATTGACTACCCCAAACTACAGGAAGTTTAAAGTCATCATAATTAATGTATTGCCATTTTATAATGCAGCATTATTTCCTGATTTATTCTCTGTCCCACTATATAGCTACGGTTATGGGGCCTGTAGACTTTAAATGTCTTCTTCCCTTTTTTATTTCTTGTCTGAACACCTTTGCATTCTACACCCTTTGATCCTAAAAGTTTCTTGCTAACAATACTACTCCACTGCCCTTTCCTTCCACTCTGTCCTTTTGAAAAGTCACACACCCAAATATTTAGTTCTTGGCTTTGATCTCCTTGTAACCAGGTTTATGTAATGACTAAAAAAAATGCCTATTAACCTGTACTTAAGCAGTGAATTCATTTATTTTGTTCTGAAAATAGCATTACAGCTGTACTGAGGGAGGATATTCCTGGAAATACAACCAGGGAAGTTATTTGGGTGGAACTGAGAAATAAGAAAGGGATGATCACCTTATTGGGATTGTATTATAGACCCCTAATAGTCAGAGGGAAACCGAGAAACAAACTTGTAAGGAGACCTCAGTTATCTGTAAGAATAATAGGGTGGTTATGGTAGTGGATTTTAACTTTCCAAACATGGACTGGGACTGCCATAGTGTTAAAGGTTTAGATTAGATTAGATTCTCTACAGTGTGGAAACAGGCCCTTTGGCCCAACAAGTCCACACCGACCCGCCCAGACCCATTCCCCTACATTTACCCCTGCCCCTAACACTACGGGCAATTTAGCATGGCCAATTCACCTAACCTGCACATTTTTGGACTGTGGGAGGAAACCAGAGCACCCGGAGGAAACCCAAGCAGACACAGGGAGAATGTGCAAACTCCACGCAGTCAGTCGCCTGAGCCAGGAATTGAACCCAGGTCTCTGGCGCTATGAGGCAGCAGTGCTAACCACTGTGCCACCGTGTCATCCTATTAGATTCCCTACAGTATGGGAACAGGCCCTTTGGCCCAACCAGTCCACACCTACCCTCTGAAGAGTAACCCATCCAGACCCATTTTCCTCTGACTAATATACCTAACACAATGGGCAATTTAGCATGGCCAATCACCTGACCTGCAGGTCTTTGGACTGTGGGAGGAAACTGGAGCACCCGCATGAAACCCACACAGACACGAGGAGAATGTGCAAACTCCACAGACAGACTTCCGAGACTGGAATCGAACCTGGGATCCTGGTGCTCTGAGGAAGCAGTGCTAACCACAGTGCCATCTTGCCGCCTAAATGAAGAGGAATTTGTTAAGTATGTACGAGAAAATTTTCTGATTCAGTATGTGGACGTACCTACTAGAGAAGGTACAAAACTTGACCTACTCGTGGGAAATAAGGCAGGGCAGGTGACTGAGGTGTCAGTGGGGGAGCACTTTGGGGCCAGTGACCATAATTCTATTCATTTTAAAATAGTGATGGAAAAGGATAGACCAGATCTAAAAATTGAAGCTCTAAATTGGAGAAAGGCCAATTTTGACGGTATTAGGCAAGAACTTTCAAAAGCTGATTGGAGGCAGATGTTCGCAGGTAAAGGGATGGCTGGAAAATGGGAAGCCTTCAGAAATAAGACAACGAGAATCCAGAGAAAGTATATTCCTGTCAGGGTGAAAGGAAAGGCTGATAGGTTTAGGGAATGCTCGATGACTAAAGAAATTGAGGGTTTGGTTAAGAAAAAGAAGGAAGCATATGTCAGGTATAGACAGAATCCATCGAGTGAATCCTTACAAGAGTATAGGGGCAGTAGGAGTATAATTAAGAGGGAAACCAGGAAGGCAAAAAGGGGACATGAGATAGCTTTGGCAAATAGAATTAAGGTGAATCCAAAGGGTTTTTACAATTGCATTAAGGACAAAAGGGTAACTAGGGAGAGAATAGGGCCTCTCAAAGATCAGCAAGGTGGCCTTATTGTGGAGCCACAGAAAATTGGTGAGATACTAAACGGATATTTTGCATCAATGTTTATTGTGGAGAAATATAGGGAAATAGATGGTGACACTTTGAAAAATGACCATATTACAGAGGAGGAAGTGCTGGATGTTTTGAAACGTATAAAGGTGGATAAATCAGGTACACTGATCAGGTGTACCCGAGAACTCTGTGGGAAGCTAGAGAAGTGATTGCTGGGCCTCTTGCTGAGGTATTTATATCATCGATAGTCACAGGTGAGGTGCCGGAAGACTGGAGGTTGGCAAACGTGGTGCCACTGTTTAAGAAGGGCGGTAAAGACAAGCCAGGGAACTATAGACCGGTGAGCCTGACCTCGGCGGTGGGCAAGTTGTTAGAGGGAATCCTGACGGACAGGATGTACATGTATTTGGAAAGGCAAGGACTGATTCGTGATAGTCAACTTGATTGAGCTTTTTGAAGAAATAACAAAGAGGATTGATGAGGGCAGAGTGATAGCTGTGATCTATATGGACTTCAGTAAGGCGTTTGACAAGGTTAGATCTCATGGAATACAGAGACAACTAGCCATTTGGATACAGAACTGGCTCAAAGGTAGAAGACAGAGGGTGGTGGTGGAGGGTTGCCTTTCAGACTGAAGGCCTGTGACCAGTGGAATGCCACAAGAATCGGTGCTGGTTCTCTACTTTTCATGACTTATATAAATGATTTGAATGGTAGCATAGGAGGTATGGTTAGTAAGTTTCCAGATGACACCAAAATTGGAGGTGTGGTGAACAGCGAAGAAGGTTACCTCACATTACAACAGGATCTTGATCAGATGGGCCATTGGGCTGACATGTGGCAGATGGAGTTTAATTCAGATAAACGCAAGGTGCTGAATTTTGGGAAAGCAAATCTTAGCAGGACTTATGCACTTAATGGTAAGGTCCTAGGGAGTGTTGCTGAACAAAGAGACCTTGGAGTGCAGGTTCATAGCTCCTTGAAAGTGGAGTCGCAGGTAGGTAGGATAGTGAAGAAGGCATTTGGTATGCTTTCCTTTATTGGTCAGAGTATTGAGTGCAGAAGTTGGGAGGTAATGTTGCGGCTGTACAGGTCATTGGTTAGGCCACTGTTGGAATATTGCGTGCAATTTTGGTCTCCTTCCTATCGGAAAGATATTGTGAAACTTGAAAGGGTTCAGAAAAGATTTACAAGGATGTTGCCAGGGTTGGAGGATTTGAGCTATGGGGAGAAGCTGAACAGGCTGGGGCTGTTTTCCCTAGAGCATTGGGAGCTGAGGGGTGACCATATAGAGGTTTACAAAATTATGTGGGTATGGAAGACAAAGTCTTTTTCTGGGGGTCAAGGAGTCCAGAACTAGAGGGCATAGGTTTAGGGTGAGAGGGGAAAGATATAAAAGAGAGCTAAAGGGCAACCTTTTCACACATACCATGTGTATGGTATGTGTATGGAATGAGGTGCCAGAGGAAGTGGTGGAGGCTGGTACAATTGCAACATTTAAAAGGCATTTGGATTGGTATATGAATAGGAAGGGTTTGGAGAGATATGGGCCGGGTGCTGGCAGGTGGGACTAGATTGGATTGGGATATCTGGTTGGCATGGACGGGTTGGACCGAAGGGTCTGTTTCCATGCCGTACATCTCTATGACTCTATAACATGCATTCAGATAAAGAGCGATTAATAAACTTGCATTTATATTCTGCCTTTAAGATAGAAAGTCCAAGGTTTTGCTGAGGCATGGTCAGATAAAAAGGACATTATCAGCAATATTCAAACAGCTGACCAAAAGCTGAGGCAGATTGAGAGTTCGATAAGACCATAAAGTATAGAAACAGGAGTAGACTGCCTGGGCTCCTCAAGTCTGCTTTGCCATTCAACAGGATCAGGCCAATCTGACATTACTCATGTCTATGTTCCTGCCCTTTCCCTATTGGTTCCTCTATTGATCAAGAATGTGTCAATATTAAGTATGGTATTAATGGAGTTTTAAGGGCAGCATAGTGGCTTAGTGATTAGCACTGCTGCGTCACAGTGCCAGAGACCTGTGCTCCATTCCAGCCTCGGGCAACTGTGTGGAGTTTGCACGTTCTCCCTGTATCTGCATGGGTTTCCTCCGGATGCTCCAGTTTCCCACCAAAATCCAAAAATGTGCAGGTTAGGTGAATTGGCCATGCTAAATTGCCCAAAGTATGTTCAGAGATGTGTAGGTGAGGGGCATTAGTCAAGGGTAAATATAGGATAATAGGGGAATGGGAATGGGTGGGTTACTCTCTGGAGGGTTGGAGTGGACGTGTTGGGCCGAAGGGCCTGTTTCCACACTGCAGGGATTCTATGTAGAGAGGTTTAGGGATGGAAATGGGTTTGGCAACAGAAGGAATGCTGGTGGTGCAGCAATTATAACTGGAAATGCACATAGACTGGAATGAAAGGAGCACAGCTATGATAGAGGGTTTGGGGGTTACAGGGGACAAGGAGGGAAAAGGCCAAGGCTGGATCTGAAAATAAGGACAGAAATTAAAATTGCTGCTATAATCAAGTGGGAGCCAGTGTGGGTCAGTCAGCACGACGTGGTAAGTTTATGATTAAATTAAGTCAATCCCCGGTGCTGGCTGGAAAAGGGACAGTCACATAGGGGTTTATTGTCGGCTAACACCAATAGACCATCCCTTTAACCCACCCCTTTAACGGCAGCACGCAGACAGCGGATTGTTGATTGGTGCCGGCGTGATTGCGTCACCGCCCTGACAACCAGAGCGTCAAGGCAACGGGGAAACCCAGCCCCCAGCCAGGACCCGGATTCACAGAGAAACCCCCACCCTCCAGGACAGAGAGAGAGAGAGAGAGATCCCCACCCCCCTCCATCCAGACAGAGAGAGAGAGAGAGAGAGAGAGATCCCCACCCCTCCAGGACAGAGAGAGAGATCCCCACCCCCCAGGACAGAGAGAGAGAGAGAGAGAGATCCCCACCCCTCCAGGACAGAGAGAGAGATCCCCACCCCCCAGGACAGAGAGAGAGAGAGAGAGAGATCCCCACCCCCCTCCATCCAGACAGAGAGAGAGAGATCCCCACCCCCCCAGGACAGAGAGAGAGATCCCCACCCCCCCCAGGACATAGAGAGAGAGAGAGAGATCCCCACCCCCCCAGGACAGAGAGAGAGAGAGAGATCCCCACCCCCCTCCATCCAGACAGAGAGAGAGAGATCCTCACCCCCAGGACAGA
Organism: Hemiscyllium ocellatum; assembly: GCF_020745735.1. Taxonomy (NCBI): domain Eukaryota; kingdom Metazoa; phylum Chordata; class Chondrichthyes; order Orectolobiformes; family Hemiscylliidae; genus Hemiscyllium; species Hemiscyllium ocellatum. The sequence goes on along the minus strand of NC_083430.1, from coordinate 9,999,498 downwards.
GAGAGAGATCCCCACCCCCCTCCATCCAGACAGAGAGAGAGAGAGATCCCCACCCCCCAGCACAGAGAGAGAGAGAGAGAGATCCCCACCCCTCCAGGACAGAGAGAGAGATCCCCACCCCCCAGGACAGAGAGAGATCCCCACCCCCCTCCATCCAGACAGAGAGAGAGAGATATCCCCACCCCCCAGCACAGAGAGAGAGAGAGAGATCCCCCCACCCCACCCCCAGGACAGAGAGAGAGATCCCCACCCCTCAGGACAGAGAAAGAGAGAGATCCCCACCCCCCAGGACATAGAGAGAGAGATTCCCCCCCCCCCCCAGGACACAGAGAGAGAGAGAGATCCCCACCCCCACCAGGACAGAGAGAGAGAGAGATCCCACCCCTCAGGACAGAGAGAGAGAGAGATCCCCACCCCCCAGGGCAGAGAGAGAGAGAGAGATCCCCACCCCCACCAGGACATAGAGAGAGAGAGATCCCCACCCCCCAGGACAAAGAGAGAGAGAGAGAGATCCCCACCCCCCAGGACAGAGACACAGAGAGAAAGTACCCTAACCCCCAGGACAGAGAGAGAGAGAGACCCCTGTCCCTAGTGAAGATGTCACTGCGGACACTGCCACTGCTCTTCATTAACCTGGGTGGGGAGATGCTGTACATCTTGGACCAGCGGCTCCGAGCCCAGAACATCCCGAGTGATAAGGCCAAGAAAGGTACCTCACCCAGGGAGAGAGGGCTGTTGGGGAGGACATGCACCCTCTGTACACTGCCCTTATGGCCTTCACACTGACATCTCCTTCCTCCTTCTCAATACCCCTGTCCTTCCTCCATTTCCGCTCCCCCATCTCTCCCCATCCATCTTCTCCCCCTTCATTTTCTCCTCCTCCATCTCCCCCGCCACCATCTTGCTCCCCCGTCTCCCCCTTCCATCTCTACTCCCCCATCTCCTCCCTCTCCATTGCCCCACCTCCATCCGTCTTCCCCCTCCCCTCCCCCCCGTCTTCACCCTTCCTTCCCTTCATCTGTCTCCCCCCCCACTTCCTGCCATCAGTCTCCCCCTTTACCTTCCTGCTGTTTGTCTTTGTTCTGTTTTGCCCACTCCATTTCTTCCTCACTGTCCTGTTCCCCCCTTCCACTCTCTTATTCTGTAACGTTGGTTGGGTTAAAGTTATTTTTAATTAAAGTTGTTTGGACATGTTAGGACACATTTCTGGGACTTGAAGTGAGACCTTGTGGTGCGGGGGTGGGGTGGGGGGGGGGTGTGTTGAATCTTGCTGCACTACAAGAACCCCTTGTGTTTCACTTGAGTTATTGTTTGCCAGATTTTCATTGTTACTATTAAGACAGGGAGTCTGCAGTTTCCCGTGGCTTTATCTATATGCTATTGATTTAGGTAAAAACAATGACTGCAGATGCTGGAAACCAGATTCTGGATCAGTGGTGCTGGAAGAGCACAGCAATTCAGGCAGCATCCAACGAGCAGCGAAATCGACGTTTCGGGCAAAAGCCCTTCATCAGGAATAAAGGCAGTGAGCCCGAAGCGTGAGGAGGGTGGGGTGGTGAGAGAGTAGCATAGAGTGCAATGGGTGAGTGGGGGAGGGGATGAAGGTGATAGGTCAGGGAGGAGAGGGTGGAAAAGAAGATAGGCAGGTCGGACAAGTCCGGACAAGTCATGGGGACAGTGCTGAGCTGGAAGTTTGAAACTAGGATGAGGTGGGGGAAGGGGAAATGAGGAAGCTGTTGAAGTCCACATTGATGCCCTGGGGTTGAAGTGTTCCGAGGCGGAAGATGAGGTATTCTTCCTCCAGGCGTCTGGTGGTGAGGGAGTGGCGGTGAAGGAAGCCCAGGACCTCCATGTCCTCAGCAGAGTGGGAGGGGGAGTTGAAATGTTGGGCCACAGGGCAGTGTGGTTGATTGGTGAGGGTATCTCGGAGATGTTCCCTAAAGCGCTCTGCAAGGAGGCGCCCAGTCTCCCCAATGTAGAGGAGACCGCATCGGGAGCAACGGATACAATAAATGATATTAGTGGATGTGCAGGTAAAACTTTGATGGATGTGGAAGGCTCCTTTAGGGCCTTGAATAGAGGTGAGGGAGGAGGTATTGGCACAGGTTTTACAGTTCCTGCGGTGGCAGGGGAAAGTGCCAGGATGGGAGGGTGGGTTGTAGGGGGGCGTGGACCTGACCAGGTAGTCACGGAGGGAACGGTCTTTGCGGAAGGTGGAAAGGGGTGGGGAGGGAAATGTATGCCTGGTGGTGGGGTCTTTTTGGAGGTGGCGGAAATGTTGGTGGATGATTTGGTTTCTGCGAAGGTTGGTAGGGTGGAAGGTGAGCACCGGGGCGTTCTGTCCTTGTTACGGTTGGAGGGGTGTAGTCTGAGGGCGGAGGTGTGGGATGTGGACGAGATCCGTTGGAGGGCATCTTTAACCACGTGGGAAAGGAAATTGCGGTCTCTAAAGAAGGAGGCCATCTGGTGTGTTCTATGGTGGAACTGGTCCTCCTGGGAGCAGATACGGCGGAGGCGGAGGAATTGGGAATATGGGATGGCATTTTTGCAACAGATAGGATGGGAAGAGGTGTAATCCAGGTAACTGTGGGAGTCGGTCAACACAGTATAACTAAGAATTGATTTGCATGTCTTTGTTGTCATTTCATTTGGTAAAGTTGGTGTTTTTGCAAGGATTGTGAAAGGATTTGGTAAAGTTGGTGTATTGATCCTCTGTGGTGCTGGTAAAACACAGCAGGTCAGGCAGCATCAGAGGAGCAGGAAAATCAACATTTCGGGCAAAAGCCCTTCATCTGCTGTATTGATTCTCCAACTGCTCAGATTAGTTGATAGTCGGTAGGCCTGCACCAGTTGGCTTTGGTGTTCATGACCTACGGAGAAAACATTGTCCAGGGGCTTTTGCGTTCAATGGCTGGTGACGTTTGCATCTTTGTGGGCATTTGATGAGGGGAAGGCTGACTTCATAAGAATTGCTGCCATTGTCTGTTTTGATTTCTGGCATTTGCAGCTTGCAGTCTCAATGCTGCCACCTCTGAGAGTGGAAATGGGATCAAAGGTGTTTTAAAATAATCACACATTAGCTCTGAATGGTGACCAAAGCAGCAAAAACCATCAGCGCTGGGGGGTGAGAGGGCAGACAGCTTTATGACTGCGGTGCCTGCAATATTGGAGCTTGTCCTGTTCCTACCCCTCATCGGTGCATTTTTCAGTTTAACCTTTTGAAACCCATGATTATTTTGTAACTGCACCTTCTCCTTGAAGAGTGTCATTCAGGTGGTGAAAGGTTTGTGGAGTGGCTGTGTTTGACAGAATGCAAAGTGGTCCTTCCTTTCATCTTGGAATCCTGTAAGAAGAGGGTTTCATTTACTTGCATTTACACACCTTGTCTGGGCTAATTTGTATGGTAGCATTTTAATTCATATTGCTGTCTCTGGTGGCTGCGCACTACAAAAAGGTAAGGAATTGGCCATTTGACCCTCTAAGCCCCGAGGTAAAAACAATGACTGCAGATGCTGGAAACCAGATTCTGGATTAGTAGTGCTGGAAGAGCACAGCAGTTCAGGCAGCATCCAAGGTGCAGCGAAATCGACGTTTCGGGCAAAAACCCTTCATCAGGAATAAAGGCAGTGAGCCTGAAGCGTGGAGAGATAAGCTAGAGGAAGGTGGGGGTGGGGAGAAAGTAGCATAGAGTACAATAGGTGAGTGGGGGAGGGGATAAAGGTAATAGGTCAGGGAGGAGAGGCTGGAGTGGATAGGTGGAAAAGGAGCTAGGCAGGTAGGACAAGTCCGGACAAGTCATGGGGACAGTGCTGAGCTGGAAGTTTGGAACTAGGGTGAGATGGAGGAAGGGGAAATGAGGAAATTGTTGAAGTCCACATTAATGCCCTGGGGTTGAAGAGTTCCGAGGCAGAAGATGAGGCGTTCTTCCTCCAGGCATCTGCTGGTGAGGGAGTGGTGGTGAAGGAGGCCCAGGACCTCCATGTCCTAGCCCCCTTGCCATTCAGTAAAATAAAGAAAGATCATCCACTTGCTTCCCTTAGTACCAAAGAAATCTGTCAATCTCTATTCTAAATAGAATGAATAGGTGAGCATCCACAGCTGTCTGTGGTAGAGAATTCCAAACCTTCACAATCCTTTGAATGAAAAAAAGTCTAGTTTGAGCCTTAAACTGACTCACTATTCCCATGAATTTACTCTTTGATTTTAAGCTGTACATAGCCAGGAGAAGATCCTCCAGATATATACTTTGTCAAGCCCCTTAGGAATTTGATGTAACTTACCTCTTATTTTTCTAAACTCCACTAATATAGGTGAAAGTGAAGATTGCACATGCTGAAGTCTAGAGCCAAGAGTGTGGCACACTGGAAAAGCACAGCAGGTCAGGCAGCATCTGAGGAGCAGGAGAGTCGATGTTTTGGTGAAGGGCTTTTGCCCAAAACATCAACTCTCCTACACCTTGGATGCAACCTGACCTGCTGTGCTTTTCCAGCACTACACTCTCGACTCCACTAATATAGGCCTGATCCACTCAGTGTCTTCTAATGGGCAATGCCCACATCTTGGCTATCACTCAAAGAGACCCCTTTAGTTGTACTTCGTCTAAAATAAAATAATCCTTACGTAAGGAGAGCAAAACATGTCACAATATTCCATGTGATTTTCACCAAGGTCTGTATATTTTTAAGAAAATTTAGTTTCTCATAGACTGGGCTAATGAGATAGCTCTGAAAGCCAATATTATCCTGTTTGACTGTTTATCCAACTGAATTGATTAACAAATTTCTCCATATTACATGGTGCCTGCCAAGTTTTGTCCGTTTACTTAATGGTCTATGACAGTGACATCAGGTTAGTTCACTATGGTAAAGTTGTGAAATGAACCACCTTGTCTCATGTCTAAATCTACTCTGTAGTATTTAAAATAAAAACAGTAAGTGCTACAGAAACTCAGCAAGTCTGGCAGCATCTGTGAAGAGAGACAGTTAAAGTTTCATGTCTAAAATGACTTGTCTTTGCTTTTATTTCCGAATGTATTCACTGAGTTGGAATGTTGTTATTTATTGGTTTTTCCTCTTCTTGCCTTTCTTCTAAGTTTTTGATTCATGTTGTGGAAATAGTTGTGCTGGTCTTCAAATATGGTCCATAGGGGGCAAATCAACTTTCTGCACTCCCTGCCTCAGAACAAGACATAATAGAAGATAAATGTGACAAATGATAGATTGATCCAATCCTTTAAAACTCTGCACCTCCCTCTCCCTATTTAAGATGTTCACTGAAGTTTATTGCTATGACTAAGCAGCATATCTGTGTCAATTGTTTTCTGATGATACTTCTTTGTAGCACCTTGGAATGTTCTACTACGTCAAAGATGCTAAATAAATGCAAGTTATTATTCTTTACAGAGGATTTCTAGTGCAGGAATAGGCCATTTGGCCCAACGTTGTTGTGCTGCTTGACAGGAATCTCTTCCTATTCTGCCTTCCTCCTTTGCATATATTTCCTTCTCATAGGGTCACAGAGATATACAGCATGAAAACAGACCCTTTGGTCCAACTCATCCAAGCCAACCAGATATCCTAAATAAACATAGTCCCATTGGACAGCATTTGGCCCATATCCCTCCAAACCCTTCCTATTCATATACCCATCCAGATGCCTTTTAAATGTTATTATTGTACCAGCATTTACTATTTCCTCTGGCAGCTCATTCCGTACACACACCACCCTCTCTATGAAAAAGTTGACCCTTAGGTTCCTTTTAAATCTTTCTCCTCTCACCTTAAACCTTTTGGACTCTCCTACCCTGGATGAAATACCTTGTCTATTTACCCTCATGATTTTATAGACCACAATAAGGTCAACCCTGTTGCGCCTGCCACACAGTGTTTAACTTTTATGTTGAGCAAAAAAAACTGTGAGTCGACTCTTAATAATAATAAGCAATAATATTAATTTATTTGACATAATTAATACTATCACAACAAAATACACTATAAAGTAACAATGTACACTGCAAATCTATTGTCCTTTAACTTAACTCTGGATGATTATATACTACCACAGGAGATCTTGGCCTTGATCCACGTGGCGATGATTGTCTGGTCTTCTCCTGCTGGTCTCAGGGGTGTCTTCTCCTCTCGGTGGTTTGTCTTGAGTTACTGTCCTGAGTGTGGTTTTGTGGTGATTCTTGTACCTGAGAGTCTTTGCGCCCTTTCTGGAGGACCTTTACCATTCACAGTGGATCGATCGGGCTCAATCACCCTGATTGATCAGACCCAACCAGGCATGGGCATGTTGATGGCAGGGTGGTTCTTTGGCATTCATTCCTGGAGATGCTGGGCCCACGCAGCCTCCTCCAAATAAGGGTGTGAGGTGGTCCCGAGTCTGGTGACACATCCTGATGTTTCCGATTGCCCTGAAGATGATATTGTGTTGACTCTATTCAAACCTAAATTTGGGTGTGTATTGTAGGGTCTGCAGCTACCAGGTTGATTGCAAACTGTCTATTGGTAGCTGCAGCCTATCTGGATTGTGTAGTATGTTCATTAGCGCAGTCACTTTGGTCAAGGCTTATCTCAGTTTCCCAGCATGCCTTGGTCATTGCCCAATCTTTGTAAATGCATCATAAATTCATTGTTTTGGGCAGCCCATCTGGCCACAGTCCCTCATGATCCTGAACGCGAAGTGTGATGGATTACATAATCAGAGAACGATTTCCATGTGATGACTCCATGATCATCCAGGCTCAAGCAAACCACAACACGCACTAAAGCAGCGAAACTCTGACGGATAACCTGGGAAATTAAAATAAAAATAGAAACAATACAGAAAACAAAATCATAATGAAAATCAAACAGCATAATACTGGAAAATAAAAACAACATCATAGCAGACTTCATCTAAATGGAACATAAAAATATACTCGTACTTAATGGCTGACCAAGCAAATGTAGTAAATTATCAAAAATAAGACATTGGAGAAATAAACAAATACAAAAAAAATTCATAACGAGAAAAAATATTTATAATGGAAGTCGAACAAACATTGTAAACCCGAGAATATTTTATATAAACAATAGGATAACTGATATTTACTAGGCTAACAAATATTTATCCCTGTTTGTTTGTGTTTCGTATGTGTGTTCCAGATGATGATGACAATCCCAATGAGGTACATTTTGATTGCATTTCATGCGGTGATGGTTGTCCTGGGAAGAGATCAAGGTTGTTTCTGTTGTTATCCTTGTCTAATATCTGAATAGTTTTGAACAGATGTAATGCTTATGCCGTTAACTGTTCCCCACTTTTTTTTCAAAAACAAAACAAATTAACAAAAAGGAATGTGAACCTCATGTGAAATGTTAAGTTGGGTATTTAGAGGCCTGGTAGGCTCCAACCTTGATTTCTGGTGGGAGGGGGAGGGTGGTTTAAACAACCTGACCATGAAGTTGTCAGGAAAGACTGAAATGAGGTGGTCAACATGACCAATGACTTAAATGTAAGTGAAGATGGAAATGATGGTCGTCATGACCAATAGAGTCACAGAGATGTACAGCACAGAAACAGACCCTTTGGTCCAACTCATCCATGCCGACCAGATGACCTAACAATCTAGTCCCATTTGCCAGCACCCGGCCCATATCCCTCCTTGTCTAATATCTGAATAGTTTTGAACAGATGCAATGCTTATGCCCTAACATTTTAATTGCTGCATTTTAATGGGGATGCATTTTAATTGCTGCAGTTGTATCAGCCTCCACCACTTCCTCTGGCAGCTCATTCCATACATACACCACCCTCTGCCTGAAAACGTTGCCCCTTAGGTCTCTTGTTTATCTTTACCCTCTCACCCTAAACCTATGCGCTCTAATTCTGGACTCTCTCCAACACGCCCCCATGATTTTATAAACCTCTATAAGATCACTCCTCAGCCTCTGACGCTCTAGGGGAAACAGCCCCAGCCTATTCCACCTCTCCCTATAGTTCAAATCTTCCAACCCTGGCAACATTTCTGTGAATGTTTTCTGAACCCTTTCAAATTTCACAACATCCTTCCAATAGAAAGGAGACCAGTATTGCATGTCTTATTCTCTGGGAAGCCGGGGGCAGTTAGTGGAGCCTTTGGCTTTGATCTTTGAGTCGTCATTGTCGGCAGGTTAGTACCAGAGGACTGGAGGATTGCAAATGCTGTGCTCTTGCTCAAGAAGGGCAGTAGAGATAACCCAGATAATTATCGACCAGTGAACCTTATGTCTGTTGTAGGAAAGGTTTTGGAAACGATTGTAAGAGATAGGAATTATAATTATCTAGCAAGCAACAGTTTGATTGGAAGAGAGTCAGCATGGTTTCGTCAAGGGCAGGTCATGTTTCACAGACCTCAGTGAGTTTTTTGAGAAGGTGACCGAACATGTGGCTGAGGGTAGGGCAGTTGATGTGGTGTACGTGGACTTCAGTGAAGCCTTTGATAAGGTTCCACATGGTCGGCTTTTGGAGAAAATGCAGAGGCATGGGATTGAGGGTGATGTAGCAGTTTGGATTAGAAACTGGCTTTCTGTAAGAAGGCAGTGAGCAGTGGTTGATGGAAATATTCAACTTAGATTCTGGTTACTAGTGGTGTGTCACAAGGATCTGTTTTGGGACCAGTGCTGTTTGTCATTTTTATAAATGACTTGGACGCAGGCATTGGTGGATGGGTTAGTAAGTTTGCAGATGACAGTAATGTTGACGGAGTAGTGGACAATGTGGAAGAATGTTGCAGGTTGCAGGGGACTTGGATAAACTGCAGAATAGGGCTGAGAAGTGGTAAATGGAGTTCAGTGCAGATAAATGTGAGGTGGTTCACTTTGGGAAGAATAACAGGAAGGCAAAATACTGGGTTAGTGGAAAGATTCTTGGTAGTTTGGATGTGCAGAGGGATTTTGGAGTCCACGTATATAGATCCCTGAAAGTTGCCACCCAGGTTGATAGTGCTGTTAAGAAAACGTACGGTGTGTTAGGTTTCAGAGGTAGAGGGATTGAGTTCTGGAGCCGTAATGTCATGCTGCAACTCTACAAAATGCTAGTGTGGCCGCACTTGGCATATTGTGTACAGTTCTGGTTGCCCCGTTACAGGAATGTTGTGGAAGCATTGGAAAAGGTGCAGAGGAGATTTACCAAGATGTTGCCAGGTCTGGAGAGAAGATCTTATGAGGAAAGGCTGAGGGACTTGGGTCTATTCTCATTGGAAATAAGAAGGCTTAGAGAGGATTTAATAGAGACATATAAGATGATCAGAGGATTAGATAGGGTGGACAGGGAGAGCCTTTCCTAGGATGATGATGTTGCCTTGTACAAGGGGAGCATAGCTGCAAATTGAGGGATGATAGATTTAAGACAGATGTCAGAGGCAGGTTCTTTACACAGAGAGTGGTAAGGGCATGGAATGCCCTACCTGCCAATGCAGGTAACTCAGCCACATTAATGGCATTTAAATAGTCTTTGGATAAGCACATGGATGATGATGGGATAGTGTAGGGGGATGGGCTTAGATTAGTTCACAGGTCGCGTAACATCGATGTCCGAAGAGCCTGTTCTGCACTGTATTGTTCTATGTAATATTCCAAAAGTAGCCTAACCAATGTCCTGTACAGCTGCAACATGACCTCCCAACTCCTATACTCATTAGTCTGACCAATAAAGGAAAGCATACCAAACGCCTTCTTCACTATCCTATCTATCTGCGACTCCACTTTCAAGGAGTTATGAACCTGCAGTCCAAGGTCTCTCTGTTCAGCAACACTCCGTGGGATCTTCCCATTAAGTGTATAAGTCCTGCTCTGATTTGCTTTTCCAAAATGCAGCACTTCGCATTTATGTAAATTAAACTCCATCTGCCACACCTCAGCCCATCTCCCCATCTGATCAAGATCCTATTGTAATCTGAGGTAACCTTCTTCGTTGACCACTACATCTTCAATTTTGGTGTCATCTGCAAACTTACTAACTATACCTCCCATGTTCATATCCAAATCATTGATATAAATGACAAAAAGAACAGGCCAGGAAAACCTTTCCAGTCCTTTGGATAACTGGCTGTGAAAAGTCAAGGGTGAGTTATGAAACCCTTGAGATAGGCAAGTCCAGCTATACTGTTGTTCCTGGAAAGTAAATGCGAATTTGTACTGGCAAGACCAATTTAAGTGTATGGACCAGAAGCCATTACTGATATCAAGTACTGTGAAGTATTTCGCTTGTGGGGCTTGTTTCATTATTGTGTCTGAGGTGGTGGCTACTGTTGGTGTAGTCAGAGGCGTGACTTTATTAAGTTCTCGATAATTGATGGTTAAACGCCATGAGCCATCTGGTTTCCTGACCGGCCAAACTAGAGTCTTATCACTGGAGGCTACAGGTTGTAGCACTCCTTGCTGTAACAGACCTTGTTAATCACCTTAGCCACCTCCAACTCTGCCTCTCTGGGGAATCCGTATTGTCTTTGCATTTTCTAGTCATGCCCCTCGATTATCACCTCTCCCGGGATACGCCTGCAGTCATGCTTATGCTGGGCAAATACCCGTTTGTGTTTCACAATCACCTCTCGCATAGCTAGATGCTTGGTTACTGTAAGGGGATTAACCAAAATTCTACGATTGTGTTGATTTGACTCGCCTGCTGAAATGATGGGTGGGACATTGCTAACTGGAGACAGTTGCCATACGCAGGTTTCACTGGATCAAAAGTAAGATTGTACCTCGTCATGTAATCAGTGCCAAGGATGTGTTCTGCACTTGGGAGAAGGTTGGCTAAAACAGCAGGGTACTGGCATGTAATGTTGCCTAGTTTAAATTCTATCCGTTCTGTTTTGTGCCCTTTCTGTGTGCCAATAAACTTAAAACAATACTCCCTGTGGTCCACCAAGGTAGATTATTAAATCGCGAGGTGTTCAGGGTTGTGTGGGAACCTCTGGATTCCCAAAGGAATTCGACAGTTTGGCCTCCTACCTTGCCATTGACTAGTGATCTACCTACATTCCCCCTCTTGGTATTGCAGACCCATATTAGAGAGGTAGAAGCCTGACACTGTCATGCGGATGTCTAATAGATTTGGAGTGGGGTGTACGTGGAGTTGGCTCGTGTCCATGACATGGACTGGAACCTGCCAGCTTGGGCCTTCTAATATGAATGGTGACTCCTTCTATCACCCCTTGGTCCCGCTGCGGTCGGTGGTCCCTGTGGCTGTGAGTGCAGACGTGCTTGATCTGTACGTTCTCGTTCTGTGTCCTGTGCGCCTGCAGAGGGAGCACCACACTGGCTGCCATTTGTTCTCCTGTTGTGCCCCTCTACCTCTCCCTGTGGATGTGTAGGGTGGAACTGGGTTCTCTTCATAAGAGCTCCCTCCTCTTCCTTCATTCGTCCACAAGAGACCTGGTTGGAGGTTCACAAAGGAAGCATTTACCCTCCTTTCTCTGCTTTACTCCTGTTTAATTCATGGGCTTCTTTCTCCCATGCATGGGTCATTCTCTGCAGAATCCATGCCTCATCCATGGCTTGGCTCTGTGGGACCGAAATTATACATGCGTTCCTGCTCTCTTCGGTGGAGAAACTAAAGTTCTGGCCCACACTGCTGAACCGGGCTCGGATAACTGAAGAAGGGCTTATGCCCGAAACATCGAATCTCCTGTTCCTTGGATGCTGCCTGACCTGCTGCGCTTTTCCAGCAACACATTTTCAGCTCTGATCTCCAGCATCTGCAGACCTCACTTTCTCCTCGAAGATTTTAACCTACTGCGAATCCTCTTGCAAGGATACCTTCCTTGAAGAAGCTCTCTTCCTCCCTCTACAAGGATTTCAGTGAGTCCCTCTCTCACTGCTCACCCCAGGTCATCTCCTCTGCACAGAAGCTCTTCAGCATTCCTGAAGAAGGGCTTATGCCCGAAACGTCAAATCTCCTGTTCCTTGGATGCTGCCTGACCTGCTGCGCTTTTCCAGCAACACATTTTCAGTTCGGATAACTGACCCCTATCTAAATCTCCGTAGACTCTCGTAAAGTGCACCCATAAGCAACTGGTAAAGACATTCGGGTGTTTCCCCTTCTTTTGTCTGTGTTTGTTTAACCCATCTATGGGGTCTCCCTTATTGTACCCAATTGCTATTATGATCACCTTTTTTGTGTTGGCAAGGGTTCTGTCTCCTATATTTAATGGGCCTGGGATCACGACTGCACTGACTGGCTTACACACATTACAGTGAGTTTTACTTCCTCTGTCTTGTCTAATTCATGTAAAACCGTCTGCCCTTTCAAAGAACATAAACGAATCAGCTGGTGGTTCAAATGCAGGAATCTTTTTCCCCGATCTCTGCTAACTGCTCCACTGTAAATGGGGTGGTCTATGTGATCGCTGGGGCTTTGACATCTCGACCTGTCTCTCAGTAGTGATCGGATTCATCGTGACAGTGGTTGTCCCCAGGTGCACTGAAGGAATTGACTCTTCTGGGAAGGGTGGGGGTAGACCCCAATCCTCTGTGCACATGGCATACTGGTGTGTGTCTTCCCTGAGCTCACCCCAGTCTGTCTCCAGTCCTTCTCCTTCCTCTTTAACCTTTCCACATGTGCAAATTATTCCGTTGCGGATTGAGAGCTGAGCTTTTAATTTTCTCCATTTCCTGCAGGTTCTTGGTATGGTTTGTGGCTACATGTTTCTTTTCCCCCTGTGTCTGGTGCAGTACTTTGACTACAGCTCGCAAATCTGCACAGTTGTTTCTCAATTGCCTTACTTTGTTCTCAGTGGCCTCTTTCTCTGACACTGTACACTGGGTATCTTGGTATGGTTTTTCACACTGGGTTTGGAATTGCTTCATCGGGAGTGGGTTTGCATGATTTCTGTGATCCTGAGCTGCGTTTTTCAGCTTTAAATCTGTTATTTCCTTTTCACATCTTGCAATTCCTGACAAACGGTTTTAATTCCTGCTCTGTCCCAAATAATTGTCCTAGACAGCACATTATTGCTGTGATCTTCTCAAGTTTGGAAGTCCACTTTCCTTGAGTTCATACAGATGTGCAGCATGGAAACAGACCCTTCGGTCCAACTCATCCATGCTGACCAGATATCCCAACCCAATCTAGTCCCACCTGCCAGCACACGGCTCATATCCCTCCAAACCTTTCCTAACTAACTGTACCTCTAATGGTCACATCCAAATCATTTATATAAATACCAAAATGTAGTGGACCCAGCACAGTTCTCCTAAAGTCATCCCAGTATTTCTGTCCGAGGGATCCTGGACCTGTTCCATCATTGCAACAAAATTCTGCCCATATGGGCCACTTTTCCTTACTAATATACTGCCTCAGTTTTGTTTCCCATGTGGGACAATCCTCTTCTCCAATACCTTTCTCTGCCATTTCCAATTAAACTGTGAGGTATTGAGGATGGATCAGATTGAGGGTATGGCTTTTGCCATGCTCCAGTCCTAATCCCACCAGGTTTCTACCGACTTTCGGTGTTTGACCTTACCTATCCCACTCAGGCACACAAAGGAAAGTCATTTGCTGGATCAGGAGTAAACACCTGTTGATGTTATCTTTAAAGAACAGCTGAGTTTAGACCTGCTCAATTTGTCTCAGTTCTCTTATGCATGTCCCAAAAAGTTTCTTATGAATCAAAGTGTTTTACACGCTCAGTAAGATCAATGGAAAGAAGACAACTTGTTTTTTGAAGGATGAGGGGGGTGAAAGAGAAAAAGAAGTGTCATTCTGTGTTGCAAAAAAACCTTATTTTACATTTATTTCTTCATTAGTAGTGCATGAAGTTATTATCATCAGGCTACAGTAGCTTGTAAGTAATATAATTATCTTTTTAAAAAGTCATTCACTTTTTTCTTGTGCATCTTGTAGATGAGTGGCCAGAGGCAGACCGACAACAAGGTATTGTACTTTGTTTTGTTTAGCTGCATAGTTGCACCCTGTGCTGCTCCACCTCAGCTCTCTTTCTAAATAGGTACATCAGATTGTAGAGAGAGTATTAGTCCCTTAGCCCTGGATTTTATTGTTTCTTTTCTTAGAGGAAGAGGGCAGAGCTGATGGTCATGAGAAATCAAATCCTGTTCGCTGTTTAGCTTGAAAGTAGAACAGAGTTAATGCACTGTTCATGCCAGCAAGCTACTGTCCATAGCCATTCTGTCTGACCCTCAGCAGTCAGGAGATGGGAGCACTTGTGCTTTGGTGAGGTCCACTTGTCACAAAGTGGCAACACTGAGACCCATTGTAATTTCATGCAGCATCACCAGTGTCACCTAGAATAGACTTAAGAGAAACATCATGCCATTCCAATTGAGAGATTGCATCTTTGGAAGCAGTGCAGGCTTTCTGATGCATGGTACACATGTTGAAAACCAAAATGTGTTATGTTAGCCCAGTGTTAAATTTATATCAGATTCTTTGACATTCTTGATGGAGACCAAGGCTGACTGTGATGTCTGTAAACATAAAATTTAAAAATAGAAGTGGATTATAAGACAGTGGGATTTCTGATCCAACTTTGCTATTCAACCTGCAGACAAAATGGGGCATGGTGGTATTATGGCATACTGACCTCTACATCGCTGAGGCCAACGCCAACTTGACACCTCTTTCTGCTGTCCCCTTGATCATGACCCCACCTCTCATCACCAAACCATCATCTCCCAGATGATCAACAACCTCATCACCTTGAGAGATCTCCCATCCATAGCCTCCAACCTGATAATTCCCCTGATGAAGAGCTTATGATTCTCCTGCTCCTTGGATGCTGCCTGACCGGCTGAGCTTTTGCAGCACCACTCTGATCTCCAGCATCTGCAGTTTTCCAGCCTTTTTTCTGTCTCCTACCCAAAATCCACAAACCTGACTACCCCGGTTGATCCATTGTCTCTGCATGCTTCTGCCCCACTGCACTCATCTCCTCTTATCTCGATTCCATTCTTTCCCTTTTGGTCCAGGAATTCCTCACCTATGTTCGGGACACAATCCACACAAAAGGCCTCTGTTTTTTCTTCCTCCCTCTCAGGTCCAACCAGTCCCCCTCCACCAACACACATTCACTTGATCCTTGCCCTCAACAATTTTTCCTTTGACTCCTTCTACTTCCTACAAACCAAAGGATAGCTATGGTCAGCCGCATGGGTCTAAGCTATGCCCATGTCTTTGTAGGATACATGGAACAGTCCCTCTTCTGCAGCTACACCAGTGCCATCCCTCACGTTTTCCTCTGCTGCATCAATGACTGTATCAGTGCAGCCTTGTGCTCACACAATGAGCTTGAACACTTCATCTACTTCACCCACATCTTCCACCCAAATTCACTTGGACCATCTCTGACACCTCCCTCCTCTTCCTGGACCTCTCCTTCTCCAACTTCAGCAACTAACCCAATACGGACATCTATTTCAAACCCGCCAACTTCCACAGTTATTTTGACTACACCTCCTTCCACACCCTGCTCCACCCCCCCGCCCCTGCAAAAATTCAGTCTCATGCTCCCAATTCCTCCACCTCCATTGTATCTGCTCCCAGGATGAGGGATTCCACTCCAGGACATTCCAGATGTCTTTCTATTTCAAGAACAGTAATTTCCCCTCTCCTGTGATTAATTATGCCCTCAACCGCATCTTCTCCATTTCCCGCACCTCTGCCCTCAAAACCCCTCCTCCTAACCACAATAAGGATAGAATCCCCCGGTCCTCACATTCCGCCCCACCAATCTCCGAATCCAACGCACGATCCTCCAGCATTTTCGCCACCTACAGTCAGACCGCACCTCCAAAATGATATTCCTTGACCCACCCCATCTACTTTTTGTAGGGACTGTTCACTCCGTGACTCCCTTTGTTCGGATCTTTTCCTGAGGTTTCACGCACACCATCTACTGCAAGCGTTTAAAGTTTATTAAAGCCTATACAAGCTAAGTGACCCACTTTGACCCTCTTCGCAGGCGTGCAAAGTCGAGTCAAAGAGGCTCCGAACGAGAAAAGCACATCCCCTTTATACAGGTCAGTTGGCAATGCTGACTGATACTCTGGCCACTCCCCCACAGTCACTCCTGCACAGTCACATATGCCCCCAGGTACAATGGTAGAGTGAAATCATCCTGGGAGATAATGCAAGTGTAAATACCCTAATCCTGAGGAATCGTTATGCAGACGATTTCCTGACTCAGTGATTCCCCAAGACAATAATGTAGGTGTGATATATCTAGCTTCAGGGGATGGCTATGAAAGCATGGAAGGCACTGAATGATAGCTGGCTAGGTGAATGCAGCATTCTTTGCTGCTTCTGCTCCCGCTCTGCTGTTCAATGTAACAAAGCTGTTTTGATGTTAGCTTGATCAGTGAACCTTCATATCCCTTAAATGATCAAAAGGTGTAAAGCCCCCCACCGTTTAATGTTTGTAGGAAGGCCGCTGACGGTAAGCATACCGACCTCCTCTTCACTATTGTTAGCTTCTTCCGGTTTTCATGCTCATGACTGAGGAGCAGATTGAATCTGTTGGATCAGGTTGTGGAGGGCTGGATGGTGGTCCAAAGGCATGTGAATGGAGAAACTCGAGAGACAATGTTAGCTGCTGAAAATAGCTTTGCATTTTCTCCCTCATTGCTTCCTTGCCAAGGTGGATATCAGTATGAAGACAATCACACATTTAATTACACCAAATTGTGTCTACCTATTTCAACATTGCTTGAATTTGCAATATGAACAGGGTCAATGAAGTCTCAACAATAATGGCAAAAACCTAAACAGCTCAGCTTGAAGTTCTAATATTCTAACATCTTAACAAAACATCAAAGTAAAAATGCACTCTTCTTTTTGTGAATTCTCTGTATTAAAAACGCTGCAGTAAAGATATTATAAAACAATACTCTCATCTGGCTAAGACCACTGACACAGCAGTTTTTTGAAACAGGCGTTTTACAATTTCAAACAAATCGGGGCTCAAGGCCCTCAATCGATTTATTTTAAGGTTACATGTTTGGTCATTTTGAAAAGGACCTAATGTTGTACAATTTCAATGTAAAAACAAAATCTGCCCCACTACACAGTACACAAAACACATTGAATTGAGATCCTAATTCAGATAAGGCAAAACAGTTACTAAAAAGGATTTTCTGAATGAGTATTTCAGCAAACCAAAATATTTAAGTATCAAACTCCCAAATCCCCCCTTGACTCAAATATTAGTACAACCTTAATTTCAGCGTTTCTCATTTTTTTTCATCCACTTGACGAAATTACATTTAAAAAAAGAAAACCCTTGCAACGGGCCAAATGGCGCCACAGTCCAAGCCACTCCCCTTCCCCAGAACACAGCCCAGAAGCTGAGACTCTCACAACAAAAACCCGGACAAAGCTTCCCTGGCAGTCAATGTACTTTACTGTTGCGATCTGAGTGGACCAGCCCCACTTTCTCTCCCTTTCCCCGGTAATACCATGTTGTCCTAAAAGTACTTCTAAGGGAAGCTGTGGGGGACAAAGGCAATAATTTTAAGAAGTACCAAATTCTATTTTTTTTTAATGCTCTGTAGCCTCAAACCTAGTGTCTGGAGAGAACAAAAACACCTTTTCAAGTTACTTCTCATGGAGATCCTAACCCCAATCAAAACCCTGGGGACCCTAACTCCGATGTAACCTGGGATCTAACCCCGATTTAAAATCCTCGTTTGTGCAAAGTGGCTCATAGATGTGCAAGTGTGTGAGTTACCTCAAAGATTCCATCACCACTGAGTCCCAGGAGATGAGGGGTTGATTGAGTAGTAGGTTTACAGAGAGCGAGAGATCAAGGTGAAGCTTACCTTGTCGGCCCATCTGTCTCACGCAACCAGCACTCAGACAATTGATTAATCAGTCCACCTGGAAGCTCCGTGTATGTTGGAATCCCATTGCTGCCACCATGTGTTAGGTTCTTTTCCCGAGGTTTCGCACATGAGATGCAATTTGCACACACCAACTACTGCAAACAGTTAAAGTTATTAAAGCCTGTACAAGCTAGGTGGCCCCCTTTGACCCTCTTCGCAGGTGTGCAAAGTCAAGTCAAAGAGCTCCCGAACAACGAAAGCACATCCCCTTTATCCAGGTTAGTTGGCAATGCTCACCGATACTCTGGCCACTCCCGCATAGTCACATATTTTCCCGGGTACAATGGTAGAGTGAGATCATCCTTGGAGATAGGGCAAATGTAATTCCCCAATCCTGGGGAATCATTATGCAGACAATTTCCCGACTCAGTGATTCCTAAGACAATGTAGGGATGATATACCTAGCTTCGGGGGATGGCTATAAGAGCATTTCTGAATGGAAGGCACTGAATGGTAGTTTGATTTGATAATACTAGTAGCATAGTAAATGGGGTTGGAAGCATCTGCATTCCTGCATGAATGTTGTCCCCACACACTTCTAAGATGTTCAGCCAGTGCAGTTTAACCCTTTAATATTACATATGTCCAGAGAGATATTACAATTTAATCTTTTAACGTTCCACCTTGTCAGTTCCAAACTCCCCACCAGCCTCTCCTCCACACAGCACCTTTTCCTGCAGTAAGTGCAGCACCTACCCTTTCACCTCTCCTCTCACCTCCATCCAAGGCTCCAAATAGTGATTCCAAATTCAGCAGAGGTTCACCTGGATTTTTAACCTGGTCTATTGCATCCTTTGCTCCCAATGTGATCTCTACATCAGAGAGATGAAACACAGATTCGGGGACCTATTTGCAGAGCATCTGTACGTTCCAACCAACACTACCTTCAGTTTGCCAGCCATTTCAACTCCAACTCCCACTCCCTTAGCACCATGTCCATCCTGGGCCTCATTTCTCTTGTCAAATGAGGTCACATGCAAACTGGAGAAACCCCTTGTATTCCACCTCAGGAGCTTACAGCCCAATCGCCTGAACAGACTTCATCAGCTTCAAAATTGCCTCTCCCCCAAACTCATCCCATATCCATACCTCCCTCTCCTCCCCACCCCCTTCACCTGACCTAACCTGTCCATCTTCCTTCTCACTTATCCGCTCCACCCTTCCCACTGACCAATCACAATAACCCCCACCTGCATTCACCTATCATCATCCCACCCACCTTTCCCGCACTCCACTCTCCTCCCTCTATTTATTTCTGAGCTCCCTTCCCTCTTCCCAGTCCTGATGAAAGGTCCCGACCCAAAACGTCAACATTCCTGCTCCTCTGATGCTGTCTGACCTGCAGTGCTCTTCCAGCTCCACATTTAATCGACTCTTGTCTCCTGAAAGTTGTACGTACATATTTCATTATAAACGTTTCTAACCTCCTGTATCTCTGCAATGAAGCTACAAACTGAATTGCTACAGTTGGATGCTCTTTACACACTTATTAACAAAACATTTTTTGAAAGCCTGGTGTAATTTTGGTACTTTCAGCTCATGCTCATCTTTATTCCATTCCAATGTGATCCTGTTGTCTATTCAGGTGAAAAACAGATTGTGGAATGGAAACTTTCATGATGGTTGTCCTTCTTCCCAGTAAAGCAAAAGAGAATCTTCCTTTCTTCTGCTTTCCTGAAAATGTGTTGTACAAATATTGGAAAAAAAATGACATGTCAGCAATATTTGGACAGGCAACTTATTTTTTTTCCCTCTCCTGCAGATAGACATTGCAACCTATTTAAAATGTTGGTAATTATGGGCATCCCATAGGCCTCTGACTTAATGCTGGGAATTGGTAAGCTGGTGAAAGATCTTATCTTAACATTGGCTGAATGATAGACTGTGCCACATGCAGCATTATTCAAATATAATGAGGTCAGGCCAAGCTCATTTCATGTTTAAATATTGTTATCACATTTGCTGGATCACAGTCCATTTGTCTTCATAAAATGGGGATTCTCTGCCAGGAGCCACTGTCTAATATAAATGTTGTCAAATTGGAAATTGTTGCCCCAATAACTCAGCTCACACAAGCAACAGGAGTAAGCCATTCTGCCCTCAACCTTGGTCTGCCATTCAATAATTACTGATTCTCAATTCCACATTCTTGTCTGATCCCCAAGTTCCCTGATCAATTTAGAATCTAAAAATCTCTCCTTTTTAATCTTGAATGTACTCAACACAAGAGCACCCAGGGATGGAGAATTGCAAAGGTTCAAATTCAATGAATGGAAAAATTTTTGAATCCAAAATGGCAACTCCTTGTACAGTGACTAGGAATACGATACCTATCGTATTCTCAGCGCCCCTCCCCCAAATCCCCCCCATCCCCACCCCACCTTTTCCAGCACCACACTTTTCAACTCTGGTCTCCAGCATCTGCAATCCTCACTTTCTCCTATTTGTTGAATCCCATCAATGCTTTCCAAATGTTCTGCTTTCACATCTTCTATAATAGTCTCTAGCATTTTCCCACTGCTAAAGTTCGGCTTACTGGTTGGTAATTATGTTTTTTTTCTATCCCTCCTAGTTACATTTACCACCTTCCAATCTGTAAGAACTATTCCAGAGTCTCAGAATTTTGCAAGATGACCACCAATGCATCAGATATTTCCAGAACCACTCCCTTGGGAATCTGTCAACCTTTAGCCCCTTTTATTTCCCCGGCATCAGTTTTTTGTTAATACTGATTTCCATCAGTTCTGGCGTCTCAGTTTACCCTTGCTTCTGTAACATTTCTAGGAGGTTATATGTAGCCTCTTTTGTGAAGGCACAAACCCCAAAGTTTATATACAATCTTCTGCTGTTTCTTTGTTCCCCATTATAAGTTTATGGGTTTCTCATTGTAAAGGATCTACATTTATCTTTACTAATCCGTTTATCTTCTCATATTTATAGAAATATTTATAATCATTTTCTATGTTTCTAACAATTTTATTCTCATACTTCTATTTTCCACTTGATCAATTTTTTTAATCCGCTTTCAAATCTGAATTCCAAAATGCCTCAAACCTTCAGGCTTACTATTTTTTCTGGCAATTTTGTACTTTTCTTCTTTATACCTATGTATATCCTTAATTTATTTTGTTACCCATCGTTGAAACACCTTTCCTCCTAATTTTGTGCCAGACAGGAATTAATAATTGTTGTAATCCATGCATGCAATCTTTAAATATGAACCACTGCTTATCCACTATCAACCCATTAGATAAGGTCTCCAAATCCATCCTTGCCAATTATTAATTAGTGTCCTCATAGTTCTCTTGTGTGTGATTTGGTGGCTCAGTGGTTAGCACTGCTGCCTCACAACTCCAGGGACCCAGGTTTGATTCCAGCCTTGGGCAACTGCCTGTGTGCAGTTTGCACATTCTTCCTATGTCTGCATGAGTGTCCTCTCACAGTGGGTTAGGTGGATTGGCCATGCTAAAATTGCCCATTGTGTCCAGAAATATTCAGGCTAGGTGGATTAGCCATGGGAAATGTGAGGATAGGGTAACAGGGTGGGATGCTCTTTGGAGGGTTGGTGTGAACTTGATGTGTTGAATGGCCTGCTTCTACAGTGCAGGGATTCAATTATTCTTTTGAGTGTTAAATTTAAGCTGCACAATCCTATGCCAATTGGTGCATGGTTTTGGTAATAATCCAAAGATGATTTTGATACTCTGTATTTTCATTTTCACCCCAATGCCTTAAATTCTCTTCACAGGATTTAATTCCTAGTCCTAGACATCATGAGGAGCATGGAAAGGGTAAATAGCCAAGGTCTTTTTGCCAGAATGTGGGAGTCCTAAACTTGAAGCCATAGATTTAAGGTGAGGGGAAAGAATTTAAAAAGGCCTGAGGAGTAACCTTTTCATGTGAAGGGTGGCGTGTGTATCGAACGAGCTGTCAGAGGAAGTGGTGAAGGTGGGTACAATGACAACATTTAAGAGGCATCTGGATGGATATGTGAATGGAAGGATTTAGAGGGATATGGACCAAATGCTGGCAAATAGGACTAGATTAATTTAAGATAAACTTGTCTGCATGAGCGAGTTGGACCGAAAGATCTGTTTCTATGCTGTACAGCTCTCTGAAGGTCTCTGGTTCTCACATGTATTTCAACAATTGAATCTTCAGCCTCAAATTTCCTCCACCTAATTCCTATAGACTTAACCTTTGAAGTCCAGGTGTCATTTTTGTAAATCTACCTTGTACTCCCTCCAAGGCTCATTCATTGGCAAGTAAATCACCTCCTATATCCTCAAATCCTGCCCACCATCTACAAGACACAAGATGGGACTGTGATAAAATGTTGTCCATTTGCCTGGTTAAGTGCAACTCCAAGAACACTTAAAGCTCAACCCTATTCCAGACAAAGCAATGCACATGATCAACACTATCTATTACCTGAAAAATTCACTTCCTCCAGCATTAGCAACAATGCATACCATCTACAAAATCCTCTAAACCTGTGACCTCTACTTGGGGAAGGGCAATAAATGCAGGCTCATCCTACATCCCTAAATGAATTAAAAAATAAATTTAAAAGAACAAAGTGTAAGCAGATGGACACAAGATGTATGCCATCCTGACTTGAAACTACGTCACCATTTCTTCAATCTGCTCAAACAAAAATCCTGGAAATATTCGCCATAACAACAAAGTTATGACAGTGATTAGATTACTTACAGTGTAGAAACAGGCCCTTCGGCCCAACAAGTCCAAACTGACCCATACCCCTACATTTACCCCTTACCTAACACTATAGGCAATTTAGCATGGCCAATTCACCTGACCTGCACATCTTTGTGACTGTGGGAGGAAACCAGAGCACCCAGAGGAAACCCACGCAGACACGGGGAGAACGTGCAAAGTCCACACAGTCAGTCGCCTGAGGCAGGAACTGAACACAGGTCTCTTGCGCTGTGAGGCAGCAGTGCTAACCACTGTGCCACCGTGCCGCCTCAAAAGACAGAAGGCAGCTTACCTCCACCTGCTCAAATGCTATTTGGTATAGGTAATTAATGCTGGTTTGTCAGCATTGCCCCACATATTTTGAACAAAGTGAAAAATCAACAATGAGATTCAACAACCATGTTAAAAACCAGACGACACCAGGTTATAGTCCAGCAGGTTTATTTGGAAGCATTAGCTTTAGGAGTGCTGGTCCTTCATTGGGTGGTTGTGGAGCAGAACCATAAGACACAGCATTTATAGCAAAAGATTACGGTGTCATGCAACTGTAATGATATTTTGAACAAACCTAGATTGTTCTTAAGTCTTTCATCTTTTAGAATGGGTTGCAGATGTCGGGTAATTAACATGTAAATTCCAGAACTTCTTTTAAGTCACATTCTTGAGATAACTTAAGGTTTTATTTTTAAAAAGTGACATCTCAACTCAGGCAGTGCATGAATGTTGGGAGGTCAGAGGCTGTCTGTATCCCAAACTTGAGTCAGGCTGGTTCTATTCCAAAGTGGAATTTACAAAATATTACATGGATTGATGCCTGCAGATTGTGTGTTTTTTGAGCAAAATAGAATGTATCTGCAAATATAATTCTGTCACTTTTATAAAACCTTAAATTTTATTTAAAAAGTCAGAGGTTATAGAAAGGGTAGAAAGTAGAACAATCAACATCAAAAGGGAAAAGGTACTCAGCAAACTATTAGGATTGAGGGCAGACAAGTCCCCTGGGCCTGATGGCTCACATCCAAGGGTATTAAAAGAAGTGGTGGCAGTGATAGTGGATCCATTGGTGACAATAGTCCAAAATTCCCTTGTCACGGGAAGAGTTCCAGTGAATTGGAAGCATGATAATGTAACACCTTATTTGAAAAGGGAGGGTAGCAATATGTTGTTGGGAAAGTGTTGGAATCGATCATCAAGGAAGCAATATCAGGACATTTGGAAAGTCAAATCACTATCCATCAGAGTCAGCATGGTTTTATGAAGGGCAAATCATGTTTGATTAATTTGCTAAAGTTCTTTGATGATGTAATAAGCCAAATAGTTAATGGGGATCCTGTAGATGTAATGTATCTGAACTTCCAGAAGGCATTTGATAAGGTGTTGCGCAAAAAGTTAATTCACAAGGTTGGATCAAATGGGATTTGAATAATTTATTAGCTTGGATAAGTGACTGGCTGATAGGCAGAAGACAGAGAGTCGGAGTAAATGTTTTTTTTTCTGGATGGCCATAAGTAGCTAGTGTGATGCCCCAGGGTTCCTTGGACTCCAGCTATTTTCAAGATGCATTAACAATTTGGATACAGGAATAGAAGGCTTTACATCCAAATTTGCAGATGACATAAAAATAGGCGGATGGTGAATTCCAGTGAGGAAATAAGATCCCTATAAATGGATATAAATAGCTTAGGAGAGTGGGCCAAAATGTGGCAGATGGGGTTTAATATGGATAACAGCAAGGTCATGCATTTTAGTCAGACAAGTGGGAAGGAGAGCTATTATCTAAAAGTTGAGAGACTTCAGGGTACAGAGGGATCTGTGTGTCTTTGTTCATGAGTCACAGAAAACTAACATGCAGATACAGCAGATAATAGAGAAAGTGAAAGGAATGTTGGTTTTTATAGAAAAGGCAATAGAATATAAAGGTAAGGAAGTATCGTTGCAATAATACAAGGCATTGGTGTGACCGCACCTGGAGTATTATGCACAGTTTTGGTCCCCTTATTTGAGAAAAGACGTAGTGGCATTGGAGGCAGTTCAGCGAACATTCACTAGATTAATCCGAGAGATGAGGAATTTGTCATATGAAGAGAGATTGAACTGTTTAAGCCAATACTCTCTGGAATTTTGAAGAATGAGGGCAGATCATATTGAGGTTTTTAAGATGATAACAGGTATGGATAAAATATACGTGGTGCGAATGCTTCCTCTTGTAGGGCATTCTAAGGTTAGGGGTCATAGTCTTAGGATAAGGGGTAGCAAATTTAAAACAGAGTTGAGGAAAAACTGCTTCTCCCAAAGGGTTGTGAATCTGTGGAATTCAGTACTCCAAAGTGCTGTGGATGCTGGGATAGTGAGTAACTTTAAGGAGGAGTTAGGCAGATTTTTAATTGATAATGTGTTGAAGAGTAATGGGGAGAAGGCAGGAAAATGGGGGTGAGGAGCATATCAGCCATGGTCGAATGGAGGAGCAGACTCAATGGGCCAAATGGCCTAAATCTGCCCCATGTCTTATGAACTTAACCAGCAACACAAAGCAATGGGAGGTTATTGAGTTATTTGTTTGATATATATTTCACAAACGTGAACAATATGAACATGATGAAAGTTCTGCAGCTATAAGAAATGTGATAAAGCAAGTCACTAATATACTTAAATAATGTGTCAGCAGCTGCTGGGATAAGAGTCTTAGGTTCAGCAAGCACATGTTAAGATGCTTTATGATCTGCTGTGTACTGCACAGCAGCAATATAATTACACTGTGGCAAACAGGCAAATTCACCCCTGTAATCCTCAAAACACCTTTGAAAATTCAATCGCTAGACTGACCAGTCAGAAAATTCATTTCCTAACGGCATTGTGGGTCAACCCACAGCAGGCGGACTGCAGTGGTTCATGGAGACAACTCACCAATACCTTCTCAAGGGCAACTAGGGATGGTCAATAAAATGCTGGCCAGCCAACGACACCCACATCTCGCAAATTAATTTTAAAAATCCACCCTCTTACCCTCCTCCTCTTCCCCCCCAGTAAAATGGACAATATTGGAGAGTGGCTGTACCACCAGTTATTGGCTGATTGTTTTCCATTTGCTGGTTCCATTATGGATCATTATGAACCTATATGAACATTAAATGCTGGAAAGAAATATCCTGTGATTGGAGGGACAGTGAACAGTTAGGAAAATTTTGTCAGCACTGAGACAGTTGGCAAAAGAATCCAACCTGCCTTTAGCCCACTCTGGGAGGCTGGTGAGGGGACAATCTCTTGTCAAGGCTGTGATGGGGAGCCAGGAGCTGCTCTTTGTCAGTGCAGCTTTCTGCCTTAGGGAGCGGTGGTTGCATTGTTACAGTAACTGTCTCAAGGAGGGCAAATGGTGGTGGTAGAGAAGGCAACAGTACAAAGGTGAAGGTTAGAAGGAAGGGACGGAGAAAGGGGGGAGGTTGCAGGAAGGGGTCGGGTTTTGAGCAGGCTGTAGGGGGGCTTTGAGGAGGGAGCCTACAAAAGGAGATGACATTTTTAAATGGATCAGTAAAAGAATACTCATTTAACAGGGATCTCGGAGTAGTTGAAATCATTGATACAATGAATTCCTTACAAATGAATTGCAAAAACTACACATTTTACTTGAAAGTGTAAGCCGGAGAATGGATGTTTGTATTATTAGTTTTTACAACTTGTAGAGAGAGTGCCAGTGCGTGTTATTTTCCTGGCACTGGATTTTATACTTCAGGGATTCACAGTGACACCTCGTTTGTTTGGGGGAAAAGAAAGTAACTGTCCAAAATCAGTTTGTGCATTGATTGTGCGTGTCACTCAAATCATTTTCAAAAATGACTTCTAAGTCAAAACAAGAGCCACGTCCAACTGATTAGCAAATTGAGGATGGTCATGGTTAACAATAATGTGATATAATTGTCAAAAACCGAAAAGGAACTGAAAATGTCACCTCATTCAATCTCTTTTGGTTGAGGCTCAAGTGCAGAATTTATGCCTATTTTCCATTCACAATATTCTTGCCGAGTCTTGGTCTTGTCAGTTCTGTAGATAAGTTTGTTATAATTTTTTTATTTTACATTTTATTGGTGAAACCTGGTGTGAGTTTCTTTTTTCATAGAACTTAAATCAGTCATATGTGGCAACTCGTGGAATAGTGGGGTGTGATTTCCAGCATACTATATTCAGAATCAAAACAGAATGTGGAATCTCTAGCTTAAAGTAACGGTTGCTCAGGAGTTCATGTTCTAGGAAAGCCTGTCATGCATGCTGTAGTAATGAACACAGGATTGATTGTTAAATTTAAATCCACGATCAAGATTGGAGATGCAGTGAATGAGTAGTAACCGGATTTAAAAATTCCATCTTTGTGCACGCTTGATAGAAGTAGATTATTTGTGATCTCACAGGGAATGAAGTGTGAAGAATTTCAATCAAGATGGCGGTAGAATTCATTTTGAAAAAGCTTTTGCTTACTTATGCCTGCTGTGTTTTACCAATTTAAACACTGATTTAAGAAATTAATGGTCTCCTTGTGTGTTGTGGCTTCAAGTTAATTGTGGGTTCATATGGGTGATGTGGAAATGCAAAAAATGGAGGAGAGACCCATGGACAGGAATCATTAGCTGAGCAAAAGGGAAGATATTTTGGAAGCATTATTGTTGAAAGTGGCATTCTCAGAACACGTTAAGAGAAATTGGAAAATGGAATTTAGTCCTCACAGGGAATGAGGTGTGAAGAATTTCAATCAAGATGGCAGTCAAATTCAGTGGCCTTGCAATAACTAATGGTGGATAGTCCATTCCCTTTAAATAGAGATTTTTTAAAGAAGGGAATGGAAGAAACAGTGAAGGTCCTGGATTTAAATAGATATTTACTCCACGTTACTGACAGTGTTAATATGGGTCAAACTTGGGTTGAAAGTGATTACAGCAGAAGCTATGTTGGAGAGGCCTCAAAATGTGTTTAAAATGAAATGTCCTGTGCAATTAACATCCTGCTCACCCACCCCTGCAAGCACTCTCGACCACTGGACCTTATAGGCTGCTGACATCAGAGTGTGCGTGCTCTCAGTGCTCTATGGCTGCCTTTGAGAATGACTGCATCTTTCAGCTCCTGATAACTGATGTCCTACGCCAATATCTCCAATGAAACAGTCAACCTGAAAATTCTGTTGCTGCAGATCCCTCTTGACCTGCTGAGTATTTAAATTTTTCATTTTTGTTTAAGATTTCCAGCATCTGTAATAATGTGTACTTGGTTGATATTAATACAGTCTGCGAATAACAGTTTTGTTTCTCTTTCCCATAACGGTAAGATCAAAAAAGGGTGGATAAGCAAGCTTTTTGAATTTTTGAGCATGTTTGTATCCACATGACCCCCCCCAATTTGCAAAGGTTGGTATCTCACTAGGTTGAATGCAGCATGATACAGAAGTCATCATAAACTTAACATTGATCAAAGACTCTGTGTATAGGTAAAACCTGAACTACCTAATAAAATGATGCATCATGTGAGCCGCAGGAGACTAAGACAGAAAGTGTGGCCCTTATGATATATGTTTTGACATTTCCTGAAAAAAGCTGTAATAAGTGTGAGGGAGGTTTTATATATTTCTTATGCTAGTCTCACACATATTTCCTGGCAGGTAATATACTTCCAACCCTCTGTTTGGCCTACTGTACACAACCTGTGGGTACAGCATTTTAGTTATTTTTCTGGTCACCAAACTCTCTTAAAGGCCTGCAAGGATAGCAGCTCAACACATTCTCAAATCTGTAATGGTGGATGTGAATGTGAATTCTGCCTGAGCTCCAAGACTGTGTCACTGTACTGTTCCTCCTCACCTCCTTTTAAGTGTTCATTCATTTCTCCAATTTATTTCCTTCCTTTGTGAAATAACTGCACCGAGGCTGGTATCTTGTCACCAGGTCCCCTTTATTTACTTGTGCACAGTACCTTGGCTTTGGCCGGCCAGCCAGCTCAGTCCCCTGAACTGAGGAGATACTAAATTCCCTGTTTATAATTTATTCAACAGAACCTAATTTTCCAAATCAACCTGTTCAGAGATGTTATTACACACCTGTGGGCAGGTGGGACTTTTAGATTAGATTACTTACAGTGTGGAAACAGGCCCTTCGGCCCAACAAGGCCACACCGACCCACCGAAGCGCAACCCACCCATACCCCTACATTTACCCCTTACCTAACGCTATGGGCAATTTAGCATGGCCAATTCACCTGGCCCGCACATCTTTGGACTGTGAGAGGAAACCAGAGCACCCGGAGGAAACCCACGCAGACACTGGGAAGAACGTGCAAACTCCACACAGTCAGTCGCCTGAGTCGGGAATTGAACCCGGGTCTCAGGCGCTGTGAGGCAGCAGTGCTAACCACTGTGCCACCGTGCCGCCCACTTAAACCTGGGCTCCTTGGTTCAGGGCTAGGGACACTACCTCTATGCCCCAAGAGGGCCCCTAATCTCTGTTTATATAGTTTTTTAACGTTAGCAATTGTTTAATACTCATTTGCAGGTTGTTAATTACATTTTTTTTCAAAGCATTTAATTCACATTCAGCTATTTGCAATGGTGGGATTCAAATCTGTGTCCAGAGAACATTAGCTGAGTTTCTGGATAAAATTGTCTCACGCTAATACCACTAGGCCATCAGTTCGTCTGCTTCACGTTTTTTTTTAATTCAATGTTATACAAATTTACAAACACGTGATACACTAACAATTAACAGTTAAAAAAAACTACAAAAAAAGGGTCCCAACAACAGATATCTCAAGTCCCCCCAAAACCAGCAGTAAAAGCAATACACAGAAGCAATAAAGCAAACCACTTAGCAATCCTCCAAAAAACACATGCAAACAGCTGGGAAACAGGGCATAAAAAGAAACCCACACACCAGCACTTCCAGCAAAAATAACTCTCCCCAGAGATACACAAAACACAATGGAAACATGGTTCAATCAGAAACTACACAACAAGATATAGTGTATACACAGTAAAAAACACAGTACAAACCGCATTAGGCAGAATCCACTCATAAGGCAGTCTCCCCTGTTTGTTTATTTATTTATTATTTTTGATTAGATTAGATTCCCTACAGTGTGGAAACAGGTCCTTCGGCCCAACCAGTCCACACTGACCTTCCGAAAAGTAACCCACCCACACCCATTTCCCTCTGACTGATGCACCTAACACTATGGGCAATTTAGCATGGCCAATTCACCTGGCCTGTACATCTTTGGACTGTGAGAGGAAACTGGAGCAAAACCCACGCAGACACAGGGAGAATGTGCAAATTCCACACAGGCAGTCGTCCGAGGCTGGACTTGAACCTGGACCTTGGTACTGTGAGGCAGCAGTGCTAACCACTGAGCCACCATGCTGTCCCTCACCCCTGTTTATATTGGTCAGCCAGGGCTTCCTTATTGGCCCAAGTTAACAACCCCAATCAATGATCTGGTAGTCGACAAGTTCCCCCGGTTCCAATCACTGCACTTTGGTAAAGTGATGACTGTCGTGTAGATTCATAGTTTTCCTCCGCTAGCTGTTCTTGTTCCTGTCACATGCACCTTTTTTTATCAAGTCAAATATTGTAATCAGGTTAACTATACTGGGCAACCCCCCTACTGTCACCCTGAGCCCAGCTCAATTAACTCAGGGCTGATTCAGGATTAAATTTGTGGTCTTAGTTCTGGATACATGTGATTGAGTTCTACCTTGGGCAGTTCCTCTATCCAGTACATCAATATAAAGGATTCTGATGAATTATTCATTAAATTATATATAACTCTTTCTCTTTTTTCTTAGTAATGAATGACATTATCAGCACTATGTTTAATAAGAAGTTCATGGAGGAATTGTTCAAATCCCAAGAACTGTATTCCAAGAAAGCCCTAAGAACCGTGTTTGATCGGCTGGCTCATGCCTCCATCATGAGACTTAATCAGGCCAGCATGGACAAGGTGAATGGATCAGTTCAATATAATTGCACTATTTAATCCTTAGAGAAATATGGGAATTATTTTGGTTATAACATATGTAAATACAAATGGTTTCTAGTCTCATCTAACAACATTGATCAGACAAAGCTGTTGGGAGCAATCACTATTCATTCTTTTTGACACCTGAGTATTAAATATTGCTATAGGAAAAAACAGGGGTAATCTGTCAGGCCCTCAACTGTGCAATCGATGAAAATTCACAATGCTAGCTCAAATACTAGCCCTACTTCACCCTTCACAAAAAGATATGGATGATGCCATTGATTGCCAGTGCCAAGTGTCCACAGCTGAAGGGGTGGGAAAAGGATAAAATAATTCCAAGGTGATACTCGTTTCCAGAAAAGAATACTGTTCATGTAATTTAATATGCAGTAAGTATCTGAGCTTTGTTTCTCTGTAATCTCCAGCTCTATGACCTGATGACAATGGCATTCAAGTACCAAGTACTGCTTTGTCCAAGGCCCAAAGACATCTTATTGGTCACATTCAATCATATGGATGCAGTTAAGGAATTTATTCGTGACTCGCCAAGCATTCTCAACCAGGTAGACGAGATATTCCGACAGCTGATCGAGGTGGGTTTTATCTTCACTTGATTTGAAGTTGGTGTGGCTGAGGCCAATGTTGGCCCAGGCATGCGAATTGAAAACATCACGTCATGTAGGCTGCAAGCGTCATTATGTGAACCACCTATCAGGAATTACTGAGACAGATGGTGGGGAGGACTGTTTCTGGACAGGTTCCTTGACAACATGCAAAAGCTTTGGAAAAGTGGTCAAGGATCGAATTATTTTGAGGAGATGGGTAATGACAGCAGGAAGGGAGGGACCCAGGAACTGAGCAGAAAAGAAAGTTCACAAAATTGGTTGTCAGGGACCATTAAAGCAAGTTGGGTGATCAATAGTTCTGTGGGAATAGGTTTAACACAAAATCATGAGGCCATGCACAGAATTAAAAGAGAAGTTAGCAAAATATGCAACTTTTGCATTGAAACAAGGAGGGAATCTTAGAGGGTAAGGCAAAGCAATGAGCAACCCAGCAAGAGCGAAAATGCTACTTGACCTAAATCTGACTAACCTGCCTGCTGCAGCTGCATCTGTCCATGTCCATGTTGGACTGGGGTGGACAAAATTAAAAATCACACAACATCAGGTTGTAGTCCAACAGGTTTATTTGGAAGCACTAGCTTTCGAAATGCTGTGTCTTCATCAGATGGTTGTGAAGCAGGACAATAAGACACAATTTATGGCAAACGATTACAGTGATACAATGATACATGGAACAAATCTAGTTTGTTAAATCTTGCACCTTTTAGAATGGATTTGCTGGTTTCAGTCCTTTAATATGTAAATCCCAAAACATTTTTAAAATCACATTCTCAAGATAATTTAAGCTTTCATAACAAAAGTTAACATCTCAGCTCAGGCAATGTGTTAAAGGTGTGAGTCAGACTAACCTTGATGCAGACTGGTTCTGTTTCCAAAGTGGAATTTCAAAAGTGTGCATGTGTGCAAGTTTGGCAAAGTGTTTTGGGGCATAGGTCTGTGAGAGGGTGCATGTGGTGTGTGTGTGTGTGTGTGTGTGTGTGTGTGTGTGTGTGTGTGTGTGTGTGTGTGTGTGTGTGTGTGTGTGTGTGGTCACCTGTAGTGTGACATGACCCCAAGGTTGAGGCCATCCTCATGGCTATCAGCCTCTGCCACTCTGCATTGTTGCCTGTCCTGAGGTCCATCTTGGAGGTTGGTCACCCGAAGGCCCAAGGCCGAATATTCTTTACTGCTGAAGTGTTCCCTGACTGGGAGGGAACATTATTGTCTGTTGATTGTTGTGCGGTGTCCATTCATCCGTTGTCATGAGCATCAGCTTGGTCTCACCAAAGTACCATGCCTCGGGGCATCCTTGCCTGCAGCGTATCAGATAGACACCATAGACTGAGTCACATGAGTACCTGCTATCTATATGGTGGGTGGTGTCTCCACGTGTAATGGTGATATCCATGTCAACACATGTTGTAGTGGTTGCCATGACAGAGTTGTACGGTGTTGTGGTTGTTGTCCTGAAGGCTGGGCAGTTTGCTGCGAACAATGATCTGTTTAAGGTTTGGTGGTTGTTTAAAGGCAAGAAGTGGAGATGAAGGGAGGGTTTTGGTGAGGTGTTCATCTCATCGATAATGTGTTGCAGGATGCGAAGAACATGGCATAGTTTTCCGGCTCCCAAGAAGTACAGGACAACAAAGAGTACCCTATTGCTTGCAGCTTGTGTCTGTCTCCTGAGGAGGTCATTAAGGATTCTCGCTGTGGCACGTTGGAACTGGCGATTGATGTGTTGAGCATCATACTCTGTTCTTATGAGGGCATCCCTGAGCACCTTCAGGTGTCTGTCATGTTCTTTCACACTCATGATGACTCTCTCTCATATGCAGGCTGTCTCTCACCCGCACACACATACACCTCCCACACTCACAGCCATGCACGCATCCTCTCACAGGCCTATGCCCCATCACGCTCACTCACACACACTTTACCAAGCTTGTACATACGTAACTGTGCACTCTTTCACATGCACTCACACACACACGCACACACACTCACATGCACACACTCACTCTGTCTTTCACTCCTGAATGTGCGCACACATATAGGTTTATGGGGTGAATTTGTATTTGTAGAATTATATTTGCAGATACTTTCTATTTTGCTCAAAAAATGCAGAACCTGCAAGCAGTCAGTGCAGGCAGTGAATCCATATAATATTTGTAAACTCCACTTTGAAATTAGAACTGGTCTGACTCACACCTTTAAGGCATTGTCTGTGCTGAGATGTCACCTTTTCTTATAAAATCTTAAATTATCTTAAGAATAGAACTGAAAAGAAATTCTGCAATCTACATATTAAAGAACCAAAACCAGGAGATCCAAGATGGCGGCGACTCAGCAAGTCTGAGTTTACAGAGCTCTTCCCAAAACCTGGGTAAAGTGAGTTACTCACCCCCACCACACTTACCAAACCACCCAAAAACATTTCTAACCTTAATTAGCTGCTTACTATTATATTTAAGCAGTTTAATATTAAGTGGATAATGAGTAAACTAAAGGGATCCCGCAGCTCTCAGAAAACAAAGACCCCTCCCCCACCCTCCTCTCCTCCGGCTGCAGCTGATGTAAAAACAGGCCTTATAGAGATGATTGCTAGATTGGAATCGACACTCATCAATTTCATCGCAGAATCCCGACAGAGATGGAATGCATTCGAAGAAAAGCTGCAGAAACAGAATCACTCTATCGGAGAATTGCAGGGCCGAGTGGAGGGGGCGGAACTAAAGGCCACGACCTCCGAGGCTGCAGCTCAAACAGCTGCAGAACAGGTGCGAGCTCTGGAGCAGAGAGTCCGGGCCTTTGAAATCTACATGGATGATATTGACAACAGAAGTCGGAGAAAGAATATTCGGTTGCTGGGCCTTCAAGAACAAGAAGGGAAAGGACAGTTAGCAGCATTTCTGGAGCAATGGCTGCCCCAGCTTTTAAACCTGGGGGCTGAAACTGACCGGGTAAGGGTGGAGTGGGCCTACCGGGTCGCAGCACGCGGATCTGGCCCAAACCAGCACCCACGCCCGGTCCTGTTCCGGCTGCAGAGTTATAGGGAGAGGCAGATACTCCTGGATGCCTCCAGAAAGCTTGGAAAGGATCCTAAAGCTATGATTCATGAAGGATCCAAGATTATGTTATTTCAGGACTTCTCCCCGGCTTTGGCACGAAGAAGGAAGGCGTTTGATGAGGTGAAGAAATGTCTAAGGAACTTAAATATTCAATACACCTTACGATACCCAGCGACGTTATGCTTTAACCACGAAGGATCCGAGTATAATTTTAGATCATCGGAAGAGGCCAAGAAACTTTTAGACTCGGTTAAATAAATCGTAAGAGACAATTTATGTTGGCTTGCCTCTCCCACACTCCGTGGGGAGAAATGGATACTTTATTCTACTTTACTTTTGCCTCTGGGAGCGGGGTTGTCTTCCTTGCTATGTTATTATACTTAACTGTAATCTGTTGGAGTTGTAATTTTATAGTTATGTGTGTTTGTACATGGCATTGATGCTATCAGATATACTCAGGTATGGGTGGGGAGGGGTGGGGGTGGGGTGCTCACTGTTAACTCTAGCTCGGTATTATATCTAAATCCTATTAAGGAGCGCCCGGGTCAAGGGTGGGACACTGTTTGGGAGAGGATATGGTGGACCTTTAGAAAGGAAGTAAGGCCCCCTGAGAACAAGGGGGAGGATCTCCATTCAAACATTTTTTTTTTGTTCTTATTGTTTGGAAATAGTTTCCTTTTTATTATACTGTTATGAGTGTATTAGAGAACATTTTCTCTTGTTTGAAGGATGTAAGTGACTCAACTATACACTCTGGATAATTGTGGATTAGATTAGTAGTTAACTGAGTTTCATTGTTTTTCTTTCTTCTTTAGTATCATCCCTTTGAATTTTGATGATTATATATTTAAGATCTATTTTTATATTAATGTTTGTGCTTGAAAGTTCTGTTTATTTTTGTAAATCTGTCAAAATATTAAATTTCTAATAAAAATATCTTTAAAAAAAAAGAACCAAAACCAGCAAATCCATTCTAAAAGATGAAAGACTTAACAATCTAGGTTTGTTCAATGTATCATTGTAGCACTGTAATCTTTTGCTATAAATTGTGCGTCTTATGGTTCTGTTTCGCAACCATCTGATGAAGTCGCAGTGCTTCAAAAGCTATTGCATCCAAGTAAACCTGTTGGACTATAACCTGGTGTTGTGTGATTTTTGACCATGTCATTGTTGGAAGGAGTAACCACTGCATAGTCCGTCTTGAGACAAAAGTCTAGTTTTGGTAATGAGGACACTCAATGTCATGTTGTGTGGTGCTATACTATATTGGATAGATTCAGAATCTATCTAGCAACTCAAAGTTGGGCTTCCATTAGGCACTGTGAGCTGTCAACTGCAGCATAATTGCATTTGACCACTACCTGTAACCTCATAGCCTGGCACATCCCTCACTCTACTATTACCATTAAGCTGCTGGTAATGCAGAGGCAGGACTAGGCATAACTAAAAATATGTTCCCAACCTGCTGAAGGTACAACACAGGACTATAAACATACTAAATAGCAGAAGTGGCACATTATCGACAGCTAAGCAGTTCCACAAGAATAGCCCAGGTCAAACCTCTACATTCCTGTCATATCCAGTTGTGTTTGGGGTCAACAGCTAAACTGTTAACTGGAGAATGAGCTTTGACAATCATTACGATGGGCTAAACCAGAATATTAGTGCTAAAAATGAGTTTAAAGTATTTATAATCATCTTCAACCAGAAGTCCAAAGGGATGATCTGATTTCAACCACTTCCTGAGGTCTCCACCATCACAGACGCCAGTCTTGGGCCAATTTGATTTTCTCTATGTGAGACTAATCAGCAGCTGATTACATAGGATACAGCAAGGGTTATGCACTCTGATAATACTCCAGCCGAATGTTGAAGACTTGCAGTTTAGGACAAGCTATGCCATGAATCAGACTGTTCTGTTTCAGCTGCAACAATGGCAACTACTTGGGCATGTTGAAAATTGCTCAAGTATGTTCTATCCCCAAAGTGTAGTAGGACTTAATCAAGATGACGGCGGAGGGGCATGGCTGCATGCGGGCTCTTGAGCCTGTGACTCGTCCGCACCCATCTGCTTGCTTCTTTTTTTTGCTTCTGTTCTTTTTTTGTCCTTTCCATTTTCTCGTTCAGTTTCCTTTTCTTTAAAGGCTTTAGTAGTAGGTTAGTCAGAAGCATCGGCATGGCAACGAGAGCAGGTCATGCACAGAATGGCGGCAGCCTCTTGGCAGTCAGCAGCAATGGATGTGACTCCTCTCAGCGATTAGAGGCAGCAGCGGCAAGGACACCCTCTCAGTGTGCGGGGTGACGGCAGCGACAGTGACATTTCAGAGGAGGGTGGCTGGAGCGGAACTCGTGGCAAGGCAGTGGCGACCTAACTTGGCCTGGCCTAGAGTGGAGCAGAACCAGTGACTCCTGGTTGTGGTCGCGGCAGGTCCAGAGCCAGGGATTCTTGTTTATTGACGAGGTGGCGGCAGCAGAGCCAGGGACTCCTGGTTTTGGGGCGAATGTAGTTCAGCACGGGACCCTGCAGTGGTATTGATGAGGTCACACCAGTGCCAAAGAGATGGTACCTAAAGTGTGGTGACTCTCACATTGCTGCATCCGGTGCAGGTAGTGGGGTGGCGGTGGAGGCGCAGGTGCTGTTGATGAGCCAGCTCAGGAGTCACAGTGGAGGCAGCGAGGGGAAGATAGACTCTCTTTCAGTTGTATCTTGTTATTCTAAAACTATTCAAAATGGCACTGGATTGAGGTGACAGTTGAAACTTTTCACTGTATTTTCACTGTAAAATGCAAGTGACAATAAATCATTCAAATCAAATAATCCAATTCATCCATACCTATCTTATTAATTTACTTTGGTTCATCAGAAAATTAATGAATGGTGTTACTGACAGCGTTCTTGAGCAGCACATACTCAGCAATAATTTGAATTCTGTTTATCTGCCACTCATCTCAGATTGCACTACATCATTTATCCAAACATAGAAAGAAAAGTTAAGTTTCAGAGGGGAAGTGAGAGTATCTACCGTTGAAATCAGGCAACATTTGACCAACAAAAACAGAAGTTGCTGGAAAAGTTGCAGGTCTGGCAGTATCTGTGAAGAGAAATCAGAGTTAAAGTTCCGGGTCCAGTGACCACTAACTCAGCACAGTTCTGAGGAAGGGTCACCACACCCAAAACATTAACTTCTTTTTTGTTTCTGATTTATAGCATCTGCAGTTCTTTCAGTTTCTAATTCAACATTTGACCAAGTGTGGCATCAGAGAGCCCTGAGAAAACTGAAGTCAATGGTAATCTGAGGAAGACTCTCCAATGGTTTGAATTGTACCAAGCACAAAGGAAAATGAGAGTTTTGGAGGTCATTCATCTCGAGTTCCTCAAGATCGTGTCCTCAGCCTGGCTATCATTGGTTTCATCAGTGATCTTCCTTTGTAAAACCAGAAGTGGAGAATAGTTCATGATGAAGGATGATTTTGTGGAGTACTTGGAAGTCCATAGTGAAATAGGGCTGTGTTGGCACAGCTTCATCAAAAGGAGATCATGCCTGACCCATCTGTTAGACTTCTTTGAGGAGGTAATAAGCAAATTTGACAAAGGAGAGCCATTGGGTGTGATCTGTTTGGATTTCTAGAAGGCCTTTGGCAAAGTGCTGTAAAGAGGCTGCCGAATAAGATGATACTCCATAGTGTTGGCAAGTATTGGCATGGATAGAAGATTTAGACCACACTCATTCATATTATAAATTAACAATCTGGACAAAGAAAGTAAGGACATTGTTGCTAAGTTTGCAAATGACTCAAAGATAGGTGGAGGGCCAGATAGTATTGAGGAGGTGGGGAGGCTGCAGAAGGAGTTGGAGAGTGGGCAAAGAAGTAGCAGGTGTAATAGAATATGGGAAAGTGTGAGGTTATGCACAACATTAGGAAGAATAGAGGCACAGACTGATATCTAAATGGGGAGCAGCTTCAGAAATCTGAAGCACAGAGGGATCCCTTTACTGCTTAAGGTTAAAATGCTGGTTCAGTTGGCAGATAGGAAGGCAAGTACAATATTAGCATTCATTTCACGAGGGCTAGAATACAACAGCAGAGAAGTACTGCAGCAGAAAAGGGTCACGTCAGGCCACATTTGGAATATTATGAGCAGTTTTGGGCTCTACCTGAGGAAGGATGTGCCGTGATTGGAGTCCAGAGGTGGTTCACAACAACGATCCCGGGAATGAGGAGCTTATGACATTAGGAATTGTTGAGGACTCTGGTTCTGTACTGGATGGAGATTGGAAGGATTAGGGGGGTATCCGATTGAAAAAGACAGAATACCAAGATGCTTGGTACTAATAGGAGAGACTAGAACCCTCAGAGTGAAGGGATGACCCTTTAGAACTGAGATTAGAAAGAATTTTTCAGCAAGAAGGTGATGATTCTGTGGAATTTATTGCCGTAGAAGGCTATGGAAACCAAGCCATTGAGTGTCTAAGCTGGAGACAAGAGACAGGTTCTTATTCCGTAATGGGATCAATAGTTTTGGGAGAAGGCAGGAGAATGGGGTTGAGGAACGTATCAGCCATGAGTACTTGATGGGCTGAATTGTCCAATCCTGCTCCTATATCTTCTGGTCTTATGTTTGCTGAGTTTTATGTGATATTTGCAACTTCTTTGATAGCAGAACAATCTATGACCATACAAACAGGGACAACGTTCAGGTTTGTGCTGTTAAGTGCCAAGTTACACTACTGTAACAGAGGTGAAAGGTAATGACCATCTCCAATGTATAGGTGTGTCGTAGGAGATGGAGGGTAGGGTAAAAGGTTGAAAGAGATGGTGTAGTGGAGAAAACTCATTGTGGGGGTTCTGTTTGTGTGATCCTGGAGTTGTGATTTTCGCGGAGGTGAGTAGTACTTAATGGGACTTGTTGTGGTCCAAGCTGACAATGAATAGCCAAACTGGTTGTATTTCAAACTCCAAATGTGACTTTTGGAATTGAAACTGAAAGTTGTAGCCATAACAAGAGGAAAGACTGTGCTAGATGTGTGTGTATGATTTTGCTGGTGACAAGTGCATCAGAGTTGGGATGAGATTGTGATTGGACTTTGTCCACTGATATAAGCTCCCACAGAAATGCATGACCCCCCCCCCCCCCACCAATTCTCACCAACATACAGTTTCTTCATACAAAAGATGTGAGCTGCCAGACAGAAACCCTTGCCCCCACCCCCTCCACCCCCCCCTGCAATCATTCTCCTCACATCTATCTCCCAAGAATGCTTGCAAACTTGGAAACTGTAGCCTCAGCTCTTCAAATTTGGGAAAATAGATAAATATTGTCCTCTTCAAGGTTAACGTTGATCAGTCAGCAAGATGCTATTTTGCAGCAATGAAAAGGAAGTTGTTTTCCAATGTTCAAATGTGGAAAACGTAAGGAACTCTTCAGTTAAAAGGAAAATCAAGATAGTACAAGCATGCAAAGATAATAGGAGCCACCAAAGATTACCAGCTGATGAACATCTCTATATTCCTGATGAAGGGCTTATGCTCGAAACGTCGAATTCTCTATTCCTGAGATGCTGCCTGGCCTGCTGTGCTTTGACCAGCAACACATTTGCAGCTTTGGGGGAACTGTATAAATTCTGACTTGGGCACTTACACCGAATGATAGCCCCGCACTTGGTGGGGCATCTAGTCAACTGTATTTAGTGCTGTGAAACCGATTGCATGTTTCTGATTTGGAATGTAATACATGTCTTTTTGCCTTTCTCTGATTAACAGACATACAGCTGCCTACCTGCAGGAGAGTTTCAACTCATCAGACAAACCCTGCTGGTTTTCTTTCAGGATCTTCATATCCGAGTAAGTGTACCAGGTCCCTTCAAGGTCTGTGATCCATCAAGCACATAACAGGTAGAACTTACTGAGCCCACAGTTTCACAGTTGTGTTGCAAAATATTTACTGTGCACGCAAAGAGTAGATGAGAACTTTTTGCTTCTTTTATGGTGCCTCTTTATAGTGCAGGAAGACCATGTACAGAGAGATGGACTCATATTAACTTTGGTAACTTTCAAATTGATCACTTTTGTCCATAGTCGAGAGTGTGGAGCTGGAAAAGCACAGCTGGTCAGGCAGCATCAGAGGAGCAGGTGAATCGACATTTCAGACATAAGCCTTCATCCTGCCTGAAACATCAATTCTCCTGCTCCTCGGAATCTGTCTGACCTGCTGTGCTTTTCCAATGCCACACTTTTGACTCTAATCTCCAGCATCTGCAGTCCTCACTTTCTCCCACTTTTGTACATAGCCCACTTTTTTTTTCTTTTGATTAAAGTTAGAGTTTGGGACAAACAAAAATAAGACAAAGGAAATTATCATAATCCATATTAGGGCAACTCTGGTAAATTCTTCGAGTAAAAAATGAGGTCTGCAGATGCTGGAGATCACAGCTGCAAATGTGTTGCTGGTCAAAGCACAGCAGGTCAGGCAGCATCTCAGGAATAGAGAATTCGACGTTTCGAGCATAAGCCCTTCATCAGGAAATCTTGTTGTGTCCTTCCCCAGTTTTCTCCCACTTCAGCCCAAGCAATCAAGCGGGCTCCAAGAGTCGTACAGCTATATAGCATGGAAACTGTACACGTTTCACCTTGGTCCAACTCGTCCATGCCAACAGATATCTCAATGCGATCCAGTCCCATTTACCAGCCTTTGGTCCATATCCATAGAGTCATAGAGATGTACAGCATGGAAACAGACCCTTCGGTCCAACCTGTCCATGCCGACCAGATATCCCAAACCAATCTAATCCCACCTGCCTGCACCCAGCCCATATCCCTCCAAACCCTTCCTATTCATATACCCATCCAAATGCTTCTTAAATGTTGCAATTGTACCAGCCTCCACCACATCCTCTGGCAGCTCATTCCATACACGTAACACCCTCTGTGTGAAAAAGTTGCCCCTTAGGTCTCTTTTATAATTTTCCCCTCTCAGCCTAAACCTATGCCCTCTAGTTCTGGACTCCCCGACCCCAGGGAAAAGACTTTGTCTATTTATCCTATCCATGCCCTTGATAACTTTGTAAACCTCTGTAAGATCACCCCTCCGCCTCCGACACTCCAGGAAAAACAGCCCCAGCCTGTTCAGCCTCTCCCTGTAGCCTGTCTCTCCAACCCTGGCAACATCTTTGTAAATCTTTTCTGAACCCTTTCAAGTTTCACAACATCCTAAACCCTTCCTATTCATGTGCCCATCCAGATGCCTTTCAAACGTTGTAATTGTACCCACCTCCACCAGATCCTTTGGCAACTTGTTCCACACATGTACCACCCTGCGTGTGAAAATGTTGCCCTTCAGGACCCTTTAAAATCTTTCTCCTCTCACCTTAAGCCTATGCCCTCTAGTTTTGGCCTCCCGTATTCACCCTGTCCATGCCCCTCATGACTCTATAAAGTCAACAACTGTCTTAAATCATAATGCCAATCACTGCTAGCTCCACTTTTGCTATCTACAACTTAAAGGATCCTTGCATCTCAGTCAGCTCTATTTGAAAGAATTGTAGAGTATATAGTTGGAGTACATCTTGGTGATTTGTTCCAGATATTGGGACTGAGTGAAGAAATAATCCTTGTCTTGGAAGCTAACTTTTCTAGTTTATTTGATAGTTGAATATTCTTCTGACACTGTTATCTCAGAATGAGGATTGAATATTTGAAAAGCTCAGCAGGTCTGTTCCAAGGAAGGGTCACTCAAGCTGAAACTTTAACTCTGATTTCTCTTCAGGTGCTGCCAGACCTGCTGAGCTTTTCTAGCAATTTCCGTTTTTATTTCTGATTTACTGTATCTGTAATTCTTTCAGTTTTATTGAATACTTGAGGACAACAATTACTCTACAGCAGCAAGAGTGAGCAACTATAGGATAGGAGGAATAAAAGAAAAAATAATGGCAATGATGCAAGAAATACATCTTCCCTTTTCTCTTGAAAAGGTCTGAGAGATGATTGAAGAAGTTTTTAAATTGAGGCTTTGATAGAGTCGTCATAGAGAAATATTTCCTTTTGTGGGAAAAGTATAAGTAGTGCTCATCACTAGAAGTTGCCAAAAAGCAACAAGATGTAACATTTATGCCACACATATGCCAGGAGATGACCATTTCCATTAAAAGATAATCTAACCACTGCCCTTGACATTCATTGGTGTTATTATCACTGAATCCCTCCACTATCAACATCCTGAGGTTACTATTGACCAGAAACTCAACTGGAATTACCACATAAACATGATACCTGCAAGAGCAGGTCAGAGGCTAGCAACACTATGGTGAGAAACTCACTTCCTGACTCCCTTAAATCTTGTCCATGACTTACACAGCATAAGTCAGAAGTGCAATGGAAATTCCCCACTTGCCTGGATGGGTGCAGCTCCAACAATACTCAAGAAGCTCGACACCATCCAGGACAAAATATGACTGGCACCGCACCCTCCGCCAATGACAATCAGTAGCAGCAGTGTGTAAAATTATGAAGACTGCAGAAATTCACCTAATATCCTCAGATAACATCTTTCAAACATTCTATTGAGAAGGACAAGGGCAGCAGATACAGGGGAACACCACCATTTATACATTTCCCTTCAAGCCACTCACCATCCTGACTTGGAAATATATTGCTGTTCCTGCAG
The DNA here is from genome assembly GCF_020745735.1 of Hemiscyllium ocellatum. Taxonomy (NCBI): domain Eukaryota; kingdom Metazoa; phylum Chordata; class Chondrichthyes; order Orectolobiformes; family Hemiscylliidae; genus Hemiscyllium; species Hemiscyllium ocellatum. The sequence continues at coordinate 9,956,597 of NC_083430.1, read as the reverse complement.
TGTTGCTGGGTTGAAATCCTGGAATTCCATCCCTAATAGCATTCTGGGTCTACATGCAGCACACTAAGTGTGGAAGTTCACCACATCTCCTTGGAGGTAATTAGGAATGGCCAATAAATGCTGGCCAGCCACTGATGCCCATATGCTAGGAATGAATTTTTAAAAAGTCCAATAGGGAATTCCAATGCAGTTTCATCACCTGTAGAGTGGTGAGAATGTGGAACATGCCACTGTGTGGAGTGACTGAAGTGCCTATTATAAATTAGCCATTCCCAAGAAACAGCAGATAAGGTCAGAAGACATGAAGTGACATTAATCCCTCCTCCGTGACCACACTTCCCAACGTTGTCAAAGCAATGTGATGTATCTAATTGAATTACTAGTGTTGGACATTATCTGTGGCAGTTCTAATCAGATGTTCTGTATTGTAGTTATGCATTTGCCTAAGTATGTCAAAAGATTCCTGAGTGGCTTCTGAAAGCAGCACTGTTGAAGATGGATGCTGATTTAGCAGCCTACTGCACCCTGCTCACACAGAACCTGGGATTCTCATTGCAGACGTTTATATTTATATGATGTATTACGTGTTGACCTGTCATTTGCTGACATTAACAGTTATATGCTCAGTGTTACCATGCTTCATTATTGGTCTGTTGTCTTTGTGGGTATCTGAGACTATGTTATCCGTTTGGGAATTTACAGATGAATTTCAATGGAACCTAGGCAAACGTGATGAAGGAGGGAATATAGGGCTACAATTATACATTTAAAGGCAGAAAGATGGAAAGACTTTTGAGTGGAGCACAAATACAGATTGAACAAAAGCAGAAATTACTGGAGAAACCCAGCAGGTCTGACAGCATCAGTGGAGAGAAAGCAGAGCCAATGTTTCGGGTCCAATGACTCTTCTTCAGAACAGAATGGACAAAGAGTCACTGGATCCGAAACGTTGACTCTGCCTGCTCACCACAGTTGCTGCCAGATCTGCAGAGTTTCTCCAGCAATTTCTATTTTTATTTCCGATTTCCAGTACATCTGCAGTTCTTAGTTTTATTTTCATGATAGATACATTGTCGAGTTGGCTGATTTAGTGCTGTATATCTTATGCATTATGGCACCGTCAATAATGGCGATAAATGCTTTCTCCACAGGTGTCCATCTTTCTGAAAGATAAAGTTCAGAATTCCAATGGACGCTTTGTGCTGCCAATTTCTGGACCTGTTCCTTGGGGAACAGAGATCCCTGGATTGATCAAGTAAGTTACATCGTCTTCCTTCTATAAACTCTATGCTAATTTTAATTCTTCCATTCATGATCCCCTGTGCACACTCCCTCTAATTTAATTTTGATCTTCACTGTGGTAGAAAGAAGACAATTTGGTTCAATTGTTGATGATTTATTGTTCCTTGCTCCTCCATAAATCCCACTATTTAGATCCTGGCATGTATTTCCGTGGCCACAGAGGAATATGTTTTCTTTTTGAGTGTTGTTTAGTCATCTTTCTGTGCAGCAGATATAAAACATCAAAAGGCAATTGATGGTCCACCCTATGCTCAACCATCCATGAAAGGGAACCTGTATTTCCCCACCATTCCAATGAAGTTGTCCTCTAATAGCAGTAACAGGATAGGTCAGAGTCAGCATGGATTTATGAAGGGGAAATCATGCTTGACTAATCTTCTGGAATTTTTTGAGGATGTAACTCTGAAGATGGACAAGGGAGATCTAGTGGATGTAGTATACCCGGACTTTCAGAAAGCCTTTGATAAAGTCCCACATAGGAGGTTAGTGAGCAAAATTAGGGCACATGGTACTGGGGGCAAAGTACTGACATGGATTGAAAATTGGCTGGCTGACAGGAAACAAAGAGTAGTGATAAACGGCTCCCTTTCGGAATGGCAGGCGGTGATCAGTGGTGTGCCGCAGGGATCAGTGCTGGGACCACAGCTTTTTAAAATGTACATTAATGATATAGATGAAGGTATTAAAAGTAATATTAGCAAATTTGCTGATGACACAAAGCTGGGTGGCAGGGTGACATGTGAGGAGGATGTTAGGAGAATACAGGGTGACCTGGACAGGCTAGGTGAGTGGTTAGATGCATGGCAGATGCAGTTTAATGTGGATAAACGTGTGCTTATCCACTTTGGTGGCAAGAACAGGAAGGCAGATTACTACCTAGATGGAGTCAAGTTAGGTAAAGGGGCAGTACAACGAGATCTAGGTGTTCTTGTACATCATCAATGAAATCAATCATGCAGGCACAGCAGGCAGTGAAGAAGGCTAATAGCATGCTGGCCTTCATAACAAGAGGAATTGACTATAGAAGCAAAGAGGCTCTTCTGCAGCTGTACAGGGCCCTGGTGAGACCACACCTGGCATATTGTGTGCAGTTTTGGTCCCAAATTTGAGGAAAGACATTCTGGCTATTGAGGGAGTGCAGCGTAGGTTCATGAGGTCAATTCCCGGAATGACTATCTTACGCTGAAAGACTGGAGTGGCTGGGCTTGTATACACTTGAGTTTAGAAGACTGAGAGGAGATCTGATTGAGACGTATAAGAGTATTAAAGGATTGGACACTCTGGAGGCAGGAAGCATGTTTCTGCTGATGGGTGAGTCCTGAACCAGAGGACACAGTTTAAAAATAAGGGGTAGGCCATTTAGAACAGAGTTGAGGAGAAACTTGTTCACCCAGAGAGTGGTGGGTGTATGGAATGCTCTGCCCCAGAAGGCTGAGGAGGCCAAGTCTCTGGATACATTCAAGAAAGAGTTGGATAGAGTTCTCAAGGATAGTGGAATCAAGGGTTCTGGGGATAAGGCAGGAACAGCATACTGATTGAGGATGATCAGCCATGATCATAATGAATAGTGGTGCTGGCTTGAAGGGCAGAATGACCTACTCCTGCACCTATTGTCTATTGTCTAAATTAATGATTTTGTTTCCCCCATCATATATCAAAGCCCATTCCAAGCATTTATCTCACTTGTATTGATCCCATTCTTCCCAGTATGTGGATAAAATAATGTAGTTCCAGGAGATTGGAAAGCTATTCTATTTAAAAAAGAGGTGAAAAACAGTTAACTATAGGCCAGTTATCTTAATATCTGTTTACGGGAAAGTCTATTATAAAGAATGTAATAGCAGAGCATTTAGAAACATATCATATAATCAAGCAGAGTCAGCATGGTTTTATGAGGTGGAAATTATCCCTGACAAATTTACTCACTCTTTGCGGAGATAATAAGTATGTTAAAACGGAAGCACTGGATGTAATATATTTGGATTTTCAGAAGGGGTTTGATAAGGTAGCATACATTAGACTGCTTGAGATAGCATAGATGGAATATTGGCTAAATAATAGAGCTGGGATAAGAGGGACATTTTCAGGATGGCAACCAGTAACTGGTGGAATGCCTCAGGAATCAGTGCTAAGGCCACAGTGATTTACAACACAGTAATGATTTGGTTGAGGAAAATGAATGTGCTGTTGCCATATTTGCAGATGACACAAAAATAGGTGGGAAGGAGTGTAGTGAGGATAATTCAGTCTGCAGAGGGATTTGGCAGGTTAAGCGAGCTGGAATACAATGTGGGAAAAACATGATATGTACTTTGGCAGGAAAAATAGAGGAGTCGAATATTTGAATGGAGAAAGATTTCAGAAAGCTACAGAACAGAGACTTTCAGATTGCTCGTGCATGATTCACAAAAAGCTAGTATCCATGTTCAGTGAGTAACATGGAAGACAAATGGTCTGTTGGCCTTTACTTCAAAGAGAGTGCTGTATAAACATCTTGCTAAAACTGCGCAAGGCACTTGTCAGACTGCACCTGAAATACTGTGAACAGTTTTGGTCATCTTATCCAACGAGTGATATACTGGCATTGGAAAAGGGTCCAGAGAAGGGTCGCTAGGCTGATCCCAGGTTTGAAAGAGGACTGTCTTAGGAGATATTGAGTAGTTTGGGCCTCTAGTCATTGGAGTTTAGAAGAATGAGAGGTAACCTTATTGAAATGTACAAGATACTTAGAGAGAGATTGTTTCCCCTTGTGGCAGGGTAGGACCAGAGGGAATAATCTCAGAATAAAAATATGCCCATTTAAGACAGATGAAGAGGAATTTCTGCCCTGAGAATGGTGAATCTATATGTTTTTCACAGTGGAAGGCTGTTGAGGCTGTTTTGTTAAGTATATTAAAGGCTCTGACATATTTAATCAGTAATCAAGGGTTATGGGGAACAGGCAGGAAAACTGATTTGAGGATGATCATATCAGTCATGATCTCGATGATTGGCAGAGCAGGCTTAATGGCCTGGAAGACCTACTTCTGGTCCTATATCTCATGGAGTTATCAAGAACAAACTCGATGACTGTGTGTATGATGATAGCTTGGTAAGCAGCCAAGATTGATGAGAAGGGGAAGATCCTGCCTGACCAATTACTTGTACTTTATTGTGGTGATTAATGCCAATTGGTCCTTGTGATGTATACATTTAAACTTCCAAAAAGCCTGTAACAAAACTCCTCATGACAGTCACAGTCTACTCTCGAATATCAGTAAAATGATAAATGACGTCATTATCAGTGCTATCAAGCCACACCTACTCAGCAATAACTTGCTCAATGCTGACCAGTTTGGGTTCTGCCAGGGCCACTCTGCTCCTGTCCTTCTTATAGCCTTGATTCAGACATGGACAAAAACACTGAATTCCAGAGATGAAGTGAGAATGTGACATCAAGGAGCCTGAGCAAAACTGGAATCAGTGGGTATCAAATGGCGAACTCTCCAGTGGATGGAGTCACATGTGGCATGTAGGAAGATGGTCATGGTTGTTGGAGGCCAGTCATCTCAGGAGTTCCTCAGGGTAGTGTTCAAGGCCCAACCATCTTCAGCTGCTTCATCAATGACCTTCCCTCCATCACAAGATCAGATATAGGGATATTCAACGATGATTATGCAATGTTTAGCACCATTCATGACTCCTCATATACTGAAGCCATTCATATTCAAATACAACAAAATGTGTACAGTAGCCAGGCTTAGGTTGACAAGCAGCAAGTAACATTTATGCCACACAAATGCCAGGCAATGACCGTCTCCAATAACAGATAATCTAAAAATTACCCCTTAACATTGAATGGTGTTACCATTACTGAATCCTCCACTATCAACATTCTAGGGATTACCATTGGCCAGAAACTCAACTGGACTTCCCACATAAATGCAATGGCTACAAGAGCAGGTCAGAGGGAGGTACCCTGCAGTGACTCACCTCCTGACTCCCCAAAGCTGTCCACCATCAATAAGGCACAAGTCAGGAGTGTGATGGAATACTCCCCATTTGCCTGGATCACTGCGGCTTCAACAACACTCGAGAAGCTTGACACCATCCAGAGCGAAGCAGCCCCCTTCATTGACACCACATCCACAAGCATCTATCCTTCCACTGTGACGCTCAATGGCAGCAGCGTGTGCTATCTACAAGAGGCACTGCAGAAATTCACCAAAGATTCTTAGACAGTACCTTTCAAACCTGCAATCAGATACATGGGAACACCATCAGCTGCAAGTTCTCCTGCAGATCAGTCATCATCCTCACTGGAAATATGTCACTGTACCATCACTGTCTCTGCATCGAAATCCTGGAATTCCCTCCCTAAGGGCATTGTGGGTCAACCTGCAGCGCATGGACTGTAGAGGTTCAAGAAGGCAGGTCACCCCCACCTTCTCAAGGGCAACTAGGGATGAGTATTAAATTCTTGCCAGCCAGCAAAGCCCACGTCCCCGCAGTAAATAACAAGCCATGCAAGAATGAGCTGCAACTTGCGACACTGCAAATACTAATCAAAAGGGTTATGTCAGGATGATGGGACATTGTTGCAGGTATCATTTTAACATCCTCACTGGTTCTTACTTGCACCAGTGACCTGAACTAATTGGCAAAGGTTAAAAGTTTCAAGTCGGGGGATTCAAGATGGCGGTGACCCAGCAAGTCTGAGTCTGTAGTACTCTGCTCAAGACTCAGGCAAATTGGGGTACGCACCTCAACCACACCTGCCAAACCATTTTAAATAACTCTTACCCAGCATATTTAGTCATTTTGCAGCAAACTTGAACAGTTTGGTGCTGTGCTTAAAATGACTAAAGGTAAAAATGCCCGCAGCTCGCAACAGGCAGGGACCCCCTCCCCCACCCCCTCCAGCAGCAGTGGAGATGTCCGCGGCCGCCTGGGGGTTTTACCTGCAGAGGTGAACCTGATCTCCGTAATTAAAAAGCTGCAGGAGAGGATCGATGCCTTTATTGAAGAATCCAGGAGCAGGTGGGAGTCGCTCTCGGTCGCGCTGCAAAAGCATGACCGAGAAATTGAAAAGCTCGAAAATCGCGTTGGAGGGGCGGAGCTAAAGGCTGGGACCTCGGAGACTGCCGCTGACTCGGCTGTGGGCGGGGTCTTGGCTCTCGAACAGTGAGTCTGGACCTTAGAGCTGCTCATCGATGACCTCAACAATCGGGGTCGTTGAAAAAATATTCGGTTGCTGGGCCTTCCCGAATGGGAAGAGGAAGCCAGCTGGCAGTTTCTTTGGAGCGATAGCTCCCCGAAATATTAAAGTTGGAGTCCAGACCAGGCCAGGTAAGGGTAAAGTGGGCCCACCAGGTTGCTATACGCAGGCTCAGGTCAGACCAGCGCCCCCGCCCGGTCCTGTTCCGGCTCCAATGCTACAGAGAGAAACAGATGCTCCTGGAAGCCTCTAGAATCCTGAGGAAGGACCCCCAGGCCATCGTGTACAAGGGCTCTAGGATTATGCTATTCCTGGATTTTTCTCCAGCCATGGTCCACAATAGGAGGGTATTTGATGAGGCGAAGAAGCGTCTGAGAGACTTAAACATCCAATATTCCTTGCGTTATCCAGCAACACTGCGCTTTAGCCACGAAGGATCTGTTTATAACTGGATCACTGGAGAAGGTTAAAGAATTTTTGGACTCTTAAGTAGATAGTAAGAATTAAACTGTATGGCTAATGATGCAATTTTGCCTCCCCACCCTGGTTTATCTTTTCTGTCCATTTTCTTCCCCTCTATTGTTTAATATTGTCTCTGGGGGATAGGGAGGGGGGCTTATTTGTTATTCACTATGTGATTTTTTTTAACAGGCCAGGCAGCTTAGTTGACTCGTGTCAGGGGAGGAGGGGGGCATTTGCTTTGTCCTACCTCAATTTTTTTTAGAGTGGAGGTTCTTTTTTCTTCTGTTATTATACTTAGTTATCTATTACTTGCTGGGATTGTAACTTTATAGTTTTATATGTTTATACTTTGTATTATCTTTACTAAATGTATCTAAGTGTTGATGTGGGTGGTGGGGGTGGGGCACTCACTTTTAACTGTGGTTTTATAGTACACTTGAATTTCAAGGGCAGGGTGCTGGTTGGGAGAGGGTAAGGTGGGTTTACTGCCCCCTGGGGGCAAGGGGGAAAATCTCTTTTTAAATGTATTTTATATTTTTCTTATTTAGAAATAGTTTTTAACTATATCGGCATTAATGTATTAAAGAATTTCTACTTTTATGAATTTTCTATGGTCTATGCTCAGGGTGTTTTGGATGGGGTTCTTCCTCCTGGGGGTCTCGGACTTGCCTGGACGATCATGGTTAGTCATTCGATTAGGTGGTGCACCTGGAACGACAAAGGGAGTGATTCACTAATCAAAAGGAAGAAAATACTATCAAACCTCAAAAAAAGAAAGGGGTGATATAGCTCTCTTACAGGAGACACACCTTCTGGATAAAGAGCATTTAAAATTACAACAAGGAGGATTCGATCAGGCTTTCTTTTCGTCTTTTAGTTCAAAAAGTAGGGGAGTAGTCATTCTCATTTGGAAGAACCTTCCCTTCAAGCTCTTAAGTCAGATAAAAGATGAATCTGGACGGTATATACTGACTAAAACCCTCATAAATGGGAGGATTGTGGAATTTTGAATCTTTATTGTCCCCCAGCACACCCCTTCAAATTTATAACGGAAGCTGATGGCTTTTGGGGCTTGTCACACAATTATAGGAGGAGATTTTAATTGTACTATGGACCCAGAGATAGACAGGATACCCAAGAGTACTGTGGGTATATCTCTTAGATCCAGACAATTGGTAGATTTGAATAAGGAGCTAGGGTTAGAGATATGTGGAGGTGCCTTCATCCGTAGGGCAGAGACTTTGCTTTCTACTCTAACCCACATAAGTATCATACTAGAATTGATATGTTTTTTGCTCCCTTGACCTTTTTGAACCCCATATTATCCTGCAAAATAGGTAATATAATAATCTCTGATCATGCTCCATTATATATGGAAGTTAAAACTAGGGACAACGAGACCAGCCCCCGACATTGGCGTATGGATTCCTTCTTAATGAAGGATAGTAAATTCATAAAATATTTCTCTTAAGAATTTAAAACCTTTTTGGAAATTAACTCAGGTAAGGCCAGTAACCCGTCGATGATGTGGGAGACCATTAAGGCTTTTGTGCGAGGTCTCATTATTTCATACTCGGCGATACAGAAAAAACAAAAGAGAGAACAATAGTGTCTACTCGAGGCTCACTTGAAGGCAGCTGAGACAGCGTATGTTGATAGGCCCTCTATTGCTAAGTTACAAAGGATTACAGCCCTTAGGACAGCCTTGAATACCGCACTTACCCAAACAGCAAAGAGGGAAATATTATTTGCAAAGCAAAGATTATATGAATATGACGATAAGCCTGGTAGATACCTAGCATATCTCGCAAGGAGAAAAAAGATCCCACAAGCTATCATGTCCATTAGGGAAAGTGCTGGTATTTTGATTCATGACCGCAAAAGGAGCAATACAGCCTTCAGGAAGTTTTATTCTGATCTGTATAAATCACAGGATTGTGAAGACAGAGCTTAGAAGATGGGATCCTTTTTTTAAAAGCCTGGCCTTTCCGGACTTAACCCCGGAACAGGTGTCGATTCTGATTGCTCCCCTGACAACCCAGGCAGTACTTGATGCAACCAGGCAGCTTCAGAGCGGTAAAGCACCTGGCACAGGTGGAGTCCAGGCTGAATTCTACAAAGAGTTTATGGGGTACTGGCTGGTCCACGTATAGGAGAAAGTGAGGTCTGCAAATCAGAGCTGAAAATGTGTTGCTGGAAAAGCGCAGCAGGTCAGGCAGCATCCAAGGAGCAGGAGATTCGACGTTTCAGGCATAAGCCCTCATTCCTGAAGAAATGCTTATGCCCAAAACGTCGAATCTCCTGTTCCTTGGATGCTGCCTGACCTGCTGCACTTTTCCAGCAACATATTTTCAGCTCTGGTCCACTTATAGACATGTATAATTATTTATATAATCGGGGCTGTCTCCCACCTTTGTTGAGAGAAGCAAATATTTCTCTCATTCTTAAAAAAGGGAAGGCCCCAGAAGATTGTACATCATACAGACCAATACCTTTGTTAAATGTAGATTTTAAAATTCTTTCTAAAACGTTAGCATTAAGGCTGCAGAGGGTTTTACCATACATCACAAAAGAGGACCAGACGGGGTTTATCAAGTGCCGTAGATCATCTAATATAAAGAATTTTTGGACTCTCTTAAATAGATAGTAAGAATTAAACTGTATGGCTAATGATGCAATTTTGCCTCCCCACCCTGGTTTATCTTTTCTTTCCCTTTTCTTCCCCTCTATTGTTTAATATTGTCTCTGGGGGATAGGGAGGGGGGCTTATTTGTTATTCACTATGTGATTTTTTTTAACAGGCCAGGCAGCTTAGTTGACTCGTGTCAGGGGAGGAGGGGGGCATTTGCTTTGTCCTACCTCAATTTTTTTTAGAGTGGGGGTTCTTTTTTCTTCTGTTATTATACTTAGTTATCTATTACTTGCTGGGATTGTAACTTTATAGTTTTATATGTTTATACTTTGTATTATCTTTACTAAATGTATCTAAGTGTTGATGTGGGTGATGGGGGTGGGGCACTCACTTTTAACTGTGGTTTTATAGTACACTTGAATTTCAAGGGCAGGGTGCTGGTTGGGAGAGGATAAGGTGGGTTTACTGACAGGGAGTGATGCCCCCTGGGGGCAAGGGGGAAAATCTCTTTTTAAATGTATTTTATATTTTTCTTATTTAGAAATAGTTTTTAACTATATCGGCATTAATGTATTAAAGAATTTCTACTTTAATGAATTTTCTATGGTCTATGCTCAGGGTGTTTTGGATGGGGTTCTTCCTCCCGGGGGTCTCAGACTTACCTGGACGATCATGGTTAGTCATTCGATTAGGTGGTGCACCTGGAACGACAAAGGGAGTGATTCACTAATCAAAAGGAAGAAAATACTATCAAACCTCAAAAAAAGAAAGGGGTGATATAGCTCTCTTACAGGAGACACACCTTCTGGATAAAGAGCATTTAAAATTACAACAAGGAGGATTCGATCAGGCTTTCTTTTCGTCTTTTAGTTCAAAAAGTAGGGGAGTAGTCATTCTCATTTGGAAGAACCTTCCTTTCAAGCTCTTAAGTCAGATAAAAGATGAATCTGGACAGTATATACTGACTAAAACCCTCATAAATGGGAGGATTGTGGAATTTTGAATCTTTATTGTCCCCCAGCACACCCCTTCAAATTTATAACGGAAGCTGATGGCTTTTGGGGCTTGTCACACAATTATAGGAGGAGATTTTAATTGTACTGTGGACCCAGAGATAGACAGGATTCCCAAGAGTACTGTGGGTATATCTCTTAGATCCAGACAATTGGTAGATTTGAATAAGGAGCTAGGGTTAGAGATGTGTGGAGGTGCCTTCATCCGTAGGGCAGAGACTTTGCTTTCTACTCTAACCCACATAAGTGTCATACTAGAATTGATATGTTTTTTGCTCCCTCGACCTTTTTGAACCCCAAATATTCCTGCAAAATAGGTAATATAATAATCTCTGATCATGCTCCATTATATATGGAAGTTAAAACTAGGGACAACGAGACCAGCCCCCGACATTGGCGTATGGATTCCTTCTTAATGAAGGATAGTAAATTCGTAAAATATTTCTCTTAAGAATTTAAAACCTTTTTGGAAATTAACTCAGGTAAGGCCAGTAACCCGTCGATGATGTGGGAGACCATTAAGGCTTTTGTGCGAGGTCTCATTATTTCATACTCGGCGATACAGAAAAAACAAAAGAGAGAACAATAGTGTCTACTCGAGGCTCACTTGAAGGCAGCTGAGACAGCGTATGTTGATAGGCCCTCTATTGCTAAGTTACAAAGGATTACAGCCCTTAGGACAGCCTTGAATACCGCACTTACCCAAACAGCAAAGAGGGAAATATTATTTGCAAAGCAAAGATTATATGAATATGACGATAAGCCTGGTAGATACCTAGCATATCTCGCAAGGAGAAAAAAGATCCCTCAAGCTATCATGTCCATTAGGGAAAGTGCTGGTATTTTGATTCATGACCGCAAAAGGAGCAATACAGCCTTCAGGAAGTTTTATTCTGATCTGTATAAATCACAGGATTGTGAAGACAGAGCTTAGAAGATGGGGTCCTTTTTTTAAAAGCCTGGCCTTTCCGGACTTAACCCCGGAACAGGTGTCGATTCTGATTGCTCCCCTGACAACCCAGGCAGTACTTGATGCAACCAGGCAGCTTCAGAGCGGTAAAGCACCTGGCACAGGTGGAGTCCAGGCTGAATTCTACAAAGAGTTTATGGGGTACTGGCTGGTCCACGTATAGGAGAAAGTGAGGTCTGCAAATCAGAGCTGAAAATGTGTTGCTGGAAAAGCGCAGCAGGTCAGGCAGCATCCAAGGAACAGAAGATCCTGAAGAAATGCTTATGCCCAAAACGTCGAATCTCCTGTTCCCTGGATGCTGCCTGACCTGCTGCGCTTTTCCAGCAACACATTTTCAGCTCTGGTCCACTTATAGACATGTATAATTATTTATATAATCGGGGCTGTCTCCCGCCTTTGTTGAGAGAAGCAAATATTTCTCTCATTCTTAAAAAAGGGAAGGCCCCAGAAGATTGTACATCATACAGACCAATACCTTTGTTAAATGTAGATTTTAAAATTCTTTCTAAAACGTTAGCATTAAGGCTGCAGAGGGTTTTACCATACATCACAAAAGAGGACCAGACGGGATTTATCAAGTGCCATAGATCATCTAATAATATTAGAAGGGTTTTGAATGTGATTCAAGTCTGTCGTCAGGAAAGAATACTGGGAATAGTAGTCTCTTTAGATGCGGAGAAGGCATTCGATCGGGTTGAATGGTCATATCTGTTTTACACACCGGAAAAGCTCAGTGTGGGAGAGGTATTCACTAAATGGATCTCAGTATTGTACAATGACCCCAAAGCAGCCATAATTACTAATGGTTTATGCTCGGATAGCTTCAGTGTGGGTAGGAGCTGTCGTCAGGGATGTCCTCTCTCACCGTTATTATTCACGCTAATAATTGAGCCACTAGCGGAAGCTATATGGGCCGATTCTAATATCATGGCTCCAAGGGTTAGTTCGGGTAAACATAAAATTACCCTTTATGCAGACGATGTTCTCCTTTTTCTTAGTAATCCTTTGATATCCATGTCCCGCTTGATCCAAGTAATCATTTTATTTAGTGCGTTCTCAGGTTACAAATTCAATTTCACAAAATCAGAGGCCGTGCCGATGGGTGGTCTGGTTAATATGTCCAATTTATTGGACGGGTCTTGCTTTCCCTTTCGGTGGTCTCTGGAGGGTTTTTATAATTAGGTATTTTTATCACCCCAGTATTTGGTCAGCTGTATAAAGCCAATTTTGTGCACCTATTAGAGAGGATAAGGCAGGACCTTCAAAGCTGGGGGGATCTCCCGATATCTTGGTTAGGCAGAAGAGCTCTAATTAAAATGAATATTTTGCCTCGTGCCTTATACCCTATGACAATGCTCCCTCCTAATGTTGCCAAGGCCGGCTTTGCGTAAACTATCCATGGCTTGGTTCTTTCATCTGGAATCATAGACGGCCCCTTATTAAATTAACGAAGCTGCAACTTCCACAAGCAAGGGGAGGGCTGGAATTTCCAAACTTTAGGAAGTATCAGCTGAGTTCTCTGTTAAGCTACATAGCTGATTGGGTCTTATGTGACCTGGAATCAATCTGGCTGGACATTGAGGCTTCTCAAGTAAAGTGTCCCCTCATTTATCTCTTATTTTTAGATAAGATGAAAGTTATTCTGGACCGTTGTAAAAATTCTATTGTATTAAATACAATTAAAACTTGGAAGATAATGCGGCAAGACGAGGGTAATTCACAGAAAACTCCCCTTATATTCCTATAGTGGGAGCATGGGATTTTCAACTGGGGCTCACAGATGTTACATTTAAAACCTGGAGATCCAGGGGTATTTCTTGCTTAGGGGATCTGTTCGATGGGGAGGTTATGATGTCTTTTGAACAGCTGCTCCAGAAATTTGGACTGCCTAATGGAGATTTTTTTGATATTTCCAAATTCGAGATTACATACAGAAGAAGACTCCGTTATTGCTCTTATAAATCAGATAGGGAAAGAAGAGTGTTATGGCCAATGGGTCCACTCTCAGTCAGCACTCTTTATCACTCATTACAGAACAAAGTATCGAAAGACATGGAACAATTGTTTAAAACATGGAATCAGAAATTGGGGTTGGAAATCCCTTCAGAAATGTGGGACGACATCTGGGAAAATGCCAAAAAGATCTCCATTTGTAATAGAACCCAAGCTATTCAATTAAAGATACTCCATAGGACTCATATAGCACCGGAATGATTGGCAAAATTTAGGGCAAGAACATCTCCAATGTGTCCTAAATGTAAAATAGAAGTGGGCACTCACACACTGCTTATGGACATGTTATAAGATCTGCAAATACTGGATCAGAGTAGCAAATGCTCTGACAGAAATCTTGGGAGCGGAAATTGGAGTAGATCCAGTATCTCTTCTCAGGTTTTCAAACCTGCACGGGAGGAAACTATTTTCCATTCTCTCCTTTTGTGCAAGGAAAAATATCTTAGTAAACTGGGTAGCTGAGGGCCCTCCACGGCTTTTGAATTGGCAAAGGTTAATCATGGAATGCATGCCCCTTGACTTCCTCACAAAAATTGAATTATTCTATAAAATATGCCATCCCTTCCTGAATTATATATATTTCGGCCATATTGTCAAGGGCTTTTACCTAGTTGTGGTAGTGGTTCTGGCTGGTCCAGGGGCCCCTGGGGGGAGGAATCCTGTATGAATATGGATTTTATTATGATGGATGTTTATTCATTCTGAGCATGTACTTCATTATTTAATTACTATGTTATCTTTTCTTTTGAGTAATGTAAGATATTTTATTATATTCTTTGGTTATTTGTAGGTTAGATTAGTATTTAGTTGATTTTTTTTCCTTTTTTTATTTGTTGAGTTTTGCTTATTATTTATTTAATATTTAATTGTATATTAGTGTTTATATTTGTAAGTTTGTAAAAAAAGTTTTAAAAAATTTCCTTTTTCTTCAATAAAAATATCTATTAAAACATAAGTTTCAAGTTGAAAATGCTCAGCATACTTTGTCAGTCATACAGCATTTGTAGAGAGAGGAAGAGTGTTAACATTTTGGGGCAATGACAGATTTTTCAGAACTGAGAAATGTTTCAGAGATGCCCTAGATTTTAAGCAAGTGAAAGAGAAGAGAATGGGAAGAACACTGAAAGGGGAGGTCTTTGATAGTTTGGAATTAATAAATGTTGAATGGTACAAGGTCCGAGTGATTGTTAATGGAACATGGAAAGATAAATCAAAAATCTAGAGTAGGTATGAATTGCAGAATCATAACATTTGCTTTCTGCTTATTGTTATTTAGTGTCTCCTGCTTTCCAACTGACATAGACCCTCCCTTTTGTTCAGAAACCTTCTGATAATTTATTCATTATCTCCTAAATCTTCTTCTGTTGAAACCAATCCTCAATTGGCCACAATGCTTCCAAAAACTTGGTCCAGCAGGATCTGCTTTGTTGTTGGATGGAACTGTACTGATGTAGAAGATTGTCCTGAACATAACCGAAGAACCCAACTGTCCTATATACTGCTAATATTCCAGTCTATATTTGGATAAATATAATCCCTCATTTCTAATATAATATATTAGAAATCTTGCATTTCAGTAATTGGCATATGAATTGTTCCCCTATATTTTTTTCCCACTTGTGGCCTATACACCACATCAAGTAATCTAATTGCAACATTTTTGTATGTTCCTTGACTCTAACAAATTATGTTTGTCTGTCCTTGGACCATCTTGGACACCTTCTCTGACCTCCTTTTCCTATCTTTCTTGAACACATCCAGGAAAATCTAACTGTCAGGCCTGTCTTCCTTTGAGTCAGGTTTGCATTATTGCAGTATCACATTTCCACATGGGGCCATCTATGCCAGTGGCTCTGCAAAGTTGTTTACCGCATTTTTCACATTCACATATCTGCACAGTCACCCAAATTTCAATGTATTACTTTTCTCTTCATATTGATGCCCCTTATTAAACTAGTATTGCCTATTTTAATGCTATCTGTCTCTCCCAGTACTCTGTGCACCTCTCTAATATTACTTCTTGGCTTCCACATCCCTGCCAACTTAGTATACATCCTCCCTACCAGCACCAGCAGATCACCCTGGAAAGATATAAGCCCAGCTTTAGCTAGGTGCAACCTGTCCATGCTTTTAAGGGCTTATCTTCCACCGAGCTGGTCCCAGTGTCCCAGGAATTATAATCCTTCCTTCTTGCACCATATATGCAAACTTCCATGGACCTATCTCTGTCTGCACTCCGATTAACCATCACTGCTGTTAATATTCCAAATTGAATACATTTTGGAGAGCAGATGGACTTGAAATTCCTGAGCTAAGTAGCTTGTTTCTTCTTGACAGGTCCCAAAACATCCTCTGATGTGTTCATATCATAGACCAGTAACTAAATTATCTAAATTTAATGGTTGAGAAATTGTTGAAGCTATGTGGTAAGAAGGTGAAAGAAGACTGATGAACCTTCCAGGCTGAGCTCTCTTTGTGAGAATCACCTTATTGAAGAGTGTTCCTATAAAGTATTACCTTAACGTCTTTTTTAAGATGCTGGCTTGTGTTGTGCAGCCTTTGGCTTTTTTTTTCAGTCTCCATATGCTTAAAAAAAAACCTGAACTCTTCGACAAAGTTGTCCCTGAGACAGTTTTACAGTACATTGAATGTATGGATAGACATGAGCTGAGCATGTTGTGATGTCTATTCCAGCTTTTACATACATCAAACTTTCCATAAAACCCCTCCTGCATAATCCACAAAGACACGAGTATCTATCAAAGTGCAATTTTAAAGGCGTCTTATGGGGAGAAATGGGAATATGGCATTGAGATAATGGAGCTACTATAATCCTATGGAATGGTGGAACAGGCCTGAAGGGTCAAATGGCCTACTCCTATTCCTAGTTTCTATATATCTGTGGTTTTACAGTGATGAAAGTGATTGGAATTTGATGTTTGGAAGCTTCTCAGGTAAGGACAATACTGATGTCTAGTATTTCTCCACTTGTTACAGAATGTTTACCTATGATGGAGAAGAGATGAAACGAGCAACTTTCCCAGTCAGTGGCAGTTACACGAATGCGCTGACAGAAGGATCTTTCGATCTCTTTGGTGACAGAGTCATTAAACTTGGCACTAATATGTAAGTTGCAGCATTATCACATCCTAATGTCTCTTGGGTACCAGACCCAGAGGCTCTAGGCTGGCCCAACAGTCTCCTGCTTTATAATAGGAACCCTCTGGAATGAACCAAGAATCAAGGAGGGCTATTTCAAAACTATTCATATGGTGTTCTCTGTTGCTTAAAGTTCTCATCACCGATCACTCCTGTGCTATATGACCTACACTGACTCCCAGTTAAGCAATGGTTCAATTTTAAACCTCCCACCATGCCTGGCTGGTTCTGTTCTCTGTGATCTCCTGTATCTGTACAACTTTCCAAAATGTTGGTGCTCCTGCCTCTTGGAGTGGAGCTGGTGGCCTTGCCTTCAGTAGTGTGGGCCCTGAAATTCATCCATACACCTCTCAGCTTTGCTAACTCACTACCTCCTTCAAAACCTGCTGCTTTGACTAATCTTTGTCTTAATATTGCCTTACAGGACTCAATGTAATATTATTTTAAAATGTCTCTGAAACACCTTAAGATGCCATGTGATATTGTTGCCCCTATACACACACAAGTGTTCATTGCTGTTGTAGCACTCAGAGATTCAGATGAACAGGTCCCAGGTTTGATTTTCTGGACCCCGTATCTCAGTCCCTCAGTGGGTGATGCTGTTACCTTCCAGATTTACTAATTATTCTCATCACTCCAGCTGGCCTTAGCATTCATGGACCAGGAGGGTTAAGGTAAAGCAGTGCTGTTCTGCAACGTTATGTGTGTGAGGAGGGTTTGCTGAGCTGGAGGTGAATATCCTGCCACAACTCTCACTGTTTAACTTCTAAATGTAGTGAAGGCTCTTCACTTAACCGTCACTCAAAATGGGAGAAAATAAACTACCGTAAGGACTTGAGGTTGCACAAAAGACAGTTGAATCAGTTGAGAAGTTTTAAACAGTGCCAAGTTAGAAGTTACAGGGTGGTTAATGAAAAACAAGAAGAGGATGGAGGTGGTGTAAGGATGTGGGGGGATTGCAAGTGTAGAGATGGAAGGTTGAGCGTGTAGCTGAGGGATGAGAGTGAGGGGGCGTGGGGAGAGAGTTTGGCAGGCACACTGGACAAACGAGTGACAATGCGAAGAGGGATGGTTAATACAGGACTGAAGGTATTATATCTGAAAGCACGCAGTACTGTATAAGGAACAAGGTAAATGGGCTTGTGGAGCAGATCAAAATTGCCAGGTATGATGTGGTGGGCCCCACGGAGACCTGGCTGCAAGGGGATCAGGATTGGGAGCTGAATGTTCAAGGCTGTACATCCTATCGAACAGGCAGGCAGATGGGCGGGGTAGGAGGGTGTTGCCTTAAGAAATGAAATGAAATGATTAGCAAGAAATGAAGTCAGGTCAGAAGGTGTAAAATCTGTGTGGGGAGAATTGAAGAACCGCAATGGTTAAAAAAAACATAGTTGGAATTGTGTCTGCCTCCAAACAGTAGTCAGCAGCTGGCGTGCAATATACATCAAAAGATAGAAAAGATGTGTAGGAAAGGCAAAATTACAGTGATCATGGGGGATTTCAATATGCAGGTGGACCGGGAAAATCTGGTTGGTAGGGGATCGCAAGAAAAGGAATTTGTGGGATGTCTGCGAGATGGCTTTTTAGAGCAGCTTGTGGTGGAGCCCACCAGGGAACAGGACAATACTGGATTTAGTGAAGTGCAATGAGGCAGACTTGATAAAGGAGCTTAAGGTGAAGGAGCCCTTAGGAGGCAGTGATCATAATATGATTGAATTTACTCTGCAATTTGAGAGGGAGAGGATAGGATCAGAGGTGATGGTATTACAGCTGAATAAAGGCAATGACAAAGGCATGAAGGAGAAGCTGGGTGGAACTGACTGGGAGAGGAGCCTCGCAGGAAAGACAGTGGAACAGCAATCGCAGGGCATTCTGGGAGTAACTCAGGAGACACAGCAGAGATTCATCCTGAGGAAAAAGAAGCTTGATGCAGGGAGGATGAGGCAACCCTGGCTGACTAGGGAAGTCAGGGGTAGCATGAAAACAAAAGCAAAAGCATATAATATGGTGAAGGGCAGTGGGAAACAAGAGCATTGGGAAGCTTAGAAAGAAAAACAGAGGGTAACGAAAGTAAAGAAATAAGGAGGGAGAAGATGCTATGATGCTAAGATAGACAGTAATGTAAAGGAAGATTGTAAGAGTTTCATTAGATATATAAAGGGCAAAAGAGAAGCAAAAGTGGATATTGGGCTGCTGGAAAATGATGCTGGAAAGATAGTGGTGGGGAACAAGGAAGTGGCTGAGGAACTGAATAATTACTCCGCGCCAGTCTTCACAGTGAAAGGCACGAGTAATATCCCAAACATTCAAGAGAGTAAGGGGGCAGGGCTGAGTATGGTGGCTATTGCCAAAGTGAAGGTGGAAGGAAAACTGAATGGCCTGGATAAGTCACCTGGACTGGATGAATTACACCCCAGAGTTCTAAGGGAGAAAGCTGAAGAGATAGTGGAGGTGTTAATGATGATCTTTCAGGATCAGGGAGGGTCCCAGAGGACTGGGAAATCATTAACATGACAGCTCTATTTAAAAAGGGACTAAGGCAAAAGACAGAAAATTATAGATTGGTTAGCCTAACCTCGGTCATGGGTAAGATACTGGAATCCATTGTGACGGATGAGATTTCTGAATACTTGGAAATGGATGGTAAAATAGGGCAAAGTCAGCATGGTTTCATTGAGGGGAGGTCATGCCTGACAAATCTGCTAGAATTCTTTGAGGAAGTAATGAACAGGTTAGACCATGAAGAGCCAATGGATGTTACCTACCTGGACTTCAAGAAGGCCAAGGTGCTGCACAAGAGGCTACTAAGTAAGATCAGGGCCCGTGGTGTCAGAGGCACGGTGCTAGCATGGATGGAAGCTTGGCTGTCTGGCAGAAAACAGAGAGTGGGGTTAAAGTGGTCCTTCTCAGGATGGCAGCTGGTGACAAGTGGTGTTCCACAAGGCTCAGTGTTGGGACCACAACTTTTCACTTTATATATTAACAAACTGAGGGCATTCTGGTTTAGTTTGCAGATGATACAAAGATAGGTTGAGGGACAGGTAGCACTGAGGAAGTGGGGAGGCTGCAGAAGGATTTGGACAGGTTAAGAGAGTGGGCAAAGAAATGACAGGTGGATACAGCGTGGGAAAGTGTGAGGTCATGTACATTGGTAGGAAGAATAGAGGCATAAACTATTTTCTAAATGGGGAGAAAATTCAGAAATTTGAAGTGCAAAGAGTCTTAGGAGTTCTCATCCAGGATTTCTCCCAAGGTAAACTTGCAGGAGCAATATGCCTGGAGCATGTTCAGAGGAAGTTCATGAGAATGGTCCCAGGAATGAAAAGCTTGATATATGAGGAATGTTTGAGGACTCTGGGTCTATACTTGATGGAATTTAGAAGGATGAGGGGGGAATCTAATTAAGACATACAGAAACTGAATGGCTTGGACAGGTAGATGCTGGGAAGATATTTCCATTGGCAGGAGAAACTAGGACCTGAGGGCATAGCCTTAGTGTAAAGGGAAGAGCTTTTAGAATGTAGATAAGGAGAAACTTCTTCAGCCCAGAGAGTGGGGAATCTATGGAATTCACTGCCACTGAAGGCAGTGGAGGCTAGGGGAGAAAGCGGAAGAATGGAGTTGAGAAATTTATCAGCCATGATTGAACAGCAGAGCAGACTTGATGGGCTGAATGGCCTAATTTCTGCTCCTATGTTTTATGGTCTTATTGAGAGCCATGGGTCTGGGTTTGAGAGTGTATTGGGGAAGTGAGAGTGTGGTGGGTTGTTGAAACTCAAAGAGCATGGCAGGGGTTGTGGGGTGAGAGGGCAGGTGTTTGAGAGAGTGGAGGGGGTGAGAGAGTGGTGGGGACAGGGGATGAGAAGTCATGGGGGTTGAGAGGGCAGAGGTCAGCTAAGAAAACGGATGGGTTGTTGAATTTAGATGGTGGGGGGCAAGGGTGTATGGAGTGGGGTTTGCATGAGGGAGGTGTGCAGATGGGTTAATGTGGCATGTGTGTGTATCAAGGAGTGCTACTGGTTTATCTGTCCATCTTGTAGCCATTTAGGTTGGAGATGTTGTTCCTCAGGAGGCTGTAGGATTCACATAGGTGGGGTCTAGGCTGATGTACAACAGAGCAGACCATGACCTCTCCAGACTTGTAGATTTGAGTAAGAGAAATGCTGAGCACAGGGTTCTAAAGGAACCACAGTTCTGTTGAGCAGCATGAATCAGTTCACGTTTAAGTAAGTATTCATTTGTTAAATTAACGTGCAAAGATGCCATCTCTGAGAACATCGTGTGTACGTTTAGGGATCGAATGGGATGAAACCGATGGCAAACTCCCACACCATGTTACAATTTGTGTAGCTAATAGCTCGATGTTTTTCATTTGTTATTCATTCCTACATTTTCAAGAACGAATGCAGAATCAGCAATGCCTAGTCTGTGCTTTAGTCGTGAGTGTGAGTAATCATTCATTGTTCCAGGGAGCTGCCAGTGGTGCCTGCTCATTATATACACTTTACTGCTGAATCTTTGAGTGATAGGTACAACAGATTGTTTTGTTTGTTAATGTTGTGCTGTGTGCCTTTTTAAATCTCATGCATTATCTGAATGGCCACAGGTACAGTGTTTCGCGGCCCGTGGAAACACATATGTCTGGGACATTAAAGAATTCAGCTGCACGTACAAAGGTCAGTGCTCAGTCCACTGCTATTTGCTGTTTCTAGCTTCCTCTTGTTTTCACTGGGTCTTCCCATTTTCTTTCATGTGTTTCCCATATACCTGTGTGAATTGATATACAATGCACAACAAAGCATTTTGCAAATTAAATGTAAATATGGATTGAACAGCAGCAGCAACAATGACATGTATTTTAACGTGATAAAACATCTCTAGGTACTTCACAGGAGAGTTGATACGCAAACTTTGACACTGACCCATATAATGTGCCTTGGAGGAAGATAACCCAAAAGCTTGACCGATGAAGTGGGTTTCACGAAGTATCTTAAAGGTGGAAAGTGAAATTGAAAGGTGGAGAGTTTAGGGAGAGAATTCCAGTTTCGAGCCGAAGGAGATAAATAGGAATATTCAGTAGGTCTGAATTGTTCAAAAGATTTTGGACCTGGGGAAGATTACAGAGAGAGGATGTTACGGAGGTGAGGTATGAAAATGCAGATGAGACTTTTAGCTGAGACCATCCGCTGTCAACTCATAGAGAGAAGATGGTTTCAGATGAAATGCTTCAGATGTTCTTCAGAATGTTAACTTGTGCACTCTGTCTGAAGCAGGTTGTCCTACAGTATTTCCAGGAGGTTACAGTGTAGTCAAACAGATCAGTAGCTCCAGAAATATCATGGTGAATAGAAGACCAAAGATTGGATACTTGCGAGTTTGAAAGTGCAGTTATAAATTAATTGGGAAATAGTGTTTCTGAGCGATGGCCACAGATGGAAGTAGGATTGCTGACAGGAAACAGAAAGAAAGTGACTGAGAGAGGGCCAAAGTTACTGGAAAATAAGAACCCCAAAGAGTTTGATAGTTGGTATCCAGGAAGGAGGGTTGATAAAGCATGATATCGGAAGAAACACAGCAGGTCAGTCAGCATCCTGGGTACAAAAGAGTTGACATTTCGGGCAGGACCTTTCTTCAGGACTGGGGAGGGGGAAAGGGGCTGAGAAATAAATAGAGGGAGGGGGTGTGGGGTAAGGGAAAAGGTGGATAGGATGGCAAGAGGTGGGCAAAGGTAGGAGGTGATAGGTCAGTGGGAAGTATAGAATGGATAGGTGGGAAGGAAGATGGACAGAGAGGTCAGGTCAAGAGAATGGATCTGAGTTGGAGGGTTGGATCTGGGATGGAGTTAGGGGAGGGAAGATATGAAACTGGTGAATTCTGTGTTTATGCCATGTGATAGTAGGCTGCTGAGGTGGAAGCTGAGGTGTTCCTCCTCCAGTTTGCGGGTGGCCTTGTTTAGGTGATAGATGTGGCCCAGAATGGATATGTCCTCAGGGGAGTTGGACTGGATGGTCATGGGAAGGTGGGGTTGTTTGGTGTGTATGGACCAGAGATATTCCATCGGTCTGTCGGATGTAGAGGAGACCACATTGATAACACCAGATCAATAAATGAGGTTGGAGGATGTACAAGTAAATCTCTACTGGATTTGAAATGATCCTTTGGCATCTTGGATGAGGTGAGGGGAAAGGTGTGGGTGCTGGTTTTGCTAACTCTTACAGCAGCAGGGCAAGGTGCCAGGTTTGGAGGGGTTTGGTGGGGAGTGTGGACCTAATGAGGGAGTCGCGGAGGGAATGGTCCCTACGGAATATAGCTAGAGGTGGGGAGGGAAATATATTTTTGGTGGTGGGGTCTGACTTTGAATGGCAAAATGTCCAGAGGATGATGTGCTGGATTTGGAGATTAGTGGGTGGATGTAGGTTGTAGGAAATGGGAGGATTGAAAGAAGTTGTTCAGCATACAGACCAGTTCCGCCAATTGAATGAGAAAGGCAGTGGAGGGGGACTGGGTGGTCGACGGGAGAGGAAGAAATGGAGGCAGCCTATGTCCCCTTTAGAACTGTGGTACAGGGGGATTTAATTTCAATTCAGATGCTACTATCCTGTTCTTAAAGGGTATTATTCCATTAGACTTGGTTAAGATCATTGAAACAGACTGGAGGATCTTATGTGAATATAGTTCAAGCCCTAATATAGTTTACAGAACGTTCTGTTCATGTAGTGTTCTTTGACAAATATTAATCATGAATTTTAGGCGGCACAGTAGTTGGCACTGCTGCCTCACCATCCTCAGGCGACAATATGTGTAGGGTTTGCATGTTCTCCCTGTGTCTGTGCAGGTTTCCTCCAGGTGCTCCAGTTTCCTCCCACAGTCCAAAGATGTGCAGGGTAGGTGGGTTGGACATGCTAAATTTCCCCCAGTGACCAGGGATATGTAGTTAGTTGGATTAGCCATGGAAAATACAGGGATAGGGTACGGAGGTGGGTCTGTGTGAGATGCTGTTCAGAGGGTCAGTGTGTACTCAATGGACCGAATGGCCTGCTTCCACACCTTAGGGCTTCAATAATTCTTATATACAGGCCTTAATTTAACATCTCATCGATTTCTCATTTCATCTAAAAGATGACATCCCTGACAACGCAGCACTATGTTCTGATTGGCTAAGCATTTTTAACTCCATGAAAGAGAGAACTTTGATCGAACGTATTCCTTCCAGACTTTCATAACTGTTTATTGAAGAGGTATGGAGATAGTCGGGACTGCAGGTGCTGGAGAGGCAAGAGTTGATAAAGTTGGTGCTGGAAAAACACAGAAGGTCAGGCAGCATCCGAGGAGCAGGACAGTCAACATTTTGGCAGGACCCTTCATCAGGACTGGGAGAGGGCAGGGGGCTGAAAAATAAATAAGGGGAAAGGTAGGTAGGATGCAATATTCTATTTATTGGGGAAATAGAAAGAAACTAGTAAGAGCAGTGATCTGTCACCCTTGAATTTTCACATTGCTGGAAATGTGATAAGATCTTCATTTTTGTGGATCACCGGCTGTTTCCGATGATTGGGCTTGTATTTTACTGTATTAGAACATGGAACATAGGACATTACAGCGCAGTACAGGCCCTTCAGCTCTCGATGTTTTGCCGAACTGTGGAACCAATCTGAAGCCCATCTATCCTACACTACTCCATTTTCATCTATATGTTTATCAAATGGCCATTTAATTCCCTATAGATTTGGCAAGTCTATTACTGTTACAGGCAGGCCGTTCTGTGCCCTTACTAGCCTCTGAGTAAAGAAACTACCTCTTACATCTGTCCTATATCTATCAACCCTCAAATTAAAGCTGTGACCCATTGTGCTAGCCATCACCATCTGAGGAAAAAGGCTTTCACTGTCGACCCTATCTAACCCTCTGATTATCTTATATGTCTCAATTAAGTCACCTCTCAGCCTTCTTCTCTCTCATGAAAACAGCCTCAGGTCCTTCAGCCTTTCCTCATAAAACCTTCCCTCCATACCAGATAGCATCTTAGTAAATCTCCTCTGAACCCTTTTCAAAGTGAATCAACTCACACCTTTCCGCATTCAA
Source organism: Hemiscyllium ocellatum (assembly GCF_020745735.1). Taxonomy (NCBI): domain Eukaryota; kingdom Metazoa; phylum Chordata; class Chondrichthyes; order Orectolobiformes; family Hemiscylliidae; genus Hemiscyllium; species Hemiscyllium ocellatum. Next base: position 9,931,767 of record NC_083430.1, on the reverse strand, counting down.
CTCCATTTGCCACCTCTCAGCCCAGCTCTGTTGCTTATCTATGTCCCTCTGCAATCTGCAACATCCTTCAGCACTATCCACAACTCCACTGACTTTATTGTGATCTGCAAATTTACTAACCCATCCTTCTAAGCCCTCATCCAGGTCATTTATAAAAATGACAAACAACAGTGAACCCAAAACAGATCCTTGCATTACCCCACTAGTAACTGAACTCCAGGATTAACATTTCCCATCAACCACCACCCTCTGTCTTCTTTCAGCTCGCCAACTTCTGATCCAAACCGCTAAATCACCCTCAGTCCCATGCCTCCTTATTTTGTGCAATAACCTACCATAGGGAACCTTATCGAACCCCTTACTGAAATCCATACAGTACATCAGTTGCTTTACCCTCATCCACCTGTTTGGTCACTTCCTCAAAGAACTCAATAAGGTTTGTGAGGTATGACCTACCCTTCACAAAACTGTGTTGACTATCCCTAATCAACTTATTCCTTTCTAAATGATTATAAATTCTTTCTCTTATAACCTTTTCCAATACTTTGCCCACAACTGAAGTAAGGCTCACTGAGTATAATTACCGGGGTTGTCTCTACTCCCCTTCTTGAACAAGGGAACAACATTTGCTATCCTCCAGTTTTCTGGCATTATTCCTGTAGACAATGAAGACATAAAGTTCAAAGCAAAGGCTCTGCGATCTCCTCCCTGAGTTCCCAGAGAATCCTAGGATAAATTCCATCTGGCCCATGAGACTTATTTATTTTCACACTTTCCAGAATTGCTAACACCTCCTCCTTGTGAAAGTCAGTCCCATCTAGTCCAGTAGTCTATATCTCAGTATTCTCCCTGACAACATTGTCTTTTTTCAATGTGAATACTGATGAAAAATATTCATTTAGTATTTTCCTTATCTCCTCGGACTCCAAGTGCAATGTCCCACTACTATCCTTGATTGGCCCTAATCTTTCTCTAGTCATTCTTTTATTCTTAATATACCTATAGAAGCTTTAGGGTTTTCCTTGATCATACCTGACAATGACTTCTCATGTCCCCTCCTGGCTCTTCTTAGCTCTCTCTTTTGACCTATTCTGGCTAATTTGTAACTCTCAAGCGCCATAACTGAGCCTTCACATCTCATCCTAACATAAGCCGCCTTCTTTCTCTTGACATGAGATTCAATTTCTTTAGTAAACCACGGCTCCCTCGCTCGACTACTTCCCCCCTGCCTGACAGGTGCATTCTTCTCAAAGACACGCAGTAGCTGTTCCTTGAATAAGCTCCATATTTCAATTGTGCCCATCCCCTGTAGTTTCCTTCTCCATCCAATGCATCCTAAATCTTGTCTAATTGCATCATAATTGACTTTCCCCAGCAATGCGTTATATACATATCCCTTTCCATCACTAAAGTAAACATAACCGAATTGTGGTCACTATCATCAAAGTGCTCACCTACCTCCAAATCTAACACCGAGCCAGGTTCAGTACCCAGTACCAAATTCAATGTGGCTTCGCCCCTTGTTGGCCTGTCTACATCCTGTCTCTGGAAGCTGTCCTGCACACATTGGACAAGAACTGACCTATCGAAAGTACTTGAACTGTCGTATTTCCAGTCAATATTTGGAAGGTTAAAGTCCCCCATAACATCTACACTGTTACTTTCGCTCCTGTCCAGAATTATCTTTGCTATCCCTTTGTCTACATCTCTGGAACTCTTCGGAGGCCTCTAGAAAACTCCCAACAGGGTGACCTCTCCTTTCCTGTTTCGAACCTCAGCCCATACTACCTCAGTAGACGACTCCTCAAACATCCTTTCTGCCACCGTAACACTGTCCTTAATTAACAATGCCACACCTCGCCCTCTTTTATCATCTTCTCTGTTCTTACTGAAACATCTAAATCCTGGAACCTGCAACAACCATTCCTGTCTCTGCGCTATCCATGTCTCTGAAATGGCCACAACATCGAAGTCCCAGGTACCAACCCATGCTGCACGTTCATCCACCTTATTCCAGATACTCCTGGTGTTGAAGTAGACACATTTCAAACCACCTTTCTGCTGGCCGGTGAACTCTTGCGACCTTAAAACCATATTTCTGACCTCACTACTCTCAACCTCCTGGACACTGGAACTGCAGTTTAGGTCCCCATCCCCTGCTGAATTTGTTTAAACCCTCCCAAAGAGCTTTAGCAAACCTCCCCCCACCCCCAGGATTTTGGTACCCCTCTGCTTCAGGTATAGACCATCCTGTTTATAGAGGGCCCACCTACCCCAGAATGAGCCCCAATTATCCAGGTATCCGAAACCTTCCTTCCTGCACCACCCAAATAGCCATATGTTCAACTCCTCTCTCTCCCTATTCCTTGCCTTGCTAGTATGTGGCACATGCAACAAACCAGAGATAGCAACTCTTGTTTGTTCTAGCTCTAGGCTTCCACCCTAGTTCCCTGAATTTCTGCCTTAAAGCCCCATCTCCCTTCCTACCTAGGTTGTTGGTGCCTGTGTGAACCACGAGTTGGGCCTACTGCACCCCCCCACCCTCAAGGATCCCAAAACACAATCAGAGACATCACAAACCCTGGCACCTGGGAGACAACACACCGTCTGTGAGTTTGTCTTGTTCCCACAGAACCTGTTATCTGTCCCTCTAACTCTGCTCTGCTCCTTTTCCCCTTCCCTTTTGAGCAACAGGGACAGACCCTCTGCCAGAGACCTGTACCCCATTGCTTACCCCGGTAAGTCTTTCCCCCCACCCACAACAGTATCCAAAACGGTATACTTGTTATTGGGGGGGACGGCCGCAGGGATCCCTGCACTGTTTGCCGGCGCCCTGACTGTAACCCATCTGTCTCATTCTTGCACCTGAGGTATGACTACCTTCCTGTAACCCCTCTCAATAACCCCCTCCGCCTCCCGAATGACCCAAGGTTCATCTAGTTCCAGCTCTAGTTCCCTAATGTGGTTATCGAGGAGCTGGAGTTGGGTGCATTTCCCGCAGATGAAGTCAGCAGGGACACTAGTGATGACCCTTACCTCCCACATTCTGTAGGAGGAACATTCAACTGCCCTCACCGCCATCCCCACTATTCTAAATTCCCTAAAAACTGTAGAAAAATAAAGAAATTTTTAAAAAGTTACCTTTTCAACCCAGTGCACAGGATTAGAGGAGAAGGATGGGAGGGAGGCACGACCTGAGTAGTGTTTTGAGTAACGCAACCACCCAGATATATTCCTTCACTTACCCAGCAGTCCCGTGTCTGCTCCTGCTCAGGGTGCGCTCTGCCTATTCACAAGCTAAGTTTATATAATTTTAAATTTACCTTCCCAGCAGGCCCCTGGTCCTCGCTGTCCCTCCTCCCACTGCTGGCTACTGGAAAAAAGTATTATAACCTAAAGGAAGGTAACAGAAGATTGAAGGAAAGATATTGAGAAGTTTGCAATAACATCTCTCATTGTAATGTGCAGGGCTATCTTTTCAACTCTAGGTCAATCAATCCAAATGACACGTTTGAACATAAACCACCTCTCCCAACAGCCACAGCTACAGTCAGTCTCTTAATAGGAAGTGAATTTCTGAAGTGAATTTCTAGTTAATACTCACTATCTGCCTACAATTAAATACAATTAAAAGATTCCCTTCTCTCTCTTTTTAAATAAAGACTAGAATCTGTACATCCAACCAAATTTCAAAACACAGTCAAAAAACCTCCAAGTCCTGTGGTCCCAAGATGTCTTCCAAGACCCTATCATTATCTTCCTACATAAATTTCTTTCAGTAAGATAATCAGAGAGTTGCTCTCTCTATAAATTCAGTGGGTCTCCTATCTTCAGTACCGATGTGGAGGTGCCGGTGTTGGACTGGGGTGGACTAAGTTAAAAATTACACAACACCAGATTATAGTCCAACAAGTTTATTTGGAAGAAGTGCTGCTCTTTCATCAGATAGCTAGTGGAGTAGGATCATAGGACACAGAATTTATAATAAAAGATCAAAATATCATACAACTGAAGCCATAAATTGAACAAACCTAGATTGCTACTAAGTCTTTAATCACTTAGAATGGGTTGCAGGTTTCGATTCATTAACATATTAATCCCAGAAGTGCTTTCAAGTCACACTTCTGAGATAACTTAAGGTTTTATAAGAAGAGTGACAACTCAGCTCACACAATGTATTAGAGGTGTGAGGTTAGAGTCTGTCTGTATTCCAACCTTGAGTCAGACTGTTCTGTTTTCAAAGTTGAAATATATAAAATGTCACATGGACTGACTGCTTCCAGATAGTGTGCTTTTTGAACAAAATGGCATGTATCTGCCAATACAAATCTGCAAATGCAAATTCACACCATAGACTTATATATATGTGTGTGTGAGGGAGTGAGTGAGTGAGTGTGTGTGTGTGTGTGTGTGCGCGCGCGTGCACACAACAGAGTAATATCCAAACCATCATCTCCCAGACCATCCACAACCTCAATACCTCTGAGGATCTCCCATCCACAACCTCCAACCTCATTGTCCGCGAACCCCGCCATGCCTGATTCTACCTCGTCCCCAAGATTCACAAACCTGAATGCCCATTGTCTCCTGCCCCATCGAACTTATCTCCGCATACCTTGACACCTCCTTACTCCAGGAACACCCCACATGTGTTTGGGACATCACACACGCTCTCCACCTCCTCCAAGCTTTTTGTTTCCCTGGCTTCCAATGCCTCATCTTCACCATGGACATCCAGTCCCTGTACACATCACTCCATCATGACGAAGGTCTCCAAGCTCTCCATTTTTTCCACTCACGCTGACCCAACCAGTACCCTTCTACTGACATTCTCATTTCCCTGTCTGAACTGGTCCTCATGCTCAACAACTTCTCCTTCCAATCTTCCCACTTCCTCCAAACCAAAGGGGTGGCCATGGGCACCTGCATGGACCCCAGCTACGCCTACCTCTTCCGGTACGTGGAACAGTCCATCTTCCGCAGCTGCACAGACACCATTCCTCACCTTTCCCTCCACTACATCGATGACTGTATCGACGCTACCTTGTGCTCCCACGAGGGATTGAACAGTTCATCAACTTCACAAATACCTTCCACTCTGACCTCAAATTCACCTGGACCATCTGGGAAACCTCCCTCCCCTTCTTAGACCTCTCCATCTCCTTCTCCGGCAACTGACTAAATATGGACATTTACTACAAGCCCACCGACTCCCACAGCTACCTGGACTATACCTCCTTCCACCTTACCTCCTGTAAAAATGCCAGCCCTTATTCCCAATTGCTCCACCTCCACCGCATCTGCTCCCAGGAGGACCAATTCCACCCCAGGACATCTCAGATGGCCTCCTTCTTCAAAGACCACAAATTCCCTCCCACATGGTCAATGATGCCCTCCAGCGCATTTCCACTTCCCGCTCCTCTGTCCTTGAACCCCACCCCTTCAATTGCAACAGGGACAGAACCCCCCGGTCCTCACCTTCCACCCCACCAACCTCCGCATGCATCGCATCATCCTCCGCTACTTCCACCACTTGCAAACACAAGCCACCACCAGGAATATATTTCCCTCCCCACCCCTATCTGCATTATGGAGCTTCATTCCCTCTGTGACTCCTTAGTCAGATCCATGCCCCCCAGCACCTTACCCTGCCACTGCAGGAAGTGCAAAACCTGCACCCACACCTCCCCCTTCACCTCTGTCCAAGGCCCCAAAGGATCTTTTCACATCCGACAGAAATTTGCCTGTACATCCATGCAGTTATCTACTGTATACGTTGCACTCGATGTGGTCTCCTCTACATCGAGGAGACAGGACGCCAACTTGCGGATTGTTTCAGAGAACATCTCTGGAATACCTGCACCCACCAACCCCACCGCCCCATGGCTGAACATTTTAACTCCCCCTCCCACTCCACCAAGGACATGCAGGATGTGAGCCACCTCCATCGCCAAACCCTTGCTACCTGATGCCTAGAGGAAAAGCCCCTCATCTTCCGCCTTGGGACTGCAACCATATGGGATCAATGTGGATTTCAACAGTTTCCTAATTTCCCCTCTCCCTGCCTTATCCCAGTCCCAAGCCTCCAACTCTACTCGGCTCCACTACCTTGACCTGTCCTACCTATCCATCTTCCTTCCTTCCCGCCTATCCACACTACCCTCCTTTCCAACCTATCATTTGCACCTTTGCACCTTCATCTACCCACCACATTCCCAGCTACCTTCCCCCAGCCCCACTCCCCTCCCATTTATCTCTGAGCTCCCCAACCCACAAACCTCATTCCTGATGAAGGACTTATGCCCAAAATGTCGATTCTCCTACTCCTCAGATGCTGCCTGACCTGCTGTGCTTTTCTAGCAGTACACCCTTGACTCTGATTTCCAGCATCTGCAGTCCTCACTTTCTCCTGACCCAGTAATATGTCTGTAAGAAGGTGTACACATGAGTGTGAGTGTGTGTCGGAGAGGGAGCATGAGTATGAGAGAGGGCCTGCATGAGTATGTAAGTGTGTGTGTGTGTGTATAGGGGGTAGTGGGGATCACCTATAGTGTAGCTCCACTAGCTATCTGATGAAGGAGCAGCACTCCGAAAGCTTGTACTACCAAATAAACCTGCTGGACTATAACCTGGTGTTGTGTAATTTTTAACTTTATCTTCAGTACACCATTGTACAGAATTTTATCAGAAAGATTTGATAAATTGTATCCCATATGCCATGCCTCCACAAGAGTGAGCATTTTAGTCACTAAACAACTCATTTTCTTAGCTTCCCAAGCTAAACCACAGCATTTCCCATTCTTTGGCCTCTATAAATATTGGTCCAAGTATTCTGATATGTGGAGCAGCCTCCAGTGCATTGGAGGTCCTTATGTGCACTCTTCTGCTGCAATTGGGCAGGACATTTGAAGCTCTGATTGTCAATTTTATCCTGCTCTAATTGTTCTGTGATTCCATGAGAGGGGGTTAAAATTAATGGGGGTGAGTGAGACTTAGAACTGTTGACTTTGGCAGCTCTATTTAAAACAGTATCGATTAACCAATACCAAGAATTGCAGATGCTGGGAATATGAAACACAAATAGAAATTGATGGAGAAACTCAGCAGGTCTGGTAGCATCCAGTTTTGATGAGGGGTCACAGGACTCAAAACATTAATTCTGAAAGCAGAATTATGGAAGTGTAAGTATGTGGGTTAATGAACATAAAAGCTGTGTTTCTGCAGGTTGTGACTTTTCAGAAAAGAGAATTTCTGAAACTTACTTCAAAAAGGCAACAGATGTAGAAGTAAAACTCAGGAAACGAAATAAACTTAGTGGCCTGAAGATGGTTTCTCGAGTGTAATATTATTCTGCCAGATTTAGTTTTCTAAAAATATAAATGTGAACTGAATGCAGTGCTTTGTAATTGTAGAATCATACAGTGTGGAAGAAGCCCTTTGACCCATAAAGTTTGCCCCACCAAGGCTACACCAAAATCTATATCGGTCACACTTTCCAGCACTAGACCCTGAGCCTTGAATCTTACAACATTTCAAGTGCTCAAAAGAGAAAGAGAAAATATACAGAATAATGCTGGATGTTGAATGTTTCTTGTTGGGATTTGATAAATTTATTATTAACAATACAATATCATTCAAAATTGGGAATCAATTTTATAAATTGAGTTTGATCAGGATTGTGTTATGAGGGAGGCAACGTCCTAGTGGTATTATCGCTGGACTGTTAATCCATGGATCCAGAGAACATCCTGGGGACCTGGGTTCAAATCCTGCCATGGCAGTTGGTGGAATTTGATTTCAGTAAAAATCTGGAATTAAAGAATGAATCCATTGTCAATTCTCAGAAAAACTCATCTGGGTCACTAATTTCCTTTCGGGAAGGAAACTGCCATCCTTACTTGGTTTGTTCTACATGTGACTCCAGACCCACAGCAATGTGGTTCACTCTTAACTGCCCTCTGGGTAATTAGGAATGAGCAATAAATGCTGGCTTGGCCAGTGATAACCTCATCACGTGAATGAATAAAAAACCAAGCCAGAGTCCAGTCTGCTGAAGGTTTCTGTCTAGCCCTTGCCTGTGTACGCAGGAGTGCATTCCAAGTTATAACCACTATCTACACAAAATAGTTTTGCCTTATGTCGCAAATTTTTTTTTTTTGCTAACCACCTTAAGTCTGTACCACTAGTTCACAGTCCTTTAAAAAATGAGAGGTTTCTCCCTATCTGCTGCCTAGCCCCCTCAGACATTCGAACATTCGATCAAACGTTCAGTCAGCTTCCTCCTGCAGGGAAAATAGCTCCCGATTTGAATTTGCAGCCACTAAGTGAAGATTTCACCTTGTTTAAACATTTTACTGTAAGAACTCACTAAAAACACAAATGAAGAAAGGCTTTTCTTTTTCTAGGCAACTTCTACTTTAAACTAAAGTGAGGAATAGTATCCCCTCAAATGTGACTCATGTTGCACCCTTCATAGAATAACAATTCTTATAGTAATCAATCAAAAATTCCTCCCACTTTCCAAAACGGTATTTCCCCTTTACTCTCCTCGCCAGTAATCATAATGTTGTTTACTAAAGCAACTTGTATTCTACCTCTACATAAATAATTTCCCCATTTCAGCAGGCATCAAATTAAATAAGCTTAAAAGAAAAGCCGTTTAGTTTTATGGTGGTCTGTTTTACTTGCCTTCCGAGTTGCTGTTCCACTGTTACAGACTTCATCACCTATGTATAGTCATTCCAGTAGCTGTGCAAATAAACCATTAACCAGGAAGATAAAACATACAGCACTAATTTATTCCTTTATTTGCTTCAATCTGACTAAATACAGTGGACGTCTGTTCTAATGCAGATCAATATATAATATAAATTTGCTTATAATAAGGGGATCTCACAGCTACCATATGTATTTATTTGTTGGCAGAAATAATGATGCTCACGAATGAAGTACACATGCAATTTGAGTTGGCACTGGTATTGGGCCTGAATTTAAAATCTTCTAATGGTCTAAGGGAATGCAACTACTTCCAACCTTGGCTTTTACCTTCACGTGCATCACCAGGAGGAAAAATGTTGACTTGACATATACCTCACAGAGCTGCAAAAGGTTTCTCTCTCGCCTCAAATCAATCAGTGCACAACTTGTAGCTGCACCCTGTCCCCAACGGACACACGCACACATTCTCACAATTACAAGTAATTATTCAACGAAAACAAAGAACTATGAATACTTGCAATCTGTAAGAAAAACAGAAATTGCTGGGAGAAACTCAGCAGGTCTGGCAGCATCTGTGGAGAGAGAAACAGAATTAACATTTCAGGCCCACTGACCCTTCATCGTGTGTTCTGAAACCAGGGAGTTGGTTAAGGAGAGAGAGCGGACAGGAGTTTCTATTGAACTAATAAATACAAATAAAAATTGTGGAAGACTGACAGACTCTTACTTCCTGCTTTGGTAAATGGATAATCAGTGATACAACATTCACTACACTTTGAGCATTTATTAGATTACCTACAGTGTGGAAACAGGCCCTTCGGCCCAACAAGTCCACAATGACCCTCCGAAGAGAAACCCATTCCCCTATATTTACCCCTGACTAAATCCACCTAACACTACGGGCAATTTAGCATGGCCAGTTCACCTGACCTGCACATCTTTGGACTGTGGGAGGAAACCGGAGCACCCGGAGAAAACCCACGCAGACACGGGGAAAATATACAAACTCCACACAAGCAGCTGTCCGAGGCTGGAATTGAACCCGAGTCCCTGGTACTGTGAGGCAGCAGTGCTAACCACTGAGCCACTGTGCTGCCCCTCTCTGTGTAAGCCCCAAAATCATCAAAGGCAAGTATATATTTTTCCTTTGCCAGTCACTGCACCCCTGTTTAAAATCTTGTTGCCAATAAGTACCAGATGATCTCTGCTGAGAGAGAACCCAAAATCTTCCATGTAAATTAGCACATTGTCTCAAAAGTTAGATCCTGATGCTGACACAACATCTGTGTTAGATTCCAACCCTATAATCATCTATGTTCTTGCTTGTTTTATTTTCTCAACGTTTCATTTTCCTTATGCTATGTTTCAGGAGAATACAGCACCCAACCCACTGGCTAAGGAAGAGCTGAATTTATTGGCGCAGTTAATGGGAGGTCTAGAGATCAAAAAGCCTGTGGGCACTGAACCAGGATTTCGGCTGAATCTGTTTGGCACAGACGAAGAGGAGGAGTAAGTTGGCAATATTGTTTTGTGTCATTCACAGGAACAAGATTTATAAACGTACACGACTCTTTCTCTTGTGCATGGTCCTTCCCTCTTACTCGCACTGTATCGACACATCATCTTTCCTGTGCAGATCAACTTTCACATACTTTATCGCCCCAGCATCCACATGTATGTTTTCGATTGTGCACATACACTTGGGCGTGAAGAACAGAATGGTCACATTTCGTGCTGTAAAATGCTTTGAAAATGAATTTTTCACATCTGACTATGCCTTTGAGAGCTGGAATGTTACAACTGAGAGTCTAGTTGGCACCAGTACCTTGTACCTTCTAGTCAGAAGCAGTGTTACCTGTTTGTATGCTTAGCTGGGGAATGATACATGGAGCAGGTTAACCCCAAGCAGCAAGTAAAAAATCTTGGAATACTTTAATCCTCAGCACACACAGGAACTGTGTTGGTGTGATACTGTGCTGTAAGACTAGAGAGACTGAGAAAGGGCAATTTAAGATGCTTGCCATCACTGCCACTGTCTGGGCGATGCCTTCAGACCTCTATTCAGTGGAGACAGCTGTACCACTGTGTTTCCCTAAAACTCTGTCAGTAAGAAACCAGAGCATCACTATAACACAACAAAATTAATCAGGTAAAGGGAAGACAGAAACACTGCTCCTACTATGTTGGATGAGCAAGGGACAGCTGTTTGTCAAAGATTTTTGCAGACCAGTGAACTGGTGGAAGATCTGTATAGGTTGTGCAAGTATCTTTTTGATATTTTTTGTGTGCGTCTGTGAAAATCAAATCGCACCAAGTAAAACTGGGACTGTAACTGATTAGATAGCCATGGATGGAAGCCAGGGCAAGGGCAAACTATATGAATGGTCAGAAAATATATCACAGTCAAAATCAGTCAGTGCGGTTACAGTAGGGCTGTACTAAGGCAGGCTGTTTGTCACAGGAGATTTCATTCTGACCTATTTTTATCGTTACAGCCAAGCAGTAGCCATAAAGTCTCCAGAGCTTTTTGATGAGGTGATTGACATACAGGTCTCTAAGGTAAGCAGAATATCATTGGATCACTATTTGCAAAAGCTGCCCCTTTTATTTTAATGAATGGACACATCTATGATGCCCTGCCTCCCACCTTCCTTTGGCAGCTGAAAGCACTGGATCAACAAAGACCTTCAAACCTGTGGGCACCAGCAGACCCTTTGCTAATTCAGCTAAATGGGCACATGAGTTCATTTTATTATGTAAGTAGTGAGCAGGGGCTAGGTAGTAACATACAAGCCCAATCCTGGTTTGTGCCCCCACATGTTCACTCAGAGTGGCACTGAATGGCAAGAGCAGAAGGGTCCTCAGCTGCTTCCTAGCCTAAGTGGACAGTGACAGTCATTGTCCTGCTCCCCCACTACCAACTTCTCTGAGGAGGGCCTGCTCAGACATGGATCTTGCCTCAGGCACAAGTAATAGCGCATCCTGGACAGTGCATTTACTCTCTCAGTCAATCAAGGACCTTGTTTTATTAAGGAATAAAACGGCAGACTGCCACTTGGACCATATGTGTTGTTCTTCTCTGCAGGACCAGCAGCAGCATGAAGAATTAGCTCGAATAATGGAAGAATTCCGTGTCCAGGAGCAGCCGAAGCACAGCTGCAGTAAAGGAGATGATCTCCTGGCCATGATGGATGACCTCTGAAAGCTGAGTTCCCATTCTGTACAATTCTGTGCACTTTGGCACTGCTGCATCCAGTTTAACTCATTGTAAATAGTAAATACTTAAGCAACCAGGCTGTGGCTCATAATTCATAAACATTTGTGACCTTCAGAACCTGGATGGAGGTTTGGAAAAGCATTGGGATAAGGGGGAACAGAGATGTTAGCTTGGCTGTGAATTTTTGCAGACCAGTGAAATGGTGGAAGTGTTTATACAAGTGTTTTCTTAACATAATTTTTGAATGTGCATCTGTGAAAATCAAATCACACCAGGTAAAACTGGGACTCGAACTGATTAGTTGGCCATGGGTGGAAATTAGGGGAATGTCAACGTGGTATGTGGATGGTCAGTAAGTATGTTGCAAAATCTAAACCAGTCAGTGAGGCTAAAGTAGGCTCACTGTGTGTGACTGGTATCACAGTCTATGGCAGTGGAGCCATTGGGCCACACTAAGGCATCTTGCTGGCAGTTGGATAAAAATCTGGTTGGACAGTTGATATTTGTACATCTGATCAAACAGACAAAGCTTTGTTCAGCTTTTAATATTGAACAACAGAACTGGCCTCAAGATTTGGGCTTTAGAACTTAGAATTTCTAAAGATGAACTATTAATTTCAGACCAGTAAATGTTTTTAAATAACTTTGAACACTAACAACCTCATTAAAATATTACATGTAAATTTAAGTGTCAGCTTTAATTTGTATTTAGTATATCTGATTCATATTTATTTTTGATTTAATATTTATTATTTTAACATTGAGGTTTAATGCTTTCATTCCATACATTTTTATTCTTCCCTATCTTGGATGTTGGACTGGATTTGATTAACTTTATTTTATTTGCTGAAGATGTTTAAGTAAGTAATCTTTTCAGTATATGCTCTGCAAAACTATTTTGTCTTTGTTCACTTTGACAGTGCCTCACAGCACTAAGTAACTAGGGTTGTAAAGAGGGCTTTAAATTAAATAAAGGGGTGAGGGGGCGGGGTTGAATAATGTAAGGGAAGATTTGGGCACCATGTTTATAATTCTCTAGTCTTCTGGGACCTCTCCCAAGTTGAGGGAAGGTTGAGGGATTATAACTTGTAATTTTCATTGTCACCTTCAGTATCCTCAGGTGCATTTCATCCTGTCCAAGTGTTTTGTCAATTTTGATTACCAACAGGGCTATCTAATACTTTTTAAAATCAAATGTGAACACTTATAGTAAAGAAAATTCCTCTTCTGCCATTATGGTGTGGGTAATATCTACCTCTTTGGTGAATGTATTAACTTCTCACCTCTACCACACCCACTACCTGCATGTGTAAATCCTCCTTTTACCACTACTGTACTACTTATATGCTATCAGAAACAAGACTTTGGGATTTCCCCTTTACATTGACCACCAGTCTTTCCTCATAATTCCATTTTATTTCTCTAACATGCTTTCTTGTATTCCCTCTGACCCTGACTAACTTTCAGTTCCAGGATTTGTGAACTTCAAAGTTTGCTGTATTTCATAATCAGTTGAAAATCAAAATGCATTGAAGCATTTTTGTTTTAAAAAGTTAACTGTTATTTTATTCAAACTATTGAGGATTAGTGGCACTTTATATTTTAAATTATTTATTTAATGTTTGCACAGTCACTTGACCAAGCCTTTTCAGTAACTAATGGTGTTCAAGTCTACCTCCAAGTCTAGTTAGTGGACACCCTCAATTAGGTATGTCAATGTTTGAAATGCACCAGAGCTGCGGTCTGTATATTCTTGGAGACCCTGTTGCAGAGAGTCTCAGCTAGCCCAGAAATGTTTTAAAAGGGCCCACATGTTGTGGGAGATAAAAGCTGAAGGAACCGGCAGTGGGATGTACAATGGGAGGGTGCTTTCTGATGGTTGTTTTCTTGAGTCACTGTTACTCCTAGTGTGATGACTTTCATCATTTAGGGTGGCACCTCTTGGTTACTTCTGGTAAGTTGAGAAATCATTGAATAAGAGTTGATTTCGGTTGAGGTAGATCTTTTCCAGCAGGTTGCATGTTGCTGTTCCCCTTTCTGATGTGGGTGGACAATGGAAGCAGGCAATGTTGCTTTGGACTGAAACGTCTGGAGCTTAGTTGGTTAAAGAGTACATGCAATTATGTGCACGTTGATTTGCACATTGACAAGTTTGGACACAATATTCTGCAGTTGGATCAGTGATGTTTAGGATAACTCTTATATCTACCATGTTATTCCAATCATTTCATTTGTCTTCAGTACCACCTTTTTTTAAAAATTGTTTTAAACATAAGGAAAACTTTTGTATTTGTTGTAATTGAACATAGAAAAGTACAGCACAGAACAGGCCCTTCAGCCCACGATGTTGTGCTGACCATTGATCCTCATGTAAGATAAACCTAATGTACGAACCCTCAAATTTCTGTGACCATATGCATGTCCAGCAGTTTCTTAAATATCCCCAATGACCTCACTTCCACAACTGCTGCTGGCAACGCATTCCATGCTCTCACAACTCTCTGTGTAAAGAACCCGCCTCTGACATCCCCTCTATACTTTCCACCAAACAGCTTAAAACTATGCCCCCTCGTGTTAACAATTTCTGCCCTGGGAAAAAGTCTCTGGCTATCAACTTTATCTATGCCTCTCATTATCTTATACACCTCAATGAAAAAGGTCCGAGCTCAGTCAACCTCTCTTCGTAAGATAAGCCCTCCATTCCAGGCAGCATCCTGGTAAACCTCCTCTGAACCCTCTCCAAAGCATCCACATCTTTCCTATAATAGGGCGACCAGAACTGGACACAGTATTCCAAGTGTGGTCTAACCAAAGTTTTATAGAGCTGCAACAAGATCTCACGGCTCTTCAACTCAATCCCCCTGTTAATGAAAGCCAAAACACCATATGCTTTCTTAACAACCCTATCCACTTGGGTGGCAATTTTAAGGGATCTATGTACCTGCACACCAAGATCCCTCTGTTCCTCTACAGCGCCAAGAATCCTGTCTTTACTCCTGTACTCAACTTTCAAGTTCAACCTTCCAAAATTCATCACTTCGCATTTATCCAGGTTGAACTCCATTGCCATCTCTCAGCCCATCTCTGCATCCTGTCAATGTCACGCTGCAGCTTACAACAGTCCTCTATACTGTCAACGACACCTCCAACTTTTGTGTCGTCTGCAAACTTGCTAACCCATCCTTCCATCTCCTCATCCAAGTCATTAATAAAAATTACAAAGAGACGAGGCCCAAGAACAGAGTCCTGTGGAACACCACTCACCACTGACTTCCAGGCAGAATACTTTCCTTCCACTACCACTCGCTGTGTTCTGTCGATCAGCCAATTCTGTATCCAGACAGCTAAATTTCCCTGCATCCCATTCCTCCTGACCTTCTGAACGAGCCTACCATGGGGATCCTTATCAAATGCCTTCCTGAAGTCCATATACACCACATCCACCTCTCGACCCTCATTGACTTGTAACATCCTCAAAGAACACAATAAGATTTGTGAGGCATGACCTGCCCCTCACAAAGCCGTGCTGACTGCCTTTAATCAAGCCATGCTCTTCCAGATGGTCATAAATCCTATCCCTCAGAATCCTTTCTAATACCTTGCAGACGACAGACGTGAAACTTACTGGTCTGTCATTGCCGGGGTTTCCCTGTTTCCTTTCTTGAAGAGAGGAATTACATTTGCCTCCCTCTAGTCCTCAGGTACAACTCCGGTGGAGAGCAAGGATGCAAAGATTTTCACAAATGGCGAAACA
Organism: Hemiscyllium ocellatum; assembly: GCF_020745735.1. Taxonomy (NCBI): domain Eukaryota; kingdom Metazoa; phylum Chordata; class Chondrichthyes; order Orectolobiformes; family Hemiscylliidae; genus Hemiscyllium; species Hemiscyllium ocellatum. Next base: position 9,916,078 of record NC_083430.1, on the reverse strand, counting down.
ATTGCATTTCTCGCTTCCCAAAGCAGCCGAGGACAAATCTGGTCTAGCCCTGTCGACTTGTCAATCTTAATGTTTGTCAAAATTTTCAGCACATCAGCTTCCTCAATCTCTATCCGTTCCAGCATGCTTACCTGCTCCTCAATGGTTTCATTCACTACAAGGTCCTTTACTTTTGTAAAGAAACAAAAAACTCATTTAGGGCTTCCCCTACCTCCTCAGACTCTATACACAAGTTCCCTATGCTATCCCTGATCGGCCCTACTCTTTCTTTGATCATTCTCTTATTCCTCACATATGTGTAAAACGCCTTTAGATTCTCCCTAATCCTTCCTGCCAAGCCTTTTTCGTGCCTCCTCCTGGCTCTCCTCAGACCATTTTTGAGCTCCTTCCTCGCCTGCCTGTAATCCTCCGGAGCTGAGCAAGACCCTGGCTTCCTCCACCTTACGTAAGCTGCCTTCTTTCTTTTGACGAGAAGCTCCTCCGCTCTCGTCATCTAAGGTTCCTTTATCTTACCTCTTCTTGCCTGTCTCAGAGGAACACATTTGTGCATCACTCGCAACAACTGCTCCTTAAACAGTCTCCACATGTCTGTAGTGCCCTTTCCATGGAACAATTGCTCCCAGTCCATGCACCCAACTCACGTCTGATAGTATCAATTTTTTTCCCCAATTAAATATCCTCCCATTGTGCCTGCTTCTCTCCTTCTCCATAGCTATGTAGAATGTGAGGCAGTTGTGGTCACTATCACCAAAATGCTCTCCCACCGCAAAATCTGACACCTGTCCCAGCTCATTGCCGAGTACCAAATCCAAAATGGCCTCTCCCCTCATCGGCCTGTCAACGTACTGAGTTAGGAAACTCTCCTGAACACACCTTACAAAAACAGCTCCTTCCAAACCATCTGCTCGAAGGAGGTTCCAATCAATATTGGTAAAGTTAAAGTCACCCATTACAACAACCCTACTACATTCACACCTTTCCAAAATCTGCCGACCTATGCTTTCTTCCATCTCCCTGCTGCTATTGGGGGGCCTGTAGTAAACCCCTAATGAGGTGACTGCTCCCTTACTGTTCCTAATTTCCACCCATACTGACTCAGTAGGCAGACCCTCCTCGATAATAGAACATAGAACATGACAGCGCAGTACAGGCCCTTCGGCCCTCGATGTTGTGCCGACCTGTGAAATCAACCTGAAGCCCATCTAACCTGGACTATTCCATTCTTGTCCATATGTCTATCCAATGACCATTTAACTGCTTGTGAGATTGGTAACTTCTGTAGCTGTGATACCCTCTCTGATTAGCAGTGCTACACCCCCTCCTCTTTTTCCCCCCTCCCTATTCTTTTGAAATGTTCTAAACCCTGGAACATCCAGCAACCATTCCTGCCCCTGAGAAACCCACGTCTCTGTTATGGCCACAACATCATAGCACCAGGTACTGACCCATGCTCTAACCTCATCATTTTTATTCCTGATACTCCTTGCATTAAAGCAAACACACTTTAACCGATCCCTTGGTTCTTTCCCAGGGAATTCCTTCCCACTGGCTGTGCGACCTCTTGCTACTGCCTCATCTCCATCAACTCTCACCACCAGTATATAACTCAGGTTCCCACCCCCCTGCCATACTAGTTTAAACCCTCCTGAACAACTTGAGCAAACCTTCCACCCTGGACATTGGTCCCCTTCCAGTTCAGGTACAACCCGTCCTTCATGTACAGGTCCCACCTTCCCCAGGAAGCATCCCAATTATCTACATATCTGAAGCCCTTCTTCTTTCACCAGCTGTGCAGCCACATGTTAAGCTGCGCCCGCTCGCTGTTCCCCGCCTTGCTATCTCGTGGCACCGGTAGGAAACCCGAGAACACGACTCTGTTCATCCTGCTCTGCAGCTTCCATCCTAACTCCCTGAAATCACTTTTTATATCCTCGATCCTGTTCCTGACTATATCATTGTGCCAATATGTAACACGATTGCTGGCTGTTCACCCTCCCCTTTCAGAATCTTATACACCCGATTGGAATATTCAAAAAACCAAACAATTCAAACCAATGTAAAAAAACACTAATTACATCGATAAATAAGTAATAACTAATAACTTAAAAAAGGAAATCATAACAATAATAATAATGATAACAGCTCGATGAAACAGAGCAATAGCCCTCTACCATCGAGAGCATAAATTTATCCATATTCATATTTTATAATTCCTCCACTTTGGATACCAGATTCACTAAACAGAATTGCCATGGCTATATAAAGGCTCTTGCTAGTAAGGTGGACACATCTGTACCCAGGTAGTCCAAAAAGGGTTGCCCCATCTCATAGAAATTATCAGTTTTATGGTGCACCATGCTTGTAAGAAAATCCAAAGGGATGTGCTCCATGTCTAGCTTATGCCAGCTCGACAGCCCCGGGGGATTGTCCGACACCCACCCTGATAGAATGTTCCTTCTGACATAGAAAGCGAGGATACTGAAAAGCCTTTTTTGTGTGCAAGTGAATGAACAAAGCCAAGAAGAAGAGATACTGGGTCCATCTCCACCTCTGTCCCCAAGGCCTTCTCTATTTCACCTACCACAGTGCTCCAGGATGCCCGCAGTCTGTGGCAGGACCAAAGACAAGGAGTGAGGTGCCCAAACTCACTTTGCATTTGGACACGTTGGAGATTCTCCTGCTTTAAATTTAGTGAGGCGGTCTGGAGCCAAATGGACCCTGTGGAGAATCTTCAAATGCAAAGTGTGGATCCTGTTGCAAATCGAGATCCTCCCATACTTCAGAAGAAATCTGAATATCCAGCTCCCTCTCCCATACCTTAGCTGTTTGGACTTGTCTGAGGGACCCTCTCCCAAAACATTGGTTACAGAAAGTGTACCCTCAGCACTCAACCCCCTTCTCTATGTCAGACCTATAAGAATTAGTTAGAAGTGTGGTCTCATTTTGTGTGAAATTTCTAATTTGAAAAAAATGGAAGAGATCCCCACTGGGCAATTCATATTTCTGAGCCAACTGGTCAAAAGGGATCAGTATGTCCCCTTCGAATAAATCACCCAGGCAGGACACACCCCTAGCTGTCCATAGTTTAAACCCAGAGTCCATTATCCCTGGTTGAAAGCCCGGTATACCATCTACGGGTGTCAAAAATGATACGTTGGCAGTATTCCCCAGACCCTGATGCATCGTCCTCCATGCCTTGACAGTATTGATGACTACTGGGGCTGTGACAATACTCCTTAACTGTCGTCATTTTGTCAAAGAACAGCAGGCTACTAAGGGGGCAACTTGCCTGAGGTGTCCAACCAAAGTGAGTGAGCCCCCCCAATCATTCACGTAAGATAGCATTGAGCTTAACTGATAGTTTTTGATATCTTGGAGGCCCACTCTCAGTCTGTAAGGTAACTGCAATTTAGTCAATGTAATTAGGGGCCGTGTGCGATTCCAGACAAAAGAACTAAACCAGCCGTTCAGTCTTCTGAATATTTGCTTAGTAAAATGTAGAGGATACAACAGGCGGGGCAGAATGTTCATTTTAATGAAGGCTATCCAACCTAACCAAGAGATTGGAGGAAGCACCTCCCAACTATGAAGGTCCTACTTGAATCTGTCGAATATATGGGCAAAGTTGGCTTTAAATAGCTGATCAAAAATGGGAGTAATAAATATATCTAAGTAGAGAAAGCCTTCCTGCAACCATCTAGAGGGGAACCAAGATCCTCCCTCAGAATCAGGCACTCTCGGGAGACCACCCATGGGCATGGCCTATGAATTCGTAAAATTGATCCTGTAACCCAAGAAACCACCAAATAAATTGATGCATTGCATCTTGTGTGGCACTGAGACTGTTGGGTTTGATAAGAAGACAAGATTGTCATCCGCATACAGTGCGATATTATATGACTTCGTCCCTACGTCTGGAGCGATTATATTGGGATCTCTACATATTGCCTCTGCCAGTGGTTTGATCACCAATATAAAAAGCAATGGTGATAAGGGACAGCCCTGTCAACTGCCCCTACAAATATTAAAATTGCTTGACCGTCCACCATCGGTGAGGACCTCAGCAAGAGGATCAATACACAAAACCTCCACGCACCTGATGAAGGTCTCTCCCAGGCCAAACCGCTTCAAAGTATGAAAATGATATGGCCACCTGACCCTGCCAAATGCCTTTTCCACATCTAAGGAGATCACCAATCCCCGTACCGATCACTGTTGACATACTTGGATCATGTTAAGTAATCTCCTGACATTATCCATCGATCTGTGACCTTTTATGAACCCCGTCTTGTCCTCCTTAATGATGGAGGGCAGTACAGTTTCTAGCCTTAATGCCAGAGTCTTGGATAGGAATTTGAAGTCGACATTCAGGAGCAAAGTGGGTCTATAGGATGCACAGTCCTTTAGATTACTTACAGTATGGAAACAGGCCCTTCGGCCCAACAAGTCCACACCGACCCGCTGAAGCGCAACCCACCCATACCCCTACATATACCCCTTACCTAACACTACGGGCAATTTAGCATGGCCAATTCACCTGACCCGCACATCTTTGGACTGTGGGAGGAAACCGGAGCACCCGGAGGAAACCCACGCAGACATGGGGAGAACGTGCAAACTCCACACAGTCAGTCGCCTGAGGCAGGAATTGAACCCAGGTCCCTGGCGCTGTGAGGCAGCAGTGCTAGGCGCTGTGAGGCAGCAGTGCTAACCACTGTGCCACCGTGCCACCGTTTCCTCCGGGGCTTTCCTTTTTTTAATGATGAGAGAAATGTTCGCCTCTTTTAGAGATGGTGGGAGGAGGTCACGACAATGTGAGTCATTAAACATACTGAGCATCGGCCCTGACAATATTCTTATAAATTCCTTATTGAACTCACTGGGGATTCTGTCAGGACCCAGTGCTTTACCATTCTGAGCTGCCTCACAGCCTCCTGCATTTCTTGCTCTGATAATGGGGCATTGAGGACAGACTCTTGTTCAGGGGTCACTCCTGGAAGGTCCAAATTCTTAAAAAAAGTCTCCAGCCTAAGCCACCCATCCTCACAACTTTCAGACTGGTATAGTTAAGAGTAACATTTCTGGGATACTGTATTAATCCTTTTAGAATCATGGGTTAAATTTCCAGTATCCTCTCTGACCAAGGTAATGACTTGGGGAGCATTTCTTTTCCTAGCAAGGTATGCTAGGTACTTGCCCGGCTTATCTCCATGCTGAAACAGCCTTTGACTTGCAAACATAAGCTCCTTCTTGGCTGTGTGAGTGTGGAGTTCAGCGTAGACCGAAGCGCTGTGATTCTCTGCAGTTTAACCAGCGAGGGCCTGTCAAAGTTAGCCTTTACAGCTACTTTCAGATGCACCTCGAGCAAGTGTTGCTGCTCACCAGTATGCAGCTTCTTACTGGCTAAGTAGGAAATAACCAACCTTCTAGCTTAGGCTTTAGCTGTTTCCCAAAGAATGGATGGGCTACTGGCTGAACCTGAATTAATATCTAAAAAAGCCGTGAACTCAGGAGAAAAGAATTCAATAAACTTGCTATCCTTGAGAATGAAGGGGTCTAGTTGCTGGTACCTCGAGCCTACCAACTCTTAATCATTAAAAACACTGGGGCGTGACTGGAAATAGTGATATTGCCATTTGTACATGCCACACTGAGCCCAAATGCGCTGCAGGAATCAAAAAAAGATCAATCCTGGTATGGCATTTATGTGGATTTGAGAACATGAAATCCCGACTAATAGGATGAAAGTGCCTCCAAGCATCTACCTATCCCAGTTCAACACACAAACCCTTTAATCGCTTAGATCGCAAAGAAGTTATTGGAGGTCCTTCGGGCAATCTGTCCACCGTAGGGACCATTAGACAATTTAAGTAAACATTTAAGATCCTGTATTCTCCTTCATCTATCAGAGCTTTAAGCATTACAAATCTCCTGTGTGTATCTTTAATACACTCTCATGACTTAAATGGGAGATTCTTTCTAACTAGAATGGCCACCTCTCTGCTCATAGAGTCATCGAGATGTATAGCACAGAAACAGACCCTTCAGTCCAAGTGGTCCATACCGACCAGATATCCCAACCCAATCTAGTCCCACCTGCCAGCACCTGGCTAATATCCCTCCAAACCCGTCTTATTCATATACCCATCCAGATGCCTTTCAAATGTTGTAATTGTACCAGCCTTTCCATCACATACCACGTTCTGCGTGAAAAAGTTGCCCCTTAGGTCTCTTTTATATCTTCCCCATCTCACTCTAAACCTATGCCCTCTAGTTCTGGACTACCCCAGACCAGAAAAAACACTTTGTCTATTTATCCTATCCATGCCTCTCATGATTTTGTAAACCTCTATAAGGTCACCCCTCAGCCTCCGACGCTCCAGGGAAAACAGCCCCAGCCTGTTCAACCTCTCCCTATAGCTCAAATCCTCCAACCCTGGCAACATCCTTGTAAATCTTTTCTGAACCCTTTAAAGTTTCACAACATCTTTCCGATAGGAAGGAGACCAGAACTGCACGCAATATTCCAACTGTGGCCTAACCAATGTCCTGTACAGCTGCAACATGACCTCCCAACTCCTGTACTCAATATTCTGACCAATAAAAGAAAGCATACCAAACGCCTTCTTCACTATCCTATCAACCTGCGACTCCACTTTCAAGGAGTTATGAACCTGCACTCCAAGGTCTCTTTGTTCAGCAAAACTCCCTAGGACCTTACCATTAAGTGTATAAGTCCTGCTAAGATTTGCTTTCCCAAAATGCAGCACCTCGCATTTATCTGAATTAAACTCCATTTGCCACTCCTTGGCCCATTGGCCCATCTGGTCCAGATCCTGTTGTAATCTGAGGTAACCTTCTTCGCTGTCCACTACACCTCCAATTTTGGTGTCATCTGCAAACTTACTAACTGTACCTCTTATGCTCACATCCAAATCATTTATGTAAATGATAAAAAGTAGTGGACCCTACTTCGATCCTTGTGGCACTCCACTGGTCACAGGTCTCCAGTCTGAAAAGCAACCCACCACCACCCTCTGTCTTCTACCTTTGAGCCAGTTCTGTATCCAAATGGCTAATTCTCCCTGTATTCCATGAGATCTAACCTTGCTAATCAGTCTCCTCAAGTGTCTACATCAACACCAGGCTTCCTGATGCCTGTCTCTGATGTCTCATATTATTTGTCAGGCTTCACCGGATAGTTTATCCAAGTAAAAATGAGAAAATTGAAGCCATTGTTCTCCTGTGACAATCTCAGTCGCTTTGCCAGATTCAGTCATTTCTCTGGCAAGTGTCGAAGCATGATCTGCAATGTTGGCAACCTTGATTTCACAAGAAACCCGGAAAAGAGTTTCCACAAGCAGGTTGATTTAATCAGTCAGGCCCTGGAATTGGCCAGCATCATACCTGATCAGCTGCTGCCACACTTTGGCTGCTGCTGAAATGATCACCCCTGCGGATTATACCTCCAGTCATGATCATTCTCTGAAGTTTCGAGGGTTCTTCCTTGGATTTTGGGGTGGTACTGGAGGACTGCAGAATTTCAAACATCATGCTCTTGTTCAGAAAAGGGCGTAAAGATACGATTGTTTAGATCAGAGTGGTGCTGGAGAAGCGCAGCAGGTCAGGCAGCATCCGAGGAGCAGGAAAATCAAGGATTTGGGCAAAAGCCCTTCATCAGGAATAGAGGCAGGGAGCCTCCAGGGTGGAAGATACAATTATAGACCAGTCAGTTTAATTCAGGTGGTGGAGAAGCTTCAAGAAACAATTATTTGGGATAGAATTAACAGACATAGTTAAAAAAAAGTTGGGTCAATTTTGAACAGTCAGCATGGATTTGATAAGTAAATATTATGTCTAACTAAATATTTGGAGTTTTTTGAAGAGGTCATATCAGGGACAAGGGAAAGGTTGTTGATGTGTGTACATGAACTCCCAGAAGCTGTTCAATACTTGTAAGATATGCCTGGTGCTGCTCTCCAGCGCAGCCTCTTGCGCTCTCCATTGAACTAGGATTGACCCCCTGGCTTGGTGGATGAGTGGGGGATATTCAGGGAAATGCTGGGCCATGACGTTGCAGATTGTGCTGGAGTGCAATTCTGCTGCTGTCGATGGTTCACAGCACTTCATGAATGCCCAGTCTTGAGTTGCTAAATGTAATATTTTGGATGAGCTGAATGCTTGACTTTGAATACAACACAGCCTATTTTCTCTGAAATTGCAAGGTTTTGGTAACTTTGCAAAACACCCCCAAGGAACCTCAGATACTGGAAATCAAAAATAAAAACAGAAATTGCTGCAAAAACTCAGCAGGTTTGGCAGCTTTTGTGGAGAGTGTGGGATATAGGTAAAGTAGTGTTACTTCTGCAATCATAATTACTTATGCAAGGTAAATGCACTCACACCAGTGTATAATTGTTTCAACCAAGAGCTGAATCAACAAGAATGAAAACTGTGTGGAGGAAATATATAACTGTTTTTGTATTAGCTAAAATGTGTATACAAGAATGAAACATGCCTGTAAACAATGGTAGACAAATAGATAAGGTGCTGTGAGGGTGTAGGTTAAGCCAGATAGACTTGTACAAGCAGTAGTTATAAGCATCTGTTCCCCACTTTTGCAAAAACACAAAAACAAACCCCAATTAAAAGGTCATAAGGATCAATATGGTTGGGGAAAGGGAGGAAATGTCACAGGTGGGGGAAGTAGACAATAGTGAAGGAGGATATACCTAACAATGGCCACAGCAGGATGTGGTGAAATGGCCGAGTAAAACTTGTACTTTGTTATGCACAAGGCCGGATAAGGCAGGAGATAAACAATAGTAATGGGCACCGGGTTTGGAGTAGTGAATCCTATATAAGATATGTACTTGCTAAACTCTGTGTGCCTTATTCCAGGCACCACGCTTGCAAGCGTATAATAAACATACTGATTGCTTCAGATCTTGTCTCAGACTGAAATTATTGAAGTGAGTGAGCTTCGTTTCTCACAATTGGGGGCTGTCCGGGATGTTCTTCCATCGCCGGGGAGAGTGGCTGGCCCTGGACACTGGGAAGACATGTCCCATACCCAATTGAGGAGCAGTCTCGTGTCCCAGTTTGGTCCGCTCCCTTGGGCAACTGGTATGAATCCCACAAGAGAGACATCTGAATATTACAGTGACAGGAGGTCGATAAAAAATACGGCGAAAAGGGGTCAGGCAACTCAGTGCACAGACCAAGGTAAGAAAACTGACCGTTAAGTATTGCCTTAGTGGCCGGGAAAAGGGGTATTTAATCGTTGAGGGACTGGCGAGGGCCCTGAGAAATGGGGGGTAGGCAGAGTAACTGTCACGGAGTAAAGGAAGAAAAAGTCCCTGGTAACATTCCTCCTGAAAGTCCGTTGGGGAGGATGTTGTGGAAATGGACAAGTAACACTTGTACAACAGCAAAAGATAAAAAGAAAATGATTAAATATTGTTGTTTAGTATGAACCAAAGAACCAATCCTTTATCCGGCTGTCTTCTGGCCAAAATATGGTTCAGACGAGGATTGGATATGTCAGTATTTAGTATGTGAATAAAAACAACCTTTTAGTCAAGAAGAGGCGGACTATGCATCCTGTTGGCTGGGCAGTTTGGGGATGATGGTAGTAAAGACAAGGGATTCCCCCTCTGCCCCACCCAGACCCTGGGATCCTCTTGGCTGCTTACCACCCCCCACCCCTCCCCTGTACCATAAAATCAGATTAGGTGAAAATGGGGGAGGAGGAGAGACAGACAGACAGGGACAGGGAATGGATGACCTACAAGAGGAGGACGAAGGGGCAGTGGATGGGGATGTTGTTGTTCCTGACCCTCAATCCTCAACAAAAGAAAGGGAAGATAAAGTAGACGTAGAGGAGGTCTCTGGAGCCTAAGGGGGAAAAACGAAAACAAAAAAAGAGGAAGAACGTAAAGGGTTATCCCCTTCGGGAGGTACCAATAGGGGACAAAGAGATTGAGTTTGTAAGTGCCCCCTTCACCAGTGGGGAGGTCAGAACATTTAAAAAGGAGATGAAGGTCCTGGTTGAGGATCCAGTAGGGTTGTCTGAATTTTTGGGGCCCAGTCTGTATACGTGGGCTGAGTTAATGTCTATTTTGAATATACTATTTACTGGGGAAGAAAGGGGACTTATACGACGAGCAGCCAATAAATATTGGACAGGGAACATCCCATTGGGAATGGGGATGCTGGACAGGGAGAGACGAAGTTTCCCCTCAGAGACCCCCAGTGGGAAAATCAAAACCCAGAGCATAGAGAAGAAATGAGGGAATTGAAAGACCTGATTCTAAAAGGAATAAGAGAGGCAGTTCCAAAGTCACAGAATTTGACTAAAGCCTTTGAAGTTAGACAGGAGAAAGATGAGACTCCCTCAGCTTTCTTGCAAAGATTAAGAGACTCAATGCGGAAATATTCTGGAATGAACCCTGAGGACCCAGTGGCAGAGGGTCTTTTGAAAGTACATTTTGTGACAAAGGCATGGCCAGACATACAGAGAAAGATACAGAAGATAGAAGGGTGAAGCGAAAAACCATTAGATGAATTATTAAGAGAGGCACAGAAAGTGTTTGTAAAGAGAGAGGATGAGAGACGGAAACAGAAGGTGAAAATGATGGTAGCTGCGGTTGATGAGGTAGTTAAGAAAAGAATGGAACCAGTGAGCAACCGGAGCGGCGGGTGGCAGCATGTAGGGCAGAGAGGAAGGGGAGAGGGAGAGGACAAGGAGGAGCATTTGATAGAGGGTTCGGGCAACAGGGGCAGAGATGGAAGTCTCCACAGGCAGGATGCTATTATTGCGGAAAGATAGGGTATTTTAAGCGGGAGTGTCCTGATCTACAAAGGGAAGAAAGGGCAATTCCACTTATGAATTTTGATAATGAATAGGGGTATCAGGGGTTCCTGCCCCCGGGGACCCACCAGGAACCCTTGATAAACTTGAAGGTGGGACCCTGTAGGGAAGAGGTAGTCTTCCTAGTAGATATGGGGCAGCACGGTCATCGCTGAATTTTAAACCAAAGAAAGTAGGAATGTCAACACGGTCAATTACTGTTACCGGGGTAAAAGGGGAAGGATTTGCTGTTCCAGTCTTTGAACTATGATGATAGAAGGTCCTAAGGATACAGTCACAGGGGAACTGTTGTAAATCCCTGATATAGGAAGTAACTTACTAGGGAGAGATTTAATTATCCTCTTAGGACTGAAGATTGGAATTCAGGAAAAAGAATTAGTTGTAAAAATGGCAATGTTGACAGAGGATGTGGAGAGAGAGATGGACCCTATTGTATGGGCTAGGGAAGGGAATCGTGGAAAAATACAGATCCCTCCCCTAGAAATAAGTTTAAAAAGGAAAGGGGACGTTGTCTGTGAGCGACTGCAGCCAGTAATTGAGGGACTGATTAGAGATGGACTGTTGGAGCCATATACGTCTCCATATAATACTCCAATCCTACCAGTGCGGAAATCCGATGGAACTTATCGATTGGTGCAGGATTTGAGAACATTGAATCGAATAGTACAGATCAGGCACCCAGTGGTGCCAAATCCCTATACGTTATTGAGTAAGATCCCTCATGACCACAAATGGTTTAGTGTGATAGTTTAAAGGATGCCTTTTGAGCTTGATCCTTGGCGGAGGAAAGTAGGAATTTGTTTGCCTTTGAATGGGAAGATCCCAGGACAGGACGGAAACATCAATACCGGTGGACCGTGCTCCCCCGGTTTACGGAATCCCCAAATTTATTTGGACAGATGCTAGAACAAATATTGGAGAAATCTAGCAGCCCCAAGGGGACTACCCTGTTGCAGTTTGTAGACAACCTCTTAGTAACAGGAAACAGAAGAGAAAGAGTAGTAGAAGCCACTAACAAATTATTGAATTTCCTGGGTCAGCAGGGATTGCAAGTATCTAAAAACAAACTACAATATATGGAGCGAGAAGTGAAATACTTGGGACGTTTAGTTAGTGAAGGAAAGCGAAAGATAAGCCCGGAACGGACAGAGGGAATAGTGGGGATGCCGCTGCCCAGGACTAAACGGGAGTTACGTAAATTTTTGGGTCTAACGGGATATTGCAGATTGTGGATTGATTCTTACGCTCAAATTATATCTCAAACTATTAGAGGAGGAACCAAAGTGTCTAAGTAGGATGATGAGGAAAATGAACTAGTTGAGGAACTCAAAAGAGATCTGATCCATGCCCCCGTGTTAGCCTTACCTTCCCTAGATAAACCTTTCCACCTCTTTGCTACTGTGGATAAGGGAGTGTGTTTGGGAGTATTGACCCAGAGGTGGGGAGGAATGAAACAGCCAGTAGCAAATCTTTCGAAGCTATTGGATCCAGTATCCCGGGGGTGGCCTGAGTGTGTGCAGGCTGTGGCTGCCACTGCACTGTTGGTGGAGGAAAGCAGAAAGCTTACATTTGGGGGAACCCTAATAGTAAGCATTCCACACCAAGTGAGAACGATCCTAAACCAAAAAGCTGGGCGATGGTTGACAGACTCGCGGATTCTGAAATATGAGGCAATATTAATAGAAAAGGATGATCTCGTGTTGGTCACGGACAATTGTTTAAATCCAGCTGCCTTTCTTTGGAAAGGGGAAGGAGAATCTCCTCAGAATCCAGAGCACGACTGCCTTGACACTATAGAATACCAAACTAAAGTTCACATGGACCTGAAAGATGTTCTACTTCATGCAGGAGCCCGACTTTTTATAGACGGATCATCCCGGGTGACTGAAGGGAAAAGACATAATGGGTATGCAGTTGTAGACGGGACGAAAGGTAGTGTGGTAGAGGCAGGAAGGTTGCCAAATGGGTGGTCAGCTCAGACCTGCGAACTCTATGCATTGGAAAGAGCCCTTAGGGCATTAGACAATAAAGAGGGAGCTGTATACACTGACTCTAAATATACATTTGGTGTTGTGCACACTTTCGGAAAGATATGGCAGGAAAGAGGACTGATCAATACCTGGGGGAAGGAATTAGCACATGAGGAGTTGATTAAACGGGTCTTGGAGTCCCTATTCCTCCCCTGAGAAATAGCGGTAGTGCATGTAAATGGTCACCAGAAAGGAAAGGAACCAGAAGTTAGGGGGAATAGACTAGCCGATGAAGTGGCTGAGGAAGCAGCCCTGAACCCACAAGAAGTGGTGATCCATTCCCTAATACCTACTGTCCCCGGTCCTCGGGAAGCTCCTATATTTACTGAAAGAGAAGAAAAATAATTGAAAGATTTAGGGGCTGCAAAAACAGCAGGTGGGCATTGGATGTTACCTGATGGAAGGGAAATGTTGAACAAAATGATGATGCGAGAGATTATGGCTGTCCTACACCAAGGCAGCCATTGGGGAGAACAAGCAATGTGTGATTTAGTTCTTTGGGAATATGGATGTAAAGGAATATATACAATTGCTAAACAAATATGTGAGGGACGTATAACATGCAGAAAGGTAAATAAGAAAGTCTTGAGCAAACAGACCCCGGGAGGAGGAGACCCGGGATTGAGACCCTTCCAGAGTATACAAGTAGATTATACTGATCTACCCAGAGTAGGAAGACTAAAATATATGCTGGTCATAGTAAATCCTCTATCAGGTTGGGTTGAGGCATACCCCTTAGCTACTGCCACTGCGAGTGGGGTGTCTAAAACAATATTAGAGCATATAATTCCCCGATATGGGCTAGTGAACCGTATAGATTCCGACCAAGGAACTCATTTTACTTCTAAAGTGTTACAGGGGGTAATGTAAGGGTTGGGAATTTCCTGGGAGTTCCATACTCCATGGCACCTGCCATCATCAGGGAGGGTTGAGAGAATGAACCAAACACTCAAACGACAACTCTCTAAATTGATAATAGAAACCAGACTCCCTTGGACCAAATGTTTACCTATAGTTCTTTTGTGAGTACGAACAGCCCCAAAGAAAAATTTGGGACTATCTTCCTATGAAATCTTATTTGGATTACCTTATCTGGGAACGAATGGAGAATTGCCAATTCCCAAAACTAAAGACTTGTTCTTAAAGAAGTATATACTGGGCTTGTCCTCCTCTTTGTCTTTCCTCAGGGAACAGGGTTTATTGGCACAGACTCCACCCCTGGAATTCACCGTTCATCCCATCCGGCCGGGAGATTGGGTCTTAGTAAAATCGTGGACAGAGACTAAATTGCAGCCGGACTGGGAAGGGCCGTATCAGGCTGTTTTGACCAAAATGGCAATAAGGACGGCGGAGAAAGGCTGGACTCACTACACTCGGATAAAAGGGCCAGTGGAATCTCCAGTTGAGGAAGAAGTCTGGACAGCTGAATCAATGCAAGACCCACTGAAACTCAGGCTAAAGAGACTTTGAGTAACTGATTATACAGTGGCGACGCGAGCGCGGGATTATTTCTGTAGGATCGTATATTAAGTCTTTTTGTGCTTCAGCACGATTTTTAAAATGCTGGGGACGCTTAGAGTTATGATACTAGCCCTCTTAGTATTGTGATTTTGTCAAATATCATTTTCATACATGTTATTAATGGTTCCTGAGTCTGATAATCCACAAGTAATAGACGCTGATGCATGCAGCTTAGTAAATTGTGGGGATGTAGATAATCAGAGATAGTACCGCAGCTCAGAGATACATCTTAAGTCCTATGGGGATGGCCTTGGGGATGGTACTTGGTATAATGGTCTCGTCACAGTACATCAGGCCCCCTTCCAACCAGCTCTCGACTGTCCCGATAAAAAGTGTAACCCAGTATACTTAACAATAAAGAAAACCACATGGCACGAAGCAATTCTGGAGGGTGGGGGTGGGGGGGCACCTGTGAGATACAATTAAATGAAACATTTGGGAAAGAAATGAAAGCAAACGGGAATAATTTCTCAGGCTGTTGTTTTCGAATTAGCGTAGGACAGGGAAAATGGGTAGAACTACTGGATAATAAGGTACAACCTTTCACCCCTCCCGATGACATTAAAGTAGTAAAAATTATAGAGGTAAAGGATTAAAACAGACCATTGAAATAGAGACTGGGTACAGGGATGCAAATGCCTGGGTTGAATGGGTGAAGTATACTGTAAAAAGTCTGAATAAGAGCAATTGCTATGCGTGTGCCTCCAGTAGGCCAGTGGCCCAGGTGGTTCCCTTTCCGCTCGGGTGGAAGTGAGACAGGAAGGGCATGAAATGTATGATAGTCCTGTATCAGGATGAGACTGCATGGAATGATAGGAATTGTACCTCCCTATCTCTGATGTTCCCTCCCTTGGAGAAGAAAGATTCAAAAGCCCCCCCTACATTTTCAGCCGCAGTTGGAAATCACACATTGTGTGTGCGTAGACGAGATACAAATCAGTCCAGAGACTTGGGGGAGCTGAAATTATGTACAGAGATTAAGAATGTCACCGAAACGGACAAGGGAGGGAACTACTCAGCACTAAAGGTTCCCCGAGCGGATCTGTGGTGGTACTGTGGAGGCAAAATACTGAGACCCACCCTCCCTCCGATTGGAGAGGGATATGTGCAATTGTACAATTGGCAATTCCATTTACCCTGGCATTTGAGAAGGAAAAGATAGTAGGGAAAAAGGGAAGGAGTAAGAGATCACTTTTAGACACTTCTTTCGATGACAGGATTTATCTCAATTCTGTAGGAGTCCCTAGGGGGGGTACCTGATGAGTTCAAGGCTCGTAACCAGATTGCAGCAGGCTTTGAGTCAGCTCTCTTTTGGTGGGTAACAATTAATAAAAACATAGATTGGATAAATTACATTTTCTATAATCAACAACGACTTATAAATTTTACAGGAGATGCGGTTAAAGGAATATTAGAACAGCTTGATGCGACAAGTAGGATGGCATGGGGAAACAGAATGGCCCTTGATATGATTCTAGCGGAAAAAGGATTTGTGGGTGTGATGCTAGGAGGAAGGTGTTGTACTTTTATTCCTAATAACACTGCGCCTGATGGTTCAATTACTCGGGCCTTAAGGGGATTGGCTACCTTAGTAGAGGAACTGGCTGAGAATTCAGGAGTAGACACATCTCTCACGGGATGGCTTGAATCATGGTTTGGAAGATGGAAGGGGGTGGTAGTTTCCATCCTTACTTCCCTGATAGTAGTAGTCGGGGTATTGATAGCCATTGGCTGTTGTATCATACCCTGTATACGAGGACTCACCCAAAGACTGATTGATACAGCCTTAATGAAACAGATGCCCCTAAAAGGGAATCAGGCAGAGGAGCCTGATTAAATAATGAGGAAATGTTTGAGACCAAGATGGATGAAATCTGCTTGCAAATTTTGATGCTTGCGAATTTTGGGGGAGATGCTTAAAAGAAAATAGCAGAAGATAACAAATGGTAATTAAAGAAAAAGGGGGAAATTGTGGGATATAGGTAAAGTAGTGTCATTTCAGCAATCATAATTACTTATGCGAGGTAAATGCACTCACACCAGTGTATAATGGTTTCAACCAAGATCTGAGTCAACAAGAATGGAAACTATGTGGAGGAAATATATAATTGTTTTTGTATTAGCTAAAATGTGCATACAAGAATGAAACGTGCCTGCAAACAATGGTAGATGTTACAGACAAATAGATAAGGTGCTGTGAGGATGTAGGTTAAGCCAGATAGACTTGTACAAGCAGTAGTTATAAGCATCTGTTCCCCACTTTTGCAAAAACACAAAAACAAACCCCAATTAAAAGGTCATAAGGATCAATATTGTTGGGGAAAGGGAGGAAATGTCACAGGTGGGGGAAATAGATAATAGTGAAGGAGGATATACCTAACAATGGCCACAGCAGGATGTGGTGAAATGGCCAAGTAAAACTTGTACTTTGTTATGTACAAGGCCGGATAAGACAGGAGATAAACAATAGTAATGGGCACCGGGTTTGGAGTAGTGAATCCTATAAGATATGTACTTGCTAAACTCTGTGTGCCTTACTTCAGGCACCACGCTTGCAAGCGTATAATAAACATACTGATTGCTTCAGATCTTATCTCAGACTGAAGTTATTGAAGTGAGTGAGCTTTGGTTCTCACAAGAGAAAGCAGAGTTAATATTTTGGGTGGAGAGATTCTTCTTCAGAACTGATTTTAGGTTGGAAAAGTATATCCAGTACATTCTGGATTAGTGGTGCTGGAAGAGCACAGCAGTTTAGGCAGCATCCGAGGAGCAGTAAAATCGACATTTCGGGCAAAAGCCTGGGCCGAAACATCGATTTTACTGCTCCTCAGATGATGCCTGAACTGCTGTGCTCTTCCAGCATCACTAATCCAGAATCTGGTTTCCATTGTCTGCAGTCATTGTTTTTACCTATACAGTACATTCACCTATCTGCCCTAAAACTAAGTAACAACTAAAGTCAACATCACAGCTTTTAACCTATTTTTAAACAAAGTCCGCATTCACTCACGTCATCATTTGCAGGGGTTCTCGGGAACGGAACCCTCATGGATACAGACGAATGACTGTATGCTGAAGATTGGGTGGAGTTGGGAGAGAAGCAATAAATGGATGAACCTAGGGTGAGAGAATAAAAGGGCAGCAGAATGGGGAAAGGTCAGAATGGTAAAATGAATAACTGCTACTGGGGACCATTAGTGGCTGACAATGGGTTGTTTGTGGTAGTAGCCCATGTATTGACAAGGCCTGGTTTGTGGGAGTTTGCATAAAGACATAGGGGAAGGTGCTCAGGCCCTAAAATTATTGAGCTTGAAATGGAATTCTTAAAGGCTGTGGGGGTCCCAAGTGGAAAATGATATGCTGCAACATAAATTTTGTAATGCAAATGTTGTTAGTGGATATGAACCAATGACCAAAAAACCCTCCATTTTAAGACTAATTAATAGTATATTTCACATTCATATAAAAAATAATTCCTCCAGTGAATTTCCAGTACAGATAAACCTTTGCTGTAGATGGATGGAGTTGGTCTATCTTTTCTTGCCTCTGTCTATGGGTTACTGGGACTCAGCTCCCTCCCTGACTGAGCCTCTTCTCAGACACGTGGCCAGGACCACCACGTGCTCCTACTTCCGGGTATTGTCCCACTGCGTCAGCGGAGCGGGGCAACCCTGGACACGTACTTCCGGTTCATACCCCGCCCACAGCCTCGAGGCGGAAGCTGGCGTTACCTGGGAAACGGGGCCTTCTCAGAGAGGCTGCCTGCGGGGAGCGGCTCGGCGGAGAATTGACGCTGCACGGACCGGGACCGAGACCCCGACCCCTTACCCTGAGGGCGCTGCCTCCGCCCCCCTGGCCCTGAGGTGGGGGGGGTAGTGTGGGTGGATTGAGGGGGGTAGTGTGGGTGGATTGAGGGGGGGGTGTAGTGTGGGTGGATTGAGGGGGGGGTGTAGTGTGGGTGGATTGGGGGGGGGGGTGTAGTGTGGGTGGATTGAGGGGGGGTAGTGTGGGTGGATTGAGGGGGGTAGTGTGGGTGGATTGAGGGGGGTAGTGTGGGTGGATTGAGGGGGGGTGTAGTGTGGGTGGATTGAGGGGGGGGTGTAGTGTGGGTGGATTGAGGGGGGGGGTGTAGTGTGGGTGGATTGGGGGGGGGTGTAGTGTGGGTGGATTGAGGGGGGGGTAGTGTGGGTGGATTGAGGGGGGTAGTGTGGGTGGATTGAGGGGGGTAGTGTGGGTGGATTGAGGGGGGGGTGTAGTGTGGGTGGATTGAGGGGGGGGTGTAGTGTGGGTGGATTGAGGGGGGGGTGTAGTGTGGGTGGATTGAGGGGGGGGTAGTGTGGGTGGATTGAGGGGGGGGGTAGTGTGGGTGGATTGAGGGGGGGGTGTAGTGTGGGTGGATTGAGGGGGTAGTGTGGGTGGATTGAGGGGGGTAGTGTGGGTGGATTGAGGGGGGTAGTGTGGGTGGATTGAGGGGGGTAGTGTGGGTGGATTGAGGGGGGGTGTAGTGTGGGTGGATTGAGGGGGGTAGTGTGGGTGGATTGAGGGGGGGGTAGTGTGGGTGGATTGAGGGGGGTAGTGTGGGTGGATTGAGGGGGGTAGTGTGGGTGGATTGAGGGGGGTAGTGTGGGTGGATTGAGGGGGGGTAGTGTGGGTGGATTGGGGGGGTGTAGTGTGGGTGGATTGAGGGGGGGGTAGTGTGGGTGGATTGAGGGGGGTAGTGTGGGTGGATTGAGGGGGGTAGTGTGGGTGGATTGAGGGGGGTAGTGTGGGTGGATTGAGGGGGGGTAGTGTGGGTGGATTGGGGGGTGTAGTGTGGGTGGATTGAGGGGGGGTAGTGTGGGTGGATTGAGGGGGGGTGTAGTGTGGGTGGATTGAGGGGGGGTGTAGTGTGGGTGGATTGAGGGGGGGTGTAGTGTGGGTGGATTGAGGGGGGGTAGTGTGGGTGGATTGAGGGGGGGGTAGTGTGGGTGGATTGAGGGGGGGGTAGTGTGGGTGGATTGGGGGGGTGTAGTGTGGGTGGATTGAGGGGGGGGTGGATTGAGGGGGGGTGTAGTGTGGGTGGATTGGGGGGGTGTTGTGGGTGGATTGAGGGGGGGGTGGATTGGGGGGGTGTAGTGTGGGTGGATTGAGGGGGGGGTGGATTGAGGGGGGGGTGTAGTGTGGGTGGATTGGGGGGGTGTAGTGTGGGTGGATTGAGGGGGGGGTGTAGTGTGGGTGGATTGAGGGGGGGTGTAGTGTGGGTGGATTGAGGGGGGGGTGTGTGTGGGTGGATTGAGGGGGGGGTGTTGTGGGTGGGGGGTGTAGTGTGGGTGGATTGAGGGGGGGTGTAGTGTGGGTGGATTGAGGGGGGGGTGTAGTGTGGGTGGATTGGGGGTGTAGTGTGGGTGGATTGAGGGGGGGGTGTAGTGTGGGTGGATTGAGGGGGGGTAGTGTAGGTGGATTGGGGGGGGGGGTAGTGTGGGTGGATTGAGGGGGGGGTAGTGTGGGTGGATTGAGGGGGGGTGTAGTGTGGGTGGATTGAGCTTCGGTGCCCGCTCCCTGTGTGTCAGTGATTGGTCCCTGAAGGACATATTCAGGTCCCAGTGCCTTTGGAAACCAGCAAGTGGCAGGTTATCCCGATCACGGTGAGGCTGAATAACCCCTGACCCCTCCCACCACTTTGCTCAGCTTGTGACCATGATGTGGAGCTGCTGGGGTTTACAAGGTCAGAGGTCACACGGTAACAGGTTATAGTCCAACAGGTTTACTTTAAGTCGCCAGTTTTTGGGGCACTGCCCCTTCGCAGATTTCTCCTGACAAAGGGGCGGTGCTCTGAAAGCTTGTGATTTCAAATAAACCTGTTGCACTATTACCAGGCGTGGTGTGACCTTTGAGCTTGTGTTCCACCAGGCTGCTGAACTTGTACAGCCACCTTTTAATATGTGTGAGCTGAGGAAGGTGACAATCATCACCGTTGAAATTAAGGCACAAATTGGGGGGGAGTGTGATGCTGGAAACGCACAGAGGGTCAGGAGCATGAGATGAGAATCGGCTTGTAGGTCAGGGCTGAGATATAAATGGGAGGGGGGTGGCGTCGGGGGGGAAAGGTAGCTGGGAAAGCGATAGGTGGATGAAGGTGAGGAAGAAGGTGTTAGGTCAGAAGGGGCAGTGATGGACGGGTCCGGGGAGGGGCGGTGCCGAGTTGGAGGCTTGTGATTGGGATAATGTGGGGTGGGGTGGGGGCAGGGGCAGGGGGAATGAGGAAGCTGTTGAAATTCATATTTATCCCGTGTGGTTGCAGGGTCCCAATGCAGATGTTCCTCCTCTAGGCATCGGGTGGTTTGGTGGTAGACAAGGCTCAGGATCTGTATGCCCTAAATGGAAGGGAGAGTTGAAGTGTTCAGGCACAAGGTGGTGGGTGCGGGTGTTCCAGATATGTTCTCTGAAACAATCCGCAAGAAGATGACCTGTCTCCTTGGATGCTGCCTGACCTGCTGTGCTTTCCCAGCACTACACTCTTGAGTCTGACCTCCAGTATCTGCAGTCCTCAATTTCTCCTCGTCAGTGCGTTCTGACAAAATTGAAATTAATGGGTATTAGATGAAAACTCTCCATGATCTGTTTCTTTTTTCCATGCAGTTCCTGAGCCTGGAGTCCCTGAGTTAGGCCTGGTATTCATCTATCAACTGAACAGAGTTTATGAGTCAACATTATGGCATTGAGCCATTCCATTAAAGAACGAACAATTGCAGAGAACAGCCTCATCATACTTCTCCAGGGGATACATAATCACGTTACCACTGTGGAGCTTAGGGACGAGAGCTCCGTGAAGGGTCGCTTTGTGAACGTTGATGCATTCATGAACATCCGGCTAGCTGAGGTTACATATACTGACAGACAGGGCAGAGTGTCGAACTTGGATGACTTCTTTGTGACTGGCAGAAATGTACGTTATGTTCACATCCCAGATGAGATTGATATAATTGAGACTGTTCAGAGCCAACTGCAGAAAATCCACAAAGTGCGTAACTTTGGAGGGAAAGATCGAGGGAGAAGAGAATTTCCATCAAAAAAGTAGCAATGATGTGCCATCACAGCTCAGTGATGCATGTGGGACATAAAGGATAATGTCAGAACCCGGTGATGTTGGGGTTTGGACAGTACAGTATTTGGAGTGTATGAGGACTGGATGGTATATGGCAAGTGTGGACATCAGGAGTGGGTGGTGTTTGGGTGGGGAATACGAGGACTGCAGTGTTTGAGAGACTGATTAACAGGACTAAGTGGTGTGTGGAGGGGTGGATACCATGACTGGTGTTTGGGGTTTTGTGTGTGAATATAATGACTGTGCGCTGTTTGCAGGTGCTGGAGGCTTGGTTATCCAAACTTGATATTTTGGGGGGGAGGGGGAGGGGGAGGGGGATGGTATTGGGTATCTGAACTGATAGCTTTTTTTCAGGGTAATTAGATAGTCAAATTAGGTGGTGTTTGAAGAGAGTGGATATCAGGGCTGGAGAATGAGCATCTGATTTGGGGGTATTGCATGGGACTGGGGTTGATATCTGGACTCAGCGATGTTTGGGGAGCGTGGTGATCAGGAGTGATTTGTGTTTAGGGTGTGGCTATCAGGACAGTGTGATGTTTGGGCACTGGACATCAGGGCTCAGTGGAGTATGGTGACTGATCACTGTGGGTGTGGATTTCCCTGCCCAATTGGTCTGATATGCTTGGCAAGACTGGCTGCAATCCTTATTACCATGTTGGAAGCTTCGCACTCCAGTGAGGAATGGGTGGGCCAGTTGAATTCCAGAGCAGTACTGAGAGGGAGCTGTGTTGTTGGAGTTACCATCTTTGAAACATCATACCACAGTATCAGCTGTTTCAGTGGTCATTGTGCCAGTACAGCTCCCTTGGTAATTTTGGAAGAATGGAAATTACTAGTTCCTGTACAGATTCTACATAAACATTGATTTTATCTTGGAATCTTGCTGTGTTGAACAGCTGCTACATCCCACAACAGATCAGTGACTTGCACTTCAAATTCCAAGTATTTCTTCAGATGCATTCTCAGTTATCTTTGAGATGTGGAAGGATGATGTACAAATACAATTGCTATCACAAACATTGCCGCTGTGTTTATGTCTGTGCTCCTAATAGGTGATTGGATAATTGGGTGGATTTCTTAAGAGCCAGTGCCACCATGTCCATGGTTTCTGTCTGCCTGTTGTGTAGGTCAGCAAGATCCATGTGTATTTGAAACAAATGCTGATCATAGTAGGTGGTGATGGTAAGTATTGTCACTGATGTGTCACATTTCCAAATGGTGCATTGTATACAGAATGAATGGCAGAAGAACATGCTCCCACAACCTGGTACTTACTCCATTACAGTCACTACCATTATACTACAGACCATTCACATCCACACTGATAATTAAATATAACAAAAGTTTGTATGAATCTCTTCTTTTAAAATTGAACCCCACTAAAAGTGAATATCATGTCCATGTGTCCCTCCCTTTCAGTCATGTGGTAGAGAACCGAATCCAGAGTTCATGTTGGCAAGGACAGAATCTTAAGTGTTTGTCCTAAGTGTGAACGTTTAATTCAGCTGATAGCAAGCACTGCTAACCCAATGACTGTGCTGAGCAACCATCATAATTCTGAAGTCACTGTATATACTTGTATCTAAACACAAACTTGTATCAATTCTTTTCTCATTCCCAAAAAGGGTGATTCTGCTTGTAAATACATTCAGTGATGACTTGGGTTCTGGATAATGTGGGACAGGAAGGTTGCCTTCTCACTGGAGGGATAGGCATCCTTCTCCAACCAGACTCTGAGTCAGTGTCTGGTTTTTAAGAGTAAATCTTATGTTGTAGGTGTTCACAATAAGTTGGGTGCATTTTCAGTTAGTGTAGAACTAGTCTTTCTTCGTCATCCCTAAATTGGTGACAAAACCAGTATTTATTGTTGATTTCTAATTTCCCTTGAGAAAGTGGTGGTCAGTTAGTGCATTGACCTTGAGTTAGTTATACTCCCGGTGCTAGTAGACCATAAGATATAGGAGCAGAATTAGGTCCTTTAGCCGATTGAGTCTGCTGCACCATTCTCACCTGCTCCTAACACCAATTACTCTGTCTTATTTAGCAGCATATATTTGGAAATCGAATCACGTCCATTAGCTCTTGTTACTATCTCAAATAATTTTAACAGATGTGTCAGGGATGACTGCCCCTTGAAACCAGACTGACTCAGCCTTACTTTACCATGCATTCCATTTACTCCGCAATCTCAGCCTTAATAATGGGCTCTCAAATCTTACCAACAACCGAGTTCATGCTAACTGGTCTATAGCTTCCTCCCTCTTCTTAAACGCGGGTGTTACATTAGTTGTTTTCCAGTTTTTGGCACCCTCCCTGACTCCAGTGATTCCTGAAAGATCACTACCAATACCTTTACAACAATCTGCACTTGTTCTTCTAAGTGGTAGATGTTGTAGGTTTGTGAGGTACTGCTGAAGGGAGAGTTATAAGAGAACTGTGTGTTCTTACCACCCCATCTTCCAGCGTGTTCTGTGACCTCCACTTCACCCGACTCTCCAAGCTCCAGCAGTCATTTTCTCACCATAGATTCAACTTATTACCACCTTTTCTGGCAATGCTCCTTCCAAGGTACATTCTTGCACATTGACCTGCTCCTGTATCTCTTAAAGTTTTAATTTCTTTACCTACTCCTTGTGCAAGAGTAAACCTTATCCACATAAGTAAATTCTTTTAAGAGATCTAGTACTCTCTTATTAACCAACCTCTGACCAGGCTCTTCAACTTCCACTGGGATCTCCTTGACCACTTTAATACACCCCACTGGTTTTTCTTGTTTTACCACATCTAATTTCTCAGTAGTTTTCTTAAATCACCAACACTAACTTCATAAAAAAAATCAAAAGAACTATAGATGCTGGAAATCAGAAACAAAAACAGAAATTGCTGGATAAAGCTCAGCAGGTCTGGCAGCATCTGTGGAGAGAAATCGGAGTTAATGTTTCAGGTCCATTGGCCCTTCTTCAGACCTGATGGTAGCTAGGAAAGGGTTGTTTATGCAGAAAATAGGGTGGGGGAAGGGTGTAAGGAGTAAACGATAGGTGGAGATAGAGCCCAAAGAGAGAGAAGGGTGAAGAAAATGCTGGAGGTTTAGAGATATTGAGGCTTTGGCCAGGAATAAGAAGAATGCATACATTAGGTTTAAGCTATCAGGCTCAAGTGAATCCCAAGATAACTATGAAAAGTATAGGAGCGGACTTAAGAGGGAAATCAGAGGAGCTAAAAGAGGGTAAGAGATGGATCTGGCAGTTAAGGTTAAAGATAATCCCAAGAGATTCTGTAGTCACATTGAGAGTAAAAGGATGGCTAGGGAGAGAATAGGCCCCCTTAAAGATCAGCATGGCTGTCTGTGTGGAGCCACAGGAGATGGGGGAGACGTTTAATGAATATTTCTCCTCTGTTTACTGAGGAGAGAATCGGGGATGCTAAGGAAATAAAGGAAACAAGTGGGGATGTTTTTGACTGCAAACATATTACCAGAGAGGAGGTGTTTGCAGCCTTACGGCGCATTGAGGTGGATAAATCCTCTGGACCTCATCAGGTCCATCCTCAGATGTTGTGGGAGGCTAGGGAAAAAATCATGGAGGCCCTTGCAGTAATTTTTGCTTCATCTTTAGCCACTGGTGAAGCTTTGGAAGACTGGAGAGTGGCTAATGTTCCATTGTTTAAGAACGCCAGGGAACTACAGGCCAGTGAGCCTGACATCAGTGGTAGGCAAATTGTTGGAGAGGGTATTGGGGGACAGGATCAACTAATATTTGGATAGTCAAGGTCTGATTAGGAATAGTTAGCAGGGATATGTATGCAGGATGTCAGGTCTGACAAATCTTTTAGAGATTTTTGAAGAGGTAACCAAAGTGACAGAGAAGGGTAGGGCAGTGGATGTTGTCTACATGGACTTTAGTAAGGCCTTTGACAAGGTCCTACATGGCAGGCTAGTCATGAAGGTTAGGTCACGTGGGGAGAGCTAGCTAATAGAATTCAAAATTGACTCTATGGTAGGAAACAGAGGGTGAAGGTCATTTCTCAGACTCGAGGCCTTAGACTAGCAGTGTGCTGGGGTCGGTGCTGGGACCTTTCTTACTTACATTAATGATCAGGATGTGAATATACTCGGCATGATTAGTAATTTTGCAGATGATACAAAATTAGGAGGTATCACTGATAGGTAAAAAGGTTTTTAGATTAGATTTACAGTGTGGAAACAGGCCCTTCGGCCCAACAAGTCCACACCGACCCGCCGAAGCGAAACCCACCCATACCCCAACATTTACCCCTTATCAAACATTACAGAGAGATCTTGATAAGATGGGAAGTGGGCAAATAGAATTCTACAAATACAATTCACCCTACAGACATATATATATGTGTGTGTGTGTGCATGCATGACTGAGAGAGTGTGTGTGAGTGTGAGTGCCTGTGAGTGTGTGTGAAAGCTTGGTAAAGTGTGTGTATGTGTGGGAGTGATAGAGTATAAGCCTGTGAGAGGGTGTGTGCGAGGGGTGGGGGTGTATGTGTGTGTTTATAAGAGAAAGCGTGTGTATGAGAGAATCTGAGTGAATGTGTGTGTGAGAAAGAGTGTATAATGTAGTGGGGTCACCTGTAGTGTGACATAATCCAAGGTTCCGGTTGAGACCCTCCTCTTGGTTACCGAACTTGGCCATCAGCCTCTGCTCGACCACTTTGGTCTGTTGCCTATTCCAAATTCCGCCTTGTAGGATGGTCACCGGAAGATCCGAGGCCTAATGTTCCTGACCACTGAAGTGTTCCCTGACTGGGAGGGAACACCCCTGTCTGATGATTGTTGTGCGGGTGACTTAAAAGACGTTCTAGGATTTACATATGAATGAAGTGAAACCTGCAACCCATTCTAAAAGATGAAACACTTAACAACAATCCAGGGTTTTTCTATATATCATTTCAGTTGCATGACACTGTAATCTGTTGCTATAAATTGTGTCTTATGATCTACAACCACCTGATAAAGGAGTAGCGCTCTGAAAGCTAGTGCTTCCAAATAAACCTGTTGGACAATAACCTGGTGTCGTGTGATTTTTAACTTTGTCCACTCCAGTCCAACACCAGCTCCTCCACATTGAATAAAGGAGTTGGGACGTTATGTTACAGTTGTATAAGTCATTGGTAAGGCTACACTTGGGAGTATTGTGTACAGTTTTGGCTACCCTGTCATAGGAAAGTCATAGTTAAACTGGAAAGAGTGCAAAAAAGATTTATGAAGATGTTGCCAGGAGTTAAAGGCAAAGGTTGGCCAGGGTAGGATTTTATTCCTTGGCATGTAGGAGAACAAGGGTTGACTTATCGAAGTGTATAAAATCATGAGGGACATCGATAGAATGAATGCAGATAGTCTTTTTCACAGGGATGGAGAATTGAAAACTACAGCGCATAGGTTTAAGATGAGAGGTGAAAGATTCAAGGAGGACCTCAGAGGCAACTTCTTCATGTAGAGAGTAGTACATGTATAGAATGGTCTGCCAGAGAAAGTGGTTCAGACAGGTACAATAGCAACATTTAAATATGTACATGGATGGGAAGTGTTTAGAGGGATCTGGTTCATATGTGGGCAGTTAGAACTAGCTGAGTGGGCACTATGGTCAGCATGGACCAGTTTCAGTCGAAGGGCCTGGTTCCATGCTGTATTACACTGATTCAATAAGACCAATTGGACAGATAAAGGAGAAGCAGTGAGAAAGTGAGTTGTGGTTCTGTTCACCGAGCTGGGAGTTTTTCTTGCAGACGTTTCGTCCCCTTTCAAGGTGACATCTTCAGTGCTTGGGAGCCTCCTGTGAAGTGCTTCTGTGCTGATTCCTCTGGCATTTATACTGGTTTGAATCTGCCGCTTCCGGTTGTCAGTTGCTGTCCGCTGCAGTGGCCGGTATATAGGGTTTATGTCGATGTGTCTGTTGATCGAATTCGTGGATGAGTGCCATGCTTCTAGGAATTCCCTGGCTGTTCTCTGTTTGGCCTGTCCTATAATGGTGGTGTTGTCCCAATCGAATTCATGTTGTGAGTAGTGGAGATGAAGGGCCGAAAGATGAACAAGAAACCACAATTGTGGTGCTGGGAAGGGGTGAGGTGGCCTGGCCAGAAAGGCTACAATGGTGGGAGGAGAGACATGCTGTTAGGGAGGGTGTTGCAAAGATGGGGTGAAAAGAAGAAGAAGGCTTTAAAGGGGAGAAAGGCAAGGACTAACTAGGGATAGTCAACAATGCTTTGTGCGTGGGAAATCATGTCTCAGTAACTTGATTGAGATTTTTGAAGAGGTACAGAGAAGTTTGAAGGCAGAAAGGTAGAGACGTCAATACGGTAGCATGCCAGATGGTGGACTGGTTAGCAGGATCCAAGGAGAGCTAGCCAGTTGGATACAAAATTGGTTTTAAGAAAGGAGGCAGAGGGTGTGGTTTTTCAGACCATAGGTCTGTGACTGGTGGTGTGCCTCGAGGATCAGTGCTGGGTCCACTGCCTTTTGTCATTTATATAAATGATTTGGATGAGTATATAGGAGTTATGATTATTAAGTTTACAGGTGACACCAAAATTGATGGTGTCATGGACAGTGAAGAAGGCTACCTCAGAGTACAATGGGAGATTGAGTAGATCGGCCAATGGGCTGAATGGCAGGTGAAGTTTACTTTAGATAAATGCAAGGTGTTGCATTTTGGTGCAATATGACTTATACACTTAAAGGTAGGGTACTGGGGAGCATTGGCAAACAAAACGTCCTAAGGGTGCAGATGCACAGTTCCTCGAAAGTGGAGCTGTAGGTTGTTTAAGGCAGTATTTAGCATACTTGCCTTCATTGGTCAGTACACTGAGTACAGAGGAACATCAATTATCTGAATGACAAGTGTAGAGTATTTTGTTCAGATAATCGAATGCCGGATAACACAGTTTAGCCAAGTATCGGGATCTTACGATCTTATTTGGATAATCTGAAATGCGGATAATTAAATGCCGGATAATTGAGGTTTCTCTGTGTAGGAGTTGAGGGTCATGTTGCGGCTATGATTTGAGTTATTGTTGTCACATGTACCTAGGCACAGTGAAGTTTTGTTTTGTGTGCAGTAGAGGCAGATCATAATGTACAAATATCACTGGGTGATTGAACAGAGCGAGGAAATAAAGTTACAGCTGCCAAGAAGGTGCACAAAAAGCAAGATCAACTTTGAATTTGAAATTAGAGAAATCCATTCAGAAGTCTAATAAACAGCAGAGAAGCTATTCTTGAATCTGTTGGGCAGCGTATCGATTTAAGAGAAATATGTGTTTTGACAGACTTACAATTGAGGATTAAAAGTGCAGAAATGTGAGAATAAGATCTACTGCAGAGATCTCACAAAGATTTTCCCTGTATCAGTGCCACCTTGGAATAAGGCTGTACAGGATATTGGTGAAGCCACTTTTAGAATATTGTGTTCAATTCTGGTCTTGTTATTGGAAAGATGTTGTTAAACCTGAAAGGGTTCAGAAAAGATTTACAAGGATATTGCTAGATTTGGAGGGTTTGAAAGATAGGGAGAGGCTGAATAAGTCTGCGTTTTTCCATGGAGATTCAAAGGCTGAGAGTTTACCTTGTTGAGGTTTATAAAATCATGAGAGGCACAGATAGGTTGAATAGCCAAAGTCTTTTCCCCCAGGATAGGGAAGTACAAATCTAAAGGGCAGAGGTTTAAAGTGAGAGGGGAAAGATTAACAGAGACCTAAGGGGCAACTTTGTCACACAGAGGGTCATGTATGGGTATGAAATGAGCGGCCATAAGGAGATGGTGGAGGCAGGTATAACTACAACATTTAAAAAACATGTGGATGGGTACATAAACAGGAAGAGTTCAGAGAGATATGGGCCAAATGCTGGCAAATGGGTCTAGATCAGTTTAGGATATCTGGTTGGCAGGAACAAGTCGGACTCAAGGGTTTGTTTTCATGCTTTATAACTCTGATTCTTTAGCCATGTTCTACACAGCACTGATGCTGAATGTTTATTCAACAGCTTGTTAAACAGTGAGACAACTGAAAGAACTCACTATGTAGAGTAGTCAGAATCCAGATGGGGTGTGTGCGTATATTTATAATGCCAGCCGTTTAACCAAGGATGCAGAGCGAGTTATTTACAAATCACTCTGCACCTTATTAAAAACTAAGACACTAATATGCTGAACATCACAGGGCTTGTTATGCAACCTTGTCACACAACAATCCCAATGATGTACACTAATGCAGGCATACTTGCCTGATATTTAACAGACACTCAAGCACCCACAGAGAGTTACTGGAGGTGCCAATTTTCCAGAATTTCCAGGAATTCAAAGGTAATTTCATATATGCTGTTGTAAGCAACAAGGGGAAAAAAAATCATTGAACAGTATTTTCTTTTTCTCTGAATACTTTATTGACTGATTTTCAAAATTATAGAAAAATATTAAGATACATAAATGTCTTCTCCAAGGCAGTTCAGAATGAGTAATAAATACATAATAGTCATGGGGAGGCAATGGCCTTGTGGTATTATCGCTGGACTGTTAATCCAGGGAATGTTTGGGGAACCTGGATTCAAATCTCTCCATAGCTGATGGTGGAATTTTATTTTAATTTTTTTAAAAAATGTGGAATTAAACGTCTGACAGAGACCATGAATCCATGACTGATTGTTGGAAAAACCCATCTGGTTCACTAATGTCCTTTAGGGAGGGAAAATGCCACCCTTACCTCGTCTGGACTACATGTGACTCCAGATCCACAGAAATGTGGTTGACTTTAAATTACCCTCTGGGCAATTAGGGATGGGCACTAAATGCTGGCCCAGTCAGCATTGCCCTCATCCTGTAAATAAAAAACTGGTTCAGCCAGCAGCACCCACCTGCCATGAATGTATTTTTACAAAGTGGGAAAATTCATTTTTAATGTGAACTAGTGTGAGCACATTCTTTTCACTGAATGTGCTCACATTCAACAGCTGAATGTGAAGATTGTAAAGACAGTACCATAATTTGGATATCAAGTATATTGTATTTCATGTAGGAACTTGGAATTCTCTCCATTTTAAAAGTCTCCTTTAAGATGCTCCATAAAATCTACCCACTGACGGCTGGGCATATCCTGGATCTATGAGGACAGGTCCTGTCTAAACACAAAAATGAACAGCTAAAGACTCTAGTGACTCCAAGGATTCTGTCAAATATATCCATGTGGGCCACAGCCATTGTGAGCTCCACAGTGGGTTTTCTCCTAAAAAGGTCTTTTCCCTCACCCTTTTAAAGTGCTTTTATTTCAGCTTCCCTGGTCTGATATGCTAACCACGGTTTCTACAGGCAGCTCCTCAGATGTGAGGTAGGGCATAGAAAGATGATTTATTTGTTCATTCATGGGATGTGGGTGTTGTTGGCTGGCCAGCATTTACCTCCCACCTCTAGTTGCCCTTGAGAAAGGTGGTGGAGAGCTGCTTTCTTGAACCACCGCAGTCCGTTTGCTGTGGGTTGACCACAATGCCATTAGAGAGAGAATTCCAGGATTTTGACCCAGCATCAGTGAAGGAACAGTAATATATTTCCAAGTCAGGATGGTGAGTGGCTGGGAGGGAACATACAAGTAGTGGTGTTCTACTAGGTCATCTGCCTTTGTCCAACTGGATGGAAGTGGTTTTGGGTTTGGAATGTGCTGGCCATTAGACACTTGGATCTTTTTAAGTAGCCAGTTATATCGTGCATTTTCACACAATTGACTTGTTTTAGCTGCATACACCATAATACCCTTACTTTAAAAAAAGTCTCCATGTGTCTTGGTAAAGAGGCTGGGATTTTGGAAAACATTTGTTTACTCTACCTATTGTCAATGGTTTTGAAAAATTATGGAATACTGCTTTATCTTCCTTCAAATCTGTGGCATCATCTTTGCCTCATGCACCATGTCTGGGGTAATGAGATTTACTCTGGATGAGTTTGACCTATGTTAGGTGCTACTGACGGAACTATCAGCAAATCAAGCCAGTCCTAATTTCATGTACATTCCCGGGTTAAAATCTTGCAGTTCTGCCATTTGCAGTCATAAATGATATAGACAGTTAAACAGCTAGGAGGATGGGGGTCTCTAGGAATGTCCTACCCTCAATGATAATGGAGTTAAGCATATCAGTACAAAAAACAAGGCTAAAGCGCTCACAACTATCTTCAGCCAGAAGTGTTTGTCATCAATTGTAGGCCCTTACTTTCGTCCCCAGTTTGATACATTACAGATCCAGTCTAGCAAATTTAATTGACTCCATAAGATATGAATGAACAACCGGAAGCTGTGACGACATTCCTGCTGCAAATTAAAAGGTTTGGCTGCACTAATATAGTTACAGCATTGGCATCAATAATGTGGAAAATTGCCCAGGTATACCCTGCACACACTAAAAACAATACAAATATAATCTGACAAATTACTACCCAACAGTCTACTTTCAGTTATCAGCACAATGCATCTGGGCCAGTGTTATTTACAGGAATAACCTGTAGATGCAAAGGTCAGTCAGCTCCTGACCACATTACAGCCTTGGTCTAAGCCCACACAAAGTGTGAATTCCAGACATGAGGTGAGAATGACTGCCCTTGACAACAGTCCAGTGTTTGTCTAAATTTAGGGTATTATAGTACCCTGCCAAAACTGGGGCAGGGGAACATATGGGCAACCTGAAGACTAATTCCTTGTGGGCATTGTTGGCTGGCCAGCATTTATTGCCTGTCCTTAGCTGCCCTGGAACTTAGAGCCCTGCTTGGTTATTTCAGAGGGCAGTTAAAAGGTCAACCAAATTGCTGAGTGTTATTTTTTCTTTATTCATTCACAGGACAAAGGCGTCTCTGGCCAGGCCAAGGTTTCCTGCCCGTCTCTAATTGCCCAGAGGGCAGTTAACCACATTGCTGTAGGTCTGGAGTCACATGTGGACCAGACTAGGTCAGGTTGTCAGTTTCTCTTCCTGAAGAACATTAGTAAACCAGATGGGTTTTTCTGACAATTGGCAACGGTTTCATGGTCTTCAGCAGAATCTTAATGTCAGTTTTTATTGTTAATATATTGAATTCAAATTCCCCAGAATATTTGCTGAGTTTCTGCATTTATAGCCCAGCGATAATACCACATTGCCATCGCGTTCCCTAACATTTGCTTTTATTTTATATTTCCAACATCCACAGTTCTTTGTCTTAATTTAGCCTAATGGTGTGTTGATCGTGTTAAAAAATATCCTGACTTATGGATATTCTTTACAGAAGATTCAAGAACAGAGAAATGTGGTCGATTCTTAACTGCCCCTGGAAAATGCCTAGAGAACCAAACATTTCAAGGCAATTAGGGACAGGCAGTCTAACACCAATGACACCCACTTTCCATGCCAGAAGAAATTTGTATAATACAAATAGTAGCGATGACCATCTGCACTTGAGAGAATCTAACCATCTCTCCATGGCATTTAATAAAATTACCATTGCTGAACCATCAAGATCCTGAGGGTTACTGCCGACCAGAAACCTAACTTTGCCAGCCATACAAATACCAAAGCTACAAGGATAGGTCAGAGGTGAGAATCTTGTGATGTGTAACTCCCTTCCTGACTGTCCAAAGTCTTTTCACCAGTTACAAGACAGAACTTAAGAACATGATTCCTGATGAAGGGCCATTGCCTGAAACATTGATTCTCCTCTTCCTCAGATACTGCCTGACCTACTGTGCTTTTCCGCCACCACTCTAATCTTGATTCTGACCTCCAGCATCTGCAGTCCTCACTTTTGCCTCAAGAATATAGAGTCATAGAGACGTACAGCATGGAAACAGACCCTTCGGTCTAACCCGTCCATGCCGATCAGATATACCAACCCCATCTAGTCCCACCTGCCAGCACCTGGCTTATACCACTCCAAACCCTCCCTATTCATATACCCATCCAAATGTTGCAATTGTACCAGCCTCCACCACTTCCTCTGGCAGCTCATTCCATACACATACCACCCTCTGCGTGAAAAAATTGCCCCTGAGGTCCCTTTTATATCTTCCCCCTCTCACCCTAAACCTATGCCCTCTAGTTCTGGACTCCCCAACCCCAGGAAAAGACTTTGAATATTTATCCTATCCATGCCCCTCATGATTTTGTAAACCTGTACAAGGTCACCCCTCAGGCTCTGACACTCCAGGAAAACAGCCCTAGCCTATTCAACCTCTCCCTACAGCTCAAATCCTCCAACCCTGGCAACATCCTTGTAAATCTTTTCTGAACCCTTTCAAGTTTCACAACATCTTTCTGATAGGAAGGAGACCAGAATTGCACGCAATATCCCAACAGTGACCTAACCAATGTTCTGTACAGCTGCAACATGACCTCCCAACTCCTGTAATCAGTACTCTGACCAATGAAAGAACACATAGCAAACACCTTCTTCACTATCCTATCTACCTGCAACTCCACTTTCAAAGAGCTATGAACCTGCACTCCAAGGTCTCTTTGTTCAGCAAAACTTCCTAAGACCTTACCATTAAGTGTATAAGTTCTGCTAAGATTTGCTTTCCCAAAATGCAGCACCCCATATTTATCTGAATTAAACTCCATCTGCCACTTCTCGGCCCATTGGCCCATCGGGTCCAGATCCTGTTATAATCTGAGGTAACCTTCTTCGCTGTCCACTACACCTCCAATTTTGGTGTCATCTGCAAACTTACTAACTGTACCTCTTATGCTCACATCCAAATCATTTATGTAAATGACAAAAAGTACAGGACCCAGCACTGATCCTTGTGGCACTCCACTGGTTACAGGCCACCAGTCTGAAAAACAACCCTCAACCACCATCCTCTGTCTTCTACTTTGAGCCAGTTCTGTATCCAAATGGCTTGTTCTTCCTTTATTCCATGAGATCTAACCTTGCTCGTCAGTCTCCCATGGGGATCCTTGTCGAATGCCTTACTGAAATCCATACAGATCACATCTACCGCTCTGCCCTCATCAATCCTCTTAGTTACTTCTTCAAAAAACTCAATCAAGTTTGTGATACATGATTTCCCACGCACAAAGCCATACTGACTATCCCTAATCAGTCCTTGCCTTTCCAAATACATGAACATCCTGTGCCTCAGGATTCCCTTCAACAACTTGCCCACCACTGACGTCAGGCTCACCGGTCTATAGTTCCCTGTCTTGTCCTTACTACCTTTCTTAAACAGTGACACCACCTTTGCCAACCTCCAGTCTTCCGGCACCTCACCTGTGACTATCGACGATACAAATATCTCAGCAAGAGATCCAGCAATTACTTCTCGAGTTTCCCACAAAGTTCTAGGGTACACCTGATCAGGTCCTGGGGATTTATTCACCTTTATGTGTTTCAAGACATCCAGCCCATCCTTCTCTGTAATATGGACATTTTGCAAGGTGTCACCACCTATTTCCCTACAGTCTATATCTTCCATATCCTTTTCCACAGTAAATACTGATGCAAAATACTCATTCAGTATCTCCCTCATTTTCTGTGGCTCCACACAAAGGCCACCTTGCTGATCTTTGAGGGGCCCTATTCTCTCCCTGGTTATCCTTTTGTCCTTAATATATTTGTAAAAACTCTTTGGATTCTCCTTAACTCTATTTGCCAAAGTTATTTCATGTCCCCTTTTTGCCCTCCTGATTTCCCTCTTACTCCTACTGCCTTTATACTCTTCTAAGGATTGACTCGATCTATCCTGTCTGTGCCTTACATTTGCTTCCTTCTTTTTCTTAACCAAACCGTCAATTTCTTTAGTCATCCAGCATTCCCTATACCTACCAGCCTTTCCTTTCATCCCGACAGGAAAATACTTTTTCTGGATTCTCGTTATTTTATTTCTGAAGGCTTCCCATTTTCCAGCAGTCCCTTTACCTGCAAACTTCTGCCCCTAATCAGCTTTTGAAAGTTCTTGCCTAATACCGTTAAAATTGGCCTTTCTCCAATTTAGAACGTCAACTTTTGCACATTCTCCCCGTGTCTGCGTGGGTTTCCTCCGGGTGCTCTGGTTTCCTCCCACAGTCCAAAGATGTGCAGTTAGGTGAACTGGCCACACTAAATTGCCCATTGTGTTAGGTAAAGGGGTAAACGTAGGAGAATGGGTCTGGGTGGGTTGCTCTTCGAAGGGTCAGTGTGGACTTGTTGGGCTGAAGGGCCTGTTTCCACACTGTAAGTAATCTAATCTGGTCTATCCTTTTCCATCACTATTTTAGATCTAATAGAATTATGGTTGCTGACCCCAAAGTGCTCCCCATTGACACCTCAGTCACCTGCCCTGCCTTATTTCCCAAGGGTAGGTCAAGTTTTACACCTTCTCTGGCAGGTATATCCACATATTGAAACAGAAAATTTTCTTGGACATACTTAAGAAATTTCTCTCCATCTAAACCCTTAACATTATGGCAGTCCCAGTCTATGTTCAGAAAGTTAAATTCCCCAACATAATCACCCTATTATTCTTATAGATAGTTGAGATCTCCTTACAAGTTTGTTTCTCAATTTCCCTCTGACTATTGGGGGTTCTATAATACAATCCCAATAAGGTGATCATCCCTTTCTTATTTCTCAGTTCCTCCCAAATAACTTCCCTGGATGTATTTCCAGGAATATCCTCCCTTAGCACTGTTGTAATGCTATCCCCTATCAAAAATGCCACTCCCCCTCCTCTCTTCCCTCCCTTTCTATCCTTCCTATAGAATTTGTATCTTGGAACATTAAGCTGCCAGTCCTGCCCATCTCTGAAGCCTGTTTCTGTAATTGCTATGATATCCCAGTCCCATGTTCCTAACCATGCCCAGAGTTCATCTGCCTTCCCTGTTAGGCCCCTTGCATTGAAATAAATGCATTTTAATTTATTCAACCTCCCTTGTCCCTGCCTGCCCCGACTGTTTGACTCACTTCTGTTCTCAACTGTACCAGTCTCAGATTGATCTCTTTCCTCAGTATCTCCCTGAATTTCCCCCCCCCCACCCCCATCTTACTAGTTTAAATCCTCCCGGGCAGCTCTAGCAAATTTCCCTGTCAGTACATTAGTCCCATTCCAATTTATGTGCAATCCGCCCTTCTTGTACAGGTCACTTCTACCCCAAAAGTGATTCCAATGGTCCAAAATGGTGAATTCTTCTCCCATACACCAGCTCCTCAGCCATGCATTCATCTGCTCTATCCTCCTGTTCCTGTCCTCACTAGCTTGTAGCACTAGCACCACTACTCTTGAGAACGTCCTTTTTAAATTCCTGCCTAACTCTCTGTAATCTCCCTTCAGAATCTCAATCTTTTCCGTTCCTATGTCGTTGGTTCCAAAGTGGACAATGACCTTTTGCTGGCCCCTCTCCCCCTTGAGAATATTCTGCACCCTCCCTGAGACATCTTTGATCCTGGCACCAGGGAAGCAACACACCATTCTGATTTTTCTCTGCTGGCCACAGAAATGTCTTTCCTTGCCTGGATGAATACAGCTCCAAAAACGTTCAAGATGCTCAACAGCATTCAACTTACAAGGAGCCCACTTGATCCACACCCCATCCACCTTGTACATTCACTCACTCTACCACTGGTACAAAGTGCATACTATTTCCAAGATGAACTGCAACAGTTCAGTAAGGCTATTTGAACAACATCTTCCATACTTATGGCCTCAGCCACCTCAAAAGAACAAAAAACAGAAAGAAATACCTTGCAAGTTCCACTCGCCATCAGACATGGCCACTTGTACTGCCGTTCATCTACTGTAGACAGGTCAAAAATCCTCCCAAAAAGCACTGTGTATACTAACATCATGTACACTGCAGCAGGTTGAGAAGGTAATCAGCAACACTCAAATCCAAGGAGTGAATGAAACAGAAATGTTCCAAATAAAGTGTGTGTTCTGGACGTACAGCATGGAAACTCGTCCGTGGTGACTAGATATCCTAACTAATCTAGTCCCATTTGCTAGCATTTGGTCCATATCCCTCTTAAGCCCTTCCTATTCATATACCCATAATGCTATAATTGTACCAGTCTCCACCACTTCCTCTGGAAGCTCATTCCAAGCACACACTACCATCTATGTGAAAAAGTTGCCCCTTAGGTGCCTTTTACATTTCTCCCCTCTCACCACAAACCTGTATACTCACCCAGTCTAGAGAAAAGACCTTGTCTATTTACCTTATCCATGCCCGTCATGATTTTAGAAACCCTAGAAGGTCACCCCTCAACCTCCGATGCTCCAGGAAAAGAGCCCTAGTCTGTTCAGCCTCTCCCTATAGCTCAAACCCTCCAACCCTGGCAACATCCTTGTAAATCTTTCTGAGAGGAGGGACACCAGAATTGCACACCTCATTCCAAAAGTGGCCTAACCAACATGATCTCCCAACTCCTATATTCGATACCCTGACAAATAAAGCATACCAAACTCCTTTTTCACTATCCTATCTACCTCTAACTCCACTTTCAAGAAACTATGAATCTGCACTCCAAGGTCTCTGTTCACCAATACTCCCCAGGACCTTACCATTACGCATATTTCACCAATTTTCTCTACACTAGAGTCAATTTCTTTTTCCTGAGTTTGACACTAAAAACAAAATCTGAAAAACGCCTAATTTTAAAACCTGTAACGAGAACTTTTTTTTTGTTGTTATCCAAATTCATCTGTCATTGGAATTCCTTCACCATTCTACCTTTTACATCACACATCAATCACAAGGTGTACAAAGTTAAAAATGACACAACACCAGGTTATAGTCCAACCGGTTTATTTTGGAAGCACTAGCTTTCGAGCATCAGCAGTGCTCCAAAAGCAGTGCTTCCAATTAAACCTGTTGGACTCTAACCTGGTGTTGTGAGATTTTTAACTCCAACCACAAGGTGGCACCAAAACAGCACAATTCAAAGTACTGTACAATGATTCATACCCTAAATGGTAGGGATCCCAAAAACTTAATTGACATAAAGGGAATGAAACTATCAGGTTTTTTTTGGTAGCAATTGAAACATGATCTGAAATTCAACCTCATTGGCAGCTGTGGCTCAGCATTAGCACTTGCCTGTAAACCAGATAGCAGCTCCCAATACATGAGTATTAAATAGATATTTTTGATCAAGCTGTTCAGACAGATTATGACAAATATCTGGGGCAAGTGGGGCTTTAACTGGCCTAGAGGTTCTACCACTACTGCTGCACCACAAAATGAGCAATTAACATAAACTGACACTTCAGTTCGACATCGTGACAGAATGTTGCACCACCGTAGGTGCACTAATCTGGAATAAGATATTAAATAAGTCCCAGTCTGTCCTCTGAGGGAGACACAGGATATCCTATGGCACTATTGAAATGAATGTTATCCTCAATATCCTGGTCTATACTTATCCTTCCAGCTACACCTGAAACAGATTTAATTATCATTATCACCCTGGTATTAACATTGGTAATACTAATTAATGTCAACAGGAGATAGCCAGATTCTCTGTTATTGGAGATGGCCACCACCTCGTATTTGGATGGCATGAATATTTCTTGGCACGAAATAAGCCAAACCAAACTGAGTTTTACAGAGCAGATTGTGAAGTTCGATAGCACTTTTGACGACATAGTGATAGAGGTAAAAACTCCCAAATAACAAGAAAGTATGTACGAGATTCCAACTGGGTGCCGTGTGATAGAGTAAAATCTTCAAGGAGAGCCAAAGAAAATGTAATTCCCATTACCCATTTGAAAAGGATAGCCTTCATGTAATTATGAAGGAAAGGAACATGGTGGCAAAGTCAGAAGCTTGCCTTGGGCTGAAGGCTGATATGTTTGTCATGTAACCATTAAGTGTCTGTGAACAAGTATTCACTGAATTGGAGGAATCTTTTAAGAGCACAGGGATAATCTGGTCAAGTTTTCCAGACAGCATCCTTTCAAATCTTACATGGAAATTTGAAACATTGAATTATTAAAGAAAAAAGTTGAGAAGTTATAGGAAGTTCGTAAACATGATCATGAAGCTGTTGGATTGCCCTAAAAACAAACTGCTACACCTTAAGGAAGGAAATCTGTTGTCTTTACTCAATCTGACTACAAAGTGACCGCAGACCAACAGCATAGCTGGCTCTTAACTTCACTCAGAAACAAACCATTTGATTACAAAGGTTTTCTGTGACTTAAAAAGAGAGCCTGTTATCACCACCTCAAGAAATTAGGTTGAACAATTAATGCCAGTGGCAGACACAGCCCATGTACAAAAAAAGTATCACAGGGTTTCATGAAACAAGGTTGTTAGATTGGTTGTTGGTCTGTTCGTTGAGCTGGTAGGCTTGTGTACAGACATTTGGTCCCCTTTCTAGGTGACATCATCAGTGCTGTTGCCCCCTGTGAAGAGCTGCTGTACTGTTCTGCTTTGAATTGATGTGATTCCGTTTGAGCTGTTTCTGGTTGGTGCTGCTTCCAGATTTTCCATTGCAGCGGTTTGTATATCGGGTCCAGATTAATGAATTTGTTGATGGAGTCGGAGGATGAGTACCAGGCTTCCAGGAACTTCCTTGCTGTTCTTTGGTTAGCCTGACTTAGTATCATTGTCTCAGTCAAACCTGTAGATCTTGTAGTCCATGTGTATGGATACGAGGGAGAGTTGGTTGTGTCGCTCAATTGTTAGTTGGTGTTCCTGGATGCGGGTCACTAGCTGTCTACCTGTTTGTCCTACATAGTGCCTAATTAGGCACCTTCATGTGCAACACCAAGAAGAGAGGACATGCCCCATCACAACACCTACTCTGTTGTGGTTCTGTTTGCCGAGCTGGAAGTTTTTGTTGCAAACGTTTCGTCTCCTGGCTAGGCGACATCATCAGTGCTTTGGAGCCTCCTGCGAAGCGCTTCTTTGATGTTTCTTCCGGTATTTATAGTGGTCTGTCCTTGCCGCTTCCGGGTGTCAGTTTCAGCTTTCCGCTGTGGACAGCTGAAACTGACACCCGGAAGCGGCAAGGACAGACCACTATAAATTCCGGAAGAAACATCAAAGAAGCGCTTCGCAGGAGGCTCCAAAGCACTGATGATGTCGCCTAGCCAGGGGACGAAACGTTTGCAACAAAAACTTCCAGCTCGGCGAACAGAACCACAACAACGAGCACTTGAGCTACAAATCTTCGCACAAACCTTGAACACCTACTCTCCCATACATTAAAACATTTCGGAACTGACGACTAAACTGTTCCAACCACTAGGGATCCTGACAGCATACAAACCAGCAGCCACACAGAGAGCAGCTCACCAGAATAAAGGACCCAATACCCAGTATGTGTAGGACAAATATAATTTACAAAGTCCCATCCAGCGACTGCATTAAGCACTACGTAGGGCAAACAGGCAGACAGCTAGCGTCCTGCATCCATGAACACCAACTAGCAACTAAGCAACACAACCAATTCTCCCTGGTTTCCACACGGACAAGAACCATAAGTTTGATAGGACAATGATACTAGGTCAGGCTAACCAAAGAACAGCAAGGGAATTCCTGGAAGCCTGGTGCTCATCCTCACACTCCAACAACAAGCACATTAACCTGGACCCGATATACAAACTGCTGCAATGTAAAAACCAGAACTGACACCAACCGGAAACAGCTCAAACGGAATCACATCAATTCAATGCGAAACAGTACAGCAGCACTTCACAGGAGGCAACACAGCACTGATGATGTCATCTAGAAAAGGGGATGAAACGTCTGCCCACAAACCTACCAGCTCGGCAAATAGACCAACAACGAATCCAACTACTTCCCGAGCTACAGATCTTCACAAAAACTTTAACAAGGTGGTTAGCTCGAGCAGAATCATGACAACATATTCTCCTCTTTCCACCTTCCATATCCTCCCAAGCCTCCAAGAATGGTCACAAATATTCAAACTAAAGAATCTCTCTCCATGCAGCGTGAGCAATGTAGATGAAGCAATGTAGATGAAAACCTTACGGATGAACCAGGGTAAAGCACCGTCCAATGAAGTTGAACATGTGTACTGGAGGGTATGTACTGTGTACATTGGAGGTCCCATATGAGGACTGGCTCTACTATTACACCCAGGAATTCAAATCTTTTTGGGATTGTTTAAAATGTAGACAGTTGCTTGGGCATGGTCACCCACATGGACCTCTGTCCTTACAAATAAAATAAATATTAAAAGGGTTCAGGACCTCAACACCTCATCTATGAAGTCTTTCATTACCAGTCTAGAGAGCAACTATGAACATTTTATTTTGCAGAAGTAGGCCTTGCAATCCTGTTTAGCTTTTGCTGTAATTCAGTAAGATCATGGCTACACAATGTGAGTGAAGTAACTCAGCCCAAGACCCCAAGCCATGGTACTGAGTGCACTGGATAAGGATGGGAGTCTTTCGGAGATAATGGCTTGGGGAAAATATGAATGTCAATTAGGCTATCAGAGATGGTTGTGGACATTGAGAGTTCAATAGGTGTAAAGACGATGGAGTCATTGCTACTTTTAGGGCAGGCCTGGGGTGGCATTTTGAACGATGAAGTTTGGAGAGGTCGATGGGATTCAGTAAGGCAGGGAAATGATGGTTAGATGAAACATTGGCAAGGGTGGGGTCGGGGGTGTGGAGAGATAAAATTTAGGTGGGCTAATGGCAGTGGGCAGGTGTGTGTTGAGTGGGGTGAGTGACTGGGTGAATGACCGACTGACTGGATGGTGGGTGAGTGGGTGGTTTCAGCAACTCAACTGCTGGTTTTGAGATACTTAGCTGAACAGACATGCACCCTCCTTCTCTGGTCCATGCACTTTCATGTGTAACGTGCCAAGGCCACCTTAACGTGCATCCCAGCAGAGATGAATGAAAATGTTAGTTCAATCCAATTCCTTCACTGGCGCCAATACCTACCCTCTTTTCCTAGTGATCAGCATTTGGAGCCTTCCCTTTCACTTTCTGCTTAACCTAAAAAGGGAAAAAAAGTTTGATTCATTCACTCTTGCTCAGGCAATGATTACAAATATACTTGTATGCACACACTTTATCAAAGAGCTATATTTTTGCTTCCTAAAGGTATGTTTCTGATATGAGAGAGTGGCTCCAAAATATACTGAGGGCCATGAGAATAGGAAGCTCAGAAATATGTTCAAAGTATCTGCCCATGGCTTTTTAGTGTAGCCACTTCATTATTGTTTACCTTTATGTACTACAATCAAGTTTGCAAATGACAGAAAAATAGATGGAAAGGAAATGGTGAGGATGACACTGAGTCTGCAGAAGGATATAAACTGGTTAAGCGAGTGGGGAAAACTGTATCAGATGGAATATGGCATCAGCGGTGGACAGGTTGTTGGAGGGAATCCTGAGGGATAGGACGGACATGTATTTGGAAAGGCAAGGACTGATTAGTGATAGTCAACATGGTTTTGTGTGGGGGAAACATGTCTCACAAACTTGATTGAGTTTTTTTGAAGTAGTATTAAGAGGTTAATGAAGGCAGAGTGATTGATGCTTCAGTAAAGCGTTCAACAAGGTTCCTCATGGTAGACTGGTGAGCAAGGTTGGATCACATGGATTACAGGGAGAACTAGCCATTTGGATACAGAAGTGGCTCAAAGATAGGAGTGGCAGAGGAGCGTTGCCTTTCAGACTGGAGGGCTGTGACTCGTGGTGTGTCACAAAGATTGGTGCTGAGTCCACTGCTTTTCATCATTTATATAAATTATTTGGATGTGAAAGCAGGAGATATAGTTAGTAAATTTGCAGATGATACCAAAATTGAAGGTGTAGTGGGCAGCGTGGAAGGTTATCTCAGAGTACAATGGGATCTTGATCAGATGGGCCAATGGGCAGAGAAGTGGCAGATGGAGTTTAATTTATCTAAATGTGAAGTCCTGTATTTGGAAAGGCAAATCAGGCAGGACTGATACACTGAATGGTAAAGTCCCAGGGACTGTTGCTGAATAAAGAGACCTTGGAGTGCAGGTTCATAGCTCCTTGAGAATGGAGTTGCAGGTAGCTAGGATAGTGAAGGGGTGTTTGGTATGATTTCCTTTATTGGTCAGAGCATTGAGTACAGGAGTTGGGGGGTCATGTTGTGGCTGTACAAGTCATTGGTTAGGCCACTTTGGGAATATTGTGTGCAATTCCTTCCCATTGGAAGAATGTTGTGAAACTTGAAAGGGTTCAGAAAAGATTTATAAGGATGATGCCAGGTTTGGAGGGTTTAAGCTCTCGGGAGGGACTGAATAGACTGGGGCTGTTTTCCATGGAGGCAAGGTTGAGGGGTGACCTTATGGAGGGTTTATAAAATCATGAGAGGCATGAATAGGGTAAATATACAAGGTCTTTTCCTTTGGGTGGGGGAAGAGCTAGAATGTATAGGTGTAAGGTAAGAGGAGAAAGATTTAAAAGGGACCTAATGGGCAATGTTTCATGCAGAAGGTGATGTGTATATGGAATGAGCTGCCAGAGGAAGTATTGGAGGCTGGTACAATTACAACATATAAAAGGCAACTGGGTGGGTACATGAACAGGAAGGGTTTA
Source organism: Hemiscyllium ocellatum (assembly GCF_020745735.1). NCBI lineage: Eukaryota > Metazoa > Chordata > Chondrichthyes > Orectolobiformes > Hemiscylliidae > Hemiscyllium > Hemiscyllium ocellatum. The sequence goes on along the minus strand of NC_083430.1, from coordinate 9,872,058 downwards.
AGAGGGATATGGGCCAAATGCTGGCAAATAGGACTAGATTAATTTAGGATATCTGGTTGGCATGGACGAGCTGGATTGAAGGGTCTGTTTCTGTGCTTACATCATGACATTGAACCATATTTGAAAATATGACACCTGGTGACTAAAAGCTTGGTCAACAAGTCGATTTTCTTTTTGTCTCAAAAGGAGAAAAGAGTGGTAGACTGTCGAGACTTATTATTCGTTATTGATCTGCCAATTCCATAGGGAGGCCTTCCTGCTCCCTTATTGATTTCTTGACAAAACTTCCACATAATTTTTCTGGTTTCAGAACTTTATTTATTTTTATTCTCATAATGGATTACTTAAAGGAAAATGTGATAGTTATGGACAGCCTGTTCTTGTACTGGGTGAGCAACTCCCCCAAAAGCAAATATATGTTAGCACGTTAGTTACAGGGTTAATTTAATGTCCTTGTACAGGAACGTGGACACTAGATGAAGCGCTTAAAGTATATACACAGTTTAAACTGTGTCCCTGAGGAATCTTGTAAATTTCCATTATACAAATAGTTTAGTTATGATTGTAACCGCAGAATGATGCCTGTTGGAAACTGTCCCACCTGATGTTTGATCAACCGCATTCAGCAAGTGTTGCCATGGTGAATAATCGCAAAGCTCTATTTGACCCATATTCTTATGTTGCCTATATTACTGGAGTTGCTCTGCAGCTAAAATTAATGAATGTAGACAAAAGCCACACAAAAAAACCCTGCATCTCTAGTCAGGTTCCCTGAATTGACATGTCTTGATAGTACTGTAAATGTCAAGGCTATTTACCAGAAAATTTCAGGCTTCTAATCATGCTCTTAAGTTTGAGTGTTTGGCTATTTACCTAGTTTAAAGGTGACAAGACTTGAAAATGCAATAACTAATAAGGATGTAGTAACATGTTAAGAGGACAGGGACACAGTCATACATCTGTCTATTGTTGTGGTTCTGTTCACCGAGCTGGGAATTTGTGTTGTAGACGTTTCATCCCCTGTCTAGGTGACATCCTCAGTGCTTGGGAGTCTCCTGTGAAGTGCTTGTGATGTTTCCTCCTGCATTTATAGTGATTTGTATCTGCCGCTTCCAGCTGTCCGCTGCAGTGGTCGATATATTGGGTCCAGGTCGATGTGCTTATTGATTGAATCTGTGGATGAGTGCCATGCTTCTAGAAATTCCCTGAGTGTTCTCTGTTTGGCTTGTCCTATAATAGTACTGTTGTCCCAGTCGAATTCATGTTGCTCGTCATCTGAGTGTGTGGCTACTAAGGATAGCTGGTCGTGTCGTTTCGTGGCTAGTTGGTGTACATTATAAAATCTCATGTAAGGACTACACAAAACACTACATAGGACAAACAGGAAGACAGCTAACGATCCGCATCCATGAACACCAACCAGCCACGAAACGACACGACCAGCTATCCCTAGTAGCCACACACTCAGATGACAAGCAACATGAATTCAACTGGGACAACACTACTATTATAGGACAAGCCAAACAGAGAACAGCCAGGGAATTCCTAGAGGCATGGCATTCATCCACAGATTCAATCAATAAGCACATTGACCTGGACCAAATATACCGACCACTGCAGCGGACAGCTGAAACTGACAACTGGAAGCACTAGATACAAATCACTATAAATGCCGGAAGAAACATCACAGGAGCGCTTCACGGGAGGCTCCCAAGCACTGAGGATGTCACCTAGACAGGGGACAAAACATCTGCAACACAAATTCCCAGCTCGGCGAACAGAACCACAACAACGAGCACCCGAGCTACAAATCTTCTCACAAACTTTGAATACATGTCTATGTCACCAGAGTAAAATCAAGTATTGCATTTTGTAAGGAAAAATAAAATAAGGCCAAAAGAAATGAAACTGTATGAATTCTAAATACAGGCACCAAGGAGAAAAGCAATGCCATATAGCTGATACTTTATAAATTACTGCTTAGACATTGCTGCAGATTGTGTTCAATTCAGGGTACAACACTTCAGAAAAAATGGATATCAAGGCTTTCAAAAGTGTGCTTAAGTGTAACCATTTACCAAAATAGTTCCAGAGGTAAAGGACTTCAGATTTATGGAAACACTAAAGAAACTGAAACTATTCTTCATAGTGCAGAGATGGCTAAGAGAAGATTTGATAGAAATACTGAAACAAAAACAGAAATTGCCAGGGAAACTCAGCATGTCTGATAGCATCTATTGAGAGAAAGAGTAGTTAATGATTCGAAATAAGTAATCCTTCTGAGGTGCTTTTATAGTATTAATGGGGAAAATCTGTTTGTACCGACATGAGAGTTAGAAATTAGAGATAGAATCCAGAAGAGATTTATGTAGCAAATTGTTATTGCCTAAAATCCACTGCCTAAAACGATGTTGGAAGCAGATTTAATTGTATCTTTTCAATAGAATTGGAGACATACTAGAAAAGGAGAAATTTGCAAGGCTACAAGAGCAGGAGAGTCGATCTAATTGGATAGCTCTTTCAAGAATTATCAAAGATGCAATGGACTGAATGGCCTCTTCTCTACTGCAGATTCTGTGTTGTACTTTTGCATTGTTAACTAAATGCTAGATGGTCAGAGTTATCACTAAATTTGACCATAATATTCAAATGGAAAATGAAAGCACTAACCCCATTATTTTGAGTGCTTGTTAAGATTAAAATAACTAGGAATTTCCAGCATATGATGGGAAGGTGATTGCACAGGAGTACAGCATGAGAGAGAACAATTTAGCATTATCGAATATTGAAATCAACTAGATTTTAAGTTTGTTTTCGACAGGTAGCTAATGCCTTCACTGCATGTTCTTCACTACATATTGTCACCTTATTCAACAGCATTTCATATTTAGTGTTCAGCCTAATACAATGACAATAGTTTGAATATTTTACAAAGTATTTTTAAGATCGAGGTATTTCTTGTTTTTCATAGCCAGGTTCCAATGTTGTATCCTGAATTGCACAGAGACACAAGAAATTCTGACTCCATGAATCAACCCTTTAAAAACAGCTGCCTGCATTTCCTATTTTCAGTCTGAGGCGTGGGCTGAATTGGAATTTGGGCCAGGTGATTCATGAAAAGTTGAAAAGGGTGCCTGGATTCTGAGGCAGGCTGGGTCACCCTGAAACTCCAGCAGTGCATCAGTTAAAGAGTAAAATATAAAACATTCTTACAGCCCTCATTACTCATGCTATAATTGAGCCTGCAATTCAGCTAGCCTCAAGAAGGTAAAGCTACAAATTGCAGAGGCCAGCAGGATTGAATGTGGTGCCTAACTCTGTAGATTAACACAAGAAAGGTTCAATATCCTCATAAAGGTCCAGGAAGGTGACTGTCTGGAAACTCTTAAATGGTAGCCATGACTGTCTCACCTCCTTTATTCTTTTGTACATCACTGCTTTGATTGATACTCCCTGCTGTCTCACACATAGCTTTTGCTCCAGTCTCCTCCTCAAATCTCCATTTTAACAGATAACATGGCAAGTTCCCAAGTTATTGTCCCTCAGTCTCCTTCTTCAATGTCTACACTCCATCAGCAGTAATCGTTGAGTCCTCACACTCCGATATGCCTGCTTTTTCGCACTGTAAAAGACTGTTCAGATCTTAGGGACCACAGGAGGTAGAGCTGCAGCTGAAGCTGCCACCACTATAGGATTGCAAATATGGAGACCATTCATTACTGGAAAGGTGTGCTGACAGTTTTAGATATCACATTGGTACTTTATACTTAATTATCATTCATGGTGAACTGACATTGCTAAATGTCACTATCTGCAGTATACTGACTAGGATCCTATTTCTAGCTTCAGTACTGATCTGCATATTTGTCCTCCCACAGGTAAACTGACAGAAACAATCTGTGGAGGAAATAAGCGAAAAAGAAATTTTCAGAGGAGGTTCAGCACTCTGAATATACAGAATCTTATGACTGTTTTACTTGTACCTTGCATGTAGAACAGGTCAGGCCCCAGGCTCTAGGATTCCCTCCCCAAACCTCCCTCTCTAAATGAATAAACCGCAGGAATTTCCAGGGAATTATTAACAAGTGGTTTACAGTTTACTCAAAATACCATTACATAATAAATTGTCCAAAGGAAAACAACAGAGTTCTCAAACTGATGCCCAATATAGAAAGTCTGGAAGTTGAATATGATGATTCTTAATCAGTAGGGGAATCAAGGGTTATGCAGAAATGGCAGGAAAGTGAACGTGAGGAAAGTCAACTCAGCCATAATCTTATTGAACAATGGCACATGTTTGAGGGGCCAAATGGCCTACTACTGTTCCTATTTCTTATTGATCAGTCTGAGGGAATTATATTGATTACAAAAACCTTCAGTCTAATAACAACAGTACAGATCCATTGAATTACACAGTGCTGGTTAGTAGTTGTATCTGGATAGTAATAAGAATAAACTGGTTAAAATAGGTACAGGGATAGGTCTTTGGAGCAGGAATAACCTTCAGAGCCCTGTAAGACTGCTTTGCTGTTCAATAAGATCATGACTGATCCAAATGTGGTCTCAACCGTATTTCTGCCATTCAGATCCTTTGATTCTGTTGTCAAAACTCTACTTTGCTCATTCTTGAATAAATTCAATGGACCAACCTCCAATGCTTTCTGAGGAAGCAAATTCTACGTAACAATAACTCTAAGTGAAAAAAATCGTGCTTGTGGGAAAATATCCCTTTATCAAGTCCCCTCAAAATCACATCAGAACACAAGAAATAGGAGTGATTATTTGGTCCCCTCAAGCCTGGCTCTACTCAACAAGATCATAGCGGTTCTGCCAGACCTCAATTCCTCTTCTGTGCAGCTGCGCATAGTGCTCAACTCCCCAATATTTTTTTAAAAACTGCCTCCTTTTGAAATACTTTGTACTCTAGCATCTACAACTCTCTAGGCTAATGAATTCCAGACATTCACGATCCTCTGGGAGAAGAAATTCCATAGCATTCTCAGCTTGGACTTCCATTCATTAACTCTCAACCAAAGTTCCTCAAACAGCCAAGACTTGCTGCAATTGTGGTCACCATGGATTGCACTGGCGCCCACGAGTTTCATTTGCTATAATTATGTAAAATAGAGATGGCTGGGCAGGCAATCAATTTAGGTCTTTAAACATGTTAACAGCAAAATCCTTAACTGTAATCTTGTCTGTAATAACATCACCTGAGTTCAACAATTCGGCCAATAAAGAGACACAGAAAGAGCATCTACCAATCACCCATTTTCCTGTGACGTCACACATTTCAGACATGTAGAAACAAGTTGAAAGGGCTCTCTGACACAGGTTTTTTCAATCTCCCAATCCCACTATCCTTCTCACGTAGGTCTACTTATCTTTATGAAGTTGCTGTCACCATTGTCTCACTTATTTGCTTACTCTATTCTCTTTCCTGCTCTTCATGAAGCTGCTGTGCCTGCTTTGTCTGTGTTGCACTCTTTACAAAGCCCCATTCCTGCTCTCATTGCTGAAAGTCCCAGCAAATGTATACATGGCTACGTGGCCAAGGTGATAGGCAACAGTTAAGAGCTATGGGCTGGAAAATTAGGTGAAAATGTGGAAAGCAAGAAAATGCTTCTGGGAGTGACTCCGGCACGAGGAAACAAATATGTACTGGCAATTTTGATGATTGATCCTGTAGCAGCAGCCCTGAAACTCAAGGAGATGAAGTAGAGCTGTAGCTTGACTATGGCTGAGAGAATAATGGCTGCAGAACAATTTAAGAATTTTATGATTAGTAGAGATTGGTGACAAACAAAATCTACCATAAAGTAATAAAAGGAAAAGAGTAATTATGTAATAAAAGAACAAATAGAGTTAGAGAGTTTGAAGGAATTTATTAATTGCTCTGAAGTACAAGTTAGAGGACAGTAAACCTTATCACAAACTTGTACAACACAGAAAAAGAATGAGATTAGTGGCTCAGCATTTCAAAGAGAAACTTTGAGATCAAGATGTTAGAGTAAATTCCTTCATACCTCTCCAGGCTACATATTTATGGGAATATAAGTCAATCAATACAAAAATCATTCCTTTAAAAGGTGAAAAATTTAAAAGAGAAGTGTTTTCAAAGCCACTTTTTTTTAATAGATATTTTTATTGGGAATTTAACATTTTGACAAATTTACAAAAATAAGCAGAATTTTCAAGCACAAACATTAATATAAAAATAGATCTTAAATATATAATCATCAAAATTCAACTAATCCACAATCATCCAGAGTGTATAGTTGAATCGCTTACATCCTTCAAATAAGAGAAAATGTTCTCTAATACACTCATAACAGTATGATAAAAAGGAAGTTATTTCCAAACAATAAGAACAAAAAAAAAATTAAACATGTTTGAATGGAGATCTTCCCCCTTGTTCTCAGGGGGCCTTACTACCTTTCCAACGTTCCACCATATCCTCTCCCAAACAGTGTCCCACCCTCAACCCGGGCGCTCCTTAATAGGATTTAGATATAATACCGAGCTAGAGTTAACAGTGAGCGCCGCACTCCCACCCCTCCCCACCCATACCTGAGTATATCTAATAGCATCAATGCCAAGTACAAACACACATAACTATAAAATTACAACTCCAACAGATTACAGTTAAGTATAATAACATAGCAAGGAAGACAACCCCGCTCCCAGAGGCAAAAGTAAAGTAGAATAAAGTATCCATTTCTCCCCACGGAGTGTGGGAGAGGCAAGCCAACATAAATTGTCTCTTACGATTTATTTAACCGAGTCTAAAAGTTTCTTGGCCTCTTCCGATGATCTAAAATTATACTCGGATCCTTCGTGGTTAAAGCATAACGTCGCTGGGTATCGTAAGGTGTATTGAATATTTAAGTTCCTTAGACATTTCTTCACCTCATCAAACGCCTTCCTTCTTCGTGCCAAAGCCGGGGAGAAGTCCTGAAATAACATAATCTTGGATCCTTCATGAATCATAGCTTTAGGATCCTTTCCAAGCTTTCTGGAGGCGTCCAGGAGTATCTGCCTCTCCCTATAACTCTGCAGCCGGAACAGGACCGGGCGTGGGTGCTGGTTTGGGCCAGATCCGCGTGCTGCGACCCGGTAGGCCCACTCCACCCTTACCCGGTCAGTTTCAGCCCCCAGGTTTAAAAGCTGGGGCAGCCATCGCTCCAGAAATGCTGCTAACTGTCCTTTCCCTTCTTGTTCTTGAAGGCCCAGCAACCGAATATTCTTTCTCCGATTTCTGTTGTCAATATCATCCATGTAGATTTCAAAGGCCCGGACTCTCTGCTCCAGAGCTCGCACCTGTTCTGCAGCTGTTTGAGCTGCAGCCTCGGAGGTCGTGGCCTTTAGTTCCGCCCCCTCCACTCGGCCCTGCAATTCTCCGATAGAGTGATTCTGTTTCTGCAGCTTTTCTTCGAATGCATTCCATCTCTGTCGGGATTCTGCGATGAAATTGATGAGTGTCGATTCCAATCTAGCAATCATCTCTATAAGGCCTGTTTTTACATCAGCTGCAGCCGGAGGAGAGGAGGGTGGGGGAGGGGTCTTTGTTTTCTGAGAGCTGCGGGGTCCCTTTGATTTACTCATTATCCACTCAGTATTAGACTGTTTAAATATAATATTCAGCAGCTAATTAAGATTAAAGAAATTTTTTGGGTGGTTTGGCAAGTGTGGTGGGGGCAGGAAACCCACTTTTCCCAGGTTTTGGGAAGGGCTCTGTAGACTCAGACTTGCTGAGTCGCCGCCATCTTGGATCTCCTCCCAAAGCCACTTTTAAGAAGTGTGATGTTGAAGGGGAGCTGTGGAAATCAAACAGGTGCATTTATGGATTGAGTGATGCATCAAGGGAGTTGTATTTCTCCACTAGTCTGTCTTGCTGAACATGGACTTTATGCAACTGACAGGCACAGTATTACGCTGAAGCACGCTATTTGATAGGTTTGCAGGACAACAGAGATTAACAGAAAATAAATTTTCTTGAATGTAAATTGTTGAATAGGAAGAGCGACAATGAGGAAAGGCCTCACTTGATGAAAATTTCCAGCATCTTCTCCTCTTATTTATTTTCAGCATCTCTGCTATTCTTGTCTTGTGTTGTAATAATGACAAGTAACCCAGGTTAAAGATGATTGAGGACTAAGTATTGGCTAGAAACAAAAACAGAAATTGCTGGAAAATCTCAGCAGGTCTGACAGCACTGCGGAGTGAAATCAGCGTTAACGTTTTTGGGTCCATTGGCCCTTCTGCAGAATTTCCAATAGTTTCTGGTTTATTTTCTGATTGCCAAGATTTGCAGTCTTTTTGTGTTTTTGTTTTGTCAAGTATTGGCCAGATATTGGAATAAATACCCTCGTGTTCTTCAATGGTTTTTAGGAACTTTTATGACGTGCTAAAGAGGACAGATGGGGACTTGGTTAACATCTTATTCAAAAGAGGTTACCTCTGGTCTTGCAGCATTCTTTTTGCTCTTATATGTCAGTGTAGAGTATGTGCACAAGTCTTTGGAATAAGACTTAAACATAACTTTCTGACCCCACTAGACACAGCTACCTACTGATACTACTGGGTTCTTCCTGATCCTTCAATTCTTTCCAAAATATATATATCGCCCCATGTCCAGGTGGACAACTTCCCCACCTTGTAAACTATCTTTACAATACACATGGCGTCAACTTTCTGGAGTAGAGTCCCTTATATTTATAACTTGCTCTCACTTCAACACTACATCTTTGAACCACCATTTCTTCATTTTCAAGGTATCTTTTCTGTAAATTTAGACAATTTATCAACATTAGCTCTACCCACCTATCCTTCTTATGCAAGTATATTGGGAAGAAACATGCAAACATTCAACAAGAATGTACAAAACTGGAAAATCTAAGACCAGAAGATATAAGAGCAGACCAAGGCCAATCAACCCATCGAATCTGCTCTGCCATTTAAGATCATGGCTCATCACATAATCTTCAACTCCACTTCTCTGTTTTTTCCCCATAACGTTCAATTCTCTTACGGATTAAAAAGCTCAGTCAATATCCTTAACAAGCACCCTCTACTGCTGTCTGTGGTTAAGAATTCCATAGATTCACTACTCTCTGAGGAAGAATTTCTCCCTTATCACTGTCTTAAATATGTGACTCCTTATTCTGACATTATATCCTTGGTTCTAGTCTCTCCCAAATGGGAAACAACCATTTTGAATCTACCCTGTCAAGTTCCTAATAATCTTGCATTTTTCAATTAGATTCACTCTCCAATGAGTACAGATCCAAAATACACAACTTCTCATAAGATGGTGTCTCCGTACCGGGAAACAGCTTAGTGAACTTTCTCTGGTTGTCTCCAATATTAGTGTATCTTCCCTTAGATGAAGGACCTAAATCTGTCAGTATTTAGCAAGCATTACACATTTTTATACTCTATTTCCTTTGAAATAAAGGCCAACATTCCATTTGGCTCCCCATTACCCATTGAACTGGATGCTTGCTTTTATGATTCACACACATGGAATCTCAAATCGCTGTGTTATAGACTTATTCAGTCCCTCTCCATCTAAGTACCATACCACTCCTATATTCATCGTACAAAATAGTATAACTTCACATTTTCCCACATTATACTAACTTAGCGAAGCTTTTGCCCAGTCTTTTAAATCTGTTTATATCTGTCTACAGACTCTTTGTGTAATCCTTACTGCCAAGCTGCTTGGCACAGTACATTAACTTTCCTCCTACAAATAATTAATATAGAGTAAATAATTATAGCTTAGCATTGATCCCTGTGGCACACAATCCTGAATGAACCTCCTTATTCTAACTCTCTGCCTTTGCATGTGGTGCCTTATCAAGTGCCTTCTGAAAATTTAACCTGCAATGCAATCTTAAACTCTGAATTTGATCTCTAGAATGCCCTCTTTTAACTGTACCTTTGGTGGTTATGTTTCCATGAACTTCACCATGACAGGAGTTTCCTCTTGGATCAGTTGCCTGTTCTCCCTACGTTTTAGGACCCCCTTTAAAATCTATTTTTGACTGATCACTTGGTCACCCTTTCAAATATCTTACCTCTTTGGCTATGGGTTTTTAGATTATATCTATGTGGTTACATAATACTGGTCAGAAAGATTACTTCAATGTTTCCAATATAAGGGTTTTGAAACTTTTTTCCTCTCCAGGTTAATTGATTTCCATTTGTGCCAAATGGATTATCATAATTGTGCTTTACCTATATGGCTAACAGTGACTGGAGATTATCTGAGACAGGACAATTTTACAACTGAATTGTACTAATTTTTAAACCTCCTGTCTCCAAGGTGGATAAATGACATTTGAATAGTAGGAGCAATGGAAGGATGGCAGCAAATGATAAGAAACAAGCAATTGCATAGAATATTCAGGTTTTAAAAATGCCTTAGCGTTCTTCACACAGACGTTAGCGATATACTTAGAGCAAAAGGGAGGGTAATATTTGAAAGGTCACCTGTGGAAACAGTCTCTATTTTCGCTATTAGAATAATTGATGATACAGTCATTAGAGTCACACAGCAAGAAAACAGACCCTTCGGTCCACCTTTCTAAGCTGACCATAATCCCAAACTAGTCCCACCTGCAGCGCTTGGCACATTTCCCTCCAAACATTTCTTATTCATTTACTTATCTAAATGTCTTCTCAGTGTTGTAACTGTACCCACATCCATGACTCCTTCTGGAAGTTCATTTCATATGCTTATAACTGTGTAAAAGATTGCCTCATATCTTTTTAAAATCTTTCTCATTTCACCTTAAAAATGTGCCTTTTGTCTTGAAATCTTCCATCCCAGCCTGTCTATACCCATCATGATGTTATAAACCTCTACAAGGTCACCCCTCAACCTCCTACATTTCAGTGAATACAGTGCCAACCTAATCAAGCTCTCCTTATAACTCAAATCTTCCATTCCCAGCAATGTCTTGGCAAATCTCTCCTGAACCCTCTCAGCTTAATAATATCCTTCCAATAACTAGACAATTAGAAGTGTACCAGTAGTCCACAGGGGGCCCTACCAACATCTTATATGACCTCAACACAACAAATCTACTCCTATACTCAAAGGGCTGAGCAATGAAGGCAAGCGTGCTAAACCTTTTCTTAACCACTCTGTTTTTGTGATGCAAACCTCAAAGAATTATTTACCTGAATCCTAGGTCTCTACAACACTACTCAAGGTCCTACTTTTAATTGTAAAGAAGTCTTGCTCCCATTTGTTTAACCAAAATGCAATCCCTCGGACTTATCCAAATTAAACTCCATATGCCACTCTTCAGCCCATTGACTCAATTGATCAAGATTTCTTTGTAATCTTAAAAAACATCCTTCAATGTCCATTGTATAACGAATTCTGGCTCCATCCGCAAACTTATTAACCATGCCTTCTATATTCTCAGCTACGTTACTTATATAAATGACAAAAGTGGACCCAGCACCAATCCCTGTAGAACATCCCTGGTCACAGGTCTCCAGTCTGAAAACAACTCTCCATCATCACAGTCTGTCTCCTGCCGTTAAGCCAATTTTGTATCCAATTGGAAGCTCACCTTGAATCCCATGTAATCTAGCTTTACTAATTAGTCTACCAAGTGGAACCTTGTCAAAGGCTTTCTTAGAGTCTGAGTTAATAATGTCTATGTTTTTGCCCTCAATCTTCATAGAATGCCTACGGCATGAAACGCACCCTTCGGCCCACTGAATCCAACTGACCCTCAAAAGAGCATCCCACCCCTGCAATCCTCATGGCAACCCACCTAGTCTGCAAACTATTGGCAATTTAGCATGGCTAATTCACTTAACCTGCATATCTTTGGATTGTGGGAGGAAACCGGTGGAAATCCATGCAGACATGAAGAAAATGTACAAATTCCGTACAGATACTTGCTTGAGGCTGGAATTGAACCCTGGTCCCCAGAGCTGTAAGGCAGCACTGGTAACCAGCGAGCCACCATTGGTTACTTCCTCAAGAAACTGCATCAAGTTTGTCACATTATTTCCACAGCAAACAAAAAAAACATGCTGACTGTCCCTAATCATTCCTTATCTCTCTAAATGTACATAAATCCTATCTCAGAATTTCTTCCAACAGTTTATCCACCACTGAAGTCAGCCTCACATATCTGTAGTTCCCAGGCTTCTCCTCACATACTTTCTTAAACAAAGGCACATTAGCCACTCTTCAATCATTTGACACCTCACCCATGGTTACAGATGATACAAATATTTCTGCAAGGCAGCTTGCAACTTCCTCCTTAACTCTCCATAACATCCTGGGACACATTAGATCAGGTCCTGGAGGTGTATCCACCTTTACGTTTTCTACTGCTTCCAACACTTCCTCTTCTGTAATGTGAAATGGTTTCAAAATATCAATATTTATTTCCATGTTCACTAGCCTCCATTTCTTTCTCCAAGGTAAAATCTGCCACAAAATATTCATTTGAGGTTCAATGCAAAGAGGACCTCTTTGATCTTTAAGGGGCCCTGCACTCCCTCTCTCTCTAGTTGCTCTAATTGATGTTGAACCCCGCTGCTCGAAGATGAACAATCCTCTCAAACCCATCCGTATGACTGCAGGCCCTGATCCCCAGCGCTATTTTGGTAGACTTTTAAATGTCTTCTCAAAAGGTGTTGAGGACAACAGGGAGAGCTTCTCACAAGCGGTTTCATAGAGATGTACAGCAGGGAAACAGACCCTTTGATCCAACTTGTCTATGCCAACCAGATATCCTAAATTAATCTAGTCCAATTTAGCCACATCCTTCTAAATGCTTCCTGTTCACGTTCCAATCCACATGTCTTTCAGTTGTTCATCTGAGTCTTCCAGATGATTGATTCCCATGAGGGAGGCACAGTGGCACAGTGGTCAGCACTGCTGCCTCACAGCGCCAGAGACCCGGGTTCAATTCCCGCCTCAAGCGACTCTGTGCGGAGTTTGCACATTCTCCCCGTGTCTGTGTGGGTTTCCTCCAGGTGCTCCGGTTTCCTCCCACAGTCCAAAGATCAGGTGAATTGGCCATGCTAAATTGCCCGCAGTGTTAGGTAAAGGGGTAAGTGTAGGGGAATGGGTGGGTTGCGCTTCGGTGGGTCGGTGTGGACTTGTTGGGCCGAAGGGCCTGTTTCCACACTGTAAGTCTAATCTAATCTAATCTAATCTTGGTCCCCACCTTCAGCCAAGTCTCACCTGCGGCTCCAAGCGCCAAAGCACGTGTTTAGGCGGGAATCAACCAGCGCCATTTGCACGGGCGGCCTGCCCTCGGAAACACCGGGGGCCACGGTGTTATCATGGGGCAATTCTCACTGCCACACCCGCTAGACCATGCTCCCCGCTAATATCCACAATTAAACTCGAATCCCTTTCACCAAATGCTGAAGCGTACTCCCCACTTTACCCGAGATAACACAGGCGCAGTCTGAGGGATAACCACTAACTGCTTCCGAGAGCGTTTGGGAAGACACGAACCCGCCGAGAGGTGCTCGGGAAGGTTCTGGCGAGGTTCTGGCGTTCGGGAGGATTCGGAAGTAGGTTCGGGAGGAAACGGCGGCGGTTCTGGCGGACTCGGGAGAACTCGCGAAGATTCGGGCGCGGTCCAGGCGTTCGGGACCACTCGGGAGCGGCTTGGTGTAGGTTCGGGAGAACACGGCGGCGGTTCCGGCGTTCGGGAGCGGTTCGGGCGGACTCGGGCGTGGTTCGGTGTGGGTTCGGGAAGGCTCGGGGCGCGGTTCAGGCGTTCGGGAGGACTCGTCGGTGGTTCGGGCTGCGCCGGGGGCCGCTGGTAGCCGCCAGACTTCCTGAGCGGTGAGAGAGTGTGCGCGAGGTGGCTGCTGTGCGAGTCGCTGCTCGGAAGTGCACGGTGCTCAGCAGTTTTCAATGACCGGCCTGGTTACTGTGAGTACTGCCCGGCCGTACAAGTGGCGGTGGTTTGGGGCCTGAAGGGGGTGGGTCCTGGGACTTTTGTGCGGAGCCTCGAGCTGGCGGCGTGGGGGTGCCGGTCAAGTCCGGGGGAACCAGGCCCGGATTGTCGGCTTCCGGGGAGTGGAGGGTGGCGGCTGCTCGAGAAGCGCGATTCGCGGGTATCGAGTGAGTGTGTGAGCCGCGGGCCTGAGGCCCGGAGTCCGGCGGAGGGAAGGTAACCCTCCCTCACAACCGGTCGGGTGGAGTTAATTTTGATCCTAGTTCACTCCAGTCCGTGTTACCAGGACAGGGGGTGGGTGGGTGGGGGAGTGAATGATCACTAGCTGTGGCTTGGCCATGGAGAGGGAAGGCGATGTGGATTAGCTAATACAGCATTTAATTTCTGTGGCTGGTTGAGAGTTGGATAGTAAAGGAGGAGTTAGGAACGAACTAGAAATAGGAGAAACCTTTCAGAAAGCTTTGCGGCCAGCGCAGTGTGTTTGACAGGAATTGGTTGGTGACTTTAGATCATTCTCAAAGCTGTCCATCCTTCAGGTTTCCTCACTCGTGTCTGAACCCAGTTGATAAAGATTAGTTCCAAGGATCACTCGCTAACTTAATGTTGTAGGGTGAGAGTGAGGTCTGCAGGCGCTGGAGGTCAGTCAAAAAGTGTGGTACTGGAAAAGCACAGGCGGTCAGGCAGCACCTGAGGAGCAGGGTCATTCATTCCTGATGAAGAGCTTATGCTCGAAACGTCGTCACTCCTGCTCCCTAGATGCTGACTGACCGGCTGTGCTTTTGCAGCACCACACTTTTTGACACTGCTAGAAAGGTATCGAGCAATTCCTATGCTGTAGCTTATGTGGGACGACGTGTGAAATGTCTGTACTGTTGAAGAGGAGCATGCGGGCATGTGTGAGCAGGAAACATGACATTGGATGTAGAGGAAGAGACGTAAATACAGGGATTGGATAGGTTTCCTCCATGTTTGGTGTAATAAAGTTGTATATGTTTAAAAAGTGGGTTTATAATTTTTTTTGCAGTGAATAAAGCATAGAGGAAATCTATCAATTATGTAAGCGAGGAAAAGAGTTTTGTATTAAGTAATGAAAGAAAGTAGTGGGTATAGGGTCAAGGTCATACTGAGAGTGAGCATGCATGTGACAAGTGAGTTCCTGAAAGTGTCAAATCTGGGACACGATCTTTATAGGGGAAAGCATGTTCATTGAATGTTGGCCCAGAATAGAGAAGGGTAACGTGCAGTGGTGTCGAGTGAAATTTAATATGCTTGAAGGTGCTGCTGGTTGCTTTATTCTGTCTTGTTACAGAATCTGTTTTATTCCAAACAGTAAATATCTGCAACCCTGGATGTAAAATGATTTTCAATTTTTAAAATGGACTGTTTTGATGTGGATAAAACTGGTGCCTTTTAGAATAGTGATTGTGTCACTGATTGACATAGATCAGAAGAGATTTTTTAATCGGGGACTCGAGCCTAAAGTTCTGGCTCAGTGGTAGAGACACTACCACTGCACAGAAAGAGCCCTATATTTTCTAACCAACCTGATCAGATATGTTATTACACACATTTGGAGTAGTTGTGACTTGAAGCCAGGTGTCTCAGTTCAGGGGCAGGGACACTATCGCTGCACCACAAGAGGGCTCTTGTTTCTAATTAATCTGTTTTTACACGACCTGGTATACCTGGTTACTCCACAGCCTGAATTATTTTCAGTTAATGGGCTATGATTATCGTCCAGCATTTCACAGTGAGGCCAGCTTCTGTGTGAAATGGTGTACTGAAATAGGCAGAGAATCCAGAATTGCAGAGAAGTAAAAGCAGGATTTGATTCGCAATAGAACTTTACTTCAGCAATAGTACACTAAACTGCATTCTCTTGGGAGTTAAAATGAGAGTATAGTAGAGAATGGTTGCTAAATGACACCTGGTTCAGATGAGTTTATGGAATGTGATCATAAAACACTTTTGGTTTTTTAAAAAATCTCGTATTTTAATAATGTCTTTCACAATCGCAGGATGTCCTAAAGGATTTTCACAGAAAGCAAAGTAGTTTAATTGCCACCTTTCTAATCTATGTTCCAAGATTATGCTGTTGTCTTTGTTTTTCTTTTGCATTATGGGGTATAAAGTGTATATTGTAAACTGAGGGGAGCTAATTTACTCCTAACATTGAGCAATTGTCAACGATCATCATCCTGCATGTTACTGTGAAATTGCATTTGCAA
Organism: Hemiscyllium ocellatum; assembly: GCF_020745735.1. Classification (NCBI taxonomy): domain Eukaryota; kingdom Metazoa; phylum Chordata; class Chondrichthyes; order Orectolobiformes; family Hemiscylliidae; genus Hemiscyllium; species Hemiscyllium ocellatum. The sequence continues at coordinate 9,855,872 of NC_083430.1, read as the reverse complement.
AAGATGAGTAGTTTAGGTTGATGTAAGTTTATCAAATAGAAATGTGTAGTTGCTGAGAAAGATTTGGTCAGTAAATTGATTCCCTATGACTCATGAGCAGCAACTTAAGACTTTCCCTGAATGTAATTGTATTTATTTCAATCTGATAATCATTTACCAAGGGGGAATATCTCATAGCCTGTTTTCCTTATGTGGTTATATTGACAATGATTGATAGAATGTTGTATAACTGCTATCATATCAAATAAAGCATATCTACCACTGCTGCTGTGGCTTTCAATTGTTTCAAATCTTTCAATGAATTATTTTCAATCTAAGTAATTGACACATTTTTTTTGCTGTGCTGCCTTTTGACTCCATTGTAAACTATTTACATTTACTTATTTAGGGCCATGAGTAATGAAGGTTACAAGTTTTGGTGTATTTTTGTGTTTAGAGGTTGCAGCTCCAGTTTAACTTTAAGAACCAATTTGAGATTACTTCTTGTTATTGCCCTGCCAATATATTTCAAATTAAGAATCCCATTTTTGTTGTCACTGTATAAATTAATCCAAGATTACATATGAGAAAGGTTGGATCTATGCAGGGAGACTGGGGGCAAGGTGCAAAATAGTTTCCATGGTCAAAACATTTGTACAAAGCAAGAAAAGCTTGATAAGAGGTCTATACTGACACTGTTCTGAATTCCTTTATTATGGAAGTTTTTTTGGGGGAAGCCTGCAAATAGGATACCAATTGGTATGCTCACTTGCACTTCCTCACATTGACTGACTGTATAGGCTGGTAACCCCTTATGACACCTGACTTGTCACACTGACATTTAGAGTTTTGGGGATTTCTCTTTGGTGAGAAGGTGAAGATTCAAACCATATTTTGTTTTTAAATATCCCAGCAGTATAAAGACTTTGTTGATGACCTGTTTCAAATCCTCCTAAATGCTTTTCCAAAGAATACAAGTTGAGTTGTAACATAAGGTGAAGAGCAATAATTGAAATAGCATTGAGAGCTGAAATATTGAATTAAGAACATGACGACAAAAAGATACCATCTGAGAACATTGGCAGCAGTCAGAGGGATCTCTTGGAGAAAACTGGTCACATGAAGTTTAATAACGAGGGCTCCTTAGCCTCCTTTTTCTTCTATATCATTATGAATGTCAAGTTGGAACTGAATAATAGAGAAAATGAGTAGTAGTCATAGAGATGTACAGCATGGTACAGACCCTTTGCTCCAACCTGTCCATGCCGGCCAGATATCCCAACCCAATCTAGTCCCACCTGCCAGCACCCGGCCCACATCCCTCCAAACCCTTCTTATTCATATACCCATCCAGATGCTTTTTAAATGTTGCAATTGTACCAGCCTCCACCACATCCTCTGGCAGCTCATTCCACGCACGTACCACCCTCTGCATGAAAAAGTTGCCCCTTGGGTCTCTTTTATATCTTTCCCCTCTCACCCTAAACCTATGCCCTCTAGTTCTGGACTCCCTGATCCTAGGGAAAAGACTTTGTCTATTTATCCTATCTGTGCCCTCATAATTTAGTAAACCTCTATAAGGTCACCCCTCAGCCTCCAACGCTCCAGGGAAAACAGCCCCAGCCTGTTCAGCCTCTCCCTGTAGCTCAGATCCTCCAACTCTGGCAACATCCTTGTAAATCTTTTCTGAACCCTTTCAAGTTTCACAACATCTTTCCGATAGGAAGGAGACCAGAATTGCATGCAATATTCCAACAGTGGCCTAACCAATGTCATGTACAGCTGCAACATGACCTCCCAACCCCTGTACTGAATACTCTGACCAATAAAGGAAAGCATACCAAATGTCACCTTCACTATCCTATCTATCTGCAACTCCACTTTCAAGGAGCTATGAACCTGCACTCCAAGGTCTCTTTGTTCAGCAGCACTCCCTCGAACCTTACCATTAAGTCTATAAGTCCTGCTAAGATTTGCTATCCCAAAATGCAGCGCCTCACATTTATCTGAATTAAACTCCATCTGCCACATCTCAGCCCATTGGCCCATCTGGTCCAGATCCTATTGTAATCTGAGGTAACCTTCTTCCCTGTCCACTACACCTCCAATTTCAGTGTCATCTGCAAACTTACTAACTGTACCTCTTATGCTCACATCCAAATCATTTATGTAAATTATAAAAAGTACAGGACCCAGCATTGATCCTTGTGGCACTCCACTGGTTACAGGCCACCAGTCTGAAAAACAACCCTCCTCCAACACCCTCTGTCTTCTACCTTTGAGCCAATTCTGTATCCAAATGGCTAGCTCTTCCTTTATTCCATGAGATCTAACCTTGCTAATCAGTCTCCCATGGGGAACCTTGTCGAACGCCTTGCTGAAATCCATATAGATCACATCTACTGCTCTGCCCTCATCAATCCTCTTTGTTACTTCTTTAAAAAACTCAATCAAGTTTGTGAGACATGATTTCCCACGCACAAAGCCATGCTGACTATCCCTAATCAGCCCTTGCCTTTCCAAATACATGTACGTCCTGTGCCTCAGGATTCCCTTCAACAACTTGCCCACCACTCAGGTCAGGCTCATCGGTCTATAGTTCCCTGGCTTGTCTTTACCGCCCTTCTTAAACAGTGGCACCACATTTGCCAACCTCCAGTCTTCCGGCACCTCACTTGTGACTATCGATGATACAAATATCTCAGCAAGAGGCCCAGCAATCACTTCTCTAGCTTCCCACCAAGTTTTCGGGTACACCTGATCAGGTCCTGGGGACTTATCCACCTTTAACCGTTTCAAGGCATCCAGCACTTCCTCCTCTGTAATCTGGACGTTTGCAAGATATCACCATCTATTTCTCTACAGTCTATATCTTCCATATCCTTTTCCACAGTAAATACTGATGCAAAATATTCATTTAGTATCTCCTCCATTTTCTGTGGCTCCACACAAAGGCCCCCTTGCTGATCTTTGAGGGGCCCTGTTCTCTCCCTAGTTAGCCTTTTGTCCTTAATATATTTGTAAAAGCCCTTTGGATTCTCTTAATTGTATTTGCCAACGCTATCTCATGTCCCCGTTTTGCCCTCCTGATTTCCCTCTTAAGTATACTCCTACTTTCTTTATACTCTTCTAAGGATTCACTCGATCTATCCTGTCTATACCTGACATATGCTTCCTTCTTTTTCTTAACTAAACCCTCAATTCTAGTATCTCTTTTATTCTAAAATTACACATCTCATGCACTGGAGAGACTTGACAAGCAGTTAGCTTCCTGTGCTTTTTCTGATACGAGAACTTCTACAACAAAAAAAAATTAACATCAGCACAGTTGAAGTAAACTTGAGGTGAGAGGGAAGTTCTGACTGTAACATTGCATACAAGTCATTGTTAACATGGAGATGCACAGTGCTGGATTCAGAGGTTTTGGATGATTCAAGCTAATGGCATATTACTGACTAAAGTGTTTGGGAGCTTAATGCTTGTCAGCTGCCTGGAGGTTCTCTGCACAGTGAAGCACAGGTTTGGGAACTGCTGTCTTGTGTACTGGACACTTCATTATTTTAGCAGGCTGTACTGCTGCTCCATCCAATGACTGTACGAAAATGGTCTTCCAATGCTTTATGCATTGGCTTCTTCTAATGTATTCTGTTTCTAGAGGAAAGAGGGTAGGAGCTGTCAATAACGGATTTTTCAGTACAGAAAGACAAAGTACAGAAAAATGAATAGTGGGATATGTATGAGATCTGAGAAATCCTTTACTTAAACCGAGGTGTTTTAGCATTGAAATAAGAACAAAAGGAATTCAGATCAGGTTGAATCTGTGGAGAGAAACAGAATTAATGTTTCAGGTTGATGACCTTTCACATTTTTAGCTTTGGCTATTCTTTCATGGGTTAGAATTGAGATCAGTAATTGTGATTTCCCTTTAGTGAAGGGAAGTAAGGCTGAGGTTGGGAAGAGATGGGGAGTGAAAAAAAGGATGCAGCATGTTCCTGGGGGAACTTACTGGATAAAAGCAACCTGTTCAGGATTACCACCTGCTGAAAACTTATGACTTGACACTTTTTTATTTTGCTGTTCGTTGCAAAAAATATTTTTTGCTATTGGTTTAATGTAAACCATTGTCTGCAATGGACCACTGAAAAGAAAGTAGCATTTTGAAACTTTTGTAGAACCTTTAAAAGGTTGTATCTAGATAACGTGGGTGGGAGAGTCGAGGAACTGAACTTCTAATTCTGCATTTTTTGATATTAGGATGTTGTCATGTAAATTTCCATATAATGTATGTACATTGATCATGTTTGTTTATTGTAAGTTTGTAGCTTGCTTTACTCATTCTGGTATAACTTGCATGAAATAATTTGTAATCGGATTGAAAACAGCTCACAGATGCTTATAAATATAAAATGCTGTTTTTGCATGCCATTGTGAAGCATTCTACCAGAGGTCCTGGCACTAATGGCTGCCTATTTCTTAGGGAGCACAGGCTGGTTTCATGTTGAAACTGGTAAATGGTGAAACTAATTGGCTTCCTCTAAGTGTTGGTTTCTGCTCTTATTATAATCTCATCATAATCAGACTTTATTCTATCTGCTTATAGGTTAAAGATGTTCTTTAATGAATCACCTGTACTGACAGTTATGTTATTCTAATATAGCCGTTTAAATGTTGTTTTAGGGACTAGCATAATCAAAGTTTTTGTGAGGAGGATTAATGTAACTTCTATATCTCTTGTGTGTTTAAGTGCTGCCTCAGGAAATGTTTCATTGCTATTTTCTACAAATATGACCTTATCCAGTTTTACCTAACTAAGACAGAGCCAAAATATGAGTGGGATAAATTGTTCAATCAAAGGCACAACCTTGGTGACAACTGAAGTACTGATAAAATATATGTTCAAAATCTAAGAGACGACTTGACATTAAGTGTGACACATTTGCCTCTAATTTCAATTCGTAATTTAGCTTGGAGCATTACATTCACACAAGCATAATCTTTAAAACTAAATCATATTTTGGATCCTAAGTATGCATCGCGGTGATTAGAAAAATTTGAGGGACCATTGGTATTCTAGATAATATTTAGGAAGTCGTGCTTGCATTTTAAATATTTTCCAGCTATTGTAATACTGAAACCCTGCTTTAAACTTTTATTGCCTGTGTAGTGTTAGCTTCAGTTGTGGAATAGTTAAAAATGATCAGCCAACTTTTGTATCCTAATCTTTCACTGACTGAGTATACTTCAGTTTATGTGAGGAGAGATTGGAACTTTACCAGGCCCTCTGACGTTAACCATGCAGATTAATTTCTAGCAAGTGTGTACGCCTTGTAGATTCATGCACAATTTGCTTTTAAGTATTCATTGACCCATTTCAAACCCAACTGACAAAAGTGGAAGTGGCTTTTAAATCTCTTGTTGCTGATACAGCTTTGAACAACAGATCAACATCTCTCAGTAAGAACAAAACAACTGCATTTAGCAACATTATGGTTTTGCCCGCTGTCTCATCTGTCAGATGGAGCTAGTTAGATTGAGTGGAGATAAGCTGTTATTAAACTCACTTTGAAAAATCCACTATTTAGAAGATTTAAGTCTGCCCAATGGCAATATTTGAGTACCTAAAATATGATCTCTTTGGAAGGTTATAGGAATGATAAAAACTAAAGAATGTTTAGTAATTGCTTTGTATTTGTGTACTTTTAAGCTCAGTTGGCTGGATGGCTGGTTTGTTTTGTGTTGCAGAAAGACACCAACATCCTGCACTGGCCGAGGTCACCACAAAGTCCTAACTTATCAACTGCACCCCACTTGTCTCTTAGAATCTTGTATTTTTTAAATTGGGCTGTGGGATTTGGGCATCACTGGTGAGGCCAGCATTTCTTATCCATACCCAGTTGTCCTGAGTGGCCTGCTAGGTATTAGTTTAGACATCACATGGCTGCATTACGTGGTGGGCAGATCAGGTGATTTCCTTCCCAAAAGGATACACATGAGCATCTACGACAGTCAATAGTTTCATGTTTGCCATTTTTAAGACTAGTATTTATTCCATATCTATTAATTCCATTTAATCTCCACAGACTGCAGTAATGGGATTTTAGCCTGTGTCCCCCAGAACATTAACTTCGATCTCTAAATTGCTGGTATCATTGCCATGGTCCATCATTTGTCGCTGTGTGGATCTTTTAATATAATAAAACAATCAAACAAATGTGTTGGGACATCAAGTTGATGTACAGGACATTGGTGAGGCATTTTCGGACTGTTCTTGTCACCGTGCTGTAAGAAGGATATTGTTAAATGGGAGAGGGTTCAGAAAAGATTTAGAAGGATGCTGCTAGGACTGGAGGGTTTGAGTTATAATGAGAGACTGGGTGGGCTGGGACGTTTCTCAGTGGAGTGTCAGAGGCTGTAGGGGGACCTTTTTATAGAGGTTTATAATATCATGATGCACATAGATGATTTGAAAAGCAAAGATCTTTCCCGTGGGGTAGGGGAGTTCAAAACTCAAGAGCATGTTTTTTAGGCTTAGAGGAGAACATTTTAAAAGGGAGTTGAGGGGCAACATTTTGATGCTGAGGGTGGTTTGTATGTGGAGTGAACTGCCAGAGGATTTGGTAGATGCAGGAAAGTTACAACATTTAAAAGACATTTGGAGTACATGAGTGGGAAAGGTTAAGAGGGATATGGGCCAAACACAGGCAAGTAGGACTAGTTATAGTGTCATACAATTATATAGCATGGAAACAGACCCTTCAGTTCAACTAGTCCATACAAAACAAGTTCCCAAACTAAACTGGTCACACCTGCTGTGTTTGGCCCATATCCCTCTGAACCTTTCCTATTTTTGTACTTATCCAAATGTTTTTTATATGTAACTGTACCTGCATCCACCACTTCCTCTGTCTTTTCTGTCCACACTGTAACCACTCTGTGTAAAGAGCTTGTCCCAATCTCCTTTTTCAAATCTTTCTCCTCTCACCTGGTAAATCTTTTTTGAGCCCTTTTCAATTCCATAACAAGACAATCAGGACTGCACACAGTTCTCCCTGAGAGGCCTCACCAACATCTTGTACAACCTCAACATGACGTCTCAATCCCTATACTTAAAGGTCTGGGCAATGAAGGCAAGTGAGCCTGTCCTCCTGGGCTGTAAATTTTGAAGAATTATATACCTGAACACCGAGGGGTCTCTGTTCTACAACACTACCTTGGGCTTTGCCATGAATTGTGTAGGTCCTGCCCTTATTTGTTTTATCAAAATGTAATACCTTGCGTTTATCCAAATTAAACTGCATCTGCCACTCCTCAGCACATTGACCCAATTGATAAGGTCACTTTGTAATCTTAGGTAAATTCTTCACTGTCCACTATATCACCAATTTTATGTTGTATGCAAATTTACTAACCATGCCTCCTGAAATTCTCATCCCCAAATCCTTTATATAAATGACAAACAAAAGTGGACCCAGTACTGATCCTTTTAGTTTGGGAAACCTGGTTGGCATGGGCAAGTTGGACTCATTTGTTTGTTTTTGTGCTGTATGACTCTGATGAAGTATGAACCTCTTAAAAATGAGGCAAATTACCAAAAGCTTGGATGAAGTATGGTTTTAAGTGTGCCTTAAATGAGAAGAAAGTGAGCTAAAGAGGTGAAGAAGCTGAAGGAGGCAGTTGCGGAGTTTTGGGCCCACACATCTTGGATGCTTAAATGTGTCGAATTAGTGAAGCATGGACTTCTTGGAAAAATCTGGAGGAGAAGCTTGAATTGGGGAAGTACAGGCTATAATTTTTGAAAATGAAGATGAGAGTTTTGAAAATTTGTAGATGATATGTGAGGTTCCCACCTCAATTTTTGAAGCTAACGTTCCCAGCCAAACAAATTAGCCGAGAATGCAAGAAACTTGTATTGTCAGAATGCAAATATTTTCAAAATTAGTTGCTCATTTATAGATGTGTAACAATGATTATCCCTTAAAACATTCTTGTAAATGGGCCTTTATCTCAGACCTTGACTCCCATCTGGTCAGTTAACAGCAGTTAGCAAATCCATTGTAAATGGATAAGCATACCTACTTGGCATGTAGGCTTTCCTTAATTCACCTGGTCGCTGGCTGGTCAGCATTTATTACTGATCCTTAGTTGCCCTTGGAAAGGTGGTAGTGAGTTGCCTTCTTCAACTGGTACAGTCCACATGCTGTAGGTAGACCCAAAATGCCATTAGGAAAGGAATTTCACGGTTTTCACCCAGGAACAGCGATATATTTCCAGGTCAGCAGAGTGGTTTGGAGAGGAGTTTGCAGGTGGTGGCATTCCATGTATCTGCTGCCCTTGTCCTTCTAGATGGAAGTGGTCATGGGTTTAGAAGATGCTGTTTATGGATTTTCAGTAAATTTCCTAGTACATCTTGTAGATACAGTCAGTTCTGCTATCACGCAGTTGTTCCATTCTCGTGCAATGCCGTATTATAAGAAAATTGAACAGGTGCTGCTTGCTAGCACGGTTTATGACCCCTTCCATTGCTTTACTGATGATTGAGAGAAGAGTAAACTGGCTGGGCTGTCCTGCTTTTTGTGTACAGGAGACACACTTGGACAATTTTCCAGGTTGTCGGACAGATGCCAGTGTTGTACTTGTATTGGAAGTGCTTAGCTCAGGACGTGGTGAGTTCTGGAGCACAAGTCTTCAGTACTATTGCTGGAATGTTGTCAGAACACATAGCCTGTGTAGTATCGAGTGCCAACAACCATTTCTTGATAGAATGTGGAGTGAATCAAATTAGCTGAAAACTGGCTTCTGTGATGCTGGGGACCTCTGGAGGAGAAGGAGATGGATCATCCACTTGGCACTTCTGGTTGAAGATTGTGTGAATGCTTCGGCCTTATTTCAGGCTCTTCCTTCATTGGAAATGTTTGTGGAGTCACCTCCTCCAGGTGAGTTTAATTGTCCACTGCAATTCACAACCAGATATGGGAGGACTGCAGAGTTTAGATCTGATCCACTGGTTGTGTCTGCTTAGCTCTTGTCACTTGTTTATGGTGTTTGGTATGAAAGTAGTTCTCGGTGAAAGTGAGGTTTGCAGATGCTGGAGATCAGAGTCGAGAGTGTGGTGCTGGGGAACCACAGCAGGTCAGGCAGCATCTGAGGAGCAAGAGAATCGACGTTTCGAGCAAAAGTTCTGTTTGGTGGCTTTGAGGTTGAGACCCCATATTGAGAAGTGCCAGTACTCTTAAGACAAGGATTAGCCCTATTTCAGATGGTAATAGTTGAGTGGGGGAGGAAACCAGACACCTGGAGGAAATCCACAGACATGGAGACAATGCGCAAACTCTGCTGGGTGACAGATTTCCTCCCCTGAAGGGCATCAGTGAGGCACTGAGTTTTCAATGATTAACAGTGATACGGGTTCAGTAAATTCTTAATCGCAGGTTTTTAAAATTGAATTCAAAATTCACCATCTGGCGTGTTGGGACTGAATCCTGATGAAGGGCTTTTGTCTGAAACGTCGATTTTCCTGCTTCTCAGATGCTGCCTGACCTGTGCTTCTGAACACCACACTCTCAACTCTAATCTCCAGCATCTGCAGTACTCACTTTTGCCGTGGTGGGTTTTGAATCGAGATCCCCAGAATGTTAGCTGAGTTTCTGGATTCATTGTCTTGTAGTAATATCCCTTGAAAATTGCCTCCCTATGCCACAACAGCATAGTGACAGTGAATCTACCTCTAGACCAGGAGGCCAAAACAGGCTATAAGCATCTAGGACAGCTTGAACAAAAGGTTCCCAAAAAAGTTGCAACTAGAATATTTGACACTTAAGTTAGGGAAAATTCTTTCTAGTGGCATCCTACAGATTGGTCCAGCTGCAATTCAAGACCTGTGAGTGCAGTGCAATGAGTGGTATGAGAAATATTCCTCTCCCTTCCTTGCTAAAATCAAAGAGCTTTGAGGAAATAACCTCCACCTTGTGGTCTGGGTTTATTGATCTGCAGAATTTGTTTTCTTTCCACCCACAATATTTGTGTCAAATCATCTGATTTGTCTCTCTTTTGAATAATTTGAGCATGTATTGGGTTTAAAACACTACAACCTAAACTGTGTAATAAATTTATCCAATTTTTGCCTCTGTTGAAAACCAATTTTCAACAATAAATAGTTGATTTTCTGTTAATGATGAAACCTGATGTGAATTACCTTTGCCCCAAGTAGCAGTCCATCAAGCAAATCAATCAATCAGGACGAAAACTGTCCGGTGGCTAGAGTCATGTCTGACATCGATGAAGTTGGAGGTTGGTCATCTTATTGTCATCCTCACGGGGCCTTGAATCCCACTTAAACACAGAGGACATGAACTCCAATCAAATACACAACACAAACCCCAATTAAACACTAGCCCCAGTACTGCGCAGAGGACCCGAACCTCAATCACACACCCCCTCCCCCCAATGCAGCGCAGAGGACTCTAACCTCTATCTGCCAGCACGCTTGCAAAACTCTCTCTCTCTCAACTGGACTAATTACCGTTCGAGGAATCCGTAGGATAGAGAGTAATCGAGTGAGGGGACCATCTCCGGCACACAGGAATATCGAGAGGGACCAAGGTTGAACATCTTGTGGGCTCGTACGTTGTGAGGCACTGATGTTCCGGGCGGCCGCTGACACTGTGCGATCGTAACTATCTGGATTGTTTGCTGACTAGGCCAATATTGTCTTCCCATTTTCCCCCTCAGTCGAAGCATAATGCTCAAGAGACAGTGTGGTTTTACCTCCTTCGTCCTTATTCATCATCTGATGAAGCTAACAGTGGTGAAGAGGAGGTCTGTGTCTGTATGCTTTTTGTCAGTGGCCTTCCTATGGATATTAAACTACATGAGCTTTACCTTGTCTTTCGATCATTTAAGGGATATGAAGGTTCACTGATCAAGCTAACATCAAAACAGTCAGTTGGCTTCGTTACATTTGACAGCAGAGTGGGAGCAGAAGCAGTAAAGAATGCGTTTAATGGCATTCGACTTGATCCCAAAAATTCTCAGACATTTTGGTTGGAATTCGCAAAGGTGAACATTAATGTGGCCAAAAGCAAACTGACGGCTACAACTAACCCCACAAATACGCACCGTGCCTTGGGAGCACACTTCATTGCATGGGACCCTTACAAACAGCACTGATCCCTGCACCTCCAGAGGCCTGGGCTCCCTATCCACTGTACACAACAGAACTGACCCCTGCCATTCCACATACTGTGTTCACCTACCCTGCTGCTGAAGCTGCAGCTGCGGCACGTCATGCTCCGATGCTCTGGTATCCTCCATCCGAAGTATCTCCATGAAGGTGGATGTCTTGTCAGTTTTGTTTAGTATTTAACTGCCCTTATCCAAGAATTCAGATTTCTCCATGGAGAAATTTTTGTTTTCAGGTTGGACTTGGACTTTACTGAAGGAGATTTTGGATAGCTGGCTCATTTTCACTCAACTTGGAGGGGGTGGAATGGTCACTAAGGACTGTAGAATTTAAGAACTTGACTAGCGAACGCTTTTTTTTCTATGTGAGGATCTGTTGACTGTATGGAATAGTAATTCTTGTTACACTCATTGTATGCTATGTGCCAATAACTTAAATACTGGCTGTCAGATTCTAACATATAAGCTGGTAGCACCTTTTTCATCCTCATTTAGTTGGTTATCCTGGAATGATAAAATGAGAGAATGAGATGTTAAAGGGTAATTTTGTTGTGTTGGCATGTAAAAATATTGGATGTCCCAGCTGGGGGTGGGGGGAGGAGGGAAGAACGTTGTTTTCCTGTCTTGCAGGTAGGATGTGACAATCTAATCCCATACTGTTTTAAGGAATAGCCTAATCTCATTTCTGGAAATAATCTAATCTCTTTTTGTTTTTGTGTGGCATGTGACTGTGGGGGAGTGGCCAGGGTTTGTGTCTTGTGTACATGACTGACTGATATAAATACCTGTATAAAGGGAGGACAGTTCCCTTGTTCAGGGAACCTTGCTTGACATACCCCGCAAGACTTACCAAGAGTGTTAAGTGTTCCTCCAAAAGCTTGCACTTGCCGAAATGAAGAATCACGGATATTCACAGAAATTGGTGTATTATAGTTGTATCAAGCATGTAAGAATCTCAAGAAGGGAACCTACCAGGGAGATAGAGATTTCTAAATGGGAATGGATGGAAGGATTATGAAGAGCAGACAGTAAAGTGCAGTTGAGGTGGAAATGAGATCGACCACGATCACATCACATGGTGAAGGAGGCTCGAGGAGCTGAATTGGAGTCATGCTTCTAGTTCTGATGCTCTGAGTTTACAATCTGCTTTGTACTCGATAGAACAAAAAATTAAAAGCTAAAAGCCTAGATCTAACCTGGCTACAACATTTTTGTGATGCTCCATGACAACATTACATAAGGCCTACATATAAAATGGTTGGACTGGGTTGTGGCTGCACTAGTTTAGACATCAAAAGGTTATAATTATTGGCCCCTCCGTTATTTTCAGCCTGGTCTGGCGAAGCAGAGTTATTTAAGGCTTGTTCTTCTATCACGTACAGCAAAAAATGTCTGAAGTCCTCTGTTTAGTACTCCAGGCAGTCCACACCATGACCTAGGTAATTGAGCAAATTTCAGGAATTGATGGAAGAAGCAAGGTTAATGGGATAGCATGTTTTTGGATCTCTTCTTTTCAATTAAAATGATCTAGTATGAACAGTCAGCAATCTTCATACTTTCAGTCTTTGCCCCATTTTGGACTGGACATTTATGGTTAGGAACTGGTTCCTGTCTGTTTAAGAAAACTTCCATCAACTAACATACCACCTAATTAAATCTATTTCTGATTCCCTCATTCCTTTCTGCTTGTTGGCATTGAATCAGTACCCTTGAAATGGCAGACAAGAAAATGACTTCAGTGCTTTATTTTACATTTTGGGGTTTGTGGATTATGTTTGCTGAAGGTGAAGTAAACATTATGTACTGTTTATGCACATTAACCCTGTGGGGAAGGGTGTGTGGTGGTATTCAATGGAAGATCCACAGAAACCCCAGAGAAGCGGCAATATTTTCCAAGCCAGTCAGTTTAAGTTTAGTAATAGGAAACTTTTCAGAAACTCTAATCCAGAACAAAATTAACAGGTACGTGAACAAATGTGGATTAATTAGGGAAATTTGTTTTAATAATCCCCACAGAGCCCTACAGCGTTTAAAAATAATTCCCAGTCACTCATTGACTTTTAAAAGAAACATGGCTGTGACAGGCATTGGCCAAGAATGGGTCCTTTGGGGACAAGTGGAGTGATAACTTTTGGGAATAATGAGACAAAGCAAAATGAAATAAAGGATAGAAATCTCAAGGGAGGTGTAAGAGAAGAAACGTGGACTTTATGGGCACACATCTAGGTGAATATATTGCAATTTGAGAAAGCAGTTTAAAAAGCCTTTGGGTTCCTGAATTTTACTGAAACTGAATGTTACAATAAATCTCTCTCAATTCCAGATGTGTCTCTGTAGAGGACCTTGAAGATGCAGAGGATGTTTACTAGAATGCTATCACAGTTTAAGAACATGTGGAGTAATTGAAGTTGGATTTTTGATTTTAGAGAAAGTTAAGGAAGTGATCAACTCATGAAGCATTTTGATAGAGTAAGCCGGAGAAACAGTTTTGCTGGCAGTAGACTCTGTGATAATTGGTGATGATTGGCAATAAAGGACAGATGTGAAATGTGAATTTTACTTGTGTGTTAGTTATGATCTTGAATGTGCTGCCTGAATTAATGAAAAAAGAATCAGTTTAAAATAGCTTTAAATTCAAATTCAATGCAGGATTGTGGGGAAAATGGCGTGGGACTAAGATTAATCAGTAGCTCTTTCAAAGAGCCTGCATTGGTGAAAGGGACCAAATGACAGCCATTTAAGTTTTAAAGTTCAGTGAAATTTTAAGTATAGGTCTACTCTGACAGTGAAAAGCTGTATGCAAGAACTTGTGTTAAAAAAAATTATTGCCTTTTTAAGCCATGTTGCTTAGTGTCTCTGTGGTACATTTTTTAAACTGAAGAGCAATAACCAGTACTGGTGGATTGAGATAAAACTAGTCTCCCATTTGTGAAGTTCTTTGGCATCTTCCCTGTCTGACCATTCTTCATTTGAGTAGGCGAAAGTGAGGACTGTAGCTGCTGGAGATTAGAGTCGAGAGCCTGGTGCTGGAAAAGCACAGCAGTCAGGCAGGGTCCAAGAAGCAGGAGAGTCAGCGTTTTGGGTAAAAGCCCTTCATCAGGAATTCTTCATTTTGAGCCCACACCAAGAGTGGTGATCAACTTTTTGACAACGAACTGAGAAACACAACTGAACCTGATCTATCCTTGTGTGAAACAGACATTTGCACACTTTCCAACAAGTCAGTGACTCCATGCTTCCCTCCCCTTTGTCTTTCTCTCTTTCCCTACACACTCTTGGATTCCCCCCCACCCCTCCAGTCAGTCGTCTTTGTCTCTCTGTCTATGCATTCTGATAGTCACTCTCTTCTTTGTGTCTCTCTCTCTCTCTCTCTCTCTACTTGTTCTGACAATCTGAATTCTACTCAAAACATGCTACAAAGGTGACTAATTAGGCAAAGTGAAATGATATTGTAATCCTGACTCAAAGTATTTAATACTGACACTGCCTAGTAAAAGTAGGAACTGCATAATGATACGTGCAATCTATTATCGCATAGACTTTGTCATGAAAGTCTATTCGCCAGAAACCTCATGGCTGAAAGCGAGTCTTTAATTAGACCAAGCCATTGTGTTCAGTTATTTGGAAGACGAGGTTCTTATTTTATCATACTGGAAAGAACTAAGCTCCCTGTGTACCCTGATTTAGTAATTCCCATACAAGGAATGAAAGTAATCTAGAACTCAAGCGCTGTTTAAAAGCACCTAGTTTGTTTGCCTACTTAATCTCCTTTTAAAGGTAAAAAATCTCACACCACCAGGTTATAGTCCAGCATGTTTAATTGGAAGCACTAGCTTTGAGCACTGCTCCTTCATCAGGTGGTTGGATGAAAGATCCAAAAGCTAGTGCTTCTAATTAAACTTGTTGGACTATAACCTGGTCTTATGTGATTTTTAACTTAGTACACCCCAGTCCAACACTGGCATTTCCAAATACTTTTAAAGGATTGTTCTTATGAATTCTCAGGCGGAATAAATATCACATCTTGCCTCAAGTCAGTACTCGTTCTAAGAGCTTGGCCTAATAATTTTTGGCATCTGTAGATATTGCAGTAGTCAGGTAATATGTCATCATATGATCATTCTGCAGATTGCACATACACACATGCCGTCATGCAGTGTGTGCGACGGTTTAGATAAAAGCCAATTTTAAATCTTAAGGAGACTAGGGACATTTTGTTGTTTGTGCCTGAAGAATTGTGAAGGAAATCTTTCACAAATACATTCCAAGGGCAATCCAGGAATTTTATTGGAACGCAGAAAAGGAATTTAATTCCCACTGTTTATCCGGAATGTTTTGTGTAGCTTGCTAATGGATATTTCAACTTTATTCATGCAA
Organism: Hemiscyllium ocellatum; assembly: GCF_020745735.1. Lineage (NCBI taxonomy): Eukaryota > Metazoa > Chordata > Chondrichthyes > Orectolobiformes > Hemiscylliidae > Hemiscyllium > Hemiscyllium ocellatum. The sequence goes on along the minus strand of NC_083430.1, from coordinate 9,840,338 downwards.
AGTATGCAGTTGAAATTTGTTAGGCATTTGTAATTGTGATTTGCAAACTTAAAATTGGGCGTAGCTTATTAGCTGTATTCCAAATCTGTTGAAAGGTTTTAGTCAGGCATTTCACAAGAGTTTTCAGTCCCCTCTACTTTGGCTAGCCAGTTAATTGAATGTCATGTCTACTGATTTTTTAAGGCCGAGCCAGTTTTCATGCAGATGATGATCCAAGAATACAGATTTCTCAAAGGGAATTTGTTGTGCACTCATTGTGTCCCTACCTCTGAGCCAGGAAGCCTGGATTCAAGTCCCACCTGCTCCATAGACGTGTAATAGCACCTCCGAACAGGTTGGTTAGAAGATGTTTACAGATTTCTCTATCTGTTGCTGTTACCACTGTTCAATACTGCCCATGATGGTTGAAGTATTCGGCTCAATTTCAGTGATCAGTACTCCTTTTGAATTCAGTTGCCCTTCCTTTGGATACTATTTACCCAGCTGTATCCCAGAAGCAGAACAGCTATTTAACATTATCTCTTCAAAGTGGGGGCCTGCATTTGAACTAACATATTTCATCCAACTGAGATAACTGACAGTTGGCCCAAAGATCTGAACTGTTAATTTTCATATTGGCAAATAAACACAATTATTTAATGCCAGTTGGAATAATTGTCTAATTATCAGTGAAAAAAATGTAACTGTGTTCCAGTAGCATGTGCCTATTTATTTTGCAGCCTAGTGGTTCACACCAGGGATTGAAGGAAACTTTACCTTTTTTGTTTTGTAAGTTCTGGCATATTTTGCCATCAAACTATTTTCGGCATGCTACTTGAGTCATAGTTGTTGCTTTCAATGATCAGAGCTTACATCACAGTTTAATGACTAGGTAGTTAACTTGTCAAAAAAATTATATGTTACACTTCTACTTCTGTAATTAAGCATTATAGTAAATGAAAAAGGGCAAAACAAGTCAGTGGGAATTAGGGGCAAAATCTCTCCATTGTATGGATTCTATGATTCTATAATGTGGAAGCAGGCCATTCAGTCCATCGAGACCATGCTGACCCTCTGAAGAGCATCCCACCCAGAACCACCTCCTTACTCTATCCTTGTAACCCTGTATTTCCCATGGCTAATCTACCTACCTACCCTGCACGTCTTTGGACTCCATTAGTTGGAGTCATCCAGGGCACATAGTAAATTGGTTGTTGGAAATCAGTCATTTCAGCTCCAGGACATCTTGCAGGAGTTCCTCAGGGTAATATTCTAGGCCTACCGTCTTCAGCTGCTTCATCAATGACCTTCCCTCCATCATAAGGTCAGAAGTGGGGATGTTCATCTATAGTTATACAATGTTCAACATCATTTTTGACAACTCTGTTGCTGAAGAAGTCCATGTTCAAATGCAGCAAAACCTTGATAAATAACCAGAGTTGGGCTGAAAAGTGGGATGTCACATTGCCTAGCATTTTTGTGGCATCAATGACCATTTCCAGTATGAGACAGTCTAATAATCATCCCTTGAAATTCAATGGCACTACCATCACTGAATCTCCCATTATCAATATCCAGGGGTTATCACTATCCAGAAACTGGCCTGAACTTGTCATGTAAGTACAGTGGCTACAAGAGGGGGTCAGACGTTAAGAATCCTGCAGTGAGTAACTCCCCTCTTGATTTGCCCACAGTCTGTCCATCCACCATTTACTTTGCACAAGTCAGGAGTGTGATGGAATACTGTCCATATAATCTGGATGAATGCAAAATAACAATGCTCAAGAAGCTTAACACCATCAGGACTTGCTTGATTTGCACCACACCTACAAATATTTACTCCATCTACCCAGAAGCATTCAGTGGCAGTAGTGTGTACAATTTACAAGATACACTGCAGAAATTCACCAAAGCTCCATGGACAGCACCTTCCAAAGCCATGATCACTTCTAGACGGACAAAAGCAACAGATACATGGAAATGCCAACATCTGCAAGTGCCCCTCCAAGCTGCTCACAATTTTGATTTGCATAAAAATGCCATTCAGTGTATTTGGGTCAAAATCTTGGCATTGGTTACCTAGAGGCATTGTGGGTCTGTCTGCAGCACATGGACTGCAACAGTAACTCACCACTACCTTAATAGGAACCAGGGATATGCAGTGAATGCTGGCCTGGTCAGCAAAATAGAACAAACTTAACTTGGAATAGTTTCAATAGAAGCTTGCACCCATAGTTGTGATTTACAAGGAAAACTCAAACTTCACTTTTTGATTGAGGAGTTTACAGATCAAACTCTGAATTCATAACATCATCATTATGTTGAGGCAAAATGTATTCGTAACAAATTGGTAGTGTTCAATGTTTTGTTTTCTTGTCCACAAAATAAATTAAATGCAATACAACATAAACTGTATTTGATATTCCAGATGTGTTGTAAAAAATCTATTTGTCATGGTACCAGTGATAATTATCCATTGTTATTTGATTAATTGTCAATTATATCAAAAATGTATAGAGAGTGAGTGACTAGGACCTGTTACAGCAAACGGTGATTCCATTTGTCAAAACTACTTAAGCACTGCATTTTATGTAAGAAGAAAAGTATCTTAATTCACTGAGCTGAGCATTAAACTTGGTTGGTACAATAATTTTAAAAAATGCATCAGAGGTGCTTAGCTTTAGTTTGTGTTTCAGGCTCTTTAGTTTTTCTCATAAAATTTAAGAATATTGGTGCAAAGTGTATTTTGAGTATTCTCTTTCTTGTCTTTCACTTTGTCCTACCAAGATAAAAATGCTAACTTTGCCTATTAAGTTGTTGGTCACTTCTATGCTGCCTTGTACATATTTAGTTCACATTTAATGAAGAAATCACATAGGACAAGAGTCATAGGGAGACTTTAAATTTCTGCAGTGAGCATGAAGATCATTTTCTTAATGTTGTGTTTATTTTGTGGACCCACTTCAGAAAACAGTTTTATAATATTGACTGCGGCATTTTGTGCTGTGGGATCCATATTTATTTTTGTGGGACAGATTCCGTGGCAAAGCAGCAGTAAATGCTGGTGCCTTGAGTATGCGTAGTTAAATTTAATTTGTGTATACTTAGTTCTGGCTGGCACAGTGGCTGCCAGGGAAATTTGCCAGCATAAAGGGAAGACATTGTTTATATTCCCACAGCATGAAAGCCCACTTTGAGAGTCAAGAACTACCAGAGACCATAATGCCTTAAAACAAAGTAGGGTACTGGATGGCAAGTAAATATGGTTTGACTGTTTTTTAGATCAGTATGAAAAGTTTTAAAAGTTAAAGTATCTATTGAGACCATCGGATTGGTTGTGCATTTGAGATGGTAGAGAAATATCAGGTGGTGTTCTTTTGAGCTGTTATGAGTTGAAGTGGACACTTTTTTTCAATGCCTGAGGAATCAAGAGTTGGATGAAGAAGGATGTGATGATGCCTCCTGAGTAATAAGCCTGGCTCAATGGTTGAGCTTTTATTTAACAATCTCCAAACCTGTGTAGGTGTTGAAAGATTCAAATTTTGTGGGAGAGCTGTTATTTGTAGTGTAGATAATGCACTTTAATCCAAGACCTCATGTCTTTTATCTGGATGTCTGTCTTAGTATGTGGAATTAAGGCTCAGTTATTCTGATGTTGCAAGTCAGTATTCTTCAGCTTAGCTAGCTGATGACCCTAGAACCAAGAGGCATAATATCAGGAAAAGAGGTGGGCCATTAAAGATTGAAAATGAGTTTCATCACTGAGGAGGGTAAATGTTTCAAAATCTCGATCACCACTTCATAGAATCATGAAGTAGAGACGGATCAGTGTTACTGCATGAAAAGAGGCCCTTTGACCCATTCTGTCCACGCCACTCATTAAAGTACCTATCTAGTCTGATTCCATTTCCCTGCATTTGGGCTCTGACCTTGTATGATGTGGCTTTTCATTTAATTACTACTTGAATGTTGCCTCTACCATCCTTTCAGGCAGTGAGTTCCAGATATCCACCACTCTGGTCAAAATAATATCCTCCATAAGTCTGCTGTAAATCTCCTACCAGTTACAGATAGTTCTCATATAAAATATGTTTCGGTAGCTCGATTTGGCTATAATATTCCTGAAGAATTAGGGAACGGTATTTTTGAGAACGCTTACCTCTTTTCGCAATAGTGCGATTCCAGCAGCGATCGTTTTGCGCACTTCATTCTGCGCATGCATTGATGTCAGCACTGAAGTCTCCACGCTGTTCTGCACATGTGCCGATGTCAGTTGCTGTCAGAGCATGCGAGAGGTACAGTACCAAATATTGAGCAGCTTCACCTCAAACATTCATTAGTTTAATGTTGATTGCTCTCCCTCTGAGGCAAGAATATTCTTGTATAATTCCTGTATAAGCCCTGTATAATTCCTGTCGGACGGCATTACTCTCATGCATGCCATTTGCCTTTCTAATCTGTTACTGTACCTACAAATCTCTCAATCTGAACTCACCCCAAAGAAACAGTCAAAAGACAATCAACCACAGCCATCTACTTCTGCAACCACAACTACACCTGAAGGTAGTGATGATGATGACGACCCTCTCTTCCTGCATTAACAATATTTTTTCAATGTAATGTGTTAAATTTACTTTTGTTTCATTAATAAATGATTTAAACCTTCATTCAGGCTGTGCTATATTTTGTGTTAAGCTTTTGGGTGATGTTTGAACAATCCTGAGTGATATTTTTAGGCCCTATTATTTATATTAAGTTATTTTCTATTAAGTGAGGTGTAGCTGGAATGCAACTATGGCATTCAAGGAGAATTAAGCGTACATTTAAAACTATGCCTCCTGAAAATCAGCCATGGAGTATATGTGCTCTTTGTAATTTTGTAGACCTCAACTGGTTTTCTTTGTTCCAAGGAAAACAATACATCGAAGCTCAATCATTCTGCATGTTCAAGACTGAAATTGGCAGTTTAAAGACAAATGACATCAACGGCCATGGCAGTAATGCAGGAATATGTCATTGAGGTAGATGATAAATCATCATCTAATTGAATGACTGCAGGTTGTACTAGTTGAGTGGCCTACCGCTGATCCTATATTCCTTTGTTCCTATTAGCTACATTCCCTCTAAGTTGTGTGATGGAACATACTGAAAGCAATTCCAATGTTCTGCGCATGGCGATTGGCTTTGGCATGCACATTGTGACATTGAGTTCCAGTTCTGGGTGTTTCTGCCATGCGTAGACTTTGGATGCCAGCCCAGCCAGGGAGAAAATGTGAGGGAACACTGCCACTAAGTATTGTCTTTTGAAATGTACTTTGATAACTGGAAGGTTATGGTGCCTGGTATGACTTGCAGGCTCTACCTGATTTAATGAATTAAATCTTGGTGACAGTTTCATCAGTTTCTCTTGTTACTGTTTTTGTGTGGCGTTAAGTTGTAATACAAACACTTGTACAAGCAGTGACATTCTATGCTTTGCAGAGTTGTATTATGTTTTCATCCTCTAATTGCATTAGTCAAACCTCACTTGCAAAATTTCAAAGCCATACACATATTTTGTACATCTTTCCATATCTTCAGACAGAACGATGGAAATTAACCTCTGACTCATTTGACAGCTGCATGAGTGGTTTCTTAAATTCTATAGTTGAAAGGCACGTTGAAGGACAGAATGAAGCTGTACAGATGTTTAAGGGTTAATCTCAAATCCCTGATGTATAGTTTAAACATTTTTCTAGTTGTCGCACTCCAGTGAAGATGGTAACTGCCTGAAACTTCTAAACTAAGTGCTGAGTGAAACTTTCCACTAGAAATGTAGTTTTTGTGCACATGGTGACCTTGGGCAGGAGTGAGTGTGATACTGTTGGAGATTATATCATGGTGCTACTTTCATGGCCTGGTTAGCAGAAACGGGAAATGACTCACCAGCATGTGTTGGATTTAGTGTGCAGCCACTGAGTAGTTTACTTTGAACGAAGAGCCAAGGAATTGCTGTTTCTGAAGCCAAAAGAGAAAAAGCACTTGAGCTATCATTTGCTTTTGTTTCTCCTGAATTTTGCAAGTTTTCATTATAACTTAAAAAGTAACTTGCCACAGTCCCATTTCAAACATACTTCAGATTAGTTTCTCTGTTAAGATTTCCGCAAATACTTTACTGATATTACTTGATGCTTTAATATTCAAGTCACTTTGTATATGGATCTTGTTTCCCAAATGTTGTAGCTTGCCGCTGTAACTCTTGACTTCGAATACAAAACACATGTTGTGCAAGATATTCCTGTATGGTAATTATTTTGTATGGAATTATGTTTGCAATCGGTGTCCAGCGTCGTCTTCTAGCTTGAACTTCTAATTGTTACAAGAAAAACTTGTATAAAAGTGCAAAAACACTGTTTCGTGCTGTATTGATTGGGAAAGGAGAGAGTTTCTTATTTGGTACATGAAAAGGCTATATCCTACTTCAGTTTTTTCAAAACTTGACTGTTGCTCTCACTCCTTTAACCAATTGCCCTTCCTTCTTGAAAACAGAACACAGGTTGACTGTCCCTATTTAAAAACCATCCAAGCACTTGTGTTTATTGATTAATTGATCCTTTTTGAGTAGGTTGTGGAGTCAAGCTTATTTTGCACAGATTAATAAGGTACCTTGCAACATTCCCTCTAATTTGCACAACTACATGGCAGTCCTAGGAGCTTCCACACATGCTGTGAGCTAGTTAGCCCTTTTAAATTACCGCAGTTAAAAATGGTTGCATGCTTAAATACATTTTCTGCTCACTCCAAATGAAAGTAGGAAGAATGATCATCACAGGCCCAGGTTTTGCTGATTTGTCTAGTTTCTGGTTTGTGTTCTGGTTCCTATAACTTTATTTTTGGGTAGTTGTTAGTGTACATCCTTGCTTACATTCTGTTGTTGCATAACTGTTGTTCAACAGTATTTGAACTTCAGTATTGCAGGAGTTTGGAAAACTCTTCAAATTCATTTGGCTGTCTAGAAGTAAAGACTTAATGAGATCATTCAGGGGAATTTTAATTATAATAATTTTCATATCAAATCATAATGTTCATGCCAAAAAGCTTAGATTTGATTAGATTCCCTGCAGTATGGAAACAGGCCCTTCGGCCCAACTAGTCCAAACCAATCCTCCGAAGAGTAACCCACTAGATCCATTCCCCTATCCTATATTTATCCCTGACTAATGCATCTAACATTATGGGCAATTTAGCATGGTAACTTCACCTTGCCTTCACATCTTTGGATTGTAGGAGGAATCCCATGCAGACACTGGGAGAATGTCCACATAGACAGCCACTTGAGGTTGGAATTGAACCTGGGTCCCTGGCGCTGTGAGGCAGCAGTGCTAACCACTGACCCCCCCGTGCCACCCTTACTTTGCAGTTTACAAACCGAAAAGGCAGAAGAAACTCAGCAGGTCTGGCAGCATCTGTGGAGAGTCATATTGGACTCAAAACGTTAATTCTGTTACTCTCCACAAATGCTGCCAGGCCTCCTGAGTTTCTCCATCATTTTGTTTGTTTATCTTCCATGATCTTGTATTTAGTTTTCACTTTACAGTTTAATCTTTATATTATTTTTAACAGTACTTATTGCTGCATGAAGGTTTCACATTGAGAATGTGACCTTAATTGGATAAGTCCTGCTAGTCTACATGTGTGATTGCATAGATGTTCTGATTGACAAGCCAGATGGTTACCAGTGCAATATCAAAGCCACAGTTAGTCACTGTGAAGTAAAACGGGGTAATACCCCGATTCCAATTAAACATGTACATTAGAGCTATGATTTTTGTCTTTGAATATATAACTTGGAACATTTTTCAGTAACTCCAGGATCCATTTTGGAATCAAAATATCAGGCAATAAAAATGTCCAGTCATGCTGCCTTTTGGAGGGGAAAAATAATTGTATCTTTCTAAATATAGTCATCAAGTGTTGACAAATAGAACATCATTTTGAATATGAAGTGTCTGTATCAGACACTTACGTTCAGGAGTTAGATTGCCAATTGCAAAATAACATTGCTTTTTTTTGGTCCACTCTATTCTAAGCATTTACCTAAATATAACAAAACCAAAGTGGAATACCTTACTGTACTGTTTTGACATTGTTTGATGGTGACAATCCTCAGCTTTTTTTTAGAATGAGGATGGAAATTGGTGTTTGAAGCAATCTTGTGCCACCTATCATGTTGGCACCTAGATTAACAGGGCACAAGCTCATTCTGCAATGATTGTACTTGTTTAAAAAAAATTGAAGGGAATTGGTAACACTGAGGTGGCATTTTAAAAAATATTCTTGCACTAAGGCTTAATTTAACTTTCATTCTCAATTATTTAATAAATTGAGCCAGTCATAGTGGCCATAACACACAACCAAATTTAAATTGTACTAGAAGTTACCAACTGAAACAAATTTGTACTGTTTCAGTTGGGGGATTTGTGCAAATGTTTAAGGGAGAGTCAATGTTGGATTTCTTTCCAGCTTTCAAATCAATCCATGCTCTCCAGTTAGTAGTGAGTTGGCAGTCTATAAAAGGAAACAATATCCTTTTAAGGTCATCTGTTCTGCTGAGAGAGAGTTTTTGCAATCATCTTTTCACAGCAGTGCTGTTTTGAACAGCATCAATAGAAACTGGAAGCAGACATGCATTTGCTGACCAAATTGGCCTTCACCCCTAGCCACTGATGCTGCAAAAGTTGTGAATCGCTTCTACAATAGGAAATCACAAGAACAAAACATGTAGTCTTCGCAGCACCAGCCACGCAGAACTGTATTGCAGAATGTTTTGAAAATGTAGAAGGCAGCTACCTTTTTTCCCTTTGAACATTCTGATGAAGGGTCAGTGGACCTGAAAAGTTAGATGCTGCTGGACCTGCTGAGTTTCTCTAGTAATTTCTGGTCTTAGTTGCCAAAATTATCTATCTGCATTGTGGTCATGTTGGTCATAGTAAAAGATTGCCCTGTGGTCAGATATGACATTTGTTATAATGTTAATTTTGACAGCATAATTCTTTTGAAATTTTAGAATTTTCCAGTAATGCATTTAATCTTGGGCTGGATCTATAATAGTGTGGCAAATTATCCATTGAACTTTACATACTTTGCTATGTAAACTAAGTAAATATACAAAGCATGTTACAAGGATGCCTCTGTCCCTTTAAATAGCTCAAACTGAATGTATAACTGCATCAGTGTTGGTAATGGTTGAAGCTATTAATTTGTGATCTGGTTCATAGAACTAAGTTTTAAATAAACTTAAGATATGGCTTCCTGAGTTTGTTTGTAATAAAAGGTTTTGCCGGCAGGCTCTTCTTTAGTACTTGCAGTTCAGGGCAAAACTTCTTACAGTATGGCGTGTATAGAGATGGCCTACGGGTCTAATTCATGCTTTTGATGATTGTGGTTTTTGTTGAGCTGGAACTCTAGAGGTTCTGCCAGTTTCTCCATTTGGCAGCAGAAATAACAATACCTATTTCTATGTCTGCCTTCATCTTTTTATTAATACCCTCGTTCAAGCTTCTGAATTGCTTCCAGACTTATTCTTGTGCTGTCTGTCTTGTTTCCCGCCCTCTATATCTTGTATAAACTTGAACTCATCTATTGTTCTGCCACTTCTTTCCTCACCTGTACAAAGACCTGCATTTCCAGCATGATCTTCTCACTATCATTTATTAGGTCCTGGTTCACCAATGTCAAAAATGGAATAATTCTCATTCTGGTATTCAGATGCCTCCATGCAATTGCTCTCCCTGATGTAACCTCCTTCATCTCTACAATCCTTTTAAAGCTCACATTTCTTAATGCTCCTCTTAAGACTTTCCTTAGAACTTACCTGTTTCTCCATTTTTAATCGCCCTTGTTATGGACCAGACCAGACCCCCTCAAAATATGAAGAAGGTAGATTTCTTTGTTTTAAAACAGGGAAATGTGAAGTGCTGTGTTCCAAATGCAATTTGAATGGTCAACTTCTCAACTTACTACTTTAGCAAATTACAATTTATTCAAACACTTTTTTTCTATTGTTGCATTTTAACTAAAGAAGGAATTGGCATAACTTTTGGAAAACTTAACAGTTTTCTATTGCTCTGTATCTATTGCTCTGCTAACTAACTGTTCCAATATAGTAACATTCCATAAACACACCCTTGACAAAAAGCAAATTTGGAACACCGATTGTCTCCCATGCAACTTCCATAGCAGGCAGGGAAGCCCAGCTTTCAGCTGTATCTGCGAGAGGGAAAAATAGCTTCCACTTTGAGACCCCAATAGTAACTGCTGAATGTTAAAACTAAAAAATCTGGTTCTGTGGATAGGAGCTTTACCACAATTATTCACCTTTCTATTGTTCCAACCCTTTTTAAAACAAAAGCACACCCAAGTCTTCACAAGTTGTTTTACCTTCACATAGACTAGTCGATACCTGGCCCTCAATCTCTCTAAAAGAAACCAGGACAAAGATCAGCTCCTAAAGTCACAAATCATTACACCCTCCCAGTATCTCCTTTTGCTTAGGCATTTTAAAAATCTAATTTATATTTGTGTGAGCTTCTGTGGAATGTTTTCCCACATTGAAAATCCCATACAAGTGGATACCTTCTTGATGTGAGTTGAGATGGCTGGTCAGTGAGTAGAGCATTTTTTATATATATAATCTTTTAAGTAAATGTGTTAACTGGGCAATGTTAAAAGAGGTGTTGGTGTGAAATTTGTTAATACCTACCATTAGTCTTACTATAATATTTTAATTTTTCCTTTAATTGAACGGATATTTTTTGAGTGTGTATATATATCTATCTGCTCTTAATCTGATCCTAACCTGTTGTAATTATCTGTTCTGTATTTTTATGTATCCCGTGATTTTTCTGGTATGTAGAAATAATGATTACTCTTCAAATGATCACATCTTGAAGGCTGTTCACCAGTAAATCGAAAGGTACAATGTGGGACCTGCTTTTTCAGCGTGCTGATCTAACCACTGCCCCTTGACATTCAATGGTCTTAGCATCACTGAGTCCCCCACTATCAGCATCCTTGGGGTTACCATTGATCGGAATCTAATCCGGACTCGGCATAGAAGTACAGTGGCTACAATAGCATGTTAGACGTTAGGAAAACTGCATTGAGTAACTCACCACCTGACTCCTCAAACCTGTCCGTCATCTACAAGACACAAGTCAGGAGTGTGATGGAGTACTCCCCACTTGCCTGGATAAGTGCAGCTCCAAAAGCACTGGAAGCTTGACATCATCCAAACAATGCAGCCACTAGATTGGCACCGCATCCTCAAGCATCCACTCTCTCACCAACAACACTCATTTGTACCGTCTCCAAAGATCCTTAGACAGCACCTTCCAAACACACAACCACTTTCATCTAGAAGGATAAGGGCAGCTGATAGAACAACAGCACCTACAAGCTCTCCTCCAAGCCACTTACTATTTTAACTTGGAAATATATTGCCTTTCCTTTACTGTCTGAGTCAAAATTCTGGAATTTCCTCCCTATGGTGATTGGAATCAGGTGGACTTTGTTGACTACGATGTTCTTGTTTGGCCAGGGTTAATAATCCCAATCAGAAAACCCTCACCAACTAATATGAACAGGGGATTTAAAATCTTCAGTTCAGAGGACTCACTTTGAGCTGGCTGGCCACATGTAAATAAAGGGTGACTTGGTGATGGGATATGGGCCTCTGTACAGTTATTTTGCTCCCTGATGGCAGTGTGGCTCAACATATATCATTTGGAGTGCAGTGGTCCAAGAGAGCAGCTCACCAGCATCTTCTCAAGGGCAACTAGGACGGGCAATAAATGCTGGTGAGCTGGGGATACCTACATCCCACAATACAAAAAAAATGTTGTAAATGTGGAATGTCTGTATACTTTGTGGAGCAGTTTAACAAAGTCTGGATAACTGTTAAATTTGGGTTTAGATTCTCTTAAATTATCTGGTGGTAGTTTACATTTTTGATACTATGTTGGCAATAATGCTAGAATAAGCAGCTGTTGCATTCATCTTGCAGTTCATTAAATGTTTAGAGCTTTTAAAGGACATGGTAGAACGGCATAACATGTTTTGAGAGCATAAAGACTGTTACATGATTCTTGCATGAAGTACTTCAAAAATGGAATTTGTTACACTGGTTACTGTTCTTGAAATAGTAATGACTGGTAACAAATTTTGATTTTTTTTGGATTGTATATGCCACTGGTAAAGCAATATTTGTTACCCTGAGAAAACTACTGGACTTGACTACATAATATGGCACTGTAGTGGCAGTGTACTTCCCTGAAGGGCATTTGTCAACTAGTTCCGGTTTTAGAGACCTAGAGGTCTACAGCACTGAAAAGGATTTACAAAAATACTGCAATTTTCATGAACAAAAATGGAAATTACTGAAAAAGCTCAGCAAGTCTGGCAGCATCTATGAAGAGAAATCAAAGTTAATGTTTCTGGTCTGGTTGAGAAGGTGTACAAAGTATCAACAGGTAGGAAAAGAGTTAGGTTTTGAGTTTTGTGAAGCAAAGATTCAGCTAAGCATGACTCAGAGCAGATAAGAACTTGCAGGAAACAGTGAGGTGCTGGAGATAAGGGTTCTGGGTTAACAAGGTGGAAAAGCATTCATTATGTAAAGCCATTTAACGAGATGACGAAGTATTCATTATGTGAAGCCAGTTATTCATTGTGTAACAGCAGATGGCTTAATCTTTACAGTTGATGCTTGCTGATTGTAACGGTCAGCCAATCAATATGTATGCTACCTTATCTGGATGCTCCTCCCTGCAAAAGACTATATAATTCATCTAAGAAACTGCTGTTCAAGTAAAGACCACAAACTCATGTCTCTGTGCACATGGGCGAGTGTTCTCTCTCCCTCCAGGGCCCGAAATACAGATGGAGGAAGTAAAACTATACTGTGTTTCTGACCATTTTACTTTGAGGCAGGAATGGGATACCACTGTGACCTTTCCTCAGTACAGATGCTAACTTTAACAAATTCCATGAAAAGCAGTCATTCCTTTTCCCTTGGTGAATATCTTCATGCAGCAGGTTTTGATTATGGTGAATCTCAGGATTTGATCAGAGAATAACCAAATTAGATGTGGACAAATTGCTAGCTGGATAAAAGTCTAGGAGGATGTGGGGAGAACAAACACATAACGAAACTAATTTGATGTGCTTGTCATTTCACAAATAAATAGTGCACAAGATAACTTTGTGGGTGTGATACGGTGTTGTGCATCCTAGCTTTCATGTTGCATCCTGTCTTTCATGTTGCATCCTGTCATGTTGGTTCCCTACACGTGTACTAGGGCTATAGTGGGATGGAACCTGTATTTGGCTAGCTGTTGCTCCACATGTACAAGGCTTTTTATTTGTGATTTTTGAGAAGGTTTGTAGCTCTGGTTGAGGTTCAGGTTGTAAGTTTGCTCGCTGAGCTGGAAAGTTTGTTTTTAGACGTTAGGTGCTAGGTTGCATCATCAGCTTCCAGTGAAGAGCTGGTGTTATGTCCCACTTTCTATTTGTATCTTGATCTGTTGAGGTGGGTAATATAATTTCTGATTATTTTTCTCAGAGGTTGGTAAACGGGGTTCAAATCAATGTATTTATTGATGGAGTTCCAGTTTGAATGTCAAGCCTCTAGGTATTTTCATGCGTATCTTTGTCTAGCCTGTTCTAGGATGGATGTCGAAATGGTGTCCTCCTTTGCCTTTACGTAAGGATACTAGTGATAGTGGGTCATATCTTTTGGTGGCTAGTTGGTGTTCGTGTATTCTGCTGGCTAGTCTTCTGTCTGATGTGGTGTTTGTTACAGTCCTCGCGTGGTATTTTGTAAATGACATTTGTTTTGCTGGTTGTTGGTATAGGGTTATTTAGGTTCATCAGTAGTTGTTTCTGTATGTTGGTAGGTTTGTGGGCTATCTTGATGCTAAGGGGTCGGAGTAGTCTGATTGCCATACATCAAAGACATCCCTGAAATGACTGTGGCTAGAGATTCTGGGCGCATTGTGCCTGCTTGTTTGGGTTTATTGTTTAGGAATCGGTGGACTGTGTTTATTGGGTACCCATTCTTTTTGAATATGCTGTGTAGGTATTTTTCTTCTGCTTTAGTTCCTGGGTGCTGGAGTGCGTTTGTAGCCTCTTTTAATGTCTTGATGCAGCTCCGTTTGTGGATATTGGGGTGATTGCTTCAGTAGTTTAAGTATCTGGTCTGTGTGTGTTGCTTTCCTGTAGTCGCTGGTCTGCAATTCTCCATTAACTGTTCATTCCACTGTGACATCCAGGAAGGAGGATGTTGTTCTCCTACTCTTTTTTTTGTGTGTGCGTGAATTTTATGCCAGTAAGCGTTTTGTTAATGATTTTGTGGGTTCCTGTAATTTGTTCTCTAAAGTATCACCCACGTAGCGCATCCAAAGTTTTGGTTGAATCGTGGGGAGGGCTGTTCGTTCGATTCTCTGCATTAGTTTCTGCTAGGAACCCTGATATTAATGATCTCATGGGTGTTCCATTGATTTGTTTGTTGGTCTTATCATAGAATGTGAAGTGGGTATTGAGGCACAGGTCTGCTTGCTTGAGGATGTTGTCCTTGCTGATGAGGTTGGTGCTGTCTGATGTTTGTGTCCTTGGTTCTCTAGTAGCACAGTCAGTGTTTCTTTGGCCAGGCTGATGTTTTTAGGGCTGTCACATCAAAAGAGACCATTATTTCATCGTCTTCTGTCTTAGTGTCTTTGGTGTTCAGGAGTTTTTGGGTGGAGTGAATGGAATGGCATGAGTCTTTTATTAGGAATTTCAGTTTTCGGTGGAGTTTCTTTGCCGGTGTGTATGTCGGTGTTCCTGGTAGTGAGACTATGGGTCAGAGGGGTACAGCTGTTTTCTGTATTTGAGGTAGTCCATAAAAGTGAGGTTTCATATTTTTTTGGAAATCTGGTTTATGAAGTTTCTTCAATGAGGTTGTGACCTGGCTTTCTAGATGTGGAGTCAGGAGTTTCACCATCGGCTGTATCTGAGGCACTGTTGCCATCACAAAACGGAACAAATTAGAGGAAACCTACAACAGCATCAACAATATCCTTACTGGCGCAAAATTCACAGAAGAGTAATAGAACAACAACACTCTCTCCTTCCTGGATGTCACAGTGGAGCGAACAGTTAATGGAGAACTGCAGACCAGTATCTACCGGAAAACAATACACAGATCAGATACTTAACTACACAAGCAATCACCCCACTACCCTCATATGGAGCTGCATCAGGACATTATTTAAACAGGTCACAACACACTGTAGCACCCAGGAACTACGAGCCGCAGAAGAAAAATACCTACACAGGGTCTTCAAAAAGAATGGTACCCAATAAACACAGTCCACTGATTCCTAAACAACAAACCCAAACAAGCAGCCACGATGGGCCCAGAAACTTTTGCCAGATTGCCATACAAAAACATCTCTGAAATGACTATCAGACTACTCTACTCTGACCCCTTGGCATCATGGTCATCCACAAACCTACCAACACACTGAAACAACTATTGATCAACCCTTTGTCGGCAACCAGCAAAACAAATGTCATTTACAAATTGGCACGCAAGGACTGTAACAAACAGTACATCGGACAGACAGGCAGAAAACTAGTCACCAGGATACACAAACACCAACTAGCCACCAAAAGACATGAACCACTCTAACTAGTATCCTTGCATACTGATGAAGAAGGACCCCACTTTGACTGGGATAATACATCCGTCCTAGGACAGGCAAGACAGAGACACGCACAGGATTACCTAGAGACCTGGCATTCAAGCTGGAATGCCATTAATAAATACATTGATTTGGACCCTATTTACCAACCACTGAGAAACAGAATCAGAAATGATATCACCCACCTTAAGGGATCAAGACACACAAATAGAAACTAGGACATAACACCAGTGTTTCACTGGAAGCTCACTGATGATCCCTAGCATAGCAACGAAACGTCTGAAAACAAACCTTCCAGCTCAGTGAGCAAACTTACAACCTGAACGCCTTTTATGCTTGAGAGTGGGAACCACCCCTGCTATTTTTGGTGCAACACCTAGGATGATTCTGAGATCCTGTAAACAGTTCTTTAAATCTCCAGAGTTCAGCGGGCTTGTGGTGTAGGGACTAGTGAGGTCAGAACTCCCAGGTACTAACTAATTACAGTGTAATAATGCTCTGCTATAATGCGTGTTTCATTAACAAATTGGTGGCACTGTTTCTAAAGCGCAAACTTTTAAAATGTGTGTTGGCTATAATGTGATTACAATACATCGCCAACACTGTAAACGCTGTTTCTATAGTGCAATTTTTCTATAATGCAGGGTCGCATAAGAACACAACCATTGCATTATAGAAGAACTACCTGCATAGTGAATTTAGTTCATCACAATCTGACCATGAGGCCTGTGGGGCAGCAGGGCAAAGCTATTGCTACAAAGCTGTTTGCAAACATATGGTAACGAGTGAGTGATTGGGATGAAGTGAAGGTTCATAAAAAGTGCCACTGAGTGAGTGCATGGTAGGGGGTGTTTGGGGGTGGCAGACCTAGCATAAAATGCATTCAGGAAGTGAGATGTCTTTGAAAATATGGTTTTGAAACAATAGTAGGCATTTGGCCTGTTGCCTGCTTTGCCAGTCAATACGATTGTGAACTCAAATCCATATTGTTGCCTACCCTGATAATCTTTTGAACCCTTGATTAACAAGAATCTATCTTCCAAGGTCTTTGTTTTCACCTTTTTGCTTCCTTTTCTGGAAAAGAATTTAAAGACTCTGCCAGGGTTAAAAGACTTGAGCTATAGGGAGTGTTGAATAAGCAAGGGCTGTTTTTCCCTGGAGCATTAGAGACTGAGGGATGATCTTTATAGAGGTTTATAAAATCATGAGGTCGGGGAGTCCAGAACTAGAGGGCATAGGTTTAGGGTGAGGGGGGAAAGATATAAAAGAAACCTAAGGGACGACTTTTTCATGCAGAGGGTGGTACGTGTATGGAATGAGCTGTGAGAGGAACTGGTGGAGGCTGGTACAATTGAACATTTCACAAGCATCTGGATGGTTATATGAATAGGAAGAGTTTGGAGGGATATGGGCCAGGTGCTGGCAGGTGGGACTAGATTGGGTTGGGATATCTGGTCGGCATGGACCACTTGGACCGAAGGGTCTGTTTCTCTGCTGTACATCGGAGTCTGACTCTGACTCATTATTTATTGAAAAAAATGTTTGTTTTAAATGGGTGTCTGCTGATTGTTAAACAGTGACCTCTTGTTCTAGATTTTCCCGTAAGATATTTATCTTTCCCACATGAATCCTGTCAAGTCTGCTCGGGATCTTATGTTCAAATCAGTTGGTCTTAGACTTCTAAACTCCAGCAGATACAAATCTATCCTATCCAACCTTTCATCATTTGACACAACCACCACCCACCCATTCCATGTATTAGTCTAGTAAACCAACTTTGAACTGCTTCCAATGCATTTCCATCCATCCTTAAATAAGATAACAAATACTGTGCATAGTACTTTAGATGTGGTCTCATTGGTGCTCTGTATAACTGAAACATTATCTCCCTGCTTTTCTATTCCGTTTCCCTTGTGATAAGTGATAACATTGTCAGTTTTTCTAATTGCTTGCTGTGTTAGAGCGGCACGGTGGCTCAGCAGTTAGCACTGCTGCCTCACAGCACCAGGGTCCCAGGTTCAATTCCAACCTTGGGCAACTGTCTGTGTCTCCCCTTGTCTGCGTGGGATTCCTCTGGGTGCTCCGGTTTCCTCCCACAGTCCACAGATGTGCAGGTCAGGTGATTTGGCCATGCTAAATTGTTCGTATTGTTAGTTGCATCAGTCAGAGGGAAATGGGTCTGGGTGGGTTACTCTTCAGAGGGTCAGTGTGGACTTGGGCTGAAGGGCCTGTTTCCACACTGTAGGGAATCTAATCTAATCTTCATACTAATCTTTTCTGATTAAGCCGAAAGCAACCAAATTCTTCTACTTTGCAGAGCTCTGCAATCGCTTGCGATTTAAATGTTTTTTTTAAATAAAAGGGGGCAATTGCACATGTTTGTCCGCCCATTTTTTTTGTATCCTCCTTGTTCCCTTCACAACTTGACTTTCCTACTTTAAAATAAACTTGCGGATGGTAGACATCTGAAACAAAAACAGGAGAAACTTGGAGAGTCTGGCAATGTCAATGGAGAGAAATGAATTAATGTTTCGTTAGAATTGAAAGCACCTGGGAAATGGTATTTATACTGATGCCAAGCTGTAGAGGTAGAGTACTAAATCGAATAGATGGAGATAGATAGTACCCAGAGAGAGAAAGGGAGGAGAAGCAGACAGCAATTGCAGATGATAAGCTGGCAAAGAATTAAA
Source organism: Hemiscyllium ocellatum (assembly GCF_020745735.1). Lineage (NCBI taxonomy): Eukaryota > Metazoa > Chordata > Chondrichthyes > Orectolobiformes > Hemiscylliidae > Hemiscyllium > Hemiscyllium ocellatum. The sequence continues at coordinate 9,821,950 of NC_083430.1, read as the reverse complement.
TCCTAAATCGGTGAGAGTGAAAAGTGATTAGTTGAAAATGTAAACTGATGAAACATTAATTATTTTTCTCCTCATAATGCTGTCAGACCTGCCAAGCTTTTCCTACATTTTCTCTTTTTGTTTCTCTCCATGCCAATATATGACTATAGTATGCCAGGACTTTTAAGTATGTTACATCCACTAGTTTCCTTTTATCCACAGCATGTTACCTCTTCAAAAAATCAATAGATGGGTCAAATGTAAATTCCTTTTTACAAAACCTTGCTCTTAGCCACGCAGTCTGCTAAAATTTCTCTAATGGTTTCTAACATTTTCCCTCTGACTGATGTTAAGCTAACTAGCCTGTAGTTTCCTGCCTTGCCTCCTTTTTGCAAAACAGAATTACATTTGCAATCAGGGCAGATAGGGCAGTGAAGGAGGCTTTTGGCACACAGGCCTTCATCAGTCAGGGCGCTGACTATAGAAGTTGGAAATTATACTGCAGTTGTACAGGTCATTGCTGAAGCTGCACTTTGAGTATCGTGTTCAGTTTTGGTCACCTTACTATACGAAGGATGTTGTTAAACTGGAAGAAGTGGAGAATAAATTTATAAGGATGTTGCCAGGACTTCCAGGGCTGAGTTATAGGGAGAAGTTGGACAAGCTAGGATTTTTTTCTTTAGACTGTAGGAGACTGAGGGGGGTATCCTATAGAGATGTATAAGATCATGAGAGGAATGGGTAGGGTGAATACACTCAGTCTTTTTCCCAGGGTTGGGGAATTGAGGACTAGAGGGCATCAATGTAAGGTTAGAGGGGAAAGAATAAAAGGGAGTGTGGCGGGCAACTTTTTTTTTTACAGAGAAAATGGTCCACATGTGGAATAAGCTGCAGGCAGAAGTCGTTGAGGCAGGTACATTAACGACATTTAAAAGGCATTTGGACAAATACATGGATAGGAAAGATTTAGAAGGATATGGGTCATGTGCAGGGAAATAGGGTTAGAGTGAATGGGCATTTTGGCTGACTTGGGCCAAAGTGCCTGTCTCCGTGCTATAAGACTGTATACTACTTACAATTCCAGTGGGACTTCCCAAATCAAGAAAAATTCAGAATTTGGGAAAACTTGGAAAATTGAAATCAATGCATCAACTATCTCACTGGCCTCTAAGGTAAAGTCTTCAGGATCCGTGCACTTGTCATCCTGCAGCTCCAGCATATTTATTCTCAAACACATCTGGTGATTGATTTTCCTGAGTTCTTCCCTCTCACTCCCTGATTTATCACTACTTTTGTGAGATTTCTTGTTTACTCTTTAGTGAAGATTGATATAAATTAACTGTTGTAATAATTTCATTACTTTTATGTTCATTCTTCAGTCTGACTTTTGATAGGACCAATGCCATTTTGTTAAGTCTTTACTAAATGTTCATAGAAAGACTGAGTATCTGTTTTTATTTTTCTGGCTAACTTTCTCTCATATTCTAATTACTTTGTTACTTTGTGATGTAATTAACTTTGTTTTCTGCTTATTCTTTGGTGTTTTAAGAAAAATCTGATCTGCTGACTTGGTACCTGTCTTTGCACAATTTTAAAAAAAGTTTGATGCTTAAGTGTTTAATGTTCCCATGGATGGTGAATCTGTCATTAGGAACTTTTCTCTCACATTGCAGTATACTGTATGTTATGAAGTATCCCCTTAAATATCTGTCACTGCATCTGAATTGACCTATCTTTAATATAATTTGCTAGTTAACTTCAGCCAGCTCTACTTCCATCCCCTCATGATTGATCTTATTGAAATTTTAAAAAATAATCTTTTGACTTTGAGGGAAAGAAGTGTGAGACAATGATATTTTATTATAGTCTCTGCTATATAAGGACAACTTCATTGAGATCATTGACTCTGTCTCATTGTACTATTTCAAGCCCGGTATAGCTTGTTCTCTGGTCATCATCTAAGAAACAATTCTGAAAATGTTCTATGAACTCATTTAGGCTACCTTTTACTTACCTGAATTTTCCGTTCAATATGTTGATTGAAATTTCCCATGATTATTAGTGTGCCTTTCTGAAATTTCTTTCATTTGCTCATAGAATGAGTTTTGTTGCCTGGGTCAGTATTTATTGTCCATCCCTAGTTGTCCTTGAGAAAATGGTGGTGTGAATTTTTGTATTATATAATAAGCAATCTTGAAAAATTTGGCAGCATCTGTGGAAAAAGAAACCGATTTTAATGTCTTCAGTCCAATATGACTGCCTTTTATGCCGACCTTACTGTTTGACTGCTGTTATGGGGCCTGAACATAACTCCAAGTGGCAACTTTGCAAAATATTTTCTCAACCTGAATTTGGCTGTCCATGAATTTATAAAATTTTACTAAATTTTTTTTAAACATTTCCATTTCTATGTATTAGACAGTCAGTTCTGATTTAACACAATAGTTCCGTCCTTGCGTAATCTTTCGATATAAGAAAATCATGCAAAAGCAGAGCCATTTAAACTAATGGGATTGGAAATGCATTATAGTCAATACAGGTAAGGAACGTTTGCATTCTACAAACAAATGTCGAAATTCTTCAATCGCATTAAAGCCAATTCGTGTTGAAGAAGCACTCATTAGAGCAGAACCGACTGTATGTTGATCTGTAAATCAAAAGTAAAAAATGAGGTCTGCAGATGCTGGAGATCACAGCTGCAAATGTGTTGCTGGTCAAAGCACAGCAGGTTAGGCAGCATCTCAGGAATAGAGAATTCGACGTTTCGAGCATAAGCCCTTCATCAACCTACTGCGAATCCTCTTACAAGGATGCCTTCCTTGAAGAAGCTCTCTTCCTCCCTCTACAAGGATTTCAGTGAGTCCCTCTCTCACTGCACCCCCCAGGTCATCTCCTCTGCACAGAAGCTCTTCAGCCACGTTCTACACGACGGCTGGAGGAGGAGCGCCTCATCTTCCGCCTGGGAACCCTCCAACCACAAGGTATGAATTCAGATTTCTCCAGCTTCCTCATTTCCCCTCCCCCCACCTTGTCCCTCAACTCAGCACCGCCCTCCTAACCTGCAATCCTCTTCCTGACCTCTCCGCCCCCACTCCACTCCGGCCTATCACCCTCACCTTGACCTCCTTCCACCTATCCCACCTCCATCGCCCCTCCCCCTAGTCCCTCCTCCCTACCTTTTATCTCAGCCGGCTTGGCTCTCTCTCTCTTATTCCTGATGAAGGGCTTATGCTCGAAACGTCGAATTCTCTATTCCTGAGATGCTGCCTAACCTGCTGTGCTTTGACCAGCAACACATTTGCAGCTGTGATCTCCAGCATCTGCAGACCTCATTTTTTACTCGAAGATTTTAACCTACTGCGAATCCTCTTACAAGGATGCCTTCCTTGAAGAAGCTCTCTTCCTCCCTCTACAAGGATTTCAGTGAGTCCCTCTCTCACTGCACCCCCCAGGTCATCTCCTCTGCACAGAAGCTCTTCAGCCACGTTCTACACGACGGCTGGAGGAGGAGCGCCTCATCTTCCGCCTGGGAACCCTCCAACCACAAGGTATGAATTCAGATTTCTCCAGCTTCCTCATTTCCCCTCCCCCCACCTTGTCTCAGTCGGTTCCCTCAACTCAGCACCGCCCTCCTAACCTGCAATCCTCTTCCTGACCTCTCCGCCCCCACTCCACTCCGGCCTATCACCCTCACCTTGACCTCCTTCCACCTATCCCACCTCCATCGCCCCTCCCCCTAGTCCCTCCTCCCTACCTTTTATCTCAGCCGGCTTGGCTCTCTCTCTCTTATTCCTGATGAAGGGCTTATGCTCGAAACGTCGAATTCTCTATTCCTGAGATGCTGCCTAACCTGCTGTGCTTTGACCAGCAACACATTTGCAGCTGTAAATCAAAAGCAAACTTTAGTTCATGTGCTGTAAATTGTTAATGTTTAATGGGAGTTTTGTTTTTGCTGGTGCCTGGAGTCAAGGTAATTTTCAGCAGGTCAATAGTCATTCATGGGATCATCATTAGCTTATGGGAACGCATGTTGCCCACCCCTAATTCCCCTTGATGAAGTGGTAAGGTGGTAATTTAAAATTGGATCCCACCTTTTCAAAAAAAATTGCAAATTGCAGCCATAGTTCTTTGTTTTTTAAGTACCTAATACAGCAAGGTCTTATTCTGTTGTCAGGATGGACTTCATCCTGTTGTAAACGCGTCAACAGAAAACAGATTAGGAATAAATGAGTCATTTTCACATTGGTAAACTGAGACTTGTGGATACCACAAGGATCAGTGCTTTGAATCCCAGATGTTCACAATATATAAATGTTTAGTCGTGGGGACTAGATGTAACATTTCCAGGCGATACAAAGCTAAATGGGAATGTGCAAAATATATGTTGGTGATGGACTGTCCTATTAAGAGACATTGGGAAAACTGGGCCTGTATTTTCAACAGTTTTGAAACATGAGAGGTTATCTCATTCCAACTTCTAAAGTACTAAAAGAGATCATCTGTCGACATTTCCGCCACCTCCAAAAAGACCCTACCACCAGGGATATATTTCCCACCGCACCCCTTTCCGCCTTCCGCAAAGACCGTTCCCTCAGTGACTACCTGGTCAGGTCCACGCCCCCCTACGACCCACCTTCCCATCCTGGCACTTTCCCCTGCCACCGCCGGAACTGTAAAACCTGTGCTCACACCTCCCCCCTCACCTCTACCCAAAGCCCTAAAGGAGCCTTCCACATCCATCAAAGTTTTACCTGCACATCCACTAATATCATTTATTGTATCCGTTGCTCCCGATGCGGTCTCCTCTACATTGGGGAGACTGGGCGCCTCCTAGCAGAGCGCTTTTAGGGAACATCTCCGGGACACCCGTGCTAATCAACCACACCGCCCCGTGGCCCAACATTTCAACTCCCCCTCCCGCTCTGCCGAGTACATGGAGGTCCTGGGCCGCCTCCACCGCTGCTCCCTCACCACCAGACACCTGGAAGAACAATGCCTTATCTTCCGCCTCGGAACACTTCACCCCACGGCATCAATGTGGACTTCACCAGTTTCCTCATTTCCCCTTCCCCACCACCTCATCCTAGTTTCAAACTTCCAGTTCAGCACTGTCCCCATGACTTGTCTGGACTCGTCTGACCTGCCTAGCTCCTTTTCCACCTATCCACTCCACCCTCTCCTCCCTGACCTATCACCTTCATCTCCTCCCCCACTCACCCATTGTACTCTATGCTACTCTCTCCCCACCCCCACCTCCCTCTAGCTTATCTCTCCATGCTTCCAGCTCACTGCCTTTATTCCTGATGAAGGACTTTTGCCCGAAACGTAGATTTTGTTGCTCGTTGGATGCTGCCTGAACTGCTGTGCTCTTCCAGCACCACTGATCCAGAATCTGGTTTCCAGCATCTGCAGTCATTGTTTTTACCTACTAAAAGAGATTGACAAGTTAGATGCAAACACGATGTTCCACTGGTTGGGGAGACTAAAATCAGGCACACAATTTAAAAATAATGTCTGAGCTAAATTAGGTCTGAGATGAGAAGAGTATTTTTTCATACAGAGTTGTGAACTTTTGGAATTATATTGTTCAGAGCTATGGAAGCCCTGTCTTTGAACATATTTAAATTAGAAATTGATTAAGTTTTGATTACCAATGGCATACAGGGTTATGTGAGTACGGTGAGTGAAAAGCAATGAAGTTTAGATCAGCGATTATCATATTGAATGTTGGAGCAGACTCGACCAACTGAATGGCATGTTCTGTTTCTATGTTCCTAACTATTTTTGAGTGTCAGAAATGCTGACATGAATCTGATATTTTAATACAACTGCAACAGTTGACTGTATTAATCTTTAATCAAAGATGAACAAAGGGAAAGCTAGTGTTTCTAATTGCTCAAAGTCTAATAATTCCACCCACTTGAAGTGACCTAGAAATATTTGCACTCAATACAAATCATAGAACCATGTAATTCATTATAGCTTTTATGTCTCATAAAATATTCAGACAGTTTTATCTTTGAACACTCTTATCATTGGAAAAATTGCTGTCCAATATATAACAATGCTGTGGCTTTAAAAGTTGTTGTGGTTCTGTTCGCCGAGCTGGGAATTTATGTTGCAGATGTTTCATCCCCTGTCTTTGTGACATCCTCAGTGCTTGGCATCCTCCTGTGAAGCGCTTCTATGATGTTTCCTCAGGCATTTATAGTGGTTTGAATCTGCCGCTTCCAGTTGTCAGTTCCAGCTGTCCGCTGCAGTGGTCGGTATATTGGGTCCAAGTCGATGTGCTTATTGATCGAATCTGTGGATGAGTGCCACGCCTCTAGGAATTCCCTGGCTGTTCTCTGTTTGGCTTGTCCTATAATAGTAGTGTTGTCCCAGTCGAACTCATGTTGCTTGTCATCTGAGTGTGTGGCTACTAAGGATAGATACAAATCACTATAAATGCCAGAGGAAACATCACAGAAGCGCTTCAGAGGAGGCTCCCAAGCACTGAGGATGTCACCTAGACAGGGTACGAAATGTCTGCAGCACAAATTCCCAGCTCGGCGAACAGAACCACAACAGCGAGCACCCAAGCTGCCAATCTTCTCACAAACTTTGAATTTTAAAAGGTGTATTTTGTCCCAATCATATGGAGAAAGGTTGAGATGAGGTGCAGACCAGTCTACTCCAAAGACAATAAAGTAAACAGTCGTGATGTCTTGGGTTTTATGTTAGAATAATAGAAACAGCCTGAATGGAGGGAGTCCAGCTCCAACAGAACCAGGATTTCTTTTTTATCTTTAACATTCAGTAGCAGTTGCTGGGATCATTAAAGCTGGATGTGGAAGCACTTTGTCCTCTCTCTATAACAGCGAAAAGCTGGGGTTCACTTCCTGCTGCTAGAAGTGCATGTGAGGCAATCTATTTTATTGAATTTGCCTTTGACAAGGATGTGTTTATGGATTGTTACTGTATTGGAACAGTTAATTAGTAGTTGTTAAGCATTTCAATTGAGTAACAATTAAGCCAATTTTTTTGTCTGTATTTTAATTAGTATATGTATAAGGTGCGTTTTGTTTCAACTCTGGCAGTCTGATCAATCAAATTGCATCCAAAACACAACACCTTACACATCGTTTAAAATAAGAAAAAGTTAAGGCTTAGACTATCTTAATACATTTTGAGGCAGCTAGGCTTGGTCTGTAACAAGTATCATCCCTTCACTGTGGACCTCCAATTTTAGGGCAATGACTCATTATTCTGGATTTCCCCATTGAAGCATTGTGCTTTGTACCCTTTTGAATCCTTTAATCATTTTAATAAGAAAGCTCAAGCCACGTTTACAGAACTTGTCCTGATAATTTAATCATTTAAGCTCTTATTTCATTCTAGGGGATGTACACTGTAATTCTCTCAATCAGTATTTATTTCTTGTGATTTTGTGTTAAAACCTGCTTTGCTCGAGCTTTCTTTCTAACAATGGTTTCTGTTCAGCAGTTCTTAAGGTGACTCATCACCACCACCTCAGGGAAGGAAAAAGTCCCGTTCTTTTTGAAAATCCATGCACTGAATACAAATATATTTAATCTTGTGATGAATAATTTCAAATGAGAAAACCTTAGCTTCTGTTGTTTTTCAACATATGTTGCAGCAGAAAGGCCTAAAACACAATGATTATTTTAAGAGAAAAATTTGATTGAGGACTGTTTCCCTCTGAAAAGTGTAAAAATAAATGTTCCTGTACTAAGAATGGCTTTAGTCTTTTAAATCGTTTCAGTCTTTGATAAATTTTGGGGTTTTTTTCTACGTCTTCCAAATAGTTAATTTTTATTGGCACTAACAATGGTCATGGGAGACATTGCAAACTGCTTTCACTGGAAGTTCTGGCTCACGTTTTGCTGCTGTTAGATTCCATCAGCCCACAGTGGCGGCTCAGACAGTTCTTTTAGATTTGCTCACTCTCTATTCAGTCTGTCTAGGCTATTTTTGTACTGGTGATGAGCTCTGTTTACCCTGTAATTTTACTATTTTAGTGCCAGTGAATTGTTCTGTATGAATAGGGTCTCTGTGGCTTGGCGTGTCCATTGTGCATTTATAAGTAATTAAGAATCTGTGCCAACAAAGTCACTGGAACTTCAGATTCTTTGAATAGATTGTATCTCTACTCTGAGTGATTACTGATTATTTCTCTGGAAGTGTGGTAGGTCTCACTCATTAATGATTTTTTTAAATAGTTGTAGGTTGTCTACTGCTAGTTCATAAATGTAACTTTTCTGAAGTAGTCAAAAGTAGGACTTCGTAACGTTTTGACTAGTTTCTATTATGAAAGTTGATAAAGTGAAATTCAAAAATGTTAGTAAAGGCATAACCAAAAACAATAATAGACCAACAATCAGCATTCACATTGTATCATGGCATGATTTATGGTGAATTGAATTTATACCAGAAAGTTTTATAATCAAAGCTTCTCAGGCTAACTACGCCTTTGAAAAATTTGCATTTATTGTGTTTTGGTGGGTACTAATTACATTCAGTTTGATTGCACTGGAAAATATATTTTTGGTTCTTGTATGCCCACCACTTGAAGAATACTGAATTCAAAGTACATAGTTCCAGCGATGACTTATTATGTGTGCATGAAATTTGAGATTTTCTCTCTGTGCCTGTAGAAGTTTTGAGTAATGAATCTTTGAGTCATTGATCTTTAATTTTTATCTCATGTCCTTTTAAGGAAGGAAATCTGCCATCCTTGTCTGGTCTGCCCTACGTGTGACTTCAGATTGACAGCAATATGCTTGACTCTTAACTGCCTTCAAATAGCCGAGCATTTTAGTTCAAGGTCGATTAGAGACAGGCAACAAATGTTAGCCTTGCCTGTGATGCCCAAGTCCCACGAAAAAAAAGAAAAACAAATGCTTTGGTTCCATACAGCAAGGGGAAAATCTTGTTTTCAACTTAGCCTCATATCTAATTTCAATCAGATTATCAGTCTGCTTCATTCCAGAGACTTGAGTGTGGAATCTAATCTGGGTGGTACTTAATGTACCTTCATTTTAGAGAAGTATTACTCAAGACTTTCTTGCATGAAAGCTTCTATGACACCATTTGAAGAGTAGCTGGAGAGTTCTCCCCCATCCTATTGAATATTTATTGCTTTGTGTAAATTGGCTGTTGTGATTGCTATTGTGACTACATTTTCAGGTCCTTTGCCTGTAAAGTGCTTTATGATGTACTGGTCGTTCTGTTAAAATGCATGTTTCATCAATGCGAATTCACTAACGCAATTAACGAATTGGAGTACTGTTTCTAAAAGTGCAAACATTTAAAAAGTGTGTTGGCTGTAACACGATGACAGTGCCAATACTTTAAGTGCTGTTTCTAAAGTGTGATTTTTCTATAATGCAGGAGTGCACAAGAATGCAACCATTGCATTATAGAAGAACTGACTATACTGAGGTGTGGAAAATGCTGTATAAATGCAGGTTTTAGATGGATGTGAGCCTGAAATTTACACATTGATCTGAGGACCTTAAAACTTTAACTCTTGAGATTTGATTTGCATTTTACAGCTTACTTGAAGTGACTTTCATTTATATGGATAAGTGTAATATTGAGGAAGCTTGTTACAAGAAGGCATGCTTATATTTATTTTACTGTAGTTATTTTACTGTAATTGACATATAAATTTCAACATAGATGAGTGAAGTATTACACATTAGTAAGAAAGACAAGGAGGTTGCAATCTTGAAAAATAAAAATTTAAATAGAAGTGAGGAAAAAGGCAATCTGGGAGAACAAATACACTACCGCAAGTAGCAATGCAGTTGAATAAGGTCATCACAAAATGTTTGGTTATAATATGTCAGGAAAGGCTATGTTTCTGTTCTTAAAATGGCTTAAGATACTTAGTGGGGGGCCTTCTAAAATTAATCAAGGGTGTGATGGAATAAATGCAAAATGTTTCTGCATGGAGGGAAGGGTAGAACTGAATAGAACGTAGTTATCCTGAAATCAATTGAGGAAATAAAAATTCTGTACCTAGAAATTGTGAAGATATGTTACTTAGTACTGTAGGGAGTGGTTAATGCACTTAACAGATGCTAAGCAAGCAGATTAAATGGAAGTGAGTTAAGTAGAGGCGCCATTTAAGATGTATCTAGACAGATACATGAATGGGCAGGGAGCAAAAGGATAAAGATCCTTGGAAAATAGGTCCAGATGGAGGATCTGGATCAGCGCAGACTTGGAGGGCCGAAGGGCCTGTTGCAGTGCTGTAATTTTCTTTTTCATTGTCAGGTTAATCAAAGAACAGACTGAATGAGCCTACACTAAAGCATTACTGGGCTGTTTGGGCTAAATAGCCTGTATGTTCGGTAACAAGTAAACCAGTGCATTTAATTAAAAAATTCAGTAATTTATCCTGAGAGAACCCAATATAATCTTTTATATTTGAATATTTTGTTTAAAATCACTGACTTTTGCATTTTAAAATCACTTTTCCCCACAAGAGCTTTTTTTTTGAAGGAATACATCAGGATTCCAATTTCAAATTTATATTTATCCTTTAAATTTAAGTCATCAGTAAAATGATGGACGGTGTCATCAACTGCTGCCTCACAGCACCAGGGTCCCAGGTTTGATTCCAGCCTCGTTCAACTGTCTGTATGGTGTTTGCACATTTTCCCCGTGTCTGCGTGGATTTCCTCTGGGTGCTCCAGTTTCCTCCCACAGTCCAAAGAAGTGCAGGTCAAGTGAATTGGCCATGCTAAATTGCCCATAGTGTTAGGTGCATTAGTCAGAGGGAAATGGCTCTGGGTGGGTTACTCTTCGGAGGGTCGGTGTGGGCTTGTTGGGCCGAAGGGCCTGTTTCCACACTGCAGCGAATCTAATCTAATCTAATCTAATAGTGCTATCAAGCAGCACCTGTTCAGCAATATTACACCCTGTGATGCACAGTTTGCATTCCACCAGGGCCATTGAGCTCTTGACCTCAGTACAGCCTTAGTTCAAACATGGACATAAGAGCTGAATTCCAGTGGTGAGGTGAGAGTGATAGCCTTTGACATCAATGCCACATTCAACTAAGTATGGCATCAAGGAGCCCAAGCAAAGCTGGAGTTAATGAGTATTGGGGCAAACGCTCTGCTAATTGGAGTCATAAGGATCACATAGTAAGATGGTCGTGGTTGTTGGTCAGTCATCTCAGCTGCAGGTCATCTTTGCAGGAGATGCTGAGGGTGGTGTCCTAGTTCAAATCATCTTCCGTTGCTTCATCAATGACCTTCCTTCCATCAGAGGTGGGATGTTCACTGATGTATAAATATGCAATGTTCAGCACACTGGAGAAGTCCATGCTCAAATGCAACAAATTCTGGACAATAGCCAGGCTTGGGCTTACAAGTGGCAAGTAGCATTTGCACCACACAAATGACAGGCATTGCCCATCTCTCAATAATAGACAAGCTAGCCGTTGAGTGGTGTTAACATCACTGAATCTTCCACTATCAACATCCTTGAGGTTACCATTGACCAGACACTCAACTGGACTCACCATATAAACATCATGGCTTCAAGAAGAGGTCAGATGCTCGGAATACTGCACGAATAACTCAACTCCTCACTCCCCAAAGCCTCTCCATTATCTACAAGGCACAAGTCAGGACTGTGATGGAGTAGTCCCCATTTGCCTGGACACAAATTGGTGCAACTCCAATAACACGGAGTTTGAGAGTATTCAAGACAAAGCAGCCCCCTTGATTGGCATCACATCCACAAACATCCACTCCCTCTGCCAATGATCAGTAACTGCAGAAGTTCACTAAAGATTCTCAGACGGCATATTCCAAATCCGCAATCACTTCCATCTAGAAAGACAAGGGCAGCAGGCATATGGGGCTACCACTACCAGCAAGTATCCTCCAAGCCACTCACTTGACTTAGAAATATATTGCTGTTCTTTCACTGTCTCTGAGTCAAAATCCTGGAATTCCATCCCTAAGGGCATTGGTCTACCACGTGGAAAGCAGCAGTTCAAGAAAGCAGCTCGTTACCACCTTCTCAAGGGCAACGAGGGACAGACAATAAACGCTGGCCAGCCAACGATGTCCACCTCACACAAGTGAATAAAAAAAACTAAAATGCAGTCTCTGTGAAAGTAGTTGGGAGACTTTTTTTTGGTCTTTTGTTGCAGTTTCAAACTTTATGCCCATTTTCCCTGCCAAAAGACAATGGCATAAATTATTTTTGAAGTGTGTTTTGAATAAAAATGTTGTGATTTCACTAGTAGGTGAATGGTTATCGACACTTGTCTTGGCTTTCAGGCAGCTGATTAACAATGTCTGGACATTCAAGAGGCACCTAACACCTACTGTTGATGAACAGAGAAAAAACAAATGGCTTTTAAAAATCAAGACCAAAGCCAAAATGGTTAGCCACTGCACACTGTAAGGCTCTGAATTCTTCTCTGAAGAGATTTTATAACATCAAGTATTCACAACAAAATAACAGAATTTTGTTTGCAGTAGTCTCTTCAGTGTATTCTGTATTTTTCGCCTAGTTTGGAATGAAGCAGTTCACATAGGCAGATTGATACTCAGTTGTATTAATCGATTCCTACTTTGGAGACTTGAAAGAAATTTGCAAATATGACATGCCAAATTCTGATTGTGAGCAAGATGGTTTCATTCTCAGAATCCTGAATCACGCTGCTGTGCTTAGATACAAGGGAGTGGGTATAGACTTCTATAAGGAGCAAGTCAGCAGAAGTCTTATATCACTGAGTCTTGGTAGATATCTGTGGTAAGTCTGAATTTGTACAATCCTGAAAAAGCACCCTTAGCGCTAAATTCTGGTCTAACGAAGACTTTTCTCAAAAACAATATATTGAACCAATATGCTTAGAAATGGCTTCATCTTTTAAATTGTGCTTAAAATGGTCTCATAGCAAATGAAGTCCATTTCTAATGTGTGTGGAGTCTGAGGAGATAGGGAAAGCGCTAAATGAATATTTTTCATCAGTATTCACAATGTCTTTTTCCAGTGTTGTTGAGGAGAATGCCGAGATACGGGTTATTCGATTAGATGGGATTGAGGTTCACAGGGAGGAGGTGTTAGCGATTCTGGAAAGTGTGAAAATCTAAGTCCCTGGGCTGGATGGAATTTATTCTAGGATTCTCTGGGAAGCCAGGGAGGAGATTGCAGAGCCTTTGACTTTGATCTTTGTCAGCATTGTTTACAGGAATAGAGCCAGAAGACTGGAGGTCAGCAAATGTTGTTCCCTTGTTCAAGAAGGGGAGTAGGGACAACCCTGGAAATTAAAGAACAGTGAGCCTTACTTCGGTTGTGGGAAAAGTGTTGGAAAAGGTTATAAGAGAGGATTTATAATCCGCTAGAAAGGACTAAGTTGATTAGGGATAGTTAGCACGGTTTTGTGAAGCTCATGCCTCTCAAACCTTATTGAGATGGTGACCAAACAAGTGGATGAGGGTAAAGCAGTTGATGTGGCATATATGGATTTCAGTAAGGCGTTTAATAAGTTTTCCTGCCATAGGCTATTGCACAAAATATGGAGGCATGAAATTGAGCATGATTTATTGGTTTGCATCAGAAGTTGGCTATCTGAAAGAAGTCAAAGGTTGATGGTTGATGGGAAATGGTCATGCTGGAGTTCAGTAACTAGCAGTGTGCCACAAGGATCTGTTTTAGGGCCACTGCTTTTTATCATTTTTATAAATTACCTAGATGAGGGCGTAGAACGATGGGTTAGTAAATTTGCAGATGAGACAAAGGTTGGTGGAGTTGTGGATTGTGCTACAGAGGGACATAGATAAACTGCAGAGCTGGGCTGACAGATGGCAAATGCAGAAAAGTGTAAGGTGATTCACTTTGGAAGGAGCAATAGGAGCAAAGAGTACTGCGCTAAAGGTAAGTTTTCCTGGTCATGTAGATGAGCAGAGATCTGTGTCTCTGAAAGTTACCACTCAGGTTGATTATGGTGGTTAAGATGGCACATGTTCTCTTTGGAGAGGGCTTGAGTTTTGGAGCCACGCGGTCTTGCTGCAGCTGCACAAACTCTGGTGTGGCCACACTTGGAGTATTGCGTACAGTTCTGGTCACTGCATTGTAGGAAGGATGTGGAAACTTTGGAAAGGGTGCAGAGGAGATTTTTTAGGATGTTGCCTAGTATGGAAGAAAGGTCTCACGAGGAAAGGCTAGAGAGAAAAAGTTGATGCGTGACTTAATTGAGACCCATCAGAGGGTTAGATAGGTTGGACAGTGAGAGCCTTTTTCCTCAGATGGTGATGGCAAACATATGGGGACATCGCTTTAAATTGAGGGTGATTGATATAGGACAAATGTCAGAGGTAGTCTCTTTACTCAGAGTAGTGGGGCACGGAACGCACTGCCCTCGCCAACTTTAAGGGCATTTAAATGGCCATTGGATACACATATGGATGAAAATGGAATAGTGTAGGATTGATAAGTTTCAGATTAGTTCCACAGATCTGTGCAACATCGAGGGCCAAAAGCACTGTACTGCACTGTTATATTCTATGTTCCAATATTGTCTTTTCACAATGTGAAGGAAGAGATGCAGAACAGTTGGAATCTGCTGTGAAAGACCTCAGCATAATAACATAAAATATTTTTTTACTTTTGGTGAAATTTTATTGGGCCTTAAATTATTGGTTGAAAATGTGTCATTTGGTCAGCTCCCAATGCAGCAACTATTTCCCTCACCAAGGGAATACTCATGTCGGCATATTCCTCAAAATTCAATCACCACATTTATAATCAGATTCACTGTTCACTTTATTCCATTCGTACATTAGAGACAGTTTAGATGATACTGTTTATTTGCAGAGCAGATATGTTAACAAATATGTTTATAGTGGAAACAAATAGATAAGCAAATTAACAAATCTTTCCCTATTAGCTAGAGGGTAGGCACGGTCATTCAGTTCTTAAAACTGCACCAGAAAAGGAATGGTAGTTTCTGAAGGGGTGTAGTGAAGATGGACTACGAATGATACAGAAGTTTAAAGGCAAAGGGAACAGTTACGGAGATAGGTTACTTATACATTAGAGAATCTCAGGGTTTTTTTTGCAGTGCGGAAGGAAGCCACTCAGCCTGTTATGCCTGTACCAACTCTCTAAAATAGCATCTCACCTTGTGCCATCCTCATGCTGATTCCCTTCTGAGCTGAACATCTTTCTACCACAATATCAAGCAACATATTTGTCACTTGTTGCAAACACAATTTTTCTTTCATATACGTTTTTTGTTTCTTTTACTTTTAGACCTGTGCCTTCTTGTCCTTGATCCTTTCATGAGCGGAAATTTTTCTACCACTGAATCTCCAGGATTCCTAATGAATCTGATTTACCTCAATTGGAACTACTCTCGGCTTTCTCATCTCCAAAAACAGCATTTGCAGCTTCTTCTGATCTGTCTTCATAACTGAAATTCCCTATCCCTGGAAACATTCCCATAAACCTCTTCTGCACACTGTCCAATATCGTTGCATTCTCATTCATTCTCCCCCATCCCGAGAAATGGATATCACATTATAGCTGAGACTGAGCTAGTGTCTTACAGAAATTTGGTATAGACTCCTTGCTCTTATACCCTGTGCCCCTATTATTAAAGCTTGATTTATTAATACTGCTTTTACCTGTCCTGCCACTTTTGAGTTGTGCACATATTTACCCACCTTCCTCTGCTCCTGCTTTCCTGTAATTGTTGTGCCCTTTAATTTGTTTTATCACTGTATGTTCTTCTTATCAAAATGTATCATTTCACACTTTGCATTGAACTTCAACTGCCACCAATCCACCCACACTTCATCAATGTGTCTGTTCCATTGAAGTTCTTGCTACAGTTTACAATACTGTAGAAGGCTGAGGAGCAATCAGTTGAGGTTTTAGTGGTTTTTACTGAGGGTGGGGCAAAGTACATACATTTATTCCACTAAGAGAGTCCAGAACTCTGGCATAATTCTTAACATTATAGCCTCAACACATTGGAACAAGGTTTGGGAGAAGATTTGTAGCTCGGGTGCTCATTGTTGTGGTTCTGTTCGCCGAGCTGGAAGTTTTAGTTGCAAACGTTTCGTCCCCTTTCTAGGTGACATCCTCAGTGCTTGGGAGCCTCCTGTGAAGCGCATCTGTCATGTTTCCTTCGGCATTTATAGTGGCTTGTCTCTGCCGCTTCCGGTTGTCAGTTGCTGTCTGCTGCAGTGGCCGGTATATTGGGTCCAGGTCGATGTGTTTGTTGATAGAATCAGTGGATGAGTGCCATGCCTCTAGGAATTCCCTGGCTGTTCTCTGTTTAGGTTGCCCTATCATAGTAGTGTTGTCCCAGTCGAATTCATGTTGTTTGTCCTTAGTAGCCACACACGCAGGTGACAAACAACATGAATTCGACTGGGGCAACACTGCTATTTTAGGGCAAGCCAAACAGAACAGCCAGGGAATTCCTAGAGGCATGGCACTCATCCACTGATTCTATCAACAAACACATCGACCTGGACCCAATATACCGGCCACTGCAGCAGACAGCAACTGACAACCGGAAGCGGCAGAGACAAGCCACTATAAATGCCGAAGGAAACATGAAGAAGCGCTTCACAGGAGGCTCCCAAGCACTGAGGATGTCACCTAGAAAGGGGACGAAACGTTTGCAACAAAAACTCCCAGCTTGGCGAACAGAACCACAACAACATTGGAACAAGGTAGAAGAAGTTTGGAACTCTCTCCTACCAAATGCTGAGATAGTTGAAGTTTTGAAGTCTCAAGGTTGGTTAGGTCTCTGGATGCAGACGTCAAGGGATATGATGCCAAGGCTTAGAAATGGGGTTGAGGTGAAGATCAGAACAGCCTTGAGTGGCTGAGAAGCATTTTTCTTTTCCTGTGTTCCCAAGTCAATCTCCACTAAACTCTATGTGAAGTGTAGCTATCACCGATGGTCACAATCGATGAATGTCATCTAAATGAGAGATTTAATTATTCATAACGTATATCATTTTTAATGGATGTTCGAGAAAGATGAAGGTGGAATCCTGCAGTAGTAGTCCTGTACTGTGTGTGAATGCAGTTGGCAGCATAAGGACTGGAAAGACTGGATCTGTTACAGCATTTGTGTTATGTAAAAGCTGAAAGTACCAGAAGGTAGGAAGCACCACCAGACAAGTTGTAGCTTGTTCTTTGCCAACCTGTGTAACTACAACCCTGTTGATTTAAGGTTCTCTAAAATATTACCACTTTGGCTTTTAGGCTAATGCTATTTCTTTTGACAATTGGTGTGTAACTGAAAATTAGAAAATTTAAGTGCAGCAATTAGCAATCAGTTATGATGTGCTGTTATATATTTCCCAGAGGTCTAAATTTGTGCTTCACAGCAACTTGGTAATGGCCTGGAATGTGCTGTGGTTGAGGATGGTGGAAGTAGAGATGATCAATGACATTAATAGGAACTGGACAGGCACTTGAGGAAAAGTAAGTTCGAGAGCCATGGAAATACAATGGGGAGTGAGATTAACAAATATTGTACTGAGAACTGGTATATATTTTGGGCTACATGTCCGCATATGCCATTATGAGTCTGAACTCTCACTCCCAACAGAGTCTGAGACTTGGAAGTTAAATATAACTGCTAAAATTAAGCTCTGCTTCAGTATTTGAAATGCTGGTACAGTTTTGTCCAGAATCCTTCAAGGATCTGACGGGCAGCATGGTGGCTCAGTTAGCACTGCTGTCTCAGTGTAATGGACCGGGGTTCAATTTCGCCCTTGGCAACTGTCTTTGTGGAGTTTGCACGTTCTCCTCATGTCTATATCAGTTTCCACCCACAGTCCAAAAATGTGCAGGTTAGGTGGATTGGCCGTGCTAAATCACCCACAGTGTCCAGTAGGCTAGGTGGGTTACCATGGGAAATGTGGGGTTACAGGGATAGGGTAGGGGAGTGGGTTTGGGTGGGATGCTCTTCCAGAGGGTTGGTGTGGACTTGATGGGCTGATTGGCCTGTTTCCACATTGTAGGGATTCTATGATCTGAGGATTTGCTAGCTTGTGAACACAAATTGGTTGCTGTTCATTTCGTTAAACAATGATTTTGTTGTGTGAAATTCAAAATTTTATTTAGTTCATTTTTTTTAACTTGGTACCTGCACTTAATAAGAAGTGTGTGTGCTTGGTTCCATTTAAGAAACTGCTAACTAAATAGACATTTAAAAGTTCCATCTGTAAATTAAGCTAATAACTCTGCTCATCATAATTACGTTATACCTCTTCTGTTATGCATACCTGAAGTACACTTGGGGTGCTTTTTATACTATTTTTGCACATTGTCTATATCTCTTTCTGTAATGGTTAAGTTGTGGAAGGCTGTACACTAAGATCCACATTTATGACTCCAGTGTTTTAATTGGGGCACTGACTCCACTGCCTGGGGGAAAAAAAAGCTGAGGATGAATTACCCCATAATGTTAGAACAAAGTCCCTATTGATGCCTGTGTTGGGCAGTGAGTTGGAGGTGGAGTAGGACTTGCAACAGGATTCAAAGTAAACAATTTCCCAGCAAAGTCTGTTTAAACAGCACACTACAGCAAAACAGACGATGTAAAGAGTGTCTGAAGTACAGCAAAATGACTCTACTAAAACTGCATCAACAAAGTTAGGGTAATTTTCTCCAGCAAAGGGCAAGGAAGGGTAGATGGTTGCATACAAATTATGCAGATAAAATAAATTCCACTTTGAATAGATGTGATTAGGCCAGCTTCTCCTGTATTTCCATTCCAGCTGGGAATACTGCTGTTTATTTGTGGCTTTGTTTGAAATCATTGTTAATATCGTTGCTGTTTGTGCTCAAATAAATTGTTAATGCAGCAACGATTTGAGTGCATGCTTCAATAGGTCGATGCATACATTCTAAAACAGGTGCCTGTAGCATTATACTTAGCTGTGTTAACTACAGTGTTTTCTCAAAGTTTGTGCACTGGAATGAAGTACAGAGGAACCTCGATCATCTGGCATTTGATTATCCGAATATCAGATTATCTGGCAAGGATTGCCTGGTCCCGGTGCTCGGCTAAACTGTTATCCGGCATTCGATTAACCGAATGAATTACTGCCACCCGTGTACTTCGGATATTCAAGGTTCCTCTGTAGTTGTTTTGCTCATGAGCTGAATACTTGCAATGCTTTTAAAAACTTTGAGTGTCTCTGGGTGGTGATCTGCAAATGAGCTTTTAGTACTTTCAAGTAAGAGCTTTATACAGGTAATCCTATAACATGATAATTGCAATCTTGTGCAACCCCGCCTAACGGCAAAATTGTGCTTAGGAACCATCGCTTCAAAGAATAGGCAATGTAAATGCGATATAGCCAACACGTTTAAAAATTTGCACTTTAGAAGCAATGTCTCCAGTTTGTCAATTGTGTTATAGCAGAATGATCTGTATTGTAAGAAAATATTTAGTGTGATGGGCTTCCGAACTCTGGCTCATGCTTTTCAAAAGCTGCAGTGCACCATGAAGTAGGTTCGAACAAGTTGTAAACAATTTTATTCTAAGTGGAAATGTAGCAATTATTTTAAATAAACTTTGTAAAAATTGGAAGTTTTCAGATTCTATCTTGGAACTTGGTGCTCTTAAAGATGTCAAAATAGTCTTTTAAAAACTCCATATTTAACCTGCCATGGACTCTCAAAGTCCTGGAGCCACCAAAGATGACATCATTTTAGTTGCTGTTTGCAATCTGTGGCCCAGAAACTCTGGGTGAACCCATCTTCCGAGAACTCATGACAATTGCTCTTCTAGCCTTCAAGGGATGCACTTCTACATTCTGTTTTACATGTAATATTCTTGCCCTTGAAATGTATCTTTTCATTTGGTGCAAATAGTGCCATGGGGTGGGGGGGTGGGGGGGGTTTCAAATAAGAAAATTAAAAATTGTATGAACTGCAAGCGTTCTGCTTGAGGGCAGGCAGTAGTAATATTACATGACTAGTGAGTGAGAGGCCCAGGCACATTCAAGCTCTGGGTGGAAGGGGCATGGATTCAAATTCCTGCAAAGCTGCAGGTAGAATTTAAAATCAGTTTTCAAAAGAAGTGGGTGTGGAAGCTACTTTTCTAGAATGATGGCGATGAGATGAATATCCATTGTTGCAACATTCATTCACCACAGCTCCTTTGCACGTTCCAAACCAATACCATCTAGAAGGACGAGGGAATGGGTATACGTGGGGGCACCACAGTTTGCAAGTTCTCCAAGCTGCTCTCCATCCTGATTTGGAAGTCTGATCCTTTACTGTTGCTCAATCAAAATTCTGGAACTCCTTCCCTAACAGCACTGCTGGCCTTACCACATCAAATGGACTGCAGTGGTTTAAGAAAGCAGCCCACCACCACTAAGGCGATTAGGGATGGGCACCAAGTGACAGCCCAGCCTATGAAGCCGACATCCCTGAATGAATTAAAAATACATGTCCTTTAGGGAAGGAAATCTGCCATCTTTAATTAGTCTGTTTGCCTGGAATCACATGTAGGACAGACTAATTGTTTGTCTGAAATGACCGAGCAAGCCTCCTGGTAAAGGACATTTAGAGGTGGGCAACAAATGTATGTCTTTCCAGTAACAGTCTCAACCCATGAAATAGCAGAGAATAGATGTAATAAGATGAAGTTAACGTGAAGGAAACCACAATGTAGCAGCTACAGGTTGGCCTGTGGTAATGCTAAGCTATCAACATTAGTTCTAATGTAAATATCCATAGCTATTTATAGGATATTGCTCTACTATTTAGTTTCTGTGTGTGTGTGTGTGTGTGTGTGTGTGTGTGTGTCTAATCCTTCTCTTCCTTTTTATAGTTGTGTATTTACAATATGCATTGGGTCAGGTTTCCTGCAGTGAGATTGGATAACGAGAGTCTGGGGAATTAATAGAACAGTTAACTGCTGTGCTGTGTTCCTAATTTTGGTTGTACTCTGCCCCTGTACTAATAACCTCCAACAAAACTGGAATGTGAAGTGCAACAGGTAGAAGTTGAAGTGCAGTAGCTTTCATTTATGTCACCAGACCAGTGCCTTCAGTCAGATACTGCTCTTCTAAGCCTCAATACAAAGATACTTAATGATAATTATGCTTCGTGCATTCTGTACTAATTGGGGAGTCAAATGGATTTCACCCAAAGTATCAAGAATTTTACACTGACTTGGAATAGAAATTTGGAATAAATAATTTAATCTAAAGTGTCTTTTTGTTTTAAGTGTTAACATAGCCAGAAGAACTAGAAAACATCCGAAACTTCAAATGTGGTTTGGGTTTGCTAATTACCACTTGCATGATAAATCATACATCATTTATCGATCTTATTACCAGTCTAACTATATGTGAAGTTTCTAGAAAGTTGTATGGGTCATTGCTGTCACGTAAAGCAACAAAAAATGCTTTTGCAACTTCTTGGAAGAATTATGTTCTCAATGTCCCTTAGCACCAGTGAGAACACAAGTCTTTAACAGTGATTAAAGACAGCAATACGTTCTGATCTGTGAAGTATCCTAATTAGATCTTCATTGCTGTTTACTCTGTACATTTGTCTCTTTGCCCTCTCACATCAGCTCCAATTCCATTGAAGCATTAAATCAGATTCCGTCAAATAACTGGAAAATGTTGCTTAATACCATGAACCTGTGCTTGTCAGTATGCCAAAAATGTGTCAGGCTCCTGATCTGCAAAATGACCTTTCTTCATTGCAGCTTTTCCTTTCTTTTAATAACTGGGTTAATGCGTTTATTGGGAACTGCATTAACTCTTCCCTTCCTTAGGAAGCTGGAGCTTGCACATTTTAATTTTTAAAAAGTGCTTTGAGTTGAGTTTATAACATAGGCTATTGGGTGTTTGTTCACAAAAATGTTTTTGAATGTTTTGTGAAGAAAGTACTGACAGCATTGAGTTGTCTTGCACAAGTAGCTTATATTGCTTAGTTTCCAGTCTTGTCCAAACTAGACTAGGGTGGTAAAATATCCTAATTCAAAAGAGGAAAGTGAAAGGCCAGTTGTACTTAATGTTTGATCACTGACAATAATTCCTCCTTTAACCCCATCCTAGTTGCGTTTTTAAAAGTGCAGCTTTTAAGTGTGTCAGACCTTTTGGTCATAAATGAATATGCAAACTAGAGTTTCATAGATACGTTTCTCCCGTGATCCTGAGCAGGTATTCAACCTTTGTCCACCTGCCCTGCCCTCAGCTGTCTTTCCACAGTCTCTGTTAACAGAGAGTGGAAACTGACTATTTAAAGACGTGTAGCAAGCAGGTCTGTATGGAAATCTCCCAAACTAACCCAGAAGGTTGCAGTCAAACCTCCAGATAGTAATGTTCTATTTTTGGACTGTGATGTTGACATGAAAATGGAAATTATAGTGTCAATCCAAGAAGCAAGCCTTAAAAACTAATTTGAGCTTAAAACAAAACACAGGTAGCATGGTTGATTCCAGTCTTGGATGACGGTGTGACCTTGCACAATTTCCCCACGTCTACATGCATTTCCTCTGGTGGCTTGGGTTTTTTCCCACAGTCCAGAATTTTGTGTGTTGCATGGATTGGCCATGTGAAATTACCCATGGTGTCCATGGATATGCAGGCTAGGTGGATTAACCATGGGAAATGCAGGGTTATGGGGAATAGGTTTGGGGGGGTAGGGTTGATGTGAAGTCAATGAGCTGAATGGCCTGCTTCCACACTGTAGGTTTCTATGATTCTAATGTTAAGTACAGTGATGAATGTTATGATCCATAATGATGGGGCAGTTGATGTGGCAGATTACATTTTCTTTCTTTTGAATGAAAGCTCTTTATGTTAACAGGTATCATTACGCCAACTTATTCTTGTTGTTTTCAAAAACCTAATACACCTAAAATTTTGACTACAGCTTTAAAAATGTGATCATATGTAGCTTTCACAAAGTCAGCTGCATGCAGTCGGTTCTGCTATAACGCTCATTTCTTCAGTGTGTTTCAAGAATTTAGACCATTATTTGTAGAACATGAACTCTCCTTATCTGAACTGGCTATAATGCGATTCTGGTCCCGTTGGTTTAAATGGTACTGCTATTAAGTGATTTTCTTGTAACACAGGAGTGCATGGGAATGGAATTATCGCATTATATCAGAACAGACTGTATGTGGGTGTAGATTAGAGTGGTGCTGGAAAAGCACAGCAGGTCAGGCAGCATCCAAGGAGCAGGAAAATCGACATTTCCTGATGAAGGGCTTTTGCCCGAAATGTCGATTTTCCTGCTCCTTGGATGCTACCTGACCTGCTGTGCTTTTCCAGTACCACTCTAATCTGGACTCTAATTTTCTGCATCTGCAGTCCTCACTATTGCCTGAAGTGGGGGAATCCCAGTGTGTTTAACTTATGCAGTGGCTGATTTTGGTAATGTATTTAGTTACTGAAAACATACTTCGTGGCAAACAATTTGCGTGGGGGGAGGTTCTCAGAAATGAGCTTAATTTATACAAAAGCAAAGAAAGTTTTCTTGTTTCTGATGAATTAGAGCAGTTTAGCTATCTTTCGTAAATCTACGAAGTTTGTTAGATTCGGTTTTAAAGATTTTAGAAACCATTTTTCTTGCTGAGCACTCAAGCTTCCTACAGTTGATGTCTACGAGCTCAGAACATCCTGTTCTGTATTTCATCAAAGTACCGTGGATTATGGACGATATTATGCTTTTGATCATTGCTAATACTGAACTTATACCTAACTAGATAATGTACTTCTGTTGAAACAGTGAGAAAATCAACTCAAATTAGCAAAGTGTCTTACTGTTTGCAACTGAATATCATTTAGGCTGACATTGCAAAAGTAAAGATCCATTTCCACCACAGAGGCAAGGTGTAAATGCACTGACGTGTAAATATCACCTGATGAAGGAGCGGTGCTCGGAAAGCTAGTGCTTCAACATAAACCTGTTGGATTATAACCTGGTGTTGTGTGATTTTTAACTATGTAAATTGCTAGTCATGTTATCATGTCGAGTGATTGAGGAACAGTGAAGACTCTTTGGCCTGTAATGTCTGTGCTAGTTCTCTGCTTGTCCCGTTCGTCCAAACTTTTTCTGCACAAATCTATTTTCTTTAGGTGCAAATGTAATTAATCGTTGAAAGCCATGTTGAATTTGCCTCCATCACATTGTCAGACAATGAATTTCAGATCTTTAAACCCTGGCATTTTCCATAGGTTACAGTTAATCTTTTGTTAATCATTTCAAGTTGGCATCCACTGGTTCACAATCCTTCCATTCAATGCAAGTATTTTCACCCTACCCACTCTGTCAAGGCCTGTCATAATTTTGAGCACCTGTCAGTCTCTCAACCATTACTTGAGAAAAGTCCAAGCTTCTCTGGTCTATCCACAAAAATTGAGTGTCTTGTTCCTCAAACCATTCTCATAGAATCTTCTCTCCACCCTATCTGAAGTCTTCTCTTCCTTCCTCAAGTGCAGGGTTTGGAATTGCATGTGATATTCCAGTTGAAGACAGAGTTTTCAAAATAACTAGCTTTACTTTGAATTCCATGCCTATTTATGAAACCCAGGACCTCATATGACTTTTCAACTGTTCTGTTATTCCCACCGAGCCTGCCACCTGAGTTCTTTGTGTGCATAGACCCTTTTTTAATATGGTGTCCTTTTGATATATCCCTTATTCATCCTACCTAAATGTAGCATTTGACACCTTTCTGCATTAAATTGTATCCCCTTGTCTGTCCTCATGAGATTTATCACTATTCTTCTCTGTTTCCATACCTCAAGTTTTTTTCATCTGCAAATGTTGACATGTTGCCCTATATACTCAGGTTAAATAACTAAACTAAAATGTTGACCCTATCCCAGAAACCCCCAATGCATATCATCCTCCAGTCCAAAACAAAATTGTTCATTGGTATGCTGTTTATTGTGATTCAGACAACTTGGTATCCACACAGTCCACTACCCCTTTTATTCAGCAGTTTCAATCTATCAGCATGTCTGTGGCATGTTATCAGACATCTTTTAAAATTCTCTGTAAAAGCATTACTGTCATCAATCCTCTCTCACCTCTTTAAACTCAGTCAAGTTAGTTAAACATAATTTTTCTTAACATATCAGTGCTGGTCAATAAACTAGCTATCGGTTTTAAAGCCATTCTACCACTGGTGTTAAACTGGCCTGGAGTTGCAGACTTTTTTTGAAGGCTGTTAGATTTCAATGGTCAAGTCCTCTGACACACTCCTGTATCTAAGGAGAATTGAAAAATTCCCAGAAGTACCAGTTCTCTTTGAAAAGGCCTTAACGGAGTGGGTAGGGTGAAAATATTTGCTTTGGATGGAAGGATTGTTTACAATTTTGCCTTGGTATCCTCAGGTGGGTCCTATACAGCCCCAGTGGCTTCTTAAATTTATACTATAACCAGTCTTTGTCACGTTTGCTTTTATCCATTTTTATTCCATCTGTTGTTACATTTGTTTTAATGGAAAGTGAGCTTGCTAGCATTTGTGATCCCTCACTCAGTTCAGGCCAACTAGGGGCTTGCATTTAGAGGGCAGTTAACAGTCAACCACATTTTGTGGATATGGACTCTTGTAGACCAGACCGGGTAAGACCACAGATTTCCTTCCATAAACGGCGTTTGTAAGCTAGATATGGTTCTTATAGCAATCTGAGAGTGTTTCATGTTTACCGTTGTTGCAACTAGTTTTCAATTCCAGATTCATTTAATTGAAATTAAATTCTTCCAGCTGTCATAGTGGGATTTGGACTTAGTCCTCAGAATATTTGCTTGGCTCTATGGGGCACTAGTTCACCAGCATCTACCTATCTCAATTACTCCTCTTTCACTGTGACTTTGATAACATCAGTCTTTGTAAAGACAGATGTAAAGACTTATGAAGTATCTCCGTCTTCTGGGTTGCCTTTTTATGTTAGCAACCAGTCTCTGCTCTTACTATCTCTTTGACTAGTGCACTTCTCACTTCCTCTCTGAGCCTTTTATTTTCAATCTAGTTATCAATGGTAATTTTCACCAGCATTGTCTGACTCAGAATAGCATCTGTTTCTGCTTCATCTTATTTCCAAACTGCTGCACTTAATTCTCTTAATATCATCTGGGATGTAACATGGTTAAGTCCCTTGTTATCACTATTTCTGGTTCACACAATTCTGTTTTTGTTCCTTTTATAGTTTTCTTTCAGGTTGATAGATGCTCCGCTAACCCTTTTTTTAACATTGAATGTAATGTATATGTTAGATTGTACTATAAATCTTCCTACAAATAAGAATTTGTAAAAGGAAATAAGGATGGAAAGCATAGAGGTGCACAATGTAGAAATATATTGTATATTCAGTACCTCCTGGAATTGTGTTGTGGGCCAGGCCAACATTTGTTGCTCACCTCTATTCAAGCTTGTTGTAGGCTGTCACCTTGAATTCTGGATTAGTGGTGCTGGATGAGCACAGCAGTTCAGACAGCATCCGAGGAGCAGTAAAATTGAAATTTCGGACAAAAGCCCTTCATCAGGAATAAAGGCACAGAGTCTGAAGGGTGGAGAGATCAGCTAGAGGAGGGTGGGGGTGGGGAGAAAGTAGCATACAGTACAATAGGTGAGTGGGGGCGGAGATGAAGGTGATAGGTTGAGGGGGGGGTGAAGTGGATAGGTGGAAAAGAAGATAGGCAGGTAGGACAAGTCATGGGGACAGTGCTCAGCTGGAAGTTTGGAACTAGGGTGAGGTGGGGGGAAGGGGAAATGAGGAAACTGTGGAAGTCCATGTTGATGCCCTGGGATGAAGTGTTCCAAGGCGGAAGATGAGGCATTCTTCCTCCAGGCGTCTGGTGGTGAGGGAGTGGCTGTGTAGGAGGCCCAGGACCTCCATGTCCTCGGCAGAGTGGGATGGAGAGTTGAAATGTCGGGCCACAGGGTGGTGTGGTTGATTGGTGCGGGTGTCCCGGAGATGTTCCCTAAAACGCTCTGCTAGGAGGTGTCCAGTCTCCCCAATGTAGAGGAGACCGCATCGGGAGCAACGGTTACAATAAATGATATTGGTGGATGTGTAAGTAAAACTTTGGATGTGGAAGGCTCCCTTAGGGCCTTGGATGGAGGTGAGGGAGGAGCTGTGGGCACAGGTTTTGCAGTTCCTGCGGTGGCAGGGGAAGGTGCTAGGTTGGGAGGGTGGATTGTATGGGCGCATGGACATAACCAGGTAGTCACGGAGGGACAGTCTTTGCGGAAGGCAGAAAGGGGTGGAGAGGGAAATATATCCCTGGCGGTGGGGTTCTTTGCGGAAAGGGGTGGGGAGGGAAATTGAATTGCTGTTTCTGCTGTTGGTTATTTGATTATTAAGTTCACCTACTGTCGATGATTTGATAAAACCCAGTGACTTGCTGCTCTTTCAAACGGCATTAACAGGATCTACATCCTTTGCAGATCTTGAGTCAAACACACAGGCCAGACATTTAGATGATTTTTCCCACAATCTAGTAGTTTCATGGTCATAATGAATGAGGTGAGCATTTTATTCCAATTTTATGAACATCAAATTTCTCCAGGCTTCTTGGTTGGATTTGAGTACATCACTTAAACATTAGTCCTGATCTCTAGATTACTGGTCCAACTACATAATTGAGCTACCATCCTTGTGTATTCTGCAGCTGTGCCTGTGAGTGCAGGTAAATGTAATGGCTATTCACAGAAGTTAAGAGCTATTAAAAGTGTGAAGGATTGTATGTAATGTTTAATGTCTGGGCACAGAATTGGCTGGCCCACAGAAGACAGGGTGGTAGTTGATGATGGAAAGTATTTAAAGTCTGGTTGAAGATTTGTAGCTCGGGTGTCCGTTGTTGTGGTTCTGTTCGCCGAGCTGGAAGTTTTTGCTGCAAACGTTTCGTTCCCTGGCTAGGGAACATCATCAGTGCTATTGGAGCCTCCTGTGAAGCGCTGCTTTGATGTTTCTTCCGGTATTTATAGTGGTTTGTTCTTGCCGCTTCCGGGTGTCAGTTTCAGCTGTAGTGGTTTGTATATGGGGTCCAGGTCCATGTGTCTGTTAATGGAGTTTGTGGATGAATGCCATGCCTCTAGGAATTCCCTGGCTGTTCTCTGTCTGGCTTGTCCTATGATGGTAGTGTTTTCCCAGTCAAATTCATGTTCCTGGTTGTCTGAGTGTATGGCTACTAGGGATAGCTGGTCGTGTCGTTTTGTGGCTAACTGATGTTCATGGATGCGGATTGTTAGCTGTCTTCCTGTTTGTCCTATATAGTGTTTTGTGCAGTCCTTGCATGTGGAGTTTGCACATTCTCCCTGTGTTTGCGTGGGCTTTCTCCGGGTGATCCGGTTTCCTCCCATATCCAAAGATGTGCAGGTCAGGTGAATTGACCATGTTAAATTGCCCATAATGTTAGGTATTTTAGTCAGACTCCTTCCTCCCCCTTCCTTGACCTCTCCATTTCTATCTCGAGCGACCGAATCAACACGGACATTTACTATAAACTGACCGACTCCCACAGCTACCTAGACTCCTCCACCTCCTACCCTGCCCCTTGTAAAAACGCCATCCCATATTCCCAATTCCTTCGTCTCCGCCGCATCTGCTCCCAGGAGGACCAGTTCCAATATCGAACAACCCAGATGGCCTCTTTCTTCAAAGACTGCAATTTCCCCCCAGATGTGGTCTACGATGCACTCCACCGCATCTCCTCCACCTCCCACTCCTCCGCCCTTGAGCCCTGCCCCTCCAATCGCCACCAAGACAGAACCCCACTGGTCCTCACCTACCACCCCACCAACCTCCCATATACATCACATCATCCGTCGTCATTTCCGCCACCTCCAAATGGACCCCACCACCAGGGGTATATTTCCCTCCCCTCCCTGATCAGCGTTCCGAAAAGACCACTCCCTCCATGGCTCCCTTGTCAGGTCCACACCCCCCCACCAACCCACCTCCACTCCCGGCACCTTCCCCTGCAACCGCAAGAAATGCAGAACTTGCGCCCACCCCTCCCCCCATCTTACTTCCCTCCAAGGCCCCAAGTGATCCTTCCATATCCATCACAAATTCGCTTGCACCTCCACACACATCATTTATTGCATTTCCTGCACCCAATGTGGCCTCCTCTATATTGGGGAGACAGGCCACCTACTTGCGGAACGTTTCAGAGAACACCTCTGGGATACCCGGACCAACCAACCCAATCACCCCGTGGCTCAACACTTCAACTCCCCCTCCCACTCCAAGATCATACAGATCCTTGGACTCCTCCATCGCCAGACCATAGCAAAACGACGGCCGGAGGAAGAGCGCCTCATCTTCCGCCTAGGAACCCTTCAACTACAAGGGATGAACTCCGACTTCTCCAGTTTCCTCATTTCCCCTCCCCCCCACCTTGTCTCAGTTCCAACCTTCGAACTCAGCATCACCTTCCTAACCTGCAATCTTCTTCCTGACCTCTCTGCTCCCCACCCCCACTTCAGCCTATCACCCTCACCTTATCTCACACACCTTCACCTCCTTCCATCTATCGCATTTCCAATGCCCCTACCTTTTTATCTTAGCCTGCTTGGCACACTTTCCTCATTCCTGAAGAAGGGCTCATGCCCGAAACGTCGATTCTCCTGCTCCTTGGATGCTGCCTGACCTGCGCTTTTCCAGCAACACATTTTCAGCTCTGATCTCCAGGATTTGCAGTCCTCACTTTCTCCTACATTAGTCAGAGTCTGGTTGGGTTACTCTTCGGAGGGTCAGTGTGGACTTGTTGGGCCAAAGGACCTGTTTCCACACTGTAGCGAATCTAATCTAATGTAATCATAGGGGTAGCAGGGTGGCTCAGTGGTTAGCACTGCTGCCTCACGGTACCAGGGTCCCAGGATCGATTCCAGCCTTGAACCAAAAATTATTCCAATGTAAAAGGTTACATCAGGTCACTATGAAATTATAAGAACTGGCATATCAGTCCAAGAAGATGACATTCCAGTGGCATTTTTAAGGTTTCTTCAATCATTAGTAAGCATGCAAGTGCAGCTGGTGAAAAGGGCAAAAGGCATGTTGGCTTTCATAGCAAGGATTCAAGTACGGAGTCTTGCTACAGTTACACAGGGCATCGGTGATACCACCTACATTGGAATAATTTTGGTTCCAGTTTTATGATCCCTTCTCAAGGCTGTCATCTAGGTTTCAGCAGTATTGGTCAGCTTACAATCGTCGTTTCCTACAGAAGGGAGCTGAGGCAAGGCACCTTTCAGACCCAAGAGTGTGCTGACAAATAGTTTCGATATAGATCTCTGCCTTCAGAGAAATTTAATTACAATATTTTTCAGTATTCTAGTGCATAAAAATGGCATTCCTGTTATAAATGGCCCAAATTCTTCACTTGGGAATTTGTTGAAACAGGCTTCCTGAGACATTGTTTTATGGCATTTATGTAAAAGGTCTATGAAAGTTGGTGCTGATAATCAGAGGTTAATTGTTTTACAATTTATTTGGTGGAAAGGAAGAAATGTGCTGATAAAGTATTTAAATTCTAAATATGAAAGGCTGTTGATTTGTCTTTGAAGTGATTTTACAATGTTCTGTTTTTTAATAAAGTTATGATTTCCTGCAGTTTTGCCCCATATTTGCTCGCATCTAGATTAGATTAGACTTACAGTGTGGAAACAGGCCCTTCGGCCCAACAAGTCCACACCGACCCGCCGAAGCGCAACCCACCCATACCCCTACATTTACCCCTTACCTAACACGGGCAATTTAGCTTGGCCAATTCACCTGACCCGCACATCTTTGTGACTGTGGGAGGAAACCGGAGCACCCGGAGGAAACCCACGCAGACACGGGGAGAACGTGCAAACTCCACACAGTCAGTCGCCTGAGTCGGAAATTGAACCCGGGTCTACAGGCGCTGTGAGGCAGCAGTGCTAACCACTGTGCCACCGTGCCGCCAATTGTACTTTTTTAGAACAAATATTGTTCAAGTTCTGAATGTGGTCACGCTCAGTATGCAAGTTGCCAATTTTCTTTACCTCCCAAAAACCCAGGATTAGATTCAATGTTGGGGTTAACTTTTTTGCCAGACCATGCAAATATAATAAATAAAATGAAGATCTGTGAATATTGGAGATCTGAAACAAACAAAAACATAATTTGATGGAGAAACTCAGGTCTGACAGCATCTAGAAAGAAAAATAATTAACATTTCAAGTCCACTGACCCTACTTCAGAGCTCTGTTTATAACTTTTTCAATTTTACTGTGTATCTCTAAAGGGAGATCAGTTTTTTTTTTCAGATTTAAGATGCTCTTAAATATTTGTGCACTTGCTCCCAGTAAAATATTCTTGTATTCTCTTTTCTACCCTTTCTGGGCACATTGACATATCCACTTGTGTGAAATAAAAGAGCAGAACCATATCACCATTTTAAATCAACTGCCATAAATATAACTTCAAAATGAGACCAACTTTGGCAAAGGGTTAGGTAGACTCGAAACATCAGCTCTTTTCTCTCCTTACAGATGCTGCCAGACCTGCTGAGATTTTCCAGCATCTTCTCTTTTTTGTTTCAGATTCCAGCATCAGCAGTAATTTGCTTTTATGAATATGAGTTCTCTTTTTTTTTAAAAGGTTTTATTTGCCTTCCTTTCCTGAAGTTGCTGACATCCTTTAGGGACCACTCTGAATGTTCCAAGGGTATGTGCTGTTGATTATTGAACCATGAAATTCGCCATAGTTCTGTCTCGTGATATTATCATCTCATCACGAATCACAGGATAAAATTGTGCCAGAGTTTTTGACCAATTTCTATTTTTCCTGGGGCCAATTATAATTCAGCTGACAGTGCTGCATAGATCAGCTAACCAGCACAGACCAGGAGTCAAGTCACTTTGTGGACTGAAGCACGAATCAAAAGGTCGTTTATGAAAATTCTGCTGAATTTGTAAGCAAAGATAGATTATTAGAAAAAACGCTTCTTCTGTCTTCGATTGATGTAGGATTATTTTAAACTAAGAATTAAGTATTGATTAAATTGATTGTGATTGTTGACTAGTGTAGACTGAACTACTTGCAGGAATTAGTGTATAAGTAGGAGGTAAATTGCTATATATACCTTTGTGGAAATGTAGAATGCTTTCTGCCTAGGAGGCTATTTGATCCACCATGTAACGCTGGTCCTTTGTCGGAGAAGTTCACCTATTGCTGCAGGACTGCCATTTTTCCTGGACACCACAGATAACAATCCAATTTCTCTTTAAACACTTGATTGAACCTGCTTCTACTATATTCTCAGGTAGTGCATTCCAGATACTAGCTAACTGTTGTTGGAGGGAATCCTGAGGGACAGGATATGCATGTATTTGGAAAGGCACGGACTGATTCAGGATAGTCAACATGACTTTGTGCGTGGGAAATCATGTCTCTCAAACTTGATTGAGCTTTTTGAAGAAGTAACAAAGGATTGATGACGGTAGATGTGATCTATATGGACTTCAGTAAGGTATTCAACAAGATTCCCCATGTTTAGCAAGGTTAGAGCTCACGGAATACAAGGAGAACTAGCCATTTGGATACAGAACTGGCTCAAAGGTAGAAGACAGGGTAGTGGTGAAGGGTTGCTCTTCCGACTGGACACTTGCGACTAGTGGAGTGCCACAAGGATTGTTGCTGGGTCCACTACTTTTCATTCATTATATAAATGATTAGATGTGAACGTAGGAGGTATAGTTAGTACGTTTGCAGGTGACACCAAAATTGGAGGTATAGTGGGCAGCAAAGAAGGTTACCTCAGATTACAAAGGGATCTTGATCAGATGGGCCAATGGGCTGAGAAGTGGCAGATGGAGTTTAATTTAGATAAATGTGAGGTGCTGCATTTTGGGCACTCCAATCTTAGCAGGATTTATACACTTAACGGTAAGGTTCGAGGGAATGTTGCTGAATAAAGAGACGTTGAATGGAAGGTTCAAAGCTCCTTGAAAGTGGATTTGCAGGTAGATAGGATAGTGAAGAAGGCGTTTGTTATGCTTTCCTTTATTGGTCAGAGTATTGAGTACAGGAGTTGGGAGGTCATGTTGCGGCTCTACAGGACATTGGTTAGGCCACTGTTGGAATATTGCTTGCAGTTCTGGTCTCCTTCCTATCAGAAAGATGTTGTGAAACTTGAAAGGGTTCAGAAAAGATTTCCAAGGATGTTGCAGGGTTGGAGGATTTGAGCAATCGGGAGAGGTTGAATAGGCTAGAGTTTTCCCTGGAGTGTCTGAGGCTGAGAGGTGACCTTATCAAGGTTTATAAAATCATGAGGGGCATGGAAAGGATAAGGGGACAAAATCTTTTCCCTGGGGTCGGTGAATCCAGAATGAGAGGGCATAGGTTTAAGATGAGAGGGGAAAGATATAAGAGACATATGGGGAAAATTTTCACACGGAGGGCAGTACGTGTATGGAATGAGCTGCCAGAAGGGACAAGGTAGAACTAATAAATTAAACTGTATTTATTTCAATGCAAGGGTCCTAACAGGGAAGGCAGATGAACTCAGGGCATGGTTAGGAACATGCCCTGAGTTATCATAGCAATTACGGAAACATGGCTCAGGGATGGGCAGGGCTGGCAGCTTAATAATCCAGGATACAAATGCTACAGGAAGGATAGAAAGGGAGGCAAAAGATGAGGGGGAGTGGCATTTTTGATAAGGGATAGCATTACAGCTGTGCTGAGGGAGGATATTCCCAGAAATACATCCAGGCAAGTTATTTGGGTGGAACTGAGAAATAAGAAAGGGATGATCACCTTATTGGGATTGTATTATAGACTCCCCAGTAGTCAGAGGGAAATTGAGAAACAAACTTGTAAGGAGATCTCAGCTATCTGTAAGAATAATAGGAAAGTTATGGTAGGGGATTTTAACTTTCCGAACATGGACTGGGACTGCCATAGTGTTAAAGGTTTAGATGGAGAGGAATTTCTTCAGTGTGTACAAGACAATTTTCCGTTTCAGTATGTGGATGTACCTCCTAGAGAAGGTACAAAACTTGACCTACTCTTGGGAAATAAGGCAGGGCAGGTGACTGAGGTGTCAGTGGGGGAGCACTTTGGGTCCAACGACCATAATTCTATTTGTTTTAAAATAGTGATGGAAAAGGATAGACCAGATCTAAAAGTTGAAGTTCTAAATTGGAGAAAGGCCAATTTTGACGGTATTAGGCAAGAACGTTCGAAAGCTGATTGAAGGCAGATGTTCATAGTAAAGGGATGGCTGGAAAATGGGAAGCCTTCAGAAATGAGATAACAAGAATCCAGAGAAAGTCTATTCCTGTCAGGGTGAAAGGGAAGGCTGGTACGTATAGGTAATGCTGGACGACTAAAGAAATTGAGTGTTTAGTTAAGAAAAAGAAGGAAGCATATGTCTGGTATAGTCAGGATCGATCAAGTGAATCCTTAGAGTATAAAGAAAGTAGGAGTATACTTGAGAGGGAAATCAGGAGGGTAAAATGGAGACATAGCTTTGGCAAATAGAATTAAGGAGAATCCAAAGGGTTTTTACAAATATATTAAGGGCAAAAGAGTAACTAGGGAGAGAATAAGGCCCCTCAAAGATCAGCAAGGCGGGCTTTGTGTGGAGCCACAGAAAATGGGGGAGATACTAAATGAATATTTTGCATCAGTATTTACTGTGGTAAAGGATATGGAAGACATAGACTGTAGGGAAATAGATGGTGATATCTTGCAAAATGTCCAGATTACAGAGGAGGAAGTGCTGGATGTCTTGAAATGGTTTAAGATGGATAAATCCCTAGGACCTGATCAGGTGTACCCTAGAACTCTGTGGGAAGCCAGAGAAGTGATTGTTGGATCTCTTGCTGAGATATTTGTATCATCGATAGTCACAGGTGAGGTGCTGGAAGACTGAAGGTTGGCAAACGTAGTGCCACTGTTTAAGAAGGGCGGTAAAGATAAGCCAGGGAACTATAGACCGGTGAGCCTGACCTTGGTGGTGGGCAAGTTGTTGGAGGGAATCCTGAGGGACAGGATGTATACGTATTTGGAAAGGTAAGGACTGATTTGGGATAGTCAACATGGCTTTGTGTATGGGAAATCATGTCTCACAAACTTAATTGTTACTTCAAAAAACTCAAAGATGATTGATGAGGGCAGAGCAGTAAATGTCATCTATATGGACTTCAATCAGACGTTCAACAAGGTTCTTCATGGGAGACTGATTAGCAAGGTGAGATCTCGTGGAATACAGGGAGAACTAGCCATTTGGATACAGAACTGGCTCAAAGGTAGAAGACCGAGGGTGGTGGTAGAGGGTTGTTTTTCAGACTGGAGGCCTGTGACCAGTGAAGTGCAACAAGGATCGGTGCTGGGCCCTCTATGTTTTGTCATTTACATAAATGATTTGGATGCGAGTATAAGAGGTACAGTTAGTAAGTTTGCAGATTTGCAAAATTGGAGGTGTAGTGGACAGCGAAGAACGTTACCTCGATTACAACAGGATCTGGACCAGATGGGCCAATGGGCTGAGAAGTGACAGATGGAGTTTAATTCAGATAAATGCGAGATGCTGCATTTTGGGATAGCAAATCTTAGTAGGACTTATATACTTAATGTAAGGTCCTAGGGAGTGTTGCTGAACAAAGAGTCCTTGGAGTGCAGGTTCATAGCTCCTTGAAAGTGGAGTCGCAGGTAGATAGGATAGTGAAGAAGGCGTTTGATATGCTTTCCTTTATTGGTCACTGGACTAGGAGCTGGGAGGATATGTTGCGGCTGTACAGGAGATTGGTTAGGCCACTGTTGGAATATTGCGTGCAATTCTGGTCTCCTTTCTATTAGGAAGATGTTGTGAAAACCTGAAAGGGTTCAGAAAAGATTTACAAGGATGTTGCCAGGGTTGGAGGATCTGAGCTATAGGGAGAGGCTGAACAGGCTGGGGCTGTTTTCCCTGGAGCGTCGGAGGCTGAGGGGTGACCTTATAGAGGATTACAAAATTGAGGGGCATGGATCGGATAGATAAACAAAGTCTTTTCTCTGGGGTCGAAGAGCCCAGAACTAAAGGGCATAGGTTTAGGATGAGAGGGGAAAGATATAAAAGAGACCTAAGGGGCACCGTTTTCAGGCAGAGGGTGGTACGTGTATGGAATAAGCTGCCAGAGAATGTGGTGGAGGCTGGTACAATTGCAATATTTAAGAGGCATTTGGATGGGTATATGAATAGGAAGGGTTTGGAGGGATATGGGCCCGGTGCTGGCTGGTGGGACTAAGTTGGGTTGGGATATCTGGTCGGCATGGATGAGTTGGACCAAAGGGGCTGTTTCCGTGCAGTACATGTCTGTTTCTGACTCCACTTGATGCATTAATAATGTCTTTAAAAAGCGACCATTGCTATGTTTTTCAATTACCTTAAATCTGTTGTCACTGGTTCTGAATCCTTCTATCGTTAAGAATCATTCTGCCTATCGACTCTGTCCTGACCCCTCATCTCCCCATAACTTCCTCTTATTGAACAACCTTACCTTTTCCAATCTATCTACATAACTGAAGTCAAAGCCTTGCGTGAAAATTTAATCTTGTGAGTAACCACTTTGGATTCCTGCATGATTTCAATTTGGCATTTAGAAACTGGAGGAAACCTTAATTGCTGGTTACAAGAGCTGAATCAGGATGCTCTAGATTTACAAGAGGATAGGGAGGAGGCAAAATTACCATTTATATCGCAACCACTTAAGTCTGCGACAGCCCGAGAAAAACAGAAAAACAATGTATGGCTCTCGCTATTGAAGAAAACAAAATTTATTGCTGATGTGTACATTTGTGGTCCAGCCACTTCCAGTTTATAGTGAGAAGGGCTCAACATTGCTGTTATCCAAGCAGTTTTCATGCTAATACTAGAGTATCAAAAATCTGTTGCCCTTTATTGCGACTCTCTCTCAAAGAATCACCATGCTGTAAAAGAAAAGATTTTTAAAAATCAATAAAACGATCATTTTGCAAATCACCAAAATGTATCTTAGTGATATGTCACACAACATCCCAGGATCTGTAAAAATTCAAGCTCAATTTTTGTAACCCATTTGAGGAGTCCAGTTTAATTTGAGATTTTCTTCTGGTGTGAAGAATGTTTTGAAAACTGATCCTCATAACCTTTTCTAAGCACATTTGTAGTGTAAGAGTAGAAAGCATTCAGCTGTTGTTGCCAGTGTTTGTAGGACTTTTGAAAGCCCAACGGTAGTGGTGTTTTGAGATATGGAATCAAGCCAAGAGCTCTGAGTTCGTTTACAACTTGCGCTGAAAGGCTCTGTGTGGTATGTATGTGGAATGCATGCACCAAGACAAGATCTTGCCACGTAATTGCAGAACTTGAGCTGCCTTTCAGATGTGCAGCAGCTCACTGAGCTAGGGTGCTGGGAGGGGCTGAACTTCAGCTTCACTGTGAAACTGTGCCCCACCACAGATGATTAGTGTCATTTGTACTAAACTTCAAATTCTGCTGCTACTTTGAAAACAAAGAAAAGTAATACAGGTATTTAATTTCCTGTTTAAACCCACTCTATGGAATAGCTTGAGTTTTCAGCAGAAATGGGCAGATTTTCTAGCTATATTTTAAACTATAGCATAACAAGCTATATTTTTGTTGCTGATGTTTTATTTTTAATTTGATAGTAATATGTTTATTACTCATAGTAATATGAGTTTTTATGCCTGCAGCAGTGTATTCATGATGTGAGATCTATCATTGTGCTGTTATGGAGTATCTATTGCTTGATATGTGAAGCGACAGCAGGTTAACATTGGACTCCATTTAATATGTATCACTCTAATGCTCAACTCATTTCTTTCTTCAAGCACACCTTTTTTTTTCTCTCTTTGGAATAATAAAGAAGTGGCAGAAGGATTCATGGCCATACAGTCTGTTGAACCATGTCATGATTACTCCTTCCACAGTGAAACTAAATGATGTGGGGCTTTTGCGCCAAAGGTAGAGATGCTACTACCGTGTCACACTGCCTCCATAATGGCAGAATTGTATACATTCAACAAAAGGATAAAGATCAGAGTTAGATTCCTGGTTGATTCAGTTAATTGATCTGAATGTCCTCATTTTAAATTGCTATTTCTGAGGATGCTACTGAAGAGTCATGTGTTACTGTATGATATGGACAGATACATTGGAACTAATAACAGAGGAAGGGAAAATGATGAGATTCTAAAGGGAGAATATAGAAAGTCAGGCAGGAATTTAAAAAGGAAGTCCTGGAGGGTCGTAAAATCTGGAGTACTCCTGGTGCGATGAGCTAGTGAAGGTAGGAATAGGAGGATAGAGCAGAAGAATGCGTGGCTGAGGAGCTGGTACAGGGGAGAAGGGTTCATATTTTTTGGGCAAGAAGGATGCATTGCAGCTGAATTGGAAGGTGATTAATGTATTGGCAGGGAGCTTTGCTAGAGCTGCTTGGGAGGATTTAAACTAGTAAGGTAAGCCCAGAGATTGGTTAGGGGTGTGTCGAGTGCGTTGGGACCCCAGGGTGATAGTAAGGAAAGAGATCAGTCTGAGGCTGGTACTGTTGTGAAAAGGAGCAAATAAAACCGAGCAGGCAAGAACAAACCAGAGAGCAAGGTGGGACTGGTAAATAAAACTGCATTTATTTCAATGCAAGATGCCTAACGGGGAAGACAGATGAACTCAGGGCATGGCTAGGAACATGGGACTGAAATTACAAACGCATGGCTCAGGAATGGACAGGACTGGCTGTTTAAAGATTCAGTTTACAAATGCTATAGAAAGGGTAGAAAGAGGGTCAAGAGAGGAGGAGGGGTGGTGTTTCTGATCAGGGATAGCATTGTGTTGTACTTAGGGAGCACATTCCTGGGAATACATCCAGGGAGGTTATTTGGGTGGAAGTGAAAAATAAGAAAGGGATGATCACCTCATTGGGATTGTATTATAGACTCTTATTCCCAACTCTTCTCCCCCCCCCCCCCCCCCCCCAACCACCGCCAAAAAGAAGGTTAGCAGAAAATTGAGAATCAATTGAGGAGATCTGTTATCTGTAAGAATAAAAGGGTGATTATGGTGGGGGATTTTAATTTTCCAAGCATAGACCGGGACTGCCATTGTGTTAAGGGTTTGGATGGAGAGGAATTTAAGTGCGTAAAAGAAAATTTTCTGCTTCAGTATGTGAATATATCTACTGGAGAAGGTGCAAAACGTGACTTACTCTTGGGAAATAAGGCAGGACCGGTGACTGAGGTGTCAGTGAGGGAGCACTTTGGGGCCAGTGACCATAATTCTATTCGTTTTAAAATAGTGACGGAAAAGGATAGGCAGGATGTATAAGTTGAAGTTCTAAATTGGGGGATGGTCAATTTTAATGCTATTAGGCAAGATCTTTCAAAGGTTGATTGGAGGCAGATGTTCGCAAGTAAAGGAATGGCTGGAAAATGGGAAGCCTTCAGAAATGAGATAACAAGAGTCCATGGACAGTACATTCCAGTTAGGGTGAAAGGAAAGGCTGTGTAGGGAATGCTGGATGACAAGAGAAGTTGAAGTTTTGGTTAAGAAAAAGAAGGAAGCATATGTCAGGTATAGACAGCAAAAGGGAAATCAGGAGGACAAAAAGGGGGCTGAGATAGCTTTGGCACATAGGGTTAAGGAGAATCCAAAAGGATTCTACATATACATTAAGGAGAAAAGGGTAACAAGAGGGAGAGAATAGAGCCCCTCAAAGATCAGAGTCAAAAGATGTCGTGGTGGACAAGCACAGCTGGTCAGGCAGCATCTGAAGAGCGGGAGAGTCTAGGTTTCGAGCATAAGCTATTCTTCATTCCTAGACCACACGTTTTGACTCTGATCTCCAACATGGGCGGCATGGAGGCTGTGTTTAGCACTGCTGCCTCACAGCACCAGGGTCCCAGGTTTGGTTCCAGCCTCAGGCGACTGTCTGTGTGGAGTTTGCACATTGTCCCCGTTTCTGTGTGGGTTTCCTTCGGGTGCCCAAGTTTCCAATAACAGTCCAAAGATGTGCAGGTCGGGTGAATTGGCCATGCTAAATTGCCCATGGTGTTGGGTGCATTAGTCAGAGGGAAATGGGTCTGGGTGAGTTACTCTTCAGAGGGTCGGTGTGGGCTTGTTAGGCGAAGGGCCTGTTTGCACACTGTAGGGAATCTAATCTAATCTACATTCCTCACTTTCTTCCCTCGAAAGATCAGCAAGGCAGCCAATGTGTGGAACATGTTTCAGAGGAGAGGTGGATAAATCCCCAGGACCTAATCAGGTGTTCCCTAGAACTCTGGAGGAAGCTAGGGAAGTGATTGTTGGGCCCCATGTTGAGATTTTGTATTATCGATAGTCACAAGTTTGGTGCTGGAAGACTGGAGGTTGGTTAACATGGTGCCAGTATTTAAGAAAGGTGATAAGGAAAAGCCAGGGAACTG
This sequence comes from Hemiscyllium ocellatum, assembly GCF_020745735.1. Lineage (NCBI taxonomy): Eukaryota > Metazoa > Chordata > Chondrichthyes > Orectolobiformes > Hemiscylliidae > Hemiscyllium > Hemiscyllium ocellatum. The sequence goes on along the minus strand of NC_083430.1, from coordinate 9,781,541 downwards.
GTGAACTTCGTAGAACAGTACAGCACAGAACAGGCCCTTCAGCCCACGATGTTGTGCCGACCATTGATCCTCATTTAGATTACTTACAATGTGGGAACAGGCCCTTTGGCCCAACAAGTCCACACCGACCCGCCGAAGCGCAACCCAACCATACCCCTAACCTAACACTACGGGCAATTTAGCATGGCCAATTCACCTGACCCGCACATCTTTGGACTGTGGGAGGAAACCGGAGCACCCGGAGGAAACCCACGCAGACACGGGGAGAACGTGCAAACTCCACACAGTCAGTCGCCTGAGGCGGGAATTGAACCCAGGTCCCTGGCGCTGTGAGGCAGCAGTGCTAACCACTGTGCCACCGTGCTGCCCTCATGTTTGCACACTCAAATGTCTGTGACCGTATGCATGTCCAGCAGTCTCTTAAATGTCCCCAATGACCTTGCCTCCACAACTGCTGCTGGCAATGCATTCCATGCTCTCAACTCTGTGTAAAGAACCCGCCACTGACATCCCCTCTATACTTTCCTCCAACCAGCTTAAAACTGTGACCTTTCATGTTAGCCATTTCTGCCCTGGGGACATAGCCAGAGACTATCGACTCTATCTATGCCTCTCATTATCTTGTATATCTCAATTAGGTCCCCTCTCCTCCTCCTTTTCTCCAATGAAAAAAGTCCGAGCTCAGTCAACCTCTCTCCATAAGATAAGCCCCCCAGTCCAGGCAGCATCCTGGTAAACCTCCTCTGAACCCTCTCCAAAGCATCCAATTCTTTCCTATAATAGGGCGACCAGAACTGGACGTAGTATTCCAAGTGCAGTCTAACCAAAGTTTTATAGAGCTGCAACAAGATCTCATGACTCTTAAACTTAATCACCCCTGATGTTGGTGTTTGGAGGGAATCCTGGGGTACAGGATTTACATGTATTTGGAAAGGCAAGGACTAATTAGGTATAATCAACATGGCCTTGTGCGTGGGAAATCACGTCTCTCAAACTTGAACCTTTTGAAGAACCAACAGAGGATTGATGAGGGCAAAGTGGTAGACATGATCTGTATGGAGTTCAGGAGGTATTTGACAGATTCCTCATGGGGGATGGTTAGCAAGGTTAAATCTCATGGAACACAGGGAGAACTATCTATTTTGATACAGAACTGGCTCGAAGGCAGAAGACTGGGAGGCCTGTGACCATTGGTGTGCCACAAGGATTGGTGCTGGGTCCACTGCCTTTCATCATTGAAAAAAATGATTTGGATGTGAACAGAGGTATAGTTAGTAAGTTTGCAGATGACCCCAAAATTGGAGATGTGGTGGACAGTGAAGAAGGTCACCTCAGATTCCAATGGAATCTTGATCAGATGGGCCATTGGGCTGAGGAGTAGCAGATGGAGTTTAATTTAGATAAATGTAAGGTGCTGCATTTTGGAAAAGCAAATCAGAGCAAGACATATACACTTAGTGTATATGTAAGGTCATAGGGAGTGTTGCTGACCAAAAAGACCTTGGAGTGTAGGATCATAATTCCTTGAAAATGGAGTTGGAGGTAGATAGGACAGTGAAGAAGGCATTTGGTGTGCTTTTCTTTATCAGACAGAGCAATGAGTATAGGAGTTGGGAGGTCATGTTGCAGCTGTACAGGACATTGGTTAGGCCACGTTTGGAATATTGTGTGCAATTCTGGTTTCCCACCTATCTGAAGGATGTGAAACTTGAAAGAATTCAGGAAAGATATTTACAAGGATGCTGCCAGGTTTGGAGAATTTGAGCGAAAGGGAGAGGTTGAATAGGCTGGGGCTGTTTTCCCTGGAGCATCAGAGGCTGAGGGGTGACCTTTATAGAGGTTTATAAAATCATGAGGGGCATGGATAGCGTATATAGACAAAGTCTTTTCCTTGGGGTCAGGGGTGCCCAGAACTAGAGGGCATAGGTTTAGGGTGAGAGGGGAAAAAATTGGAAAGGGACCTATTGGGGCAAATTTTTCACGCAGAGGGTGGTCTATGTATGGAATGAACTGCCAGAGGAAGTGATGGTACTGTTACAACATTTAACAGGCATCTGGATGGGCATATGAATAGGAAGGGTTTAGAGGGATATGGGTAAGCGCTGTCAAATGGGACAAGATTAGGTTAGGACATCTGGTCAACATGGACGTGATAGACCGAAGGGTCTGTTTCTGTGCTGTCTTTCTCGACGACTATGACTCCTTATACCTTGGTTCTGACATTGCTGCAAAGCTGCTTCACACCCAGGATTCTCTGTTTAGGCTCACATTGCGAATGACCAATTTGGGCAAGGAAATAGAGAATCCTGTAGAATGCTAAGACGCACAGAGCTTTCAAGGGAGGCAGATAAAGGGATACAATTTAAGAGCAAATCCTGTCATGTTTGTCTTGCCAAAAGTAAAGGCAAACATATTTTCTGACTGTCCTCTTAAGTTGACCAGCCAAGCTCAGTGAAAGCGTCAGAGATAGGGAGGAGGCTGGAAGAACACGGCAAGCCAGGCAGCAACAGAGGTGGAGAGGTAGACATTTTGGGTGTAACCAGTCTTCAGGACCTGGGGTGGTTGTAGGGACGCTGCAGATATGGGAGCTGCCTGCTGTGATGCTCGGTGAACTGTTCCCCAAAGTAGACGAGACTGCATCGGAAGCACCTGATGCAGTAGACTAGGTTGAAAGAGGCACGTGAACCTCTGTCTCACCTGCCTCTCACCGAGCATTGCAGCTGGGCCAGCAGGGGCGACTTCTCCCTTTACAGTATGACCATCCTTGGCTCTTCCATTGCCAGAACGAACCACCGTACTACAAATTGGAGGAACAACACTTCATCTTATGCCTGGCTAGCTTACAGCCTGGAGGACTCCATATTAAGTTTTCCAATTTCAAATAATCTTCCTTCCCATCCCTGACTCCCTTCCCAGCCCCTTCTGCTCCTCCCTGCCACCAATTGGATTCAGTCCTCCCATTGACCAACCAGGTTGTACCCTCTACCCGTCTTCACCTATCCCCACTTCCCCACCCTCCCCCACCACCCCTTTATCTGCAGCTCCCCCAGAGCAGCCCCCAGTACTGAGGATACTCGAAACGTCGACTTCTCCACCTCCTAATGATGCCTGGCTTGCTGTGTTCTTCCAGCCTTCTGCCTGTCTAGTTTGGATTCCAGCATCTGTAGTTTTTTTTTGTCTCTCACCAGTGAAAGCACCAGACATGACAAAATTCCATCAGGAACTTCTGGAAAAAGGCAGTTCTGAGTCTGAAGAGAGATTTAATTGTTTGGACATGTATTACATAAGATTTTTGGGAGTGCAGGGGAGAATGTATGCTAATTGTGTAGTGGAATTGGAGTGGGGAGAAAGTAAATGCATAACTGATGGTGAAGGAATGCGATAAGTTGCTTTGTATGTGGAAAAAGTATTAATGTTTGGCTTTAGTGTTTTTCTGTATCAACATTCAAAGCAATTCACCATGAATTGCATTAGAAGCACTTGATTATTGTTTTGGTTGGGCTGTTTATTTGTCATTCTTTACTCAGTGATTTGTCTTTTTCTTCAACAGAAAATCAGTGGCATTTCCGGTTGCTCATTTATGGAGTTTCTGAAGGGCAGCAGGGACTATTGCCAGGCACAGCACGGCCGCCTCGCGGACAAGTGAACTCCAGGTCTCTCCCATTTCATCTGCTCCACGAGGAAATCATCTTAAATGTAAAAGTGCCAACAGCAAACTGGGATTCATCTGGATACTGGATTTAAAAATTGGATAGTTTGTGAGAAATAGAGGACGTTTGTTCTTTCAATGACCTAGCCTGGATGGGGTAAATCTGCCTGTGTTTTGTGCAATTGGATGCTGTAAGAAGCACCATTGCTCAGAGACACCAACCAAAACGTGCCAGTCTGAATTGGATTTCACATCAACTGTGTTGAGTCCAATTGTGAGAGTGGAAATTTTAAAAGCACAAGTGCGAACAGCGAAAAGGATCACAAAGTGCTGCTTCAGAATCTCCCTTTTTTTTATACACTTTTTTTTTGACGTTGCAACCACAATGAACCGCCCGGCCCCCGTAGAAATCATCTGCGACGGTATGAAGTTTCTCATCACACACAACCCAACCAATGCTACCCTCAACAAGTTCACAGAGGTAAACAATGTTATCTTCAGGCCAATGTGTAAATAATCTAATCAACATGGAAACTGATGCAATATTTTCAGTGTACTCTGCAATATTCCCTGTTTTATTTTGGGTTGAAATATGCCCCTGCAGGAGAGGATAAAGCTTTAGGAAAAACCAATGGTACTGTGACAAACTGTTTCACCTTTGGTACTTGAAACTGAGTTCAGAGCATGACCATCTCATGACAAGTCTCACCCACACATGCCATGCAAACCAATGCTAAAATCCTAGGCACATGTACAGGGTGGGCAGGGTCTGCGTGAGTTGTGATGCTGCCTTACCTTCTGAACAGGGGCCAGACTTAATAGAAAACTCCAAACCCCAGAGGAAAGATGTTGAATTGATTAACCGAATAATCAATAGTGCCCGTCCATCTCATTCGGATAATTGAGGTTCCTCTGTATTTGTATGTTCTTGTCCAGTGATCAGAAGTTCAGAAAACAAAACAGGCTTTGCATTCAATGTTCAAAGGCAGCCAAGGTGGTCTTGTTGAAAGATGACTTGTGGGTTGAGTATATATGATTTTAACCTCGACGCTTTCAAAGTGAAAACCTTTTTCCCCCTCAGGTAACATTGCATTATCCATAATACTGACTTGTTTGTCATATCCTGCTGTTTTTTTTCAACCTGCTCTTAATGTCCATAGCATTGCCAATGTCCATATTTGTTTAATTTTGAAAATTAAAAGCCCAGCCCCATTCTATTGTCCCTACTCCTTTTCTAAACAGTAAATTACTGTAATGCAAAAAGAGGCAAAATGGTCTGAATTTAACTGGTAAAGGATTAAAAGTCATTTTGACTATTCATTTCAATCTTCAATGGATTAAAACTCCTGGAGTAGATGTGATTTTGTTTCTAATGTAAGTAATGTTAGATGGTGAATGTCACTCAGTTAACCTTCTCTTAAGCAGGCATTGGGGGAAAAAAAACTAACTAATCTGTTGTAAAAACAACTGGTGACATGTAACACAAAATAAATTGCTCATTTAATCTTTGACAACTCCTATTTTCACCCTAATTAAGGCAGTGAGTAACTTACTGCCAAATTTTTTTTTTCTCTCTCCCTCTCTCTCTCCCCCCCTCTCTTTCCCCCCCCTCTTCCCCCCCCTCTCTTCCCCCCCCTCTCTCTTCCCCCCCCTCTCTTCCCCCCCCTCTCTCTCCCCCCCCCCCCCCCCCCCCTCTCTTCCCCCCCTCTCTTCCCCTCATACTTACTGCATTTCTCTCAAAGTGTGTGGATTATGTATGAGTCTTCACCCTACTACTTTGAAGTATAAAATATTGTGCAGGTCCAGTTTGCTGTGGTTATTATATTGAAGCTTGAAATTCAATGAAGTGATAGAGCAAAGCTCCTTTCACTGCATGTTCAGCTCTTGATCAAGTACTTTAGACTGAACTGGGTAAAAAATGTTCACTACTACAAACAACGGCCAACAATGTAACATGAGGAGCAACTTCTTCATGAGAGTTGATGGTAAATGAATAAAGTGTTTTTGAAGTTTATGCAGTGGAAATTTCTGCCATTTGATTGCTTTTTCCTCAGAGGCTACAGACAATCACTTAATGTAGTTAAAGTGGTATTTAAAATCTTTTGATGTACCGAGGGATTGGGTGTTCAGGTACCTTGTACCTTGACGAAGGCAACGTAGGTCGATTAGAGTGGCCAAGAAGGTATACGGCATGCTTTCCTTCATCAGACAGGGTATTGAGTACAAGAGTTGGCAGGTCATGTTACAGTTGTATAGGACTTTGGTTCAGCCGCATTTGGAATACTGCATAACAGTTATAACAGTTCCGGTCGCCACATTGCCAAAAGGATGTGGATGCTTTGGAGAGGCTACAGAGGAGGTTTATCAGAATGTTGCCTGGTATGGAGGGTGCTAGCTATGAAGGCAAGTTGAGTAGATTAGGATTATTTTCATTAGAAAGATGGAGATTGAGGGGACTGAGGTATATAAAATCATGTTCAACAGCAAGAAGCATTTTCCCAGAGTAGGGGACTCAATAACTGAGTCACAAATTCAAGGTGAGAGGATGATAGGTTGTTTTTCTTGAGATTCTTGTGCACATGATGCAACTGCAATACGCCAACTTCTGTGAGCAGCCAAGATTTATTAAGCAAGGATGAGCTTTTGGAGGATCACTTGCCCTCTTTGCAATGCTTGCAAAGTGTGTCAAGTGAGGCTCCCAGAACAAAGGGACCAGTTTTTGCTTTATACAAGATTTTACATCGCAGTCAGTAATGTCCACAAGACAATCCCCAGTTACTCCCCCAAAGTCAAGACACAATGTTTCTGGAAAGAATCAAAACACTACAATGTAAAATGATTAGGTTATTCCTTAAAACAGCACTTACAGAGTATGATTAGATTGTCACATCCTGCCTACAAAACAGGAAACCGCCCACCCCCCACCCAAACTGGACATCCAATTCCTGACATGTCAGCAGAACAAATTAACCCTTTAATATCTCAAGGGGACAATCTTAAGGGAGATATGCGTGGAAAGTTCTTTACGCAGACGATGGTGCCTGGAGCGCTTTGCCAGTAGAGGGAGGCACGATATCGTCATTTAAGATGTATCTAGACAGATACATGTATGTGCAGGGATAGAAAATGGGCAACAGGTTTCGATAGAGGATGTTGATCAGCGCAGGCTTGGAGGGCCAAAGGGCCTGTTCCTGTGCTGTAATCCAGTCAAATATAAATGGGAGTTGTCCTTAATAAGACCATAAAATGAGGGAACAGAAGTAGGATATTAGAACCATTGAGTCTGCTCTGCCATCCATGACTAATCTGATAATCCCCAACTCAACTTTCCTGCCTTTACCCCATAACCCTTGATTTTCAGACTGACTAAAAATCGAACTATCTCAACCTTGAATATAGTTAACAACTTAACCACAACAGCTCTCTGGTAAAGAATTCCACAGATTTACTACCTTCTTTGAAAAAAAAATTCCTGCTCATCTGTTTTAACTGAGTAACCCCTTACTCTGAGATTATGTCATCTGGTGCTGGACTCTCCCAAAGAGAAAATCCACATCTCCACATCTTAAGGCATCCTGAAAGTGTCAGAAGATTGGCAGTATTGCTGAAAGTTTCTGTTCTATGAATACTTCATGCTTACTGACCACCTGAATTAATGCTGACACTTAACTGAGTCTATAAACTGAGTGCATCTCAGCATCATTTCTTATATTGGAGAATTACTTAAGTGGCAAACATCAGATTTTTTTCTTAAATGAATTGTTGGCTGTATAATCACCCAAGATTTGAGTTTCATCATTAAAGGCATTTTTCTCTCAATGTCATTGCATTTGATGAACTTCTTCAATGATAGATAACCTGGAAACTGAACCTGCGACCATAAAACGGAAGTATAATCTGCAAATCAGACTTTTATATGTGACTATGTTCCAACCCAAATATTGCATCTGCTTAAAAACATAAGTCGTGTATAAAGGGTTCAACCATCTTCTGTCTGGATGGATAAAAGGTTTTTATTTAGGTGGTATGATTTTTACAAATCCTGGTTTAAAAAATCCAGTTGATGGGAGGGAAAAACTGTATTGTCAGGAACACGAACATGATCCATAGAAAGCACTTCCCTCCGTTCGGCTGCCTTGCTAATCTCAATTCTACTACTACACAGAGTCCATGACTTTATCATGATGAGGACCTGATTTAACCAGGCTGCATTTTGTATACCAATACTCCAAATTTGGAAATAGTCACTTCTGTTGACTTCTCTCGAGGTGGGGTGGCAGGGGGGGGGGGAAGGAAACTAAGGTTATGTTCAGGTTCACAAGCTTTTGTGAGAACGAGTTCTGACAACTGGTAACTACCTGAAATATTACTCTACCTTTGTCCATCATTATTGCTGGGCCTGCTCAGTATTTCGGCTGAAAATGTGTTGCTGGTTAAAGCACAGCAGGTTAGGCAGCATCCAAGGAATAGGAAATTCGCCGTTTCGGGCATATGCCCTTCTTCCTGATGAAGGGCTTATGCCCGAAACGTCGAATTTCCTATTCCTTGGATGCTGCCTAACCTGCTGTGCTTTAACCAGCAACACATTTTCAGCTGTGATCTCCAGCATCTGCAGACCTCATTTTTTACCCTGCTCAGTATTTCCCATAGTTTCTGTTTTACCATTCTTTTCCAGTAAACCTTTATGCCCTGGAGATTCTAAGCATGCATTCCAGTGATAAAACAGTCACTTTTAAAAGAAAGCAACAATTCTAAAGCATAAAAGTTGCTGTTTACACTTGTCTCAGCTACAATTAATATTAACTAACTAGTATGATGCTGCTGTTTCCAAGGGCTAATGTAATAAATCATATCAAATTTATCCTGGAACCTTCTCAACCACCGACAAAACGTCTTGTGTTTCTTTTGAGGTAAAAAAAAAATGACTGTACTCTTCATCTGAGGTATTTGATAACATTCTGTTGGATAAATAGGAGACTTTACTGGGAAGATGTTGCTGCAGATGGGAAAGATTTTGCAGATGATTTAGCTTTGGACAAGTACTGACTCAGGATTTCTTACTTTGCATTTTCTCTGCGTCTGATGCCACTGCCTTTGCAGCAATCCTGGGTTAGCTTCTCCCAACACCTGAAATTGAGGTCAAAACTTTGACCATGTAAACACACTCAGACTCTGGGTGATACTGTGGCACAGTGGTTATCACTGCTGCTTCACGATGCCAGGGACCTGAGTTTGATTCCATCCTCAGGCGATTGTGTGGAGTTTGTGCAAACTGCGCAATGTCCCTGCGTCTCTATGGTTTCCTCTGGGTCCTCCAATTTCCTCTCTCATTCCAAAGATGTGCAGGTTAGGTGAATGAGCCAGGCTAAATTGCCCACAGTAACCAGGGAGGTGCAGGCTAGATGGATTGCCACGGGAAATGCAGGTTTACAGGGAGGAGAGCTCTGGATGGGATGCTCTTTGCAGGGCTGGTGTGGACCCGATGGGCGGAATGGCCTGTTTCCACATTAGAGATTCTATGATTCCAAGATTGCTTTGGTAAGCAATTGTCAGATATTATGTTTACACGCCAAACTTAATTATAACTCTTAATATGATGCGGCTGTTTGGCTTCAAGTAGTTGGGTACACAGTGCATGTGTTGCATGTGCAGAGTAGCAAAGACAGGACTATTGCTCTTTAAACTTTGAGTTTGACAGGCAGTCAAATGCCTCTTCATTCTGACACTAATGTTTGCAAACTGCCAAAGGCTACACTTAAGGAATTTTGTCACATGTTTCATTGTCTACATTCAGTGCCCTGACTGATGAAGGACTGAGTGTAGGAAGCCGAGGAGGGATCTTATCGAGGCATGGATAGGGAATGCACTCAGTACTTTGCCCAGAATTAAGGAATTGAGGATGGGCGGGCATCAATTTAAGGTTAGAGGGGAAAAAGTAAAAGGGAACCTGAGGGGCACCCTTGTTTACACAAAGGGTTGTATGTAGATGGAATGAGCTGCCAGCAGAAGTGGTTGAGGCAGGTACAGTAACAACAGTTAAAAGGCATTTGGACAAATACACAGGCAAGTTTTAAAGGATATGGGCCAAGTGCAGGGAAATGGGGTTAGCGTGGATGGACATTTTCATCGGCATGGCCCTGTTTGGGCTGAAGGGCCTGTCTCCGTGCTATAGGACTCTATGAAAGCAGTGAGAGTACTAAGCTTTTGAAAAACCTTACGTTGAGCCATTGTAGCACAGTGGTGATGCCTTTCAGATTCCTTCAGCTACATGTTAAATACACTTTTCTCAAAGACATATTAAATTCTTATCATTACTTAACTTGCATCAACCCCACATGATGCAGAAGCAGCCAAACTCAAATCAATGTTGCAGGTCTCTGCTTCTAATTGCCACAAATATCCAGTTGCCATCATGGTAAAATTTGTCATTGCAGCAATATGATTTTCTTCAACCCTGAGGATTTTTTTTATTTCTAGTAGTCCTGATAAAGTTTGAACTGCAAGTAAAATTTGCAATCACTATTGATTAACTAAAATCTGTCAAATTGAAGGCAAAAGCATCAAGGTGTAGTTCAGGTATGTTGCTGTTCTTGTGCTTCAGTAAACTCAGAACTTAAACTAAGGAAAAACCGAAGGAAGTAAAATTAATGTTCTTATTGAAACAACAAAGAACAGTTTTAAGAAAGAATGCAAAGCGATTTAAAAGTAAACCATGTGATTTTTTTTTTCAAAGGTGCCCAAAACCCCAAAAATGTGCAAATCTTTAGTTACTGGTAGTATTTCCTGCTTCCAAAGCAGACGTTAAGAATTTGAATGCTCATGGGGTCAGAAACCATACCAAAGTTACAGCTATGGACTGATATCCAGCAGTTGCTCAGTCTGCCAGCTGCAAACCACAAACCCCGGCCTGTCGATTCCCAGTGTTGTACGGGAGCCCATAAAAAAGCATTCCACAATAATAAAACTGACCACCCTCCATTGTGACATTGCCTTTATTTCATTCACCATAGCTGACCATCTCCCTGACAAATCAAAAGTACCATTCAAACCAATCAACCAATCAGGGAAAGCAGAAACAGGAAAAAAAAGTCTTCTGAAAGAATTTTTTTAATGCAAACTATTGTTGTGCCTTCTCAGGAACTCAAGAAGTTTGGTGTTACCACACTGGTTCGAGTTTGTGAAGCCACCTATGACAAGGCTCCTGTTGAAAAAGAAGGCATTCAGGTTTTGGTAAGTAGCTATTAACTACAGACTCCAGGTTATGGACATCATCTGTTGACATGCAAATTGTAGAATTTTGATTTTGTCCCAGAGATTTGAGTGTCCAGTGCTTTACAATCTGAAGTGTAATTGAACAAAGCCAGAAAAAAGTATGCCTGTGAAAAGGTCATTTAATCCATCCAGTTCAACTTAATGATTTCTGTATAGCTAGAGAGGATCAGCTGATCATTGCTCTTCCTGCACCTGGCTTAATCCTTATCAAGAGCTACAGGTGAATGGAGTCAGAACGACCTCCCTGTGATACTACTTTTTTAATAAAAGGGAAAAAGAGGAATGATATGCAAAAGGACAAGGTGGGACATAGATTTAACAAAACTTCATGTTTCGTTTGTTTATTGGTGACATAGTGTCTAAGCCCTGATTTCATGGACTGTGCAGGCTCTGGGGCAACAAATGAGCATTCTCAAGTTGCTGAAATGAACCAGATTTTGGCGCTTTGACTCTGATGCCACATCTGTGAGGCAACAGTGATGAAAACAAACATTTCCAAACTTCCAGCCCCATTAAGACAAACCAGGAATGGAACTGTAAAATAGGATTCGATTGACTTCACATTTCGGTGTTTGCATTGCAAGTGCAAATTAGACACCTGCTAGAATATGACATTTTAGGAAGAAATTTCCGCATTGCATAAACCCATGCTGCCAGTCACAGAGAGAGAACATGGAGACAGACCCTTCGGTCCAAACTGGGCCATGCTGACCAAAATGTCCTTCCACGCTAACCCCATTTTCCTGAACTTGGCCCATATCCTTCTAAACTTTTCCTATCCATGTATTTGTCCAAATGCCTTTTAAATGTTGTTAATGTACCCATCTCGACCATTTCCACTGGCAGCTCATTCCATATGTGTACTACTGTGTTTAAAAAAAAGGTTGCCCCTCAGGTTCCCTTTTATCTTTCCCCTCTAACCTTAACCTGATGCCTTCGAGTCCTTGATTCCCCAACCCTGAGAAAAGTATTGAGTATATTCATCCTATCCATGCCTCTCATGATCTTATACAGTTCGATAAGATTCCCTGTCAGTCTCCTATACTCTAAAGAAAAATACTCCTTGCTTGTCCAACTTGCCCTATAAGTCTGACTCTTCAGTCCTGGCAGCATTGGGGCACAGTGGTTAGCACTGCTGCCTCACCGCGCCAGAGACCCGGGTTCAATTCCCGCCTCAGGCGACTCTGTATGGAGTTTGCACATTCTCCCCGTGTCTGTGTGGGTTTCTTCTGGGTGCTCCAGTTTCCTCCCACAATCCAAAAAATGGTGAAGTGGCCTTGCTAAATTGCCCATAGTGTTAGGTGAAGGGGTAAATGTAGGGGAATGGTTCCGGGTGGGTTGCGCTTCGGTGAGTTGGTGTGGACGTTTTGGGCCGAAGGGCCTGTTTCCATATTAAGTAATCTAATCTAATCTAATCTAATCTATTCTTAAAAAAAAAATGCTTGTAAATTTCTTCTGCACTCTTCCTAGTTTAATAACATCTTTCCAATAACAAAGTGACCAAAACCAAACTTAATACACCAGTGTGGCTTCAATAACATCCTGCACAACTGCAACATAACTTCCTAACGTCTATACTCAATGCTCTGATTGAAGAAGGCCAGTGTGCCAAAAGCCACCATTACTGCCCTGTCTATCTGTGACTCTACTTTCAGAGAAACGTGCACTTGAACTACAAGGTCCCTTAAGGCCCTACCATTCACCATGAAACTCCTACCTTGATTTGACTTTCCAAATAGCAAGACTTCACACTTATCTATATTAAACTCCATTTGTCCTTTCTCAGCCCACTTCCCCAGCTGATAAGGTCTGGCTGTACAGGGCATTGGTTAGGCCACTTTTGGAATATTGCGTGCATTTCCGGTCTCCTTCCTATCGGATGGATGTTGTAAAACTTGAAAGGGTTCAGAAAAGATTTACAAGGATGTTGCCAGGGTTGGGGGGTTTTGAGTTATCGAAAGAGGTTGAATAGGCTGGGGCTGTTTTCCCTGGAGTGTCGGAGGCTGAGGGGTGACCTTTATGGAGGTTTATAGAGGGGCATGGATAGGATATATAGACAAAGTCTCTTCCCTGGGCTGGGGGAATCCAGAACTAGAGGGCATAGATTTAGGTGTGGGGGGAAAAGATATTAAAGAGACCCAAGGGGCAACCTTTTCATACAGTGGGTGGCACGTGTATGGAATGAGCTGCCAGAGGAAGTGGTGGAGGCTGGTACAATTGCAACATTTGAAAGCATCTGGATGGGTGTATGAATAGGAAGGGTTTGGAGGGATGTGGGCCGGGTGCTGGCAGGTGGGATTAGATTGGGCTGGGATATCTGGTCGGCATGGATGGGTTGGACCGAAGGCTCTGTTTCCATGCTGTACATCTCTATGACTCTATGCTGCAATTTCTGATAACCTTCCTCACTGTTCACGATACCTCCTGTGTTAGAGCCATCTGCAAACATACTAATCATGCCATTTTCATACACCTCATTGATATAGATAACAAACAGAAACAGGCTGCAGCAACCCCTGAGGCACTCCACTAGTTACAGGCTTCCAGTCCGACAAACATCCTTCCACTATTCACCTCTGCTTCCTACATTCAAGCCAATTGTGCACCCAATTTGCCAGCTCCCCCGGCTTCCACGTATTTAACCTTTCAGAGCAGCCTACCATGTGGACCCTTATCAAAGGCCTTTGTACGGATTTCAGAATGTCCACTGCCCTGTTGTTGTGGTTCTGTCTGCCGAGTTGGGAGTTTTTGTTGCGAATGTTTCGTCCCCTGTCTAGGTGACATCCTCAGTGCTTGGGAGCCTCCTGTGAAGCGCTTCCGTGATGTTTCCTCCGGCATTTATAGTGGCTTGTCTCTGCCGCTTCCAGTTGTCAGTTGCTGTCTGCTGCAGTGGCCGGTATATTGGGTCCAGGTTGATGTGATCATTCATTCACTGATTCTATCAACAAACACAAAGGGGACAAAACGTTTGCAACAAAAACTCCCAGCTCGGCAAACAGAACCACAACAACGAGCACCCGAGCTACAAATCTTCTCACAAACTTTGAACTGCCCTGTCCTAGTCAGCATTTCTGGTCACTTCATCAAAGAACTCTAACAAATTTGTGACTCATGATCTTCCATGCACAAAGCTATGCTGACTATTCCTAATCAAACCCTGTCTTTCCAAATGCATGAATATCTTATCTCTCAGAATTTTCTCAAATTTAAAAATCATACAACACCAAGTTAATAGTCCAAATGTTTATTGGGAAACACTGTTTCTTCATTAAGTGCTCCAACATCATCACCTCAAGTGACTTAACGATCACAGATGTTAGGCTTACTGGTCTATAGTTCCCAGGTTTTTCTCTGCAGCCCTCCTTGAATAAGGACAGAACATTCGCTACCCTCCAGTCTTCTGGGACCTCACCTGTGGCTGATGATGTAAAAATATCAGTCCTTGTCTAAAACTCTGTTTTTATGAGACATAAAGATCCGTTAGATGATTTGTTTTCTCAGAAAAAGCATGTTTTTATTTGAGAGCTCAGTTCTGAATAAAGTTAGGAAGTGACCAAATGGAGGATTTCATGTGCTATCTCTTCTCAAGCATCACAGTATAGCTGAAATTTATCTATTTGTTGTATTTAATAATTACTTCTCCACAGCTTGTTATTTTATGTTCTTAAATCAAACTTTCTTTATCCAAGCTGGTGATGACCTTCCTGTACAATGAAAATATAAGAACTCTGAGCAGGAGTAGGTCATCTGACCCTTCAAGCCCACTCTGCCATTCAATAAATAGCTGATCTTTTTGTGGCCTCAGCTCCAGTTACACACCCTCTCACCATATCCCTGAATCCTTTATTGTTCAAAAGATTATCTATCTAAGCTTTACAAACATTCAACGAGGAAGCCTCAAGTACTTCACTGAGCATGGAATTCCATAGATTCCATGAGCCTCAGTTTTGATAACTAGCCTTTTCGGCAATAGTTTCGGATGCTTTCTTAAAATCCAGCTGGGCAGCATCTGTTGTTTTTTCCTTCATCAACCTTGGCTAGTACAACATCAAAAAGTTCAGTTTGGTTAATCTGAGCTGGCTATCCTTAATTAACTTAAAGCTCTCCAATATCCTGTTGATTTTATTTCCCTGATAATTATTTCTAAAACCTTGTCCACTATTGATGTTAAATTGGCCAGCCTTAGTTTCTAACAATGACCTTGTACCCTTTCTTAAATAAAGGAGAGACATTGCCAATCTCCAATCCTCTGACACCTTCACTTATCTGGGATGCATGCCATCTAGACTAGGTGACTTAACTATTCTAAGCCTAGCCAGTTTGTCCATGCATGCCTGTAACCTTTGTTTTAAAATTCATGGAACGTGGACTGGGCCAATCTTTACTGCCCAAATTGAGCTGGAATAAACAGTGGTGAGTAGCCAACTTAAGCTGCTGCAGTTCTTGGTGTGTAGGTGGACCCTCATAGTTGTTAAAAAGGGAGTTCCAGGATATTGACCAGTCATTGCTGCAGGAATGGCAATATAATTCAAAGTCCGAATGGTCTGTGGCTTACATGAGAACCTGGAAGTGGTGGAATTCCCAAGCATCTGCTGTCATTGTCTTTCTAGATTTAAGCAGTTTATAGTGTCCTTATGAAGGAGCCTTGATAGACTGGCACCATTATGCATCGATGGTGAAGGTATTGATTGTTGAAGTTGACGGGTGGGATGCTAATTGTGCAGACTGTCTTCTCCTGGATGGTGATGAGCTGCTTCAGTGTTGCTGGAACTATACTCATCCAGGCAAGTGAGTAGCATTCCATCACACTCCTGACTTGAGCCTTGTAAATTTTGGATATTCACTGGGGAGACAGGAGATGATTTATTCACTACAGGATTTGAACATTGATCAGCACATGTAGTGTGAATATTACCTGCCAGTTACCAGGCCAAGTCTGATTATTATCAGGTCTCGCAGAAACATGCATTGCTTCGGTACCTGAGTCAGGGATTATGCTGTACATCACAGAATCATAAGTGAATGTTTCTATTCCTGACCTCATGATGGAGGGAAGGTCAGTTACCAAGGGCATGTACCCCGAGAAACATCAGGCAGTGATGTACTTGGATTGAAGAGTTGCAGTATCGCCGATTCTGTTGATTATTTTGTCAACATCTTTTTCCTTTAAAACACTCAGAGCATTGACGAAGTATTCTAGCACTGTCTTGCTCACTATGCATTTCTCAGTCTCTTTGTACCTAACGGGACCAACTTCCTATCTTAGTACTATTATCTATGAATCAGTTAAAACAAATATTTTTATCTTTATTTTAACTGGTGTTTTATGGATGCATTTTATCTTTGCTGTCCTAGTTTCCCTTTCATTCCCACCGTTGATTTATTTTTGGCCTGATTTGAAGAATTCACCTGAAATACATGATTCATCTTTTGTTTTGACCATATTTTCTATCTCCTTCGTCATCCAAGCCACCCTAGCTTTGGTTCCCCTACCTTTCGTCATCATTGCAGTAATTTATCCTGCCAGTTTCTTTTTTCTATTTTACCCTGCTGGGTCCCTTTTGAAGAAAACTCTTATCCAATTCTGAAATTATACTTTAGATTAGAAAAATCTCCTCATCATTACCAATTTAAACCTTAGGAGAGAATTATCTTTCTTACCCTAGTGTTCTCACATCAGCATTTGGTTGACATTGTTCCTCAACACCAGATCCTGCAATGTCTCCTTCCTGCTTGGACCAAGAAAACAATGCTTAAGAACTCACTCCAGAAATTCCTTTGTCTCCACCCTTAACATTATCAAACTCAACAAGAGTAATATCTTTGCTGTGCAGCTCTTGTACATCTTTAATTTCACTGTAGATTTTTCCCTCTGTCACTTTCTTAATATCCAGAAGTTTAACAGCGTGTTCATATCCTTGTTCGGATCAAATCTAACAAAACAGATTTGCTTTTTCCTTGCCTGTCTTTTCTGGCACTTTGTATCAATGAATATTAAGCACCTAGTCTTCCCCACCTTTAAGCCATTTTTCTGTTTTATTATCGCTATACCATATTTCATCATGATTATTTATGCTTGTAGCTTGTCAATCTTGTCTATGCATGCAAAAGCTAGTGAAGGAAATAGTAGCATATTAGATAGAGTATTGAATAGAACGGTTTCTGAATATTCCTCTTTTCTACTTCTATACACTGGAGCTCAACCTCTGCCTGCTTAGTTTGATGTGAAGGTGCTAGTGTTGGATTGGAGTGTACAAAGTTAAAAATCTCACAATGCCAGGTTATGGTCCAACAGGTTTATTTGGAAATACTAGCTTTCGGAGTGCTGCTCCTCCTTCAGGTAGCTGTGCAGCAGGATCATAAGACACAATTTATAGCAAAAGTTTATATTGTCATACAACTGAAAAGATATATTGAACAAAACTAGATTGCTGTTAAGTGTTTCATCTTTTAGAATGGGTTGCAGGTTTCGTTTCACTAACATGCAAATCCCAGAACTGCTTTTAAGTCTCATTCTCGAGAAAGCTTAAGGCTTTATATTAATAAAAGTGACATCTCAACTCAGACAATGAATTAAAGGTGTGGGGTTAGATTCTGTCTGTATCCCAATCTCGAATCAGACTGGTTCTGTTTTCAAAGTATGAATTTATAAAGTGTTATATGGATTGAGTGCTTGCATTGACTGCCTGCAGATTGTGTGCTTTTTGAGAAAAATAGAATGTATCTGCAAATACCATACTACCTTGGAAGCACAAGAAAATTTTCTGATTCAGAGACTTGACCTACTCTTGGGAAAGAAGGGAGGGTAGGTGACTGAGGTGTCAGTGGGGGAGCGCTTTGTGGCCAGCAACCGTAATTCTATTAGTTTAAAATAATGATGGGAAAGGATACACTAAATTTAAAAGTTGAATTTCTAAATTGGAGAAAGGCTAATTTTGATGGTATTAGGCAAGAACTTTCAAAAGCTGATTGAGGGCAGATGTTCGCAGGTAAAGAGGCAGCTGGAAAATGAGAAGCCTTCAGAAATGAGGTAACAAGAATCCTGAGTAAAAAGTGAGGTCTGCAGATGCTGGAAATCAGAGCTGAAAATGTGTTGCTGGTTAAAGCACAGCAGGTCAGGCAGCATCCAAGGAACAGGAAATTCGACGATCAGGAATTCCTGATGAAGGGCTCTGGCCCGAAACGTCGAATTTCCTGTTTCTTGGATGCTGCCTGACCTGCTGTGCTTTAACCAGCAACACATTTTCAACAAGAATCCTGAGACAAGATATTCCTGTTCGGGTGAAAGGAAATGCTGGTAATTGTAGGGAAAGCTGAATGATTAGAAAAATTAAGATTTTGGTTAAGAAAAAGAAGGAAGCATATGTCAGGTGTAGACCGAAGAGATCAAATGAACCCTTAGAACAGTATAAAGGCAGTAGGAGTATACTTAAGAAGGAAATCAGGAGGGCAAAAAGGAAACATAGGATAGCTTTGGCTACGGAGAATCAAAAGGGATTTTATAAGTACATTAAGGACAAAAGGGTAACTAGAGAGAGAATAGGGCCCCTCGAAGATTAGCAAGGCAGCCGACGTGTGGAGCTGCAAGAGATGGATAAGATACCAAACATGTATTGTGCATCAGTGTTCACTGTGGAGAAGGACATGAAAGATATAGAATGTGGGGAAATATTTGGTGACCTCTTGAAAATGTCCATATTACAGGAGGGGGTGTTAGATAAAAGTGGTTAAATCCCCAGGATCTAATCAGGTGTACCCTCGAACTCTGGGAAAAGCTAGGGAAGTGATTGCTGCAATATTTGTATCATCAGTAGTCACAGGCGAGGTCCTGGGAGACTGCAGGTTGGCTAATGTGGTGCCACTATTTAAGAAAGGTGATGAGGAACAGCCAGGGAATGATAGACCAGTGAGCCTGACATCGGTGGTGGGCAAGTTGTTGGACGGAATCCTGAGGGACAGGATTTACATGTATTTGGAAAGGCAAGGACTGATTAGGGACAATCTGCAGGATTTTGTGCATGCGAAATTATGTCTCATTAACATGGTTGCGTTTTTTGAAGAAATAACGAAGAGATTTGATGAGGGCAAAGCAGTAGACGTGATCTATATGGACTTCAATAAGGCGTTCAACATGGTTCCTCATGGAAGACTGGTTAAATCTCATGGAATACAGAGAGAACTAGCCATTTGGATACTGACTGAGTCAAAGGAAGAAAACAGAGGGTGGTGTGGAGCATTGCTTTTCTTTATTGGAGGCCTGTGACCACTGGTGTGCCACAAGGTTCGGTGCTGGGTCCACTGCTTTTTGTCATTTATATAAATGATTTGGATGTGAATAAAGGAGGTATAGTTAGTAAGTTTGGTGATGACACCAAAATTGGAGGTGTAGTGGACAGCGAAGAAGGTTACCTCAGATTACAACAGGATCTTGATAAGATGGGCCAATGGGCTGAGGTGTGGCAGATCGAATTTAATTTTGATAAATACAAGGTGCTGCATTTTGGAAAAGCAAATCCAAGCAGGGCTTATACACTTAACGGTAAGATCCTGGGGAGTGTTGCTGAACAAAGAGACCTTGGAGTGCAAGTTCATAGCTCCTTGAAAGTAGAGTTGCCGGTAGATAGGATAGTGAAGAAGGCGTTTGGTATGCTTTCCATTATTGGTCAGAGCATTGAGTATAGAAGTTGGGGAGGATATGCTGTGGCTGTACATGACATTGGTTAGACCGCTTTTGGAATATTGCACACAATTCTGGCCCCATTCCTATCGGAAGGATGTTGTGAAACATGAAAGAGTTCAATAAAGGTTTACACAGATGTTGGAGAATTTGAGCTACAGGGAGAGGCTGAATATCTGGGACTGTTTTCCCTGGAGCATCGGAGGCTGAGGGATGACATTGTAGAGGTTTATAAAATTGTGGGGAGCATGGATAGGATGAATGGATGAGTTCTCTTCCTTTTGGGGTATGAGAATCCAGAACTAGAGGGCATAGGTTTACTGTAAGAAGGGAAAGATTAAAAAGGGACCTCAGGGGCAATATTTTCATAGAGGGTAATGTATGTATGGAATGAGCTGCTACAGGACATGGTAGAGGCTGGTATAATTACAACATTTAAAAGGCATCTGAATGGGTATGGGTATGGGAATAGGAAGGGTTTAGAGGGATATGTGCCAAGTGCTGGCAAATGGGATTGAGTTAGGTTAAGATATCGGGTTGCCATCGACAAGTTGGACAGAAGGGTCTGTTTCTGTGCTGTACATCTCTGACATTAATTGGTGCCAGATCTAGATTATATTTTTCAGGATTCAAACTCACGAGGTTTGAGCATGTGCTGAAATCCAAACTGGTATGTTAGTCTAATACTGACAGTCTTGCCCTTCCTGATAGATGTAAAAGATTCACTGACACTATTTGAAGAAGAGCTGGTGCATTTCCATCTTGTTCTGATCAATATTTATTCTCAACCAGAATAATGCAACAGGTTAATCAGTTTATTAATTTATTGATATTTGAGGAACCTAATAGGTACAAATTGGTTGCCACTTTTTCAACATTGCTACAAATGACTACTTCAAAAGAGTTTCAGTGGCTACGAAGTCCTTTGCCATATCATGAAAAAATGTGAATTATTTATGTTTAATGTCAGTTTTTAGTTTTCCTGTCTTTTGTGGATAGGGAATAAGCCTTTTTGTCATTAACTTTAAGCACTATACGCCTGGAAACTAATTCAGTTGGTTCTTGATAACCTGCTTAGATACTCCAGTAATCAGATCAACGAATGACATTTCTATAATTAATAATCTCTGTAGATGCATGGAACATAGTTTTGAATCTCTGAGCTGTGGCAAATATTCCCTTGCTGTTGATTTTCTGTTCCATATCTGTCCTCATATTTACATTTATTGAAATGATTGACAATTAGTGGAAAACTTTAAAGTCCCACCTGCACCAGAGGTGTGTAATAATTTCTCTGAACAGCTTGTTTAGAAAATTTCTGTAACTAACTAGAGTCTGTCCAACAATTGGAATGTTAGTTATGTCTCCCAAATTACATGTAGTGAAGGTTAGATACTGAAATGTATTGCAATCTCATTTTACAATACGAATGGCTGCTCTTTGCTGAGGTCGGTCAAAACAAGTAAATAATATTTTTAATACTTTGATACAACTAAGGTTTTCATACTTATACTGGAAGGAAGGGCTGCTGCCTCATCAGCCTCATCTGGTTGCATCAGAGCCTCATTCACGCACATCTTCCCTGAACAAATTCAGGTCAAACTTGGACTGCTACTTCCTGACTGGCTCACGTGACTTTTGATGATGGCAGTTAGCATGCAAGCAAGTTGTGACTTACAATAATGCAAGTGTATTCAGTAACCAGATCTCCAATTAAAAATTTCACTGCCAGATATAATGTTAATGAGAGGCAGAGACAGTTGAAACCTTTGTCCCACTGATGCCTGGAGTCTAAGGCTGTGGCTGCCATTCCAGTCAGTACCAGTACAATTAAGACTATAGAAGAACAGACCAGTCATCCAAGAATGAAGTCAAGTTTTTGATTTTTGTGTATTGAGTAATACCTTGCAATAGTTTAACAGGAAATAAGTTTACTGAGGACAACTACAAAGGGCATTATAATATAGTTATCTTCTAATAGCAAACTAGAAATTGAAGTTCTGAACTTGACAGCTGATTAATGTTTGAAATAGGGATTGGATACTTGTCTCTCACCATGGAAATAGAAGCTTAGATTATAACTTCTGTAGAGGCCAGCAATTGTTGCCTAATTTCTCTTGAACCAAGTGACTTGCTAATACATTTTGAGAGCGAAATTAAGAGTGAATCACATTGCTGTACACCTGGTGTCACATAGGCCAGAGCAGGTGGTGGTGATTTCCAGTTTCAGGCTATTGGATTAGTAGTTCTGCATATGTAACACTTTCCCTGTGATAATGGAAATTCTTGGTTGATGAGGTGAATAGTCAAGCTCTGCAGGCTCACTCCATGTTAAATACCTATATTCTGCTGTCATTTGATGTTCACCAGAGCAAAATTCACGCAGCTACAATTGCTGCCATTGCTGAATTGTTGTTGCACTTCAACTAGTGACTGGAGTAGAAATAGATCACTCAGCAATGCATCTCCTGTTTAGAGTTGGAGAAACCCCTTTTCTTGACTTGTTGTCTAGCCAGTGAGAGCTTGCTATATTGGTTGGTTTAATTTCAGCCACAGGATAGGATAGTTGATGCTTTAAAATGATTGTAACCTTTGATTTCAGATGAAACTGACAACTAAAAGTTTCAGTGCACCTAGTAATTTTTTTAATGCATCTAAAGTGTATTTTCTGCTGTTTAATCCTTGAACTGGAACTATTTGATTCTATGCAATTGTAATGGCTGAGATCTTATAACCTTAATTGAAGCAAACAAATCAAAAGATTGTGATACCTAGAGAATCTTCCTCATTTAATGAGTCTTTTTTGCAGTATATTCTATTGCTTATCAGATGGGAGAAAAAAATGTCTAAGTAATACTGGTTCTCTTGATGTAACTCATTGGTGCTTCAATGTTACTAAACTCTTGGCTGAAATGGTCTTGTAATATCTATGGAATCTTCCCATACATCATAACGAACTCCTGATGCCTGAAAGTGAATTTTTAGGCATTTTGGCTGTAGACCTTTCTGATGGTAAATCATTTAAACAAGCAGCAGTGCTCACGTGCTATTGGCTAGAGAACTTAATCCAAGCCTTGATATCACTGACTCAAAATTTGGTGGCTTTCCTATCACCAGAGATGCCGCAGAAAAGTGTTCCATGGGTTGATTTTATGATTGTTACTACAGCAATGGTGCTCCAGTTATTTCCTTTTCTGTGCTCAAGTTGGGGATTGCTAGCAACAGCAGCTATCATATAAAAAGATAATTGAATATCCCATTGTTTTGACTGAGTTTTGGCCCTTCCAATAAAAATTGTGTTTCAATCCCTGTTGATCTAATGTGTTTTTAAAATGCGGAAACTCCTATAAGTTTGGCCAGATCCTGAATTGAATTCATGGTTTTCCGCAGTAAGGGTGATTTCTACCATGGTGGGGAAATTCAATTTGAATTCCATTTTAAATGTCTATCCAGGAGGAGAGGAAAAGGTCCACTCTTCTCATGGCAGCAGTGTCCTAAGACTGCAGATATTTATGAGAACTATGGCATAGGAATAAAAATAATGGGCATAAACTGTTGAAACTATAAGCTTCTGAGGGCTTGCTGAAGATGAGTCAGAAATCATGTTGTGTGCTACAAATAAATGCAGAGACATGTAAAGTGGGTGATTGTTGCCAGAGATATTTGGGAAGAGGTTTGAGGGAGTCATGGTCAGACAATGAAGTAATTGGTTTGATTGTTTCCTGAAAAATAAATAGCATTTTCATTATCCATTCTGGATAAGTAAGTACATTCTTCTGTATTTCTCGAAAATAAATCTGCAAGTCAGCAGGGGAGATGGCCCTTCAGCAGACAATTGACTTCCCACAAGGGTAATCTCAGGTGTGTTTGTCATTACCTTTCTCACCTGACTCCGAGGAGTAAGCAGGTGTATTCAGTACTTCAAAACCAACTTGCGTAAGATATCAAATGTGCAACAATAGTACTTCTATAGAAAGTTTAAATGTTTTCTTGTCAGCAATCACTTAAAAGATTTTATGTGGCATTCTGTTTGTTCTTCATTGGTGGCTTTTGCTAATTGTTTTGTCATTATGGTCCTTAGAACTTTTTTGGAGCTTAAATTGTTTTTGTTCACTTTAGCTGTGCTTTGCAGTTTCAGAAATGTTAAGTTAGTGCTGAACATGTGCAGCAGTAACAGATTTGCAATGTAACAGTGCTGTACATGTAATTAAATTGCTTTTAACATTCTTTAGAGTGTACTATTGCAGGAGGCTGTTGGGTAAAACTGGGGTCAGAATGTCCTTCTATAGTAAAGGAATATAAGACGACTTTTTTTAATCAACTTTGAGTCAATATTTCCAGTTAGGTGGAGTCTGGTGGGAGGGTGTGGGACGTGATGATAATTTCCTTAACACACTGGAGCAGTCAATGTCCAAATGAAGTAAGATCTGGACAATATTCAGGCTTGCACTGAAAAAAGGCAAGTAACATTCACACCACTCAGATGTCATACTATCTAAAGAGACAATCTAACCATTGTCCCTTGACATTCAATGATGTTGTCATAACTGACTCACCCACCATTAACATCCTAGAGGTTACCATTGACCAGAAGTTGAATTGGACTTGTCATATAAATACAGTAGCTGTCACAGCAGGTCAGAAGATTAGAATCTGCAGCAAGTAACTCACCCTTTGACTCCCAAAGTTTGTTCACCATCTCATGGCAAAATTCAGGAGTATAATGGAATACTCCCCACATGTCTGGATGAATGTAGCTTGACACCATCCAGGACAACGCAGCCCACTTGGCACAACATCCAATCCCTCCACCACTGACATTCAGTAACACCAGTGCGTCATCTACAAGATGTAGTGCAGAAATTCGCCAAAGCTCCTCAGACAATACTTTCCAAACGCACAAGTGCTTCCATCTTTAAAGGACAAGTAACAGCTATGTGGGCGCCCCACAAACTTTATAAGTACCCATCTGAACACCTCAGCATCCAGACTTGGATGTTTATTGCTGTTTCTTCAGTGGTATTGTTGGTGTACTTATACCACATGGAGTGCAGCAGTTCAAGAAGGCAGCTCATAACCAACTTCTCTGGGACAATGAGGGATGGACAGCGAGCAATACCTAAATCCCAAGAGTGAATTAGGAATAAAATGCTTAGTAGCATTCATTGTTCTCATGTACCTTAGTTACTTGCATATATAAATTTCCTACAAGGGCTATAGCATTTAACTTGTCTGCTAATTTTAGGACCGCGTGTACTTCTAGGCTAGAGTGTGTGTGTATATATAGAGATATGCACAAGCAAATTTAAAATATTAAAATCATTTCCACAACTTTTAACTAGTAACAGCAGTGATGTAGAAGTGCCGATGTTGGACTGGGCTGGACAAAGTTAAAAATTACAGAATAAAGTCTGTGTCCTATGATCCTACTCGTCTAGCTACCTGACAAAGGAGCAGCATCCGAAAGTTTGTACTTCCAAATAAACCTGTTGGACGATAGTTATTGATAATGTCAAATATGTTTAAATTCAGGGCTGTCAAAGTTAATAAATTTCTACTATTGGTTTTTAATCCATTTGTTTTACTGTGTTGCAAAATTGTGAAGAGTACTTGTGAATTAGAAGGCAGGAGGTTAGAATCTGTTGGTAAAAATGATAGGGGAGAAAATGTTGGTCCCTTTTAAGAGGTGTTGTGCTTTTAAAGCTTGGAGATTTAAACAGAGTCTGCAAGCAGCTGTAGATGCACAGAAGTTTCTGAAATTGAAACATATGTATCGATTGAAATTGAAACATATGGCTGTGTGATTGGCAACCTAAGCTTGTGATGTTAAGGCAACCAATTTGAATATTAGCCAATTAATTTAAACCAGGCCCGATATGCCAAAGCTCAATTAAATTTAAACCTGACGGCTTTGACTACCCAGAACCAATCCGATTGTAAATAAATTAATAGGTCACAAGGGTATAAAAGATTTTGAAAATCAGAGGGAGAGAGAACTGCCATGTGAAGAGTAAATATATGGCTCTCACACCTTTTAGATGGTGCTTAGAGAGTTTAAAGGTTTTATAGCACTCTTAACTAATATTTCTGACACAAACAAGCGATATAGGAGTTTCACACACCAGAATTCAACAGAGAAAGGTGTTCTTGGTGGAGGGTTAGCAGAGAAGATGAGAAGCATTCTGGAAGATCTCTCCCAACTGTAATTTTGAAAGACTAAATTCTATTGTTTCTTATACAAGTGGGGCTTGTATTTTATTGGAACAACGTACCATTAGGATTTTGTTTTATTTGGGAGTAGTTAGTAGTTAGGGAGGAATTGTTTGTTTGGAGGCTATACTATGTTGAAATTCAAATTGACAAGCTGGTCTTCACTGGTACAGCACTTTCAATTTAATTAACCAGTCCATAGATATTTTAATCCATATTGTTCTTTTTCAATAGACCAGATTTCAGGCTTTGGTAAGAAACAGCTGTTCCATAAATGTTCCATTTGTTGCGTGGATTATAGCCTCAGTATTCATTCCGCATATTTTTGAATGGTATCCAGGGTTTGAGAAAGGTTTAATTTTTAAACTGACCAATGTCCAATTTTTAAATCTTTTGGCCTGCCATTTTGAATTTGCACTAAATTTCTAAACTCCATGAATGCTGGGAAGTATAACATCTGTTTTACTGAATCTCTGCGGTTGATAGCATTTTCTTATAAACAGTCCTTTGTATTTGAACACCTATGTGTTATAATGTGCCATATATTGCAGAAGCACAGAAAACAGAAGCTAGAGTAAGCTATTCATGACCTAATGTCTATCTCAATGCCATACACCCCCCTCAACACCTATGTGTAGAACTTATTGTAAACTCAAGTGTAGTCATTTTCACATGACCTTTTTTAATTCTACAATTCTTTTCCAGTACTAAATTTCTGCATGATAAATTGAAGATTGTGGTCAAAACATTTTATGGAAAATATTTGGAATGATTTGACTTCTTTTTAGCATACCTTACTGCCTGCTCTGCCATTTTGTTTTTGTTATGCACCCTAATACATTTTAATCTAAATTTATTTGTCCAAGATTCTACTTTGTTTTCACCTAGATATTTGAAGCTGATCATCTAGAATACTTTAAATAAAATAATGTGAATTTAGGAGGCAGTGATGTTGTCACTGCAATAGTAATCCAGACCCCCTTGGCATCCAATCACAACAGATATTGATTAGAACAGAAAAATATCTGGTTTGTAGAAATATAGAAAGAAGTAGTGTGGGCCAGTCCATCAAGCCTGTTTCTCTATTCATATGGTCATGGCTGATCATCTGCTTGGTGTCCTTTTTCTACCTTCTTTCCATATCCTTTGATCCCTTTACTGTATCTCCAAAACTATATCAAACTCTTCCTTGAAAGCATTGACTGTTTTGGCTGAGAACTTTTTGCTTTCTATGGCAAAGAATTCCACAGACTCATCACTTTCTGGGTGAAGAAATTTCTCCTCACCTTAGTGACATCCTTTAGGGAAAGAATCTGCAGTCTTTCTGTTGCTTGTTTACGTGACTGTAGACCAACAGTAATATAGTTGACTGAATTGCTCTTTGAAATGGCCTAATGAGCCATATCAAAATTACTACCTAATGTAAAGCAGGAAATTAAGCATGAACATCAACAGGCACTGGCGTTAACAACAGCACACCCCAACCCTGTCAATCTTCTTTACTATATCTGAGGCCTTGTACCAAAATTGGGAGAGCTGTCCCAGAGACTGGTCAAGCAAAAGCCAGATATTCTCTTAAAATAACTTTGTCCCAGATACCGCCATGGCCAACTCTGAGCATGACACAGATCCAGCAGAGATGGCATCCAATTCAATTTGTTCCATTTTATGCTAGGGCTGATAAGTGCAAGTAATATAGGTGCCACACAAGTATCAACAATGACAATCCCAAACAAAGGGGAGTCTGACAATCAATCTTTGATATTGCCAATCCTGACTCTTCCACTATCAACGCCCTGGAGGTTTCATTTATCAAAAGTTGACTTGCTGTATAAATATTGTGACTACAGAAACCGGTCAGAAGCTAGGGATTCTGCAGTAGGTGGGATGGAGTAGATTTCTTGAATTTTTGAAGTCTTTGAGGGGAGAGTACATCACACTGGTCAGGAGTAGTTGTTCCAGGGTTTTTGCACAATGACAATGAAGGAACAATGAAGTAGTTCCAAGTCAGGATTGCAAGGCTTGGTGAAGAACATGTAGATCATGGTGTTCCTTTTCATCTGCTGCCTTATAGGTGTTGAGGTTTGCAAGTGTTGTCAGGAGAATCTTGGCAATTTACTGCAATGCATCTTGGAGAAGGCACAGACAGCTACAACCTTTCAGTCATAAAGAGAATGAACATGAACTGGGCGGCACGGTGGCACAGTGGTTAGCACTGCTGCCCCACAGCGCCGGAGACCCGGGTTCAATTCCCGACTCGGACGACTTCTTCCGGGTGCTCCGGTTTCCTCCCACAGTCCAAAGATGTGCGGGTCAGGTGAATTGGCCATGCTAAATTCACCACTTGACTTCCTAAATCCTGTTTACAAGTAACAAATTATGTATATAAAGGAATGCTCTCCACTTGTTTGGGTGCCTGCAGTTTCAACAATACACCCATTGGGGGAAAAAGCAGTCCGCTTGATTGGTACTCTGTCCATCATCTTTCATTAGATTAGATTAGATTACTTACAGTGTGGAAACAGGCTCTTCGGCCCAACAAGTCCACACTGACCCGCCGAAGCGCAACCCACCCATACATTTACCTCTTACCTAACACTACGGGCAATTTAGCATGGCCAATTCACCTGACCCGCACATCTTTGGACTGTGGGAGGAAACCGGAGCACCCGGAGGAAACCCATGCAGACACAGGGAGAACATGCAAACTCCACACAGTCGCCTGAGTCAGGAATTGAACCCGGGTCTCCGGCGCTGTGAGGCAGCAGTGCTAACCATTGTGCCACCGTGCTGCCCAGTTCATGTTCATTCTCTTTATGACTGAAAGGTTGTAGCTGTCTGTGCCTTCTCCAAGATGCATTGCAGTAAATTGCCAAGATTCTCCTGACAACACTTGCAAACCTTAACACCTATAAGGCAGCAGATGAAAAGGAACACCATGATCTACATGTTCTTCACCAAGCCTTGCAATCCTGACTTGGAACTACTTCATTGTTCCTTCACTGTCATTGTGCAAAAACCCTGGAACAACTACTCCTGACCAGTGTGATGTACTCTCCCCTCAAAGACTTCAAAAATTCAAGAAAGCAACTCCATCCCACCACCTTCAGGGCAATTAAGGATGGTCAATAAATGTTGGCCTCACCACCAATGTCCATATCCCTGGATGATCAGAAGCAAAAACAAAAGAAATCCTAATAGTAACATTATTGAGGGGTCTTTTTGTTCCTATTATTAGTATGCTGAATTGTGTTCAATCTCGAGTTGTCATGATTTTCAGGTAACAATAATAAACACAATCAAACAACATGATTTCTATTACACCTTGACTTTCTAGTAAAAACTTTAGCGTAACTGACTCATCAAGTCTCGAAAATAACCCAATTCTGAAAATTATTTCTAAAGCTAGTGCAAGCATTCAAAACTTGAATGTGAGGTTTTGCCAGAGCATCAATGGAGCTTCCGGTCTTTATGATTTCAATGTACTTAGAAAAGTAGGCCACTTTATCTTCAATTTGAGGGGTTGCTAACGTAGTGTTGTCCGCTAAATAGAGTTTGAAGCTTCATTTCCCCTCTCCCCCCCCCCCCCCCCCCCCCCCCAAAAAAAACCCCTGTCTCCAGGCATCCAAGTTAACCATTAATTTAATAAGCCAAAATTGCAAGTGGGTATCAGCAAGAGTCATTAATGAAATCAATAGCTCAAGTTAGCAATTAAGAAAGAAAATCAAGCCAGCCAGTGTCCTGACAGCAATCTGTGCAGCATTGTTTTTGCTTTTCCTTCTGGCATTTACCAATGACAGCTTAGCCAACAATAACTCAAATCTGCCTGGCAACTGCATTTCATTGATATTTATAAAATTATAAAAAGGCATTAGGATTTGCATCGTGAGAGAACTCTGATTGAACACAGCGGAATTGATCAACCCATTTCGATTCAAGTTTGATCAGCTTAAGCTTTCACTCATTTTGTGCAAATTTCCAAACGGTTCTTGTCTTGCAGCAACTTTTGCGTGCAACTGTTGGAAATCTCTTGCAACGCTGATATTGGTCACGAAGGTCATATTGGACTATTATGAATGAATTTACTCTGCAAAATTTACTAAGAACTAATCTGAATTGGCCACAGTGGTAATGCTTTGAATCAAAAAGGGCATAGGAAGTGGATATCTCTGCACCAAAGGTACAATGATTTCTGTCAAAAATACACTCATTATTACAGATTAGTCTCATCCCAATTTTAATGTTTAATATTTTTCTCATTTTTTGATAGTTTTCCCTCCAACCTCCCCGCCCCCTGTTGTTGCGATATTCCTTATAAGTTACCCTTATCTTGCTAATTTCAGTACCAGTTCTCATCAGTTAGTTTCTTAGCAATGCAGTTGCAAGTTGGACAATGAATCAAAGTTAACTTGATCCTTTTCCTATAAAGGAATCCTGTGGCATCTTGAAAGCAGACGCTTCTGCTGTGTACCTTTTATGAATGTCTGAACACATCTTTGTGATTAAATACAGTAGTGCATTCACTTTGATAAATACTGAGATTTAATTTGATATGTGAAGTAGCTAGATATCAGCTTTGTTAAATGTGTTCCAGATTATATGTTTATATTAAGTTGTTTTAAAATACTTCGTTGAAATTAATGTTATGATGTAGAGGAGCCGGTGTTGAACTGGGGTAGACAGAGTTAAAAATCACACAACACCAGGTTATAGTCCAACAGGTTTGTTTGTAAACACTAGCTTTTCACCATGCCGTTCCTCCTTATATTATATGGATTGACTGTCTGCATTGACTGCCTAATAATGCAAATACAAATTCACCTTGTGTGCACGCGTGCATGAGAGAGTGTGTGTGCGTGAGTAAATACATGTGAGAATGTGTTTTGTGTGTTGCAAGCTTGATAGTGTGTGGGAGTGTGATGGGATAGAAGTCTGTGAGAGGGTGAGTGTGGAGGGTGTATATGTGCATGTAATGAGAGACAGCGTGCGTATGAAAGAGGGTCTGCATGAGTCAATCCATACAATATTTTATAAATTCCACTTTGGAAATAGAACCAATCTGAGTCAATATTGGGAGATAGACTCTCACCTCACACCTTTTAAGGTGTTGTCTGAGCTGAGATGTCACTTTTATAAAACCTTAACTTGAGAATGTGACTTAAAAAGTTCTAGCATTTACCTATTAATGGACAGAAACTTGTAACCTATTCCAAAAGATAAAGGACAACAACAATCAAGGTTTGCTAAATATGTCATTTTCCTTGCATGACACTGTAATCTTTTGCTATAAGTTATGTGTCTTATGGTCCTACTCCACAGCTATCTGAAGCAGCGATGCTCCGAAAGCTAGTGCTTCTAAATGGACTCTAACCTGGTATTGTGTGATTTTTGAAATATATGTTGTCACCTTACAACTGGAATATAAAACTATTCCCATGGAGTTCAAGCCATCTATATGGTAGTTTGTTTTAGATCATAGAACCGTACAGCCCTTTGGCCCATGATGTTGTGCCAAGCATTTAACTTAATCTAAGATCAACCTAATCTACACACCCCTCAATTTGCTACTGTCCATGTGCTTGTCCTGCAATCGCTTAAATGTCCCTAATGTCTCTGACTCTACTACCACCACTGGCAGTGCATTCCACACACCCACCATTCTCTTCGTAAAGAACCTACTTCTGACATCTCTCCTATACCTTCCTCCAATCACCTTAAAATTGTGACCCTCCTGTGAGAGCCTATTCTGCCCTGCGGGAAGAGTAGATAGCCAGAGACTGTCTATGCCTCTTATTACCTTGTACAACTCTATCAAGTCACCTCTTTTCTTCCTCCTCCTCCAGTGTGAAAAGCCTTAGCTCGCTCAACCTCTCTTCATAAGACAAACCCTCCAATTTAGGCAGCATCCTGGTAAATCTCCTCTGCACCTTCTCTAAAGCATCTACATCCTTCCTATAATAAGGTGACCAGAACTGGACACAATATTCCAAGTATGGTCTAACCAGAGTTTTATAGAGCTGCAGGAAAACCTTGTGTTTCTTAAACTCAGTCTTCCTGTTAGTGAAAGCCAAAACATCACACGCCTTCTTAACAACTTCCTATCAACTTGGGTGGCAACTTTGAGGGATCTACGTACATGGACCCCAAGATCCCTCTGTTCCCCCACATTGCCAAGAATCCTGTCTCTAACCCTGTACTCAAATTCAACCTTCCAAAATGAATCACTTCACATTTATCTAGGTTGTACTCCGTCTGCCACTTCTCAGCCCTACTCTGCATCCTGTCAATGTCTTGTAGCCTGCAAAAGCCCTCGACACTACCTTCAACACTACCAACTTTTGTGTCTTTGGCAAACTTACTAACCCAATCTACTACTACTTCATCTAAGACACTTATACAAGCTACAAAGTGCAGGGGCCCAAGCATAGATCTCTGCGTACACC
Source organism: Hemiscyllium ocellatum (assembly GCF_020745735.1). NCBI lineage: Eukaryota > Metazoa > Chordata > Chondrichthyes > Orectolobiformes > Hemiscylliidae > Hemiscyllium > Hemiscyllium ocellatum. The sequence goes on along the minus strand of NC_083430.1, from coordinate 9,749,290 downwards.
ACTGGTCACCAACCTCCAGGTGGGATACTTTCCATCCACTACCACTTGCTGTCTTCATTCGAACAGCCAATTCTGTATCCACACAGCCAAATTTCTCTGTATCCCATACCTCAACTTTCTGAATGAGCCTGCCATGGGTAACCTTATCAAATGCCTTACTGAAATCCACATACACTACATCCACTGCTCAACCTTCATCAACCTTTTGCATCACTTCATGTGAAAGAACAATGACAATTTGAGGTTGTTGAAAATTGTTTATGTATATGTATAAATCTTTGCCTAGCTGCTTCTGTAAAGAATTTCCTACTGATCAGTGATAACTTAGATGCATTCTGGTTAGAGAAGAACAAAGTTAGTACAGTATGTTAAACAACTAATTTAAGTACACTCCACTGTAATACATCTAATATTAAATATAAAGTTGCCATAGCCCCAGAGGACTGTTGCCCTCACAGAAAGAGAGAGAGAGATGACTGGTGTTGGTTTATCCTGAGGGTCATCATACCTCAGAGAAGAGGTGGAGAAGGAGAGTCCCTTGTGGTAATCTCAACTAATACTGGGATTGAACCTGCACTGTTAGCTGTACTGTCAACTAAGCACCTTTCATGATTACATGTAAAGTATGAGGTAATGTGGGTGGCACGGTGGCACAGTGGTTAGCATTGCTGCCTCACAGCGCCAGAGACCTGGGTTCAATTCCTGCCTCAGGCAACTGTCTGTGTGGAGTTTGCACATTCTCCCCATGACTGCATGGGTTTCCTCCCACAGTCCAAAAATGTGCAGGTTAGGTGAATTGGCCATACTAAATTGCCCTAGTGTTAGGTGAAGGGGCAAATCTAGGGATTGGTCTGGCTGGGTTGCTCTTCGGAGAGTCAGTGTGGATCTGTTGGGCCGAAGGGCCTGTTTCCGTACTGTAAGTAATCTAATGTCACTGTTAATACAGTCTGATACCCGAGCTGCAAATCTTTTCAAAATCTCTAAACTATTAAAACTATTAGATCAAAAATTCAAATCAAATGTAGTATGGAAGTTAGCTTGCTGAGCTGGAAAATTTGTGTTCAGATGTTTCATCACCATACTAGGTGACATAATCAGTGAGAGCTCTCGGTGACGCACTGGTGTTATGTCCCACCTCTCTCTTTACAGGTCTTGGTTTCTTAAGGTAGATGATGTCATTTCCGGATCTCTTTCTCTTCTCCGCTCACCCCCCCAACCACCACATCTAAAATTAGTTAGATATTGGTTAGAATGCCATGCCTCGTGTAACTTTTGTTTCAACTGTCCTAGGGTTTGTGTGTTGTCCCAGTCAAAGTGGTGTCCTTCCTTGTCTGTATGTTTGGAAACTAGTGATAGTGGGTCATGTCTTTTGGTAGCTAGCTATTGTTCATGTATCCTGGTGGCACGTTTCCTGCTTGTTTGCCCGATGTAATATATTTTAAAGGTCTTGCATGGTATCTTGTAAATAACTTGAATTACTGGTAGTATCTAATGAATCCTTTAGTTTCATTAGTTGCTGTTCAAGTGTGTTGGTGGGTTTGTGGGCTATCATGATGCCAAGGAGTCTGAGCAGGAATCATGTTAATGTCTTGAAGTAGCATATTAATTGTGACTCCACTATTTCTGTTTTCCCCACTATCAACTCCCAGTCTCATCCTTGAGGACCAACATTTGCTTTAGCCATGCTTCCCTTTTATATGTGTAAAGAAACTTCTGCCTGTTTTTATATTCTGCACTAGTTTCTTTTTATAATTTACCTTTACTCTCTTTATGACTTTTTAAGTAATTTTTTATTGCTCTTTTAAATGTTTCCCAATCTTCCAACCTGCCACTCTCATTTGCAATATGGTACGCCTTAGTTTTTGTCTTTTATATTATCTTTAGCTTCCTTGTTTAGCCATGGATTTTTTTCTTTTTCTTTCTGGAATATATTTTAGCTGTGAGCAATTGAGTATCACCTCAAACTTCTGCCACTGCTCATCAACTGTCCTACTTTTGGGTCCACTAGGGCCAAATCTGTCCTTGAACCTATTTGTTTAACTCCAAGATACTAGTGAGAGACTCCAGTTTCTTGCCTTCCAGTAGAACTTGAAATTCTATCATGCTATGATTACTCTTCCCTTGAGGATCCTTCACTATAAGATGATTACTAATCCCACCTCATTACCCAGTGCAAAAACCCAGAATAGCCTGGACCATGGTTGGTTCCACAACATATTGCTTCAAGAAACAATCTCTAATACATTCAATGAACTCTCACTTGAGGCTACCGTTGCCAATTTGATTAATTTGGTGATTTTAATATGCATTAAAATGAATGATTACTGTTGTATCTTTCTTGCAATTCCCCAATATTTTCAGTGTAAAGTGACGACAGCAGATGCTGGAGTTCAGAGTCAAGAGTGTGGTGCTGAAAGATGACAGCAGGTCAGGCAGCATCCATGGAGCACTCTGCCCCACTGCAGGACCACAAATCGGGACTTGTAGATTATTCCCACCAAGGGCGGCTTTTCCTTGCTATTTCTACCCAGACCTGTTCTACGTTTTAATCTCCAGCACTGAGATCCTTCCTCATTACATCTCTGATGTACTCCTTTACTGCAAAGCTAGGCCATCTTCTTTTCCTCCTTCCTTATCGTTTTGAAACAGGGTAGCTTTGGATTTTCACTTCTCATACCTGGTCTTCCTGCAACCACACCGGAAGCAAGAATCTTGAACATGTTGGACAAGGACAAGAGTTTAGATTACGACGGCACTACTTCCAGGATCTCTCTTCCTGCCTCACTCATAGTCACACCCTCCTGCCCTAACCACTGACTGAATTTGAGATAATTAATCTAAGGGGTGTGTCTTCCTCTGAAACAAAGCGTCCAGTTAACTCTTTCCCTCCCTGACGTGTCCCAGCTCAGACTCTAGCTCATCAATTCTGAACCAGATTTCCTCAAGCAACGAACACTGTAGGTGTGGTCACTAAGAACCCCAGTGGGGTCCACCAGCTCCCATGTCATGCAAATACAACAAAAAAAAACTGCACGTCTGAAACAAAAATAGAAAATGCTGGAGTTAACATTTTGGGTCCAGTGATCCTCCTTCAGAGCTGTAGCTAGTTAAGGTTTTAACAGTAGGTGAAGGTGGAGCCAAGAGGTAGACAGAATAGTAGTTGTGCAACAAAGGAATGGGTAATGCTTTGCTTAGAATCAACAGCTGCTAATGGGGACCATTAGTAGCTGACAATGGGCTGATTGTGGTGGCAGCCCATCTGATGACACATCCTGGGTATGGGTAAAGAACATGGAAGATGATGCTCAGGCCCCAAAATTATTGAACTCTATTATTAATTCCTAAAGTTTGCAGGGACCCAGGTGGAAAATAAGATACTGTTCTCCTAGCTTGTGCTGAACTTCGCTGGAGCACTGCAGCAAGCCTGACACAGTTGTTGGCTACGAAACGTAACGGTGTATTGAAATGGCAGGCAACTGGAAGCTCGGGGTCATTTTTGTGGACAGAACTTGGGTGTTTTACTTAGTGGTCACCCAGTCGATATTTCATCTCCCCAGTGTAAAAGAGACCACATTGTGAACAGTGAATACAGTAGACTAGATTGAGTGAAGTGCAGGTAAATCACTTGTTAACAGGGCTTTGGATAGTGAGAAGGAAGAAGATAAACAGGCAGGTGTTTACCATTTCTGTGATTGCATAGGAAGGTGCCGTGGAGGTTTATTATGAGTGGAGGAGTAGTAGCCCAAAGTGTTCCAGAAGCAACATCTCCTGTGGACGGCTGACGAGGGAGAGAAGAGGATCATGTCTGGCCGTGGCATTCTGCTAGAGCTGATTCAAATAGTGGCTTATAATCTTTTGGATATGAATGCTGGAGTGGTGAATGAGGACCAGGAGAATCCTATTGGTATTGTGGGTGGAAAGAGAAGGGGTGAGGATTGAAAAGCAGGATGAGTCAAACACACCTGAAGCCTCTATCAACCACATAGTGAGGAATTCTTGATGGAAGAGAAAAGTGGACAATTGTGGAAGCTGGTATTGTTGGAATGGAGAAATTAGAAACATGGAATAGAGTCTTCACAGGAAGCAGGTGCGAGGATGTATTGTCCATGTAACTGGGAGTGACGGGGTTTGTAATCTCTCCCCCAGATGCTAAGTTTCTCGAGCGATTTCTGTTTTGGATTCAGGTCCAGCATTGTTTAGTCCTGCACTTCTATTACATAACCCAACTTTTAATTTTTTTTTAAAGTTTCCTTCAGGTTTTTATTTTTATATCTGTAAAATCTTCTCCTTTTTACCTTTAATCTGTAGCAGCTGGTAATCAAATTAGCAACTATTACTAACCAATGAACAAATGGGTTTTCCTCTAATGTCACTTTGTTTATGCTGGACCCTGATCCTGGGCTTCAATTTATTCTGTTAAAAGGACCTTACAAACTATGAACCAAGAAAAAATCAGAAGTACCACTTCCACCCTGCACCGAACTTCCATGCTACTCCAAAATCCCAGACACAAAACATTCACACAAAGCTTATTGGCTTACTGATTCTTTGAAACACTATTTGAAACACTTGGGTGCTTTCAAATGTACTCGTAAGTACTTTCAAACATAATTTGGTTAGAGGCATTAGCAAGCCAAGAACAAGCTGAGAATGGCAGCCTGCATGGATTACAAAACTGGAAACATGATGACTACTGAGCTGATTTTCCAACAATGAGCAGCCTTGTGTCTTGGGAGATGAGCATCCCATTTTGTAATGGAGGCAGGCTCAATATGAGGCATTGCAGAGGACATTGGACAATTATTTGCATATAAATAATGTGTAACAGTGTGGAGATGAAGCAAGAGATTGGCACTAGATAATGATACTCATTTGAAGAGCTGATGCAGACATAATGGGCCAAATGGTATCCTGTACTATAAGACTTCTGTGATTCTGTGAAATGGGTAGCAGACAGAATGGAAAACAGCTGTAGAATGGTGAGGTATTCATGTAAGAATGGAACCATAGAGTTAGGAGAGTACTTGTGTGGAATGGCTATTTAGTGGGATGATTAATGAAGGGTGGATGACCTGATTTGGGGAAAGGTTGTAAGAGCATCCTCCTTCGTTTTAATTCTTACTGTCCAATTTCCTGGATGGGTGCAGTTCCAATGACACTGAAGAACCTTGACACCATCCAGAATAAAGCAACCTGCTTGTTTGGTGCCACATCCATGAGCGTCCACTGTAGACCTCCACTAGCAGCAGTGTGCAAGATGCACTGTAGAAATTCACCAGACTCCTTCGACAGCACCTTCAAATTAACAACCACTACCATGTAGAAGATAAAAAGACAGCAGATACATGGGAACACCACCTGCAGGTCTCGTCCAACCACTTGCCATCTTGACAAGAAAATATATCACTGTTCCTTCACTGTCGCTGGGTGGTAAGGTGCTGTGAACAGAGGAAAAAGTGCATAGGTTGACAGTTACTCCAGTTCTGGACAAGATTTAAATGTTGTATTATTGGACCTCTGAAAGAATCTGTACATTTTCACCCTTAATCTTATTTGTGGTCTTATAAAACAACTTCCTTACCCCCTTAATTATTGCTACTATTCCAATATGTCCATGTTAGTCTTAACACTAGGATATAATTTATACCTGCATTCTGCTGTGTAACTGGTAAACTGAAGCTGAGGGCCTCTTGGCTCTATGCCACCAATTTAAATAGCAACAGTGTTCTATTTCCTGGTCAGATGCCACAGAGCAGTCTTTGTACCTGAAGTCTAGAGTAGTTGAATTTGATCAGTTTCACTTGGCGTCCATGTAAATGATACGTGGACCTCTGCTCATGGCAACTCTGTCGGTTCTTTTTTACATGACACATTGAATGCTCTTAGATTTGCATTGACAAAAACTAATAGGAGATTTTAATCAATTTATTTGAACTATTATGGAAGCAGAGATGTGCCTGAATGCGCACAAACCCAGCACAGACTTAATGTCATTTCTTACTGAAAATCTATCGTATGTGATAATAACTTGTGAGCATATGACCCATGTTGCATTTCTGTCCCTTGCTACATCTGGTCTAGGAGGTCATGCTGTATGCCCTTGAAGTCCGATCAAGTCGATTTCATTGTTTTTCTAGTTGAACATGACCAGTTTAAAAGAAATCCTAAATTTTATTCCTCTGAAATTTTCTGTGAAACCATCCCGAGGTTTTTACAGAAAATGTAAGTCTAACATTAAAATGTTTTCACAACTGAGATTTTTGAGTGTTGTACCTTTGTGTTCCTTATTTCCTTCATATTTTCTTTACTGCATCATCTTTGTGCTGTCTTAAGATTCTGTAAGAAAAATCTTTCAAATCTTCAGCTGAGATAATTGCTTCCATGAAGGAAAAAATGGTGGGTGACTGCATCTTTGGCATTCTACTACTTGCACTGAACAGAGGCCATAAAAAAAAACAAAGGTGTAGAAACGATGAGGTGGTTATTAAACTGTCCCATATGCCATGTCCACTTTCCCTGTCTGAAAAGTTACCCTCCAGAACTGTTAGGGATGGTAACTACTTTGGAATGCAACTCCTCCAGAAGGATGCTCACACTACCCTGAGGGTGATTAGAGATGGGCAATAAATACTGATTTACTGAAATAGGTCAGAACCAATAAAGAATAATTGTGTTTTTAAAATTGCAGATATTCTGCAGCTTGCCTTTGACATTAATTTAGAGGTGCTGGTGTTGGACTGGATTGGACAAAGTCAAGTCACATGACACCAGAGTGTATAGTCAATAGATTTATTTGAAATCACAAGCTTTCAGAGCACTGTCCCTTCATCAAATGACAATGACCAACATTAACCATACATCATTCTGCAAAGTATTGAACTGGAGCAAATTGTGCTAAACATTCCGCATTTTAAGTTTCACATGTAGATAAGCCAGTGGCCTTAACAGTCGTCTTTGTGAAGATTGTACTCTGTTGTTTACCCATTTTCCTGGATAGGAATTCGTGAAAATTCTGAATAGCACTGATTCTTCAGCTCCTAATACTGTGCTGAATTTCATGTCATTCATGTCTGGATGCTAAATTGAATCTGGTGTTAGATTTAGGTTCAATTAACTGAAAACTATAATGTGGTTGCTATCTTTATAAAAAGAATCTGAACAAACTGCAACTCTACTAATGTAAAAATGGCTTTCTTGAACTGAGAAGTGTTGAATAACAGAATTGTAGAATGGTTCGGAACAGAATTTAATCAGGAACATCAAACAGTAGAGATGGCATAATGGCTCAGTGGTTAGCATTGTTGCCTCTCAGCGACAGGGACCTGGGTTCGAATCCAGCCTTAGGTGACTATCATTGTGGATTTTGCAGATTCTCCATGTGTCTGTGAGGGTTTACTCTGGGTGCTCTGGCTTCCTTCCACAATCCAAACATGCAGGTTAGGTGAACTGGCCATGCTAAACTGCCCGTAGTGTATTTGAATGTGTAGGTTAGATGCAGTGGTGAGGGGACATGTCGAGTAATAGGGTAGGGAATGAGTCTGGGGTGTGCAGTGAGTCTGCTGAAAATGTGTTGCTGGAAAAGTGCAGCAGGTCAGGCAGCATCCAAGGAGCAGGAGAATTGACGTTTCAGGCATGAGCCTTTCTTCAGGAATGAGTCTGGGTGGGTTCCTCTTTGGAGGGTCAGTATGGACTTGTTGGGCCAAATGGCCTGTTTCCACACTGTAGGGATTCTGAAACACGCAAGGGCACAAAGTGAGGATGTTAACTGATGAGCCAGAGGAATGAAAAAAATTATAAAAGGCATTCAAGCAAAAAAGAGAGAAAGAAAAAGGACACTTGAAAGAAAAAAAATACTTGACATATCATTTGGTTTTGTTAAAATCTTTTGAAATCTTATTTAATACATATGCATCAGTGAATGGTTAGGGAGTGATTTGCCAGGTGTGTTTATAGTCCTGTCATAAGTTGAACCATGGGTATTTGTTCTTAAATTGCCTGCTGTCTTTTTACCTTAAAGTTGATGCTTGTTTTTGTAATAGTGTGGAGTTCCTGTTTGTTTAACAAGTTGATGATTGTGACTTTACTGAATTCTTGTATATTTGATAGGTTGAGGATTGACCTAAAATGGGCTCATGAGGCTGATCTGGTCAAGCAAAGAAGCTCTCTTTCTTTCTCCATATGACATCAGTAATGCCAATTATATTCAAAAAGTTCCGTTAATAGGGTGCTTCACTGTATAACGATTTGGTGATGCTTTGCCAGATACTACCATTAAAATTTTGGTGGAGGGGAAGCAGCTTGTTGGGATATAAATGTGCCTCAAGACTTTCAAAATTGTTTTTAAAAAAATAATGTAATGACATGAATGAGGGCTCCTCTTTGACTTGTGTGTGAATTTCAACATACGTCACTAAAATGTTCCTTTATTGAATAACCTTGCATTCAATGCATAAATAGTGTGATTGTGAAGAGCATGTTTTTTCTCCATGTAGACTATTCATCTTCATGGTGGCACCTCAAAGAACGAAGAAAATACCTTTGCAAGTTAATTTAGGCTGACCCTTTGAACAATAGGGCACCTAAGTGGTTAACACTGCTGCCTCATAGCACCAGGAATCCAGGTTTGATTCCAGTCTCTGGCGACTGTGTGGAGTTTGAATGTTCTGCCCGTGTTTGCGTAAGTTTAGTCCAGGTGCTCCAGTTTCCTCCCACAATCCAAAGATGTGCAGGTTAGGTGAATTGGCCGTGCTAAATTGCCCCATAATGTTCAGGGATGTGTAGGTTCAGAGTAAATGTAGAGTAATAGGATAGGGAATGGGTCTGAGTGGGTTACTTTTCGGAGTGTCGGTGTGGACTTGTTGGGCCAAAGGGCCATGTTTCCACACTTTAGGTCATTCTTTGATAATATGGTAGTATAAAATGTCTGACAGGATGGCAGTTTCTCCTGCTGCCATTCCAGATTTATGGGTCATTCATTTGAAGATGCATCCAACTGTGCATGCTGCTTCTGATTGATACATCTAGTTGATTGTCAATTGTTGAGGATATTTTACCTGCCTTATGGTTAATTGTTAGAAGCAGTGTTTGTCTCAAATGTAGAATGATCTCTAATTTCTTGTGTTCTATACAGAGCAATAAAATGTTTTGGCATGGGCAATTTTGCCACATTTATTGTGATGTATTTGTTTTTACTATTAATGTCTTTCATTTGTGTTTCATGTAGGACTGGCCATTTGATGATGGAGCCCCACCTCCTACTCAAATTGTGGATGACTGGTTGAACCTGTTGAGAGAGAGATTCCATGATGAACCTGGATGTTGTATTGCTGTTCACTGTGTGGCAGGATTGGGGCGGTAAGGAAAAAATTGGTTACAATTGTAATTCAAATTTTCATAGTCTTAAATATAACAACATCCAATACACCTTATGGATGATCATTAAAAAGATAAACACAACAGAATCAGCTGGTAACATGCCAGCCTCTTTGGTATTGCCAGGGTAGAAGACTTGGCATTGACAAGTTGACAGCTTGTTGAATTTTCTTTCCCTTTAAAGTTGACGTTGTCAGGTATTCTTTTAACTGTTATCAGAAAAAGATGTGGCTATTTTCTTTGATAATTTAGAAAATGGGTAAAAGAGGTTCCTGGCAAATTCTTTTCTCTCCTTTATTACTTGTTATTTGACTATAGACTACTATCTGGATGAAGGGTTTTTGCCCGAAACGTTGATTTTCCTGCTCCTTGGATGCTGCCTGATCTGCTGTGCTTTTCCAGCACCACTCTAATCTTGACTACCATCTGGAAGTTGGCTACATCACCCATGTATTTTTTTACACCTGTTTAATATTACGTTCGTTTATTTGGCTTTTGGCAGTTGCCATGTTTCATGAAATTGAGATTGTTAGGGGATTATCTGTGACTGTCCCATTTAATGCAAACCATTTGTGAGTTATGCCTGGTGAGCATGCATGCCAACCTAGCAAATGGGCAAGATCTAAACACTACTTCCAACAAGCCAAATAAGTTGACAAATTGAGAATAGCCATGAGGGCCACTACACTTTGAGTGATAAGTAAAAGTCAATTTATTACTTTTATCTGAGTGAAGAAACAGAAGTACGTGGAAATCTGAAGTGTAAATCTGAATATTGAATTGGAAAACCAGGACATCATTCTTGTCTTGAGAAATTTTAGCTTTTCTCCTACAATGTTTCATTTTAAGCATTTTATTTCTCCAAAATAATTGGAAAAGGGAGAGAAAAGCAGTAAAAGAGGGAGAAAAATGAGTGACAGTAGGAAAATAGATTATAATCAGGGAGAGTAAAAAATTGTTTTGCAATAGGAAATTGGGGTATAGTGTCAGACAGTAATGGTTGATTTTTGTGTACTAATTGTGAAATGGATGGAGAAATTATTTCCAAATAAGAAAAATTGTTTCTATGAAAATGTGTAACAATTGATGAATTTTGTTTTGGGTAATGTTGATTTCTGACCCCAAGTTTTGGTTGATTTTGTTTTTAGAACGGGAACCATTTTCTTAAAAATCAATATTCACAATTTGTAATGTCGCATGGTAGCTCTTGATTGTGTAAACATTTTTCCCAAGCCCCTGCTAATAATATAGAATTAACCAGACTGTTCTTGTTTAGGAGGGAAATAGTTTTGTTGTTGATTCACCAGAGACAATTCACACAAGTCTTGGTCCTTAATGAGTCCAACCCACTCAGTCCATCATGCTTGCACTAGTTCTTCAAATGACCTTTACTACTGAAAGCCAATCTCTTATTTTTCCCCTTGAATATCGTTTTTAACCAAATAATTTTCCAATTCCCTCTTGAATACCTCAATTAAACCTGCCTCTATGGTAGTTCCAGACAGTGAATTCCATGCCCTAACTATTTACTGTTGAAAAAGATTTTTGACACGACCCTTCTTTCACAAATTTTAAATCTAGGCACTCTTGTTCCTTTTGCAAACAGGAGCAGTTTCTTCTCATCTAGCCTAATCATTTTGAGAACCTTTATCGATCTGAGAAAGATTGGAATTTGTATATGTATTCCACATCCTATCAAAGAACAACCACAAAGACACCACCTTAATACGGCACTTCATAATGTAAATGTTGAATGGTGTAAATTAAAGAGCCTAGATTAAGTCAGGCAGTGTGCAGTTGAATACTGTAATGTCAGATCTGTGATTCTATGGTTCAATGAGTTGAATAGCTTTTGTTTGGTCCTTTTTTTTCTTTCCTCTTAGGTGTGTGTAAATGTGCAGCAAATACTGATGCACAAAAAACAGTGCAGTCTTGCTAAACAAGTACTGATTATTCAATCTGTCTTTCCTTTGTACTGTAGAGCTCCAGTGCTTGTTGCATTAGCATTGATTGAATCTGGAATGAAGTACGAAGATGCTGTTCAGTTTATAAGGCAGTAAGTAAAGTGTCATTAATGTTTACAGTTTTATATTTTGTCTGTAGGTAGTGACTGTGTGTGCATTTGAACATTCTTCCTGGCTAGCTTTGTCAGTGGGCTCTCTGTAGAACTGAATTGTGCACACCATATAGGTATGAGACTTGATCCAATCACTGGATTAATTGATCACTCTCAATGCCATTTTGTTTAAAAGCATCCCAAAGATTTTCACAATAAGACCTTTGGGATTCTTTCAAATCAAATAGTATTAAGAATGGTCAGCTAGTCCAGCAAAGATTGAGTCACGCCTCAGACATTGTAATGTGTTGTGGTGTCCCTATTTCAGCACTTACAAATATTTTGCTTACGGTGATGGGGAATGGAAAATCCCCCATACTTTATCTGGTTTAGGCAGAGAATGGCAACTTTATATATTTTTCACTGTCCTTGAATACAAGCGACAATAAAATCTAAATCTATAAATAGTTAAAGGCAATTCAGGATGGAAAATTAATTCTTGTCTTGCCTGCATCCTGTGAATGAATCTTTGAAATAGAAACACATGTTGCTCTGAAGTTTTTTGTTGAGGATTTTGTCTGTGCAAAGATAAAAGTGGAATTTACTTGTCTAAGCAGACTTCAAAACATTGGGGCATAAATAGGAGGAATAGACCATTTATCCCATTGAATCTGCTCTGCCATTCAATAAGATCATGGTGACGTTTTCATGGACTCAGCTCCACTTACTGCCTGCTCACCATAACCCTAAATTCCCTTACTGTTCAAAAATCTATCTTTTTGCCTTAAAAAACATTCAATGAGGTAGCATCAATTGCTTCAGTGGACAGGAAATTCCATACTTTCCATAATACTTTGGATGAAGGTTCATGTCACATTACAGGTGATCACCATTGCACTACACACACACACACACATACACACACGGACACACTCACTCACTCACTCACTCACTCTGACAAAGATCCACATGCATACATATACTTTGTGTGATGAATTTGTATTTGCAGAGTTATATTACACTTTGCTCAAAAACTGCATGAATTTATGTAAAACTCTGTTATCTCACTTTTTAGATTAGAATCAATCTAAACATCAGGTCATAGACAGAGAACACAGGGGGCTAACACTTTCAACATATGAGGTAAAAACAATGACTGCAGATGTTGGAAACCAGATTCTGGATTAGTGGTGCTGGAAGAGCACAGCAGTTCAGGCAGCATCCAAAGTGCAGCGAAATCAACGTTTCGGGCAAAAGCCCTTTGGCTTTTGCCCGAAACATCGATTTCGCTCCACCTTCAACATATTGTCTAGCTGTTGTGGTTCTGTTCGCCGAGCTGGGAGTTTTTGTTGCAAATGTTTCGTCCCCTTTCTAGATGACATCCTCAGTGCTTGGGAGCCTCCTGTGAAGCGCTTCTGTGATGTTTCCTCTGGCATTTATAGTGGCTTGTCTCTGCCACTTCCAGTTCTCAGTTGCTGTCTGCTGCAGTGGCCGGTATATTGGGTCCAGGTCGATGTGTTTGTTAATAGAATCTGTGGATGAGTGCCATGTCTCTAGGAATTCCCTGGCTGTTCTCTGTTTGGCTTGCCCTATAATAGTAGTGTTGTCCCAGTCAAATTTGTGTTGTTTGTCATCTGCGTGTGTGGCTACTAAGGATAGCTGGTCGTGTCGTTTCGTGGCTAGTTGGTGTTCATGGATGTGGGTTGTTAGCTGTCTTCCTGTTTGTCTTATGTAGTGTTTTGTGCAGTCCTTGCATGGGACTTTGTACACTACGTTGGTTTTGCTCATGCTGGGTATCGGGTCCTTTGTCCTGGTGAGTTGTTGTCTGAGGGTGGCTGTTGGTTTGTGTGCTGTAATGAGTCCTAGTGGTCGCAGCAGTCTGGCTGTCAGTTCAGAAATGCTCCTGATGTATGGGAGTGTGGCCAGTCCTTTGGGTTGCGGCATGTCCTCATTCCGTTGTCTTTCCCTTAGACATCTGTTGATGAAATTGCGCGGGATCCATTTTTGGTGAATACTTTGTACAGGTGTTCTTCTTCCTCTTTTTGCGGTTCTGGTGTGCTGCAGTGTGTTGTGGCCCTTTTGAATTGTGTCCTAATGCAACTTGGTTTGTGTGTGTTGGGGTGGTTGCTTTCATAGTTCAGTACTTGGTCTGTGTGTGCGGCTTTCCTGTATACCTTCGTACTGAATTCTCCGTTCGGTGTTCTCTGTCCCATCACGTCTAGGAATGGGAGCTGGTTGTCCTTTTCTTCTTATCTCCTGAAACGGATTCCTCCGAGTGTGGCATTGATGATCCGGTGTGTGTTCTCTATTTCTGTGTTTTTAATGATTACAAAGGTGTCGTCCACATATCTGACCCAGAGTTTGGGTTGTATTTGCGGTAAGACTGTTTGTTCTAACCTTTGCATTGCTTCTTCTGCTATGAGTCCAGAGATCGGTGAGCCCACGGGTGTACCCAAACTCTGGGTCAGATATGTGGATGACACCTTTGTAATCATTAAAAACACATAAATAGAGAACACACACCGGATCATCAATGCCACACTCGGAGGAATCCGATTCAGGAGATAAGAAGAAAAGGACAACCAGCTCCCATTCCTAGACGTGATGGGACAGAGAACACCGAACGGAGAATTCAGTACGAAGGTATACAGGAAAGCCGCACACACAGACCAAGTACTGAACTATGAAAGCAACCACCCCAACACACACAAACCAAGTTGCATTAGGACACAATTCAAAAGGGCCACAACACACTGCAGCACACCAGAACCGCAAAAAGAGGAAGAAGAACACCTGTACAAAGTATTCACCAAAAATGGATCCCGCGCAATTTCATCAACAGATGTCTAAGGGAAAGACAACGGAATGAGGACATGCCGCAACCCAAAGGACTGGCCACACTCCCATACATCAGGAGCATTTCTGAACTGACAGCCAGACTGCTGCGACCACTAGGATTCATAACAACACACACACATCAACAGCCACCCTGAGACGACAACTCACCAGGACAAAGGACCCGATACCCAGCATGAGCAAAACCAACGTAGTGCACAAAGTCCCATGCAAGGACTGCACAAAACCCTACATAGGACAAACAGGAAGACAGCTAACAACCCGCATCCATGAACACCAACTAGCCACGAAACGACACGACCAGCTACCCTTAGTAGCCACACACGCAGATGACAAACAACATGAATTTGACTGGGACAACACTACTATTATAGGGCAAGCCAAACAGAGAACAGCCAGGGAATTCCTAGAGACATGGCACTCATCCACAGATTCTATTAACAAACACATCGACCTGGACCCAATATACCGGCCACTGCAGCGGACAGCAATTGACAACCGGAAGCGGCAGAGACAAACTATAAATGCCAGAGGAAACATCACAGAAGCGTTTCACAGGAGGCTCCCAAGCACTGAGGATGTCACCTAGAAAGGGGACGAAATGTTTGCAACAAAAACTCCCAGCTCGGCGAACAGAACCACAACAACGAGCACCCTGCTACAAATCTTCTCCCAAACTTTGAATATTGTCTAGCTATCACCATTGATAACAGCTAACCCGAGAATGCAACTTTTTCAAAAAAAGGGTTTTGTGATTTACACGTGAAAGAAGTGAAACTATCACTGTATGCTAACAGGTGAAAGGCTTAACAGACAATCAATTTTTCAATGTATAATTTCAGTGACATTACACTACAAATTTTTGCTATAAATTCTGTGTTACGATCAAGCCCTCCACAATCACCTGATGAAGGAGCATCGCTCCGAAAGCTAGTCTGCTTCCAATTAAACCTGTTCGACTATAACCTGGTGTTGTGATTTTTCACTTTGTACACCCCAGTCCAACACCAAATCATGGATGATGAAGCTACTCTTCAACTCAGTCCTAAGTCTGTTTTCTCTTATTTTGAGGCTATGCCTCCTGGTTTCATCTGCCAGTGGAAACAACCTCCCTGCTTTTATCTTATCTGTTCTCTTCATAATTTGATGTTTCTATAAGAACTCCTTCCTCATTCTTCTAAATTCAACTGAGTACAGTCCCAGTCTACTCCACCTTTCCTCCGTAAGAAAATCTTCTCCATTCCGGAATCAACCTAGTGAACCTCCTCTGTAACCTCTCCAGTTCCAGTAATTCTTTTTCACATAAGGAGACCAAAACTGTACACAGTACTCTAGGTGTGGTGTCACCAGTACCCTATACAGCTGCAGCATAACCTCTCTATTTTAAAATCCATCTCTCTAGCAATGAAGGACAATATTCCATTTGCCTTAATTACCTGCTACACACAAGCCAACTTCTTGATTCATGCACTCAGACATCCAGGTCACTCTCCATTTAAATAATAGTTCATTTTGCTGTCACACTTAGCAACATAGATGTTGAGAGAGATTTACTCTTTATCTAATTCACACTTGCTCATGGCTTATTACAATAGTGTAGAGAAAGATTTATGCTACATCCAACCCAACCTGGGAATGATTGATGTTAATGCTGGAAGTTTGAAACTGAATAATTGCCATTGCGTAGAACAATTTAAACAGGTAAATGACGTAAATACAATTACAGATCTATGGCTGCTTCTCGATGATTTGGGCATGGGAGATTTGCTGCTTACTACACAATTGGAATCTAATTTTATGTTAGTTGCTGTAAAGCAGCTATATCAAAGTACATTGGTTTTTCTTCATATGTCCACATTAGTCTGCTCCAATCATACTCAAAACTAACTATTGAGAAGTATTAATATTGTCTATAAAATTATCAGTCTTATCAAATCAGACTCCCGTTGAGTCATCTCATTCTGTTTACTCCCATTTGAAACTAGCAAATTCCCTTGCCAATGTTGAGCGCTGCACTCCAGTAACATTGAAAGCCAATTGAAGGATCCAGAGTACAGGTCTCTTGGCCAATGTTCTGAGCGTTTTCCAAAATGAGCTTTGAAAATAAGCATTGTAGTCTCCAAAGTGTCCTGCTTAAAGGAACTGTCAATTGTAATTAGGAAACTCAGACACATTTGTGTCCAATATTACTGAAAATGTCAGATGTAATTATTGAAAGATATGTGATAGATGCAGTTATAATGTACAGTTAAATTACTTACATATAAATACAGTAAATGCATTAAAATACTGAAATTCACCTATTCCATTCTTTCTCCATTTCAGGAAAAGACGTGGAGCTTTTAACTCAAAGCAACTACTTTACCTCGAAAAATATCGGCCAAAATGTCGTTTGCGCTTCAAAGCTGCAAATAGCACAAGCTGCTGCATCCAGTAACAATCTGTCTCTGGACTGTAGATATCTTGATGACGCAAACACAGAAAATTGAATATATTCACATTCGGTGAAGACAGGACCTTCAATCTTGAAGTGAATTTTTAAAAAAAGAAATGTCTTTGTGGTGAAGGAATTGTGTATTTTTCATATGATTGATCTTATCAGGGAAGTGTTGCATCTTAAAATGGTCTGTATAGAAAGAATTCACTACCTCTGTAAAAGGAGGTTAAGATTATGTCTGTGCAAAGTCCCACTGTCACCTCACTTTGTAGACCTCACTTGCAATGCACAAAGACTTCTTAAGGTTATGGTTCGATGCAATAGTTTATCCCTTTGATTGCAGCAGGTAGGCAAAATAAAAGATGGAATCTGGCACTGTAATTGTATTGTATTTGATTTCCAGAGATGAGCAATGCCAATCTTAGAGAATAAGCTCTTTGTTTTGGTGTAATACATAAGGTTTCTTCTAGACTTGAAGCATCAAGTGTATTAACCTCTTACTTTAGGTTTTTCTAATCAATTTTTCAACCAAAAAAGAGGAGGGGGAAGTAACTGTCCTTTTCTTTAAAGGTGATGTTTTGCAAATCTTATGTAGTAACAATCTGCAATATATGCATCAGACAGTCTCCAAGATGTGGAATGTGTGCTGCAATATTGGGTTTGCAGTCCCTTCATGGCAAATGCTCCAGCCTGTGTACTAATATTACCTTAGTGGGGTTTTCTCTTCCCCACCCTGAGTACAATGTAGTGTTACACTAAACTGTCTCTTTCCAGGGCAAGATTTGGATGGCAGTGAAATAGTAAATTACCACACCACAATGGTTCCTGTTACTGTTTTTATTGGAACCCACAAGATCGGTAATTCAATGTGCTACAGGTTCTTTCTGGGAGGATTATTGATCTAGAAGTTATGTCCCTCTGAATGTTACAAGATATTTTATGAATCTAACAACAGAAAGCAATAACACAGTAAAGTCTCATCATGTTTTACCAATTTGTTATACATAGAAAAAGGAAAAAAATGAACCAATAATAGATTGAGAGACTAAGAACATGCAGTGTCTGGATTTCTAATGGAGTGTCAGGGTGAGTGAAAAGGTGGAGGTGAAAATCTAGAAAGTGGTTAAATGAAGAATGTAGATGTCTAACATCTGGCCATAAATGTTGCATTGAATTGTATACAAAAATGAATTAATATCTGCTTTTCCTTCTACACTCATTTGCTTACAATGAGCGTTGGCCATTTTCTATATGTTTTTGTTTGGGTTTTGCACTGAACCCCTCACAAAAATGTGCAGAATGTCAATTTATTTGATTTTCTCATTATAAGTTTTCAGCTCTTTATGAAACAAAAGGCCAAAAAAAGCTTTTTTTATTCACTTTAAATATAGAGGAAGGATAGGAATTTCATGAGCTGTGGATGTGAGAAATGAAACTGATCTCTTGGGTAGTTAAGTAAAAGTGCAGCTTGTTGCTTGTGTCCAATCATCAGACTGGTATTTCAGGAGAAATTGCTTCTGAATCATGACTTAATCTTTTTTTAAAATAGATTTTCTCCTGATAGTGTTTTTTTTAAAAAAAACTTTCACAAATATTATTTCTGTTTAAGCACTTGTTACTCATCTGGTACCATACAATAAATCTGGCCGCCCTACATTGTTACACTGATACTTGATCAGACCCATTTTGCAAATTTAACTGGGCTGTTTCTGATTCTATAAATGTGATTCATGCAAAAGCTTACATCACAGTCATAGCCAAATGTGTACAGAGGCACAATGTACCCAGCAGAGACTCTTGAAACAAATGTGCAACATTTTCACTATTTAAGAGCATTATCACTCTAACTTTAGTACGTACTAATTTTACACAAGTGAGATTCCTTAATGCTCCTTAGATGTGGGGTCAAGCTGCTATTTGCTGATGCAAAATGAATTAACCAGTGCCTGTTACCATAGATGGCACTAATGCCAAAGGACTTCCTGGTGTCTAAACATTTGAGGACAATGTGGAAACAGGCCCTTCGGCCCAACAAGTCCACACCGACCCACCCATTCCCCTACAGTTACTCCTTAACTAACACTACGGGCAATTTAGCATGGCCTATTCACCTGACCTGCACATCTTTGTGACTGTGGGAGGAAACCGGAGCACCCAGAGGAAACCCACGCAGACACTGGGAGAATGTGCAAACTCCACACAGTCAGTCGCCCGAGGCGGTAATTGAACCCGGGTCCCTGGCGCTGTGAGGCAGCAGTGCTAACCACTGTGCCACCGTGCCGCCCGTGACCTGTGCCATGACTTGTTCATTTGCAGCATGTTTGTGGGCAGTGTCCAGCATAGGAGAGTAAGGTGCAACTTAATTTAACTCCCCTAAAAGATAGCAAATGCTTGAATGTGATTCTGGAGAAACAATTTTGTGTCTACCCTCGTATTGCAGATATTTTCCATTGTACAGGATGTAACAAAACAAGAAAGTGAGCTGAGTAACTGGAGCATACCAGTTATATCAGCTAAAGCCTAGCTAATCTTTAACTGTGCCTGACTGTCCAGTATGATTCTGTTATGTTAAACCTGACTCAACCTAATTTCCTTCTCCCCATAATTTCTTATCAAGGTTAAATTTAATATAACGTTGAAAAAGTGGTTATAAACACAATCTTCTGTACTTCTGGTGTGATTTGCCATTTTCCAACATTACATGAGAAGCTCTTCAAGAATTTTCTGAATCATTTGTACACCTTTAGAACTATTTAATTGTATATTTTGAAGTTATTTGACTTTTTTTATTTAGTAATTTCCAATTCTTCCAAGAACAATCCAAAGTAATACACCTTAATTTATAACAATCAGTGCCCTGGAATTCTGATGCTCTAATCATAGATATTTTGACTTGCACACTGTCAAGTCTTGTCAATACATGCTTCAGCAGTAATTAGTAGCTGTTCTTTAAAGAATATGAAGACTGGAAATAGCTGACCTATGTGGTCATAAATCTGGTAGCTCTGTCTTTGCAGCACTGTACTCTATCTTGGGAATCCTGGATAGCTTTGTTACTAGTATGCTGTTTTGATGCTACATTGCTTCATGTCTAGTATCTATCCCCATATAAATCTAAAAGAAATCACATAGGAACTGAGTTAGATTTAAAATTTTTGGGAGGAGAAGGAATTCCCACGTTTTTAATCTGAGGGGAAATGGGATAATGTGATCTAGCCACACTTTCCATCTCTTGTGTGAAAATTTATAGCTCATATTTAGAAGGAAAATCTCAAGACACCCTCTGTTTATATGTTTTGCTTTTTAATTGAAGAGCCTGTCAAACCCTGCTATATTGGAGAGTGCGCTAATCATTTCATTGTGACTTTTGAGAAATTGAACGAGATTCATGTGGTCCAAAACACCCATTTCTTTGTGAACCTACCCTTTTATTTAAAGAGGTAAATGTTAAGAAGCTGGCCTCCTGTTTCCTTGAGGTTTACTGGGATAGCCTTGTAAAGTGTGGGTTTGTTGTGATAGGGAAATCTGTTTTTTTAAAAAATAATAAATTAATTGAACCTCTGGAGGTGAAGAGACAGCTTAATTACATTTACAAATCAATTCTTTGTTTCAGAAAATAATTTCCTCTAACTTGAAAATTATTTCTATTTTGCATTTGTCTTCAGACATTAGGAAGGACATCTAATTTATTTGTGTACATCTTGATGGCAGTTGACAAATTCAAACATTTGATCAGGAGATAATTAAGTTTAAAAAAAATCTAAACTAGTGATGGACAAATGGGATTACTGGACTGGTGAAAATAACCAGATACTGCAGGTACCAGGCCAGTGTTGGAAATGCCCAGTTATTGGGGCCTCTTCAAGACACTTTCAGGGAATTTTGATGTCCCAGTACCTATACCCAGGTTCACTTTGTTTCTTGTGGACTTTGTGTTATCAGATCTATGCTTTTGAGTGCTAAAATAAATACCAAGGGTGAAATAGTTACATTAGCAAGTAATCTATCACTATTTCAAACTTGTATTTAGAATCAATTTTCTTTCATTTCAAAATTAACAAACTATACTAAATGACTTGGTGATTTCTGTCCTGGAAAGACTGCATTCCTTTTTAAATTATAATATGTGTTCAGAGGGAAACTCGAGTAGACATGAACAATCACCAAATACAAAACTTCAACAGAGCCTTGGTTGATGAGGTTACCTGTTCCAAAGGTGGGGCATCGTGAGCGATCATTGATGTCTTGAGACATGTGATTTGAAATGAGCTAAAAGTTCTTAATCATAAAATAGCGCCTTGACATTGCTGGTCACTGACTATGTCATCTCTATGACCATTCTGTGCCTATCCAATTGGTGTGTACACACCAACAATCATTTAGTAATTATCTAAAACTACCGATATTTATATTTTCAATGATCAATTGTGTTCCAAATATATTCTTTTTTAATCATTTTGCAAAACAAAATGTTAGAAGTGCAAGTCAATGTTATGGAAACGCTGCCCCTGCTGTGACAAAAGGGGCGCAGTCTTTCTGGAATCATGTTTCAGCATAAAATCTGCTTTTCTTGATTCTATATTAAAAGAGATTGTGTCTTTAGTGTTAGAGCTCTCATACTTTGTGTTTTGTTTCATTGTTTATAAAGCTTGGTTATCATGGGGCTAAAAAGTTCGTTTTCACTAACTTGAAGTGAAAAAGCAAACAATTGATACAGCATCTGTTCAGTTTGTGACTGAGTAAAATGATCAACTTATTGCCTTCTTGGGTGGATGAGTTTAATTCTTAGACGGGGACTGAGGAATCAAAAGTTGTTTGCTGGGGCTTGTGTAGGACATGAGGTTAGCTGCAAACACAAGCGTTTTAGGGACAGGAAGGTATTGGCCTATATCTTGGGTAGAAAAAGTACGTTTTTCAGCAGTCACCTTTAATTTGGAGCGCCAACTTATGATTTTGCAACAGAAAATTGCTGTTCAATTTACCCCTACTCCAGAAGTTTTAAGTAATTGAAAAGTGTGTTTCTAGACATTTTGCCCACTGTATATCCTTTAAACACAGTCAAGGTTAGGGCTGATGGATTTTTTTAGCAGCATGCTAAGCCCAAATTAAAATGCATCTCACATTCTCTGAAAATGAACTTTACAAGTGTTTTATTACTCTCCAGAATTTAATTACTGTTGAATATTTTGAATTTTTTCATTATCTCAGTCTCATCTTCCCCTCTTCATTTCTAAATCTGATTTGACATTGAATATTAAGTATGTACCTTCCTTTCAGGAAGATTTAGATTCTGCATGTCTGAGCATTCTTCAATTTGAAGCTTACCCTGCTTACATACAGTACAAACTCCTTACCGAGTATTATACTCCAATTTCTAAATGTAAGTTGGCAGTCAAAAGTCAGCAAAAGATGTGTGTAAGATGCTAAAAGGGTAATAAACAATGACTACCATTATTTCACAACTGGCAGGAATACTGGCTTGGATTTTGCTATCTTACCCTTCCGAAATGGCTTAAAATTTGCTGATTCTAGTTATATCTGTTTTATGGCCTGGCAGAGTAACTAATTTTACAGATTTATTAACCTGTCCTGCCTGGAGTTGCAGACTTCTTTGCATTCCTTCCACCTTGTAGTTAGATTTTTTTTTACATTTCTTCCTCATTAAAGTTACAGACGCCCTCATATGTCCTCTGGTGTTAAGACCTTCAGTATAAACAATTTGCTTGGATCAAGTTTGTCAAATTATTTTTATAAATAAAATCAGGCTGAAGTCAAAAGACAACAAACCAGATTTCCCTTCTGGGGGTACACTCTCCTTCCAATATATAAGTTGGTTAATGTTTTGCACCAATCTGATGGAATAATGGATCTTTCATGACTGCAACACTGTTGTATTAGTAAATATTACTTTATTCAGTCAGGTGGCATTTTCAAGTTTCTGCCATAATTTCATCTCTGCTCTCCATTCATATATTTATGCAGGCCATAAGAGTTCAACATTGCCATAGTAAAGCAAAGCAGACCAATGGCCAGCACATTGTTTTTCTGTCTCTCTTACTGTTTTCCAATGACTGCAGCAATTTCAAGATGTCAGTATCTGAGTTGTTCTGTCCTATCAGTGATTTGTTAATTGGTCTCTGGTCTCAATTGACAGTGCTGGTGGGCATTTCCCTCCCATTATGAATCGGTAAATGACTAGAACTCCTGATCCATATCTTTAATTTGTGCACACTGGTGAAAATGTGTATGCACATATATCAGATTAGAACACGTTTTCCATCTAAGTGCAAAGTCAATTATGTCCCACCTGTGTTAAGAGCAAGTGGATGCTGATTACTCCACATCCCAGCAAGGGGCAGGAGTGAACTGCAAGAAGAGTAGGCTGGGTGAATTGATATAATACGAACACCAATATATGACCATCTAAAATAGAAGCCCTGCCTTGTCTCTAGCACAAAATGTGGAAGTAGCTGGAAAATGTGTGTTGATCAATGTCTACAAAGAACATTAATATTCTGTCATAGGTGCACTCTTAACTTGAATCCTAATGTAGGATTAGTCACAAAATATCAATGTTATTGGTGATGTCTTCAAACATTTTCTATTTTATCCCTTCTTACATTTCTGAGCTTTCAGTTTAGCTTTGGTTGTTCTGAAGCATAATTTGATAGCTTTGGAGTGTTTGAAGTTTCAGTTAGACCTGGATTTCACAATATTTTATCACTGCCAGTTTTTGAACCATTCCTATAGAAGAATCTGTACTAGTGTACTGAAACTACAAATTAAAGCCAGCAGTGACAGGTGCTGTATGTGAAGATTCATTGAGTATCCTAATCTGCTACTACAAGTACAATTGTGCTACAGAGACAGGCTAATGAATTTAGTAGAAGTTAGATTTGTAGCAGGTTAAATGTTATGTCTTGCTCCTGAATGACAAAAGCATAGAGTCATAAGAGATGTACAGCAAGGAAACAGACCCTTCGGTTCAACCTGTCCATGCTGACCAGATATTCCAACCCAAACTAGTCCCACCTGCCAGCACCCGGCCCATATCCCTCCTAACCCTTCCTATTCAGATAGCCATCCAAATGCCTTTTAAATGTGCCCCTATCCCTCTCAACCCTTCCTATTCACATACCCGCACCTAAATGCTGTTTTAATGTTGTAATTGTACTAGTCTCCGCTACTTCCTCTGGCAGCTCGTACCTTATGTGCATCACCCTCTGTACAAAAAAGTTTCCCTTAGGTCCCTTTTAAATCTTTCCCCTCTCATCTTTAACCTATGCCCTCTAGTTTTCAACTTAAATCCTCCAACACTGGCAACATCCTTATAAATCCTTTCTGCACCCTTTCCAGTTTCACATCTTTCCTATAGCAGGGAGACCAGGAGTGCAGTATTCCAAAAGTGGCCTAACCAATATCCTGTACAGCCGTAACATGACCTCCCAACTTATATACCAATAAAGGCAAGCATACAAATGGCTGTCTTCACTGTCCTATCTACCTGTGACTTCACTTTCAAGGAACTATGAACCTGCACTCCAAAGTCTCTCTGTCTGGCAACACTCCCCAGGGCCTTAGTGATTTGCCTGACCAAAATGCAGGCAGGATCTCCTATATATCTAAATTAAACTCCCATCTGATTAAGTCCTGTTGTACCCTGAAACTAGCTTGATACTGTAGCATTTTTAAATGTTTTGGCATGCAAGTTTTCATACTTTTCATATTGGCACATATATCGATCTTCCTTTGTGATCCTGTGATTTGTCCAGAGTTACAATCATACCTTTTATCTGAAAATACTCATGTTGGTTAAAACATGAGTATTTAGTTGTCACTTGTTTTCTAAGCTCACTTTAGTGTCATTTTTAAAAAAAAACTTCAAGTTGTAAAATGCATACAATTTCAACTGTTTCAAGTTAGAAAATGAAATTTCTTTCCTCCATTACATCATTTTATTGTATCTTGAAAGATGTTTGCACAGGCTTCCATCACTACCCTGCCCAGAAAACTTTTTCAGTATTGATCATTTTCTAAATGTAGAGTTTGATAACATCAATCTGAAATATTTCTTCAGAGGTGATGACATAATGCTTCATTGAAGCTAAGCTGCTACAGGAATTAATATTCACCATTGGAACAAAAGTGTGATAAGTGAATTTATAACAGTGGCCTAAAGCTGCATTTGGGGGTTCACCAAGCCGTTACAATTTCACAATTTACACTTTTCAATTCTATACCTCTCCCTTCCTGCAATCAGCGAATATATGAAACTACAAAATGTGCTACATGCTTTGCTACATTTTTAAAATATCTAATTATAATGTTCAGAAGCACCAAATAGTATTGTTTGATGGTGCGACAATTAACATTTACACTTAAAGTGCACACCATCAAAGTGAGGAGCACTATGGTGGCACAGTGCCTAGCACTGTTGCCTCATAGTGCCAGAGACCCAGGTTCAATTCCCACCTCAGGCAACTGTCTGTGTGGAGTTTGCACGTTCTCCCCGTGTCTGCGTGAGTTTCCTCCCACAGTCCAAAAATGTGCAGGTTAGGTGAATTGGCCATGCTACATTGCCCTTAGTGTTAGGTGAAGGGGTAAATATAGGGGAATGGGTCTGGGTTGCTCTTTGGAGGGTCGGTGTGGACTTGTTGGGCCGAAGGGCCTGTTTCCACACTAAGTAATCTAATCTAATCTATTAAAATGTCAACTTTGCCTTCCTTGACAGTGAATCTCATTCTTTGATTGAATGTTGATTTAAGCAACCAGACCTTCTGTTGGAAAGTGGTAATAAATTTGGAAATGAGCACCAACTTTCTCTCTTTTTCTGCCGCCTGCACTGATGCCTCCGTTCCCATTCTCAAACACAGACAGTAGAAGTCCAAAGGAAAAATGTTTACAGCAACTCTTGACCCTGCCGTCCTTGCATCTCCATCTGCTAAGTTGTTGAACGTGTTATTGATGATCACCCACTTTACTGCCCAACTTTACTGTAGGAAGGGATGCATCGAAAGTGGCTTCCTGCACCTGCATTATTAGATCTACGTCCTAAACATGAATCATCAAATATCCCAAGGAGCCTTCACAAGAGCTTTGGAAAGCAAAATTAGACACTAAGCTACATTAAATGGTATTAATGAAGTTTTTTTCAAACTGGTAGATATTAATCAAAGGTTTTCTAATCTGTGGGCTGAGACACCAGTGGAGATTGCAAGCTCAAGCAGCAATGCCTGGCTTGAAGCTTGGACTAATTTCTAAAAGTTGTGGCTTTCTTTAAATTATCACTTTTGTTGGACATTGTGGTTACTTCTGACAAGAAATTCAAACTTCCACTGATTTTGAAAAAAAAATTATACACCAAGATTTCAAAAATAAAAAAAACTCTGCACACATGCACCATGTATTATGAGAGCGCAATGGAAACAAGTATGACCTGATGGCCATTTTGGAGACGAAGTTGCAAGGTGAAACCTAAATATTTGAGATTTTGGAAGGACATAAAGCTATTGAAAAGGTAAGATTAGATTAGCAATGTGGAAACAGACCTTTTGGCCCAATCAGTCCATACCGATCCTCCGAACAGAAACTCACCCAGACCCCTTTCCCTCTGACTAATGCACCTAACACTATGAGCAATTTAGCATAGCCAATTCACCTGACCTGCACATCTTTGGACTCTGGGAAGAAACCCACACAGACACTGGGAGAATATGCAAACTCAACACACGGTTGCCCGAGGCTGAATTGAACCTGGGACCCTGGTGCTACGAGGCAGCAGTGCTGACCACTGAACCACCATTCCATCCAGGAGGTAGCTCTGTTTATTAAGGATAATATAAGGCCATGAGATCGTAGAAACAGTAGTAGTCTATTTGGTCCTTCAGGGTTCTTCTGCCATTCAATAGGAATGATGGATGAACCATGATCCATGTGTCAACTTGGCTGCGTTTTCCCGGTAACCTTTGATTCCCCTACCAATGAAGAATCTAGCTATCTCAGCCATAACACAGTAGGGATAGTCAACTATAGTTCATACGTCAAAGATGTAGAATCAGTTCAGGTGGTGATAAATAGCCAAAGTATACTTCATGTGTTTATTGACATAACAGTAGCTTTGCTGTAAAAATATACATATTATAAACGTGATTTGTTTTTTTAAAAAAAAGCACTGCAATAACAAATGATTTCAACCTTAATATGGATTAAATGAATCAAACTGGCAAAGGTGACTTGAATTTGACGTGTATTTGAGACATTAGTTTAGACCGGTATAGACCTGGTAGTGTGCAATGGTGCAGGACACAAGTGATAAAGTCTATAAGCAACAAAGACAATAACACATTGAAATTTTACATTCAGTTTGAGTAGAAGGCTCCAGGACCAATGTTTTTAATAAAGATTAAAAAATTAAATAAATTACAAGGATATGGGACTTGGTTAAAGCAAATGGAAAAAATACATTAAAAGGGACAAATAAAGAAGTAGTGGAAGATATTTAAGGTGTTGTTTCATAAGTGATGAATTTATTCCATTGGGAAAGAAATTTATGAAAGGAGGATTTACATTTGTGGCGACCTAAGGGAGTTTAGGGTAAGATTAAATTGAAGGAAAATGTGTAGAATACTTCAGAGACAGGTCAGATGATTGAACAGATTTTAAAGCCAGCAAAGAATTGCATTTTGTTAAAAAGGGAGAATTCAGACTATCAGAGAAAAATAGCGAGACATGTAAAAACAAATAGTAAGACTTTCTGCAAATATTTAAAAAGGAAACAAATATGAGAGCAGAGTTTCCCAAACTGTAGGTTGATATATTAGCCAACTTCCCTGATGTAATCTGTGAGTAGCCTCCCAACCACCTGCACTTATCACTACCTACTCTTGCAGGTAAGTGCACCTCTCACCCTACACTCTCCGGTCTCTTCCACACTCCCATTCTCGTTCATACCTATGTGAGCAACACGTCCCCGCCCTCCATAACTTTTTCAGGTTTGAGATCACAAGTAATGTCAAGCAACATAAAGGGACCACAATGAGAAGCGCTTCCTTAAAATTGAGAGACTGAAATTAATAATAAAATTCAGAAATATCACAGCAATTTTGTTATCCCTATGAAAGACAAGAAAATCAAGAGTGTAAAATAAATGAAGAACTTCAAACAGCTTCAATCTCTCAGAAAAAGTGGTGGGAGAATTTATTACATCTAACAGTTAAGTCTCGTGGACTTGATGGCTTTCATTCCAGGTTTTAAAAGGAGTGACTGCAAATACAGTAAAGGTGATCTTCCCAAATTCCATATATTTTGGAAAGATTTCAGTGGATTGGAAAATCACAAAAATAACACCCTGTTCAAAAGGAGGTGAAAAACAGGAAATTAAAGGCTAGTTAGTCTAATGCCTATTGTACAGACAATCTTGCCTCCATTATTGAGTTAAAAAAAAATCACAGCACCAGGTTATAATCCAACAAATTTATTTGGAAGTACTAGCTTTCAGAGTGCTGCTCCTTCATCAGGTAACAAGGGAGGCTATGATGTTAAATGTCTTCAAGGCAGAGACTGATAAATTCTTAATCTCACAAGGAATTAAGGGATACAGGGAGACCGCGTGCAAGTGGCATTGAAATGCCCATCAGCCATGATTGAATGGCGGAGCGGACTCGATGGGCTGAATGGCCTTACTTCCACTCCTATTTCTTATGGTCTTACGGAATTACTAATTACTGAATGAAGACAATAGAAACAAAAATGAATTAGTAATTATTCTGTCTGCTGTTTTTTTTGCCTTGTTATTCTCTTTTTAAAAAAAACTTACTGTGGAGTGGGGGTGATGACATCTTTGGTGCAGCTAAGAGCCAAAATGGGAGGCCCAGAGCAGAGCAGGACAGCCAGCAAGCTAGAGGCCTGGAGTGGAGCAGTATGGTAATACAAAATGTGAATACTAATTTTACTAATAATGAAGTCATAGAGGTGTACAACAGGGAAACAGACCTTTTGGTCCAACTCGTCCATGAACAGATATTCTCCATTTGCCAGCATTTGGCCCATATTTCTCTAAACCTGTCCTAATCATATACCCATCCATAAGCCTTTTAAATGTTGTCATCGCTTGTCATCGCTTCCTCTGACAGCTCGTTCCATACATGCACTCCTCTCTGCATGAAAACGTTACCCCTTGGGTCCTTTTTAAATCTTTCCTCTCTTGCTTTAAACCTATGCACTCTAATTTTGGACTTCCCCCACCTTGGAAAAAGACCTTGACTACTCACCTATCCATGCCCCTCATGACTGAAGTCACCCCTCAGCCTCCAACATTCCAGAGAAATAAGTCCTAGTCTACTTGACCTCTCCCAATAACTCAAACCTCCGGTTGCTGTGAATCTTTTCTGCACCCTCTCAAATTTAACAAAAACCTTCCTACAGAAGAGTGACCAGAATTGTACACGTTCTAAAAGTGGCTTCCTCAATGTCCTGTACAACCACAATATAATCTTAAACTCAATGTTCTGGCCAATGAAGGCAAGTGTGCCAAATACTCTTCTCACCAGTCTGGCTACCTGCAATTCCACTTTCAAGGGACTATGCACCTGTACCCTTAGGTGTCTTTGTTCAGCAACACTCCCCAGAATCCTAGCATTAACTGTGTAAGACTGTCCTGGTTTGCCTTACCAAAATGCACAAATGGCTGTGGACCCATCATCAATCCTTATTATACACTGCTGGTCACAGACCTTCAGTTCAAAAAGCCACCCTCTATGCACCACCCTCTGTCTCCTACCTTCAAGCCAATTTTTTATTCAAATGGCTAGCTGCCCCGGATCCCATGTGATCTAACCTTACTAACCAGTATACCATGCATAACCTGTCGGAATGCTTTGATGAAGTCCATAAAAATGACATCCACCGCTCTGCCTTCATCAATCCTTTTTGTCATCTCATCAAAAACCTCAGACAGGTTAGTGCAACATGATTTTCCTTACACAAAACCATGTTGATTGATTTAGACATAACAGCTCCAATGCATTCCTGACTGATGTCCCTCATTCTACCCTTGTGATCATCCAAATTTATGCTGCTCTCTCTTATCTTAATTGGCACTATGTCCCAATTCTCCTATCCAACCTGTGCACATTGGCTCCTAGTCAAGCAACAATTTAATTCTAAAATTCTCATCCTTGTTTTCAAATTAATTCATGGCTTTACACTTGTATATCTCTAATTTCCTCTGGCCACAGCCCTCTAATAAATCCACACTCCTCCAATCGCGTCCAATGTATACTTCCAATCTAAATTTCTCTACGGCAGAGTACACGCTTTCATGTTCTCCAAGTCCCACCATTTCTTTACCTTGCTTTCCTCCATTACGGGCACTCCTTAAATATTACTTCTTTGTCAAAGCTTTTAGACAACTGACCTAATATCTCCTTCCATAGATTACCCAGATGCACAGAGAGTTCTGAACACAGCCCAGTCCATCATGCAAACCAGCCTCCCATCCATTGACTTCATCTATACTCCCCATTCCAACGGGAGAGCAACCAACACTTTTCAAAGTACCTCAGTACGTGAGACCAGTAATAAATCAAATCAAAACAGAATTATAAGAACTTGAACTCCAAAAGGATAGGGCAATTATATAAGTTGGCCTTGAAACAGCTTAAAGTAAACATGGATGAAAGAGATATTAGTTTTAGAAAAAAAAACAAAAGAAGTCAAAGTAAAAAAGAATAAAGGCTAGAAAGAAAAAGTGTTATACAAATAAGTTAACATGCTTCTGTTAATAAGACTGGACAAGCCAAGGTTAATTGCTGGAAGTTAAATGGGAAATTATAGTGTTCTTTGGATAATGAATTTAAGAAATTCGCAGCCTAACATTGGTGTGAATTATATATCAAAACACATAATAGCACAAAAAAAATTTTCCTCATCATGACATTCACATTCAGGAGGAGAAAGTAAGGTCTGCAGATGCTGGAGATCAGAGCAGAAATGTGTTGCTGGAAAAGCGCAGAGGTCAGGCAGCATCCAAGGAACAAGGATAAGCCCTGAAGAAGGGCTTCTGCCCGAAACGTCGAATCTCCTGTTCCTTGGATGCTGCCTGACCTGATACACGTTCAGGATAAGACCTTCACTCAAATGTTGATTATTATCTGTGAAGAACTAGGGTCTAGTTTTACACAAGATATATGGAAAATCCAGATTTTGTAAACCAAAAATAGGGGATTGACTTTTACTCGAGTATATATGGTAATCAAATTTGTGAGATATAATTTCCCATGCACAAAGTCGTGCTGATTATCCCTAGTCAGTCAAATGCAGATGAATCCTGTCATTCAGAATCTCCTCCAACAATTTATGCTGAACTGATGTCAGACTCACCAACCTGGATTTTCTGTCCAGCCTTTCTTAAATAATGGAACCATATTTGCCACCCTCTAGTCTTCTAGCACCTCGCTGATGGCTGTTGATGATATAGACATATCTGCTAGGGGACCTGCAATTTCTTCTCAGCTTCCCACAATGTTCTGAAGTACACCTGATCAGGTCCCAGGACTTGTCCATCTTTTTGCATTTTAAGACTTCCAGCACCACATCTTCTGAAATGTGGACTCTTTTCAAGACATCACCATTTATTTCCCTGAGTTCCCCAACCAGTTCCAGGGTAAAGACTGACATGAAATATTTGTTTAAGATCTCACCCATCTGCTGTGGTTCTATGCAGATGGCTTCATTGATCTTCAAAAGGCCCTAATCTCTCCCTAGTTACTTTTTTGCCTTTAATATACTTGTAGAATCTCTTTGGATTCTTCTTTAAAGCTATCTCATGTCCCTTTTTGTCCTCCTGATTTCCTTCTTAAGTGCTCTATCTACAATTTGGTAGGTAAGAATAGAACTAGGTAAGAGCAGTTCCAACCGGCTAGATGGCAGTGGAGAGGCATTGGTGTAGGATGATGAGAGGTGAATCATATTATATCTTGCAGACAAGTTGAGAATGTCAATGAGGTCAATGTTTACCTTTGTCATAGTCACAAAGGATGTCATTTGGATTTTGATAGAGTCCTTTTGGTACTCTGACAGATGCAGAAATTTGATTGAAGGGGTTCAAACGTGAAATTCCATAACAGATGGTAATGGATTTGGGAGCTGACAACATATTCAATAACTTTGGACTGAAAAGGGAGATTGGTTGTTTGCAAGGAAGTTCTTTTTGTTGTTATGGGTTAACTAGCTAACTATATAAGTAAAAAGCAACAGAGAATTGAACTGTTCTCGTCAATTCAAAGCTATGGGGAAAATATTCTGTCCTCAATGGTGGTGATTTTGAAGGCAGGAAGGGCACTTTATTAGTCTGCAGGGGCCAGCAGCTGTATTCCTTAGGGCCAGACCTCCCAGACAGCAGCAACCAGAATGTCCCCCTGATGCTTCTGTACAGAGATAGCAAAACAACTCCTTTACACAGAAGCAAAATTCTGTGGATGCCAGGAATTGGAAATAAAAATAAAGCAGCAGATAATATTTCAAATCAGCCAGTGGTGGGACCTGCTGGAAATATTGGTAAATTCTTTTCTTCTAAAGTAGGCCCTGGGAGTTCAGAATTTCCAAGGCCTTGAAAGCGAATGTGTTGCTCTCTAATGGTTTAAGAAATAATCTGAAAATGATTTGTTACCATTTCTATGGATCGTTCTCATTTTCATTCAAAATATAAAATTTTGGATGTTAAAATTTGAATACAGAACTGGCTCAAAGGTAGAAGACAGAGGGTGGTGGTGGAGGGTTGCTTTTCCGACTGGAGGCCTGTGACCAGTAGAGTGCCACGAGGATTGGTACTCAATCCACTACTTTTTGTCATTTATACAAATGATTTGGATGTGAACATAGGTGGTATAGTTAGTAAGTTTGCAGATGACACCAAAATTGGAGGTGCAGTGGACAGCGAAGAAGGTTACCTCAGAGTACAACAGGATCATGATCAGATGAGCCAATGGGCCGAGGAGTGGCTGATGGAGTTTACTTTAGATAAATGTAAGGTGCTGGGTTTTGGAAAAGTGAATCAGAGCAGGACTTATACACTTAATGGTAAGGTCTTGGGGAATGTTGCTGAACAAAGAGACCTTGGAGTGCAGGTTCATTGCTCCTTGAAAGTAGAGTGGCAGGTAGATAGGATAATGAAGAAAGCATTTGGTATGCTTTCCTTTATTGGTCAGAGCCTTGAGTATAGGAGGTCATGTTGTGGTGTATAGGATATTGGTTAAGACACTTTAAGAATATTGTGTGCGATTTTGGTCTCCTTCGTATTGGAAGAATATTGTGAAACTTGAAAGGGTTCAGAAAAGATTCACAAGAATGTTGCCATGGTTTGGAGGGTTTGAGCTATAGGGAAAGGCTGAATCAGCTGGGGCTGTTTTCCCTGGAGCATCTGAGGTTGAGGGGTAACCTTTTAAAGGTTTATAAAATTATGAGGGTCATAAATAGGATAAATAGACAAGGTCTTTTCCCTGGGGTGGAGGAGTCCAGAACTGGAGGGCATAGGTTGAGGGTGAGAGGGTAAAGGCATAAAAGGGACTTGAAGGGCAACTTTTTCACACAGAGGGGAGGGTGGTGCGTGTATGGATTGAGCCGCAAGAGGTGGAGGCTGGTACAATTGCAGCATTTTAGAAGGCATCTGGATGGATATATGAATAGGAAGGGTTTAGAGGGAAATGGGCCAAGTGCTGGCAAATGTGTCTAGATTAGGTTAGGATAGTTGGTCTGTTTCCATGTTGTACGTTTCTATGACTCTAAAAGAAGAGACATGAAGACTGTTGGAACTGATGAAGGTTAAACTCATTATCTATTTCCTTATGTAGGAGGAATAAAAATAGCCTGGTTTAATAAATTCACTGTCAGCTCTCTTAACATCAGAAAATCTTGCTATCACCCTGTACACAGGATTTTGTAGCTATCCTACTGGATCAGGAACCAAGTAATGTACAGAATATTAAGTGGTTAATCTAATTGAGATGTTTAAGATGATTAAAGGAGCTGTTTGGGTTGATGCTGAAAAATATATTTCCTCTGATTGGAGGAATCAGTGCAAGGAAGCATAACTCCAAATTAAAGTTTGGTGTTTGGGGGATGATATTTCTTTACACAAAGGACTGTGTAATCAAATGCTGTTGAAGGATAACTTGAAAACTTTTAAACTGGAATTGATAACTTACTATTTGGCAAGGGTTACAGAAGCAAGGTGTGTAGTTGGAACTTAAAATATAAATCGACCGTGGTCTAATGAAATGGCAAAACTAGATCAAGCACTGGAATGACCTCCTCATGTTCCTAATGTCCTATAATCCTACATTCTTTTGATATAATGTTCACATCAGGCATTTAAGTGGAGATAATGGTGTGATGATAATGTTACTGGATTGGAAGTTTGGCTATTGATTTGGAACATGTTCAAATCGTACCATGGCAGATGGTAATATTTGAATTTAGTTAACTAAAACTGAAATGGAAAGTTATTTTAATCATGACTAATGTACACACTGCAGGGCAATTTTTAAAACTGTCAATCCACCTAACCTGTACATCTTTTGATTCTAGGAGGAAATCCAAGACCCCAGTGGAAATGCATGCAGATATGGGAAGAATGTGCAAACTCCACACAGACAATCACCCAAGGCTAGAATCAAACCTGGGTCCTTGATGCTGTTAGGCAGCTGTGCTACCTCAAAAGTGGAGTAGCAGGGCTTGAACTCAACCCCTGATAAGTTCATGAACCACACACCTTATCCATTAGGGCATGCAATGATTAAATTGCAACCATCAGTGACTCTTCATCAGAACTGATGATTTCTAACTTCTGATGAAGAGTCACCGGACACAGAACATTAATTCTGCTTTCTTCCCATAGATGTTGCCAGACCTGCTAAGTTTCTCCAGCAATTTATTTTTTTGTTTCAGATCTCCAGCATCTTTAATTCTTTGTTTTATTCTACAATGTTGCAAAGTGTGCTCCCATTACGACTGAGGAGTAGGCCCCAAGAACCTTTCTTTCTGTACCAACCTCAAGTATTTCTTCATAACATGACAGATCAAGTGCGGAATATTTTATCTAATGTATTCAACACTACAGCAACTGCTTTCTTCCTCCCCCACTCAAACAGACCGGCCTGTTTGGAAATGTAAAAAAAACTGAATCAAGTGATATTGGAGTCTCGTCCTCCTTGATGCACTTCAAACAACATTTTTTTCATTTCCTTTGCCTAGTCCAAACAAGTCTTTGTTCTTCTTAGACGAGACTGAATAAATGACGGCATACTTTTTCAAGAGCTTCTAATTAAGTGACATTCCAGAAATCCCTTCAACAGAAGCAATTTTGCCAGAGTGGAAGGTTAAAACCTTTGAATGAGGTAGCTTCAATCCCTAGCTTCCAAAGACAATACTTCCACAGAGACAGTCCATTATTAAATGCATGCAGTGTTTACAACTTAGGCTCAGTGTTAAGGAAAAGCTTTGGTTTCACTTTCCACAAATATAAAATAAATGCATCTTCTCTTTTGTAACCTTGTTGAATTCTGTATTGGGCTGAAATTTACCAGCTGTTCGTGGATAAATTCAGACAGAGCTTCCCAAATATTTTCTCGCTGTGACTCATTTTGAGTGTTGAAAATTTTTGTGGCCCCCTTCAGTGAGAATCGGAGCACAGCTGTACAGCTCTTCTCACTTGGCTAGAGTTCCATGTCAGCCATTGCTGCCTCAGAGCTCCTGCTTTTCAGCTTGTCACACTATTTGGGGTTTGGCCCCTGTTTTCAGCTAGGATGTGAGAAGACTTGCAAAATGACCTGCCACATTTCCTTACATGGAAAAAGTGACAGATGAGCCGCCCATGCAATCAAGCTGCTTGGCTGAAGAATTGAGTGCCTCTGGCCTCTTATCAGAGGTTAAGGGCCCTCCACTACAAGCAGAGTCAATCAGGTTTCAGCAGATTTTGTGGAATGGGGTGAAGGGGTCCATCTTCTTAAGAACTTTCTGCCCACAGTCGGGCCCCTGTCTATTGCCATCTAATTGGCTGCTGCCTACAAACCTGAGCCCTGAGTCCCACTGCCTGTACAAGGAGTCCCCCTGCCTTCTGCCCCATGTGACAAGATCCCTGTTACCTGCATGAAATCCAGTCAATTTGTATCCATTGTCCCTGATCAAGTGCTAGCATTACCGCAGAATGCAAAACTAGTGAAGGATTTACTAGGAGTTCCTCTCTACACAGAACCTCCTTACCCACTGCCCTGACTGTGCTTTGTTAAAATGCCTGAATGCAGGGCCATAGAGTTGTTAACATTTTTTAGGGAAATAGAAAGTAAATACCTCCTCTGAAATGTTCTTCGTGATAATCATCTCTAGAGAAGAGCCATAATTGATAAAACCACTCTCTATCTTTGTCTAAGTAGTACTGTTGCTAACAAAATGCACAAGTGGCTGCTGACCTTCATACAACACCAAATATGTGGCCATCACAGTAACATGAACGTCATCGGATTGGTAAGACATCATAATGTCTGTGCATCTCAATAGTGGTTTATGGCTCCATAAATGTTTTCTGTGGAGTCATTTTTAGCCAGTCATGTAGTATCAACGCAGCAAGGAGATCAGCAAAGCAGTATGTGAAATGACATCAGCTAATCTGTTACTGACGTGGAGGTGATATCATTATTCATTTTTGAGAAAATGAAACTGTACTTTCATGACCTCCAAAGAACTTTACAGTCAAAGGATTTTGAAAGGATTTATACATAAACCGTCAAAGAACATTTGTGCACAGTAAACTCCCACAAATAATGTGATAATTTTGTCAGAGATTGTTGGGAAAAGTTTTGGATAACCTACCTCCTCTCCTTTAACATATTGTCAGGAAAACTTTATGCCTGCTTGAGATGAAAAATTGCTTTAATGGTGCTTCCAAAAGACTTTTCAACCATGATGATTTGGAGCAGATGGAGGGTAAACATTCTATCATTGTAACTTCTGCCACAGGTTGTTGAGTGTTGAAGATTTATTCACAGGATGTGAGCATCGCTGGCCAGGCCAGCATTTATTGCCATCTTTTATTGCCTTCCATAGGGTGGTGGCGATAAGTGCCTTCTTGAACTGCTGTATTCCTTGGTGGCAGGTACAGCGCTGGTCAGAAGGGAAAGTGAGGACTGCAGATGCTGGAGATCAGAGCTGAAAATGCGTTACTGGAAAATCGCAGCAGGTCAGGCAGCATCCAAGGAGCAGGAGAATCGATGTTTCGGGCATGAGCCCTTCTTCAGGCTCATGCCCAAAACATCAATTCTCCTGCTCCTTGGATGCTGCCTGACCTGCTGCGCTTTTCCAGCAACACATTTTCATGGTCAGAAGGGAATTCAGGATTTTCATCCAGCAACAGTGAAGGAACAATGGATGTATTTCCAAGTCAGGATGGTGAGTGGCTTGGAGCAGAACTCTAAAATGCTGGTGCACCCATGTAGCTGCAGATCTTGTGGTCTATTGAATGACCCTTAGTATGTGACTGCAGTGCATATTGTTGATGGTACATACTACTGCTACTGAGCATCGGTGATGGAGGAGGAAAACTTAAGATACTGCAAGTGGGTTTCTTTGTCCTGGATGGTGTTGAGCTTCTTGAATGTTGTTGGAACTGCACTTATCCAGGGAAGCAAAGAGTATACCATCACTCTCCTAACTTAGATTAATAGAGTCATGGAAACAGACCCTTTGGTCCAACCCATCCATGCTGACCAGATATCCCAACCCAATCTAGTCTCACCTGCCAGCACCCAGCCCATATCCCTCCAAACCCTTCCTATTCATATACCCATCCAAATGCTTCTTAAATGTTGCAATTGTACCAGCCTCCACCACATCCTCTGGCAGCTCATTCCATACACGTACCACCCTCTGCATGAAAATGTTGTCCCTTAGGTCTCTTTTATATCTTTCCCCTCTCACTCTAAACCTATGTCCTCTAGTTCTGGACTCCCCGACCCCAGGGAAAAGACTTTGTCTATTTATCTGTTCCATGCCCTTCATAATTTTGTAAACCTCTATAAGGTCACCCCTCAGCCTCCGACGCTCCAGGGAAAACAGCCCCAGCCTGTTCAGCCTCTACCTGTAGCACAGATCCTCCTTGTAATTATTTTCTGAACCCTTTCAAGTATCACAACATCTTTCCGATAGGAAGGAGACCAGCATTGCATGCAATATTCCAACAGTGGCCTAACCAATGTCCTGTACAACCGCAACATGACCTCCCAACTCCTGTACTCAATACTCTGACCAATAAAGGAAAGCATACCAAACGCCACCTTCACTATCCTATCTATCTGCGACTCCACTTTCAAGGAGCTATGAACCTGCACTCCAAGTTCTCTTTGTTCAGCAACACACCCTAGGACCTTAGCATTAAGTATATAAGTCCTGCTAAGATTTGCTTTCCTAAAATGCAGCACCTCGCATTTATCTGAATTAAACTCCTTCTGCCACCTCTCAGCCCATTGGCCCAGATCCTGTTGTAATCTGAGGTAACCTTCTTCGCTGTCCACTACACCTCCAATTTTGGTGTCATCTGCAAACTTACTAACTGTACCTCTTATGCTCACATTCAAATCATTTATGTAAATGACAAAATGTAGGGGGCCCAGCACCGATCCTTGTGGCACTCCACTGGTCACAGGCCTCCAGTCTGAAAAACAACCCTCCACCACCACCCTCTGTCTTCTACCTTTGAGCCAGTCCTGTATCCAAATGGCTAGTTCTCCCTGTATTCCATGAGACCTAACCTTGCTAATCAGTCTCCCATGGGGAACCTTGTCGAACGCCTTACTGAAGTCCATATATTCCTGATGAAGGGCTTTTGCCCGAAACGTCGATTTCGCTGCTCGTTGGATGCTGCCTGAACTGCTGTGCTCTTCCAGCACCACTGATCCAGAATCTGGTTTCCAGCATCTGCAGTCATTGTTTTTACCACCTTGAAGTCCATATAGATCACATCTACTACTCT
Source organism: Hemiscyllium ocellatum (assembly GCF_020745735.1). Lineage (NCBI taxonomy): Eukaryota > Metazoa > Chordata > Chondrichthyes > Orectolobiformes > Hemiscylliidae > Hemiscyllium > Hemiscyllium ocellatum. Next base: position 9,710,551 of record NC_083430.1, on the reverse strand, counting down.
GCCCTCAATCTTCTTTGTTACTTCTTCAAAAAACTCAATCAAGTTTGTGAGACATGATTTCCCATGCACAAAGTCATGTTGACTATCCCGAATCAGTCCTTGCCTTTCCAAATACATTACATCCTGTCCCTTAGGATTCCCTCCAACAACTTGCCCATCACCGAGGTCAGGCTCACCGGTCTATAGTTCCCTGGCTTGTCTTTACTGCCCTTCTTAAACAGTGGCACCACGTTTGCCGACCTCCAGTCTTCCGGCACCTCGCCTGTGACTTTCGATGATACAAATATCTCGGCAAGAGACCCAGCAATCACTTCTCTAGCTTCCCACAGAGTTCTCGGGTACACCTGATCATGTCCTGGGGATTTATCCACCTTTAACCGTTTCAAGACATCCAGCACTTCCTCCTCTGTAATCTGGACATTTTGCAAGATGTCACCATCTATTTCCCTACAGTCAATATCTTCCATATCCTTTTCCACAGTAAATACTGATGCAAAATATTCATTTCATATCTCCCCATTTTCTGTGGCTCCACACAAAGGTCGCCTTGCTAATCTTTGAGGGGCCCTATTCTCTCCCTAGTTATCCTTTTGCCCTTAATATATTTGTAAAAACCCTTTGGATTCTCCTTAATTCTATTTGCCAAAGCTAGCTCATGTCCCCGTTTTGCCTCCTGATTTCCCTCTTAAGTGTACTCCTAGTTTCTTTATACTCTTCTAAGGATTCACTCGGAATATCCTGTCTATACCCGACATATGTTTCCTTCTTTTTCTTAACCAAACCCTCAATTTCTTTAGTCATCCAGCATTCTCTATACCTACTAGCCTTTCCTTTCACCCTGACAGGAATATACTTTCTCTGGATTCTTGTTATCTCATTTCTGAAGGCTTCCCATTTTCCAGCCGTCCCTTTACCTGTGGACATCTGCCTCTAATCAGCTTTCAAAAGTTCTTGCCTAATACCGTCAAAGTTGGCCTTTCTCCAATTTAGAACTTCAACTTTTAGATCTGGTCTATCCTTTTCCATCACTATTTTAAAACAGATCGAATTACGGTCGCTGGCCCCAAAGTGCTCCTCCACTGACAATTCAGTCACCCCCCCCACCTTATTTTCCAAGAGTAGGTCAAGTTTTGCACCTTCTCTAGGAGGTACATCCACGTACTGAATCAGAAAATTTTCTTGTACACACTTAACAAATTCCTCTCCATCTAAACCTTTAACACTATGACAGTCCCAGTCATTCCTTGCAGATGGTGGACTGCCTTTGGAGTAAGTTATTTGCCACAGGATTTCATGCGGTTGTAGCAACAGTCACCAGACCATTTGTGGATCGTTCAGGCTTGAGTCAAGAATATGGTGCTGGAAAAGCATCGCAGGTCAGGCAGCATCAGAGAAGCAGGAATTGCTGATGTAGGGCTTTTGCCCGAAATGTCGATTCTCCTCCTGCTTCTCTGATGCTGCCTGACCTGCTGTCCTTTTCCAGCTCCACACACTTGACTCTGACCTCCAACATCTGCAGTTCCCAGGCTTCTATATGGACCGCTTCAGCACCTGAAAAGTTGTGAATAGTGCTGAATGTTGAGCAGTCATCAGTGAACACACCGTGCAGAGAAGTCGATGATGAAGCAGATGATTGGCCAGCACACTGAAGAACTCCTGCCAAGATGTCCTGGTTACTGAGATATCAATCATCCTCCTTTGCGCTCGGTATGAGTTGAACCAGCAGAGAAATCCCCCCTACCCCCATTTGACTCCAGTCTTGCTGGATTCTCTGGCCTGAGTTGATTTCCTTGCCCCCCGCGGGCGCCGGATTCTCCCTGGAATTAGATTCGTGATCTCGGGGGTGGATTATTTTGCCAGAGAACTGGGTTTTGGTCGCAGAGTTTGAAGTCCCTCACCCGGGGATGGAGTCTCTTTATCCACGGACTTCGCTGTGAGTGACCTCAGGGGGCGCGGCCCTGAGGGCTCGATGACATCACCGAGGCCCCCGCTCCACCAATGAGGCTGGCCCTGCAGATCAGGTGCCCTCGAGGCGGGAAGGAGTCGGCACGTGGAGGGGCGACCGTTAAGGTAAGCGCGCGGGTTGGGCAGGTGCAGAGAGTATGGAACATGTTCGGGTTGGGGGAGGTTCAGCTTGTTACTGGGCTGGAGAGGGAGCTCCTGGGTGTTGTGAACTCCTCTTTGGTCATAAATCCGTTACTGTCATCCAAGACGCCTGGCCAGTCAGTAAAATATTCAAAATGAGCAATATTTTTGCAGTTTGAAATTAGTTCGATAAGCTTTCATTCAACAATTACCTATTGAAACAAATTAATACCACGTGGTTTCTCTGCCCATATCCCTTTGGCACTAAATTTTGAAATTCTCCGTATTCCTATCCCTCTGGATCCAATCCATGGATTCCTCTTCTGATTCAACCTACAATCAGATTGATATGGGTAATGTAATTTCTGCAGTTTCACACACTCTCTCTCTCTCACACAGGAGTCACACATTCTCACACACACACTTACACACACACATTCTCTCACACACACACACACCACACACACACACTCACACACGCACATCACTCACACACACACACACGCACATCACTCACACACACGCACACACACCACACACACACACACACACACTCTCACACATACACACGCACATCACTCACACACACGCACACACACACACACACGCACACACACACATCTCACACATACACATCTCACACACACATACACTCACACCACACACACTCACACACACACATTCACACCACACATACACATCTACACACACACATACACAAACACATACACTCTCTCACACACACATACACACTCTCTCACACACACACATCACACACACACACACACACTCACACCACACATACACACACACTCACACACACACACATACATACACACACACACACACACATTATTTTAATATGGGTAAGGTAATTTCTGTATTAAAACTGAGGTTTAATAAGTAAAGGCTAAATATGAGCAATTAGGCCATATGAGAACATGAACCAGAAGTCACCTCTGTTATGTCAGGAACATGGTAACCTTGGGCAAGATACCAAGGAATGCTTTAGCTAGACACAGAGGGCAAAATACAATAGAAGCCCTTTATGACATGCAGATAAGTGCTTTAACCAGCAGAATTGTTAAAAACAATATAACATTTAATTCAGCAGAATTGTTAAAATAATATAACATTTAATTAAAGAATTGGCAGAGAAAAGCGTGAAATGTTTTAACCAATGGAATTGTACTAATGTTTTCGAATGTAAGAATAATGTATAAATATTACTGCTGTAAACCTTTCGTTGCAATTCTTCCGAAGCCCCTTTGGGAAGAGATAGAGAGTAAGTGGGAAGTTTTAGAAAATTTACCCCGCCATATAATCTTCAGAATGAACAACTGCAGCAGCCGCAGGGGAATCAGGACAGTCAGGAAGGGAGATCTGAAGAGTCAGACGAAAGGGACTTGGGATCCACAGCCGCAGGGGCTGAGGGAGTTAGGAAGTCTGCACGTCTGAAGGAGAAAGAAATAAGGGAAAGGGATAATGAAAATGTAACAAGACTGTGTCCCTTGCGGGAGGTCCCATTTGGGGAACGGACTACGGGATTTGTCGTAGTCCCATTAAACTCAAATGACATAAGGCAACTTAAGAAAGAGATGCCCTCTGTCATGGAAGACCCAACTGTGGTCTCTACCCAGTTGGACCAGTTCCTGGGTCCTAATTTATACACTTGGCAGGAATTACAGTCAATAATGAGTATTTTATTTACTCACGATGAGAGAACTGCAATCCGAAAAAGGGCTATGGAAATATGGGAACGGGATCATCCAGAAGGGGGCGTTAGACCTGAAATAAAGTTTCCCCTGAGTAATCCTGATTGGGATCACAATACTGTAGAGGGGCGAACTAATATGTCTGATTTAAGAAGTTTGATTGTTAGGGGCATTCAGACTTGTGTCCCTAAACAGCAGAATCTAGCAAAGGCTTTTGAGATAAGACAGGGCAAGGATGACTCACCCTGTGCGTTTTTAGACCGCCTGAGAGAATCAGTTAGGAAATACTCAACTATAGACCCAGACGGGGAAATAGGATGTGGCATGATAAAAGTGCATTTTGTGACAAAGGCATGGCCTGATATTCAGAGAAAGTTACAAAAAATAGACGGTTGGAATGAAAAGGATGTATCAGGATTATTGCAAGAAGCACAGAAAGTTTTTATTTGGAGGGAAGAGGTTGCTGAAAAACAAAAGGCTAGGATGATGGTTGCAACAGTGAGAGAGGTATGTAAATCATCGGGAATGGTGGATAAAAGAAAGAAGGGAAATCGTGGAGGGGGCAGAGGAAGTTGGCAGGATAGTGCTGAGAGGAAGGGGGATGCCCAAGGGAAGGACTGTCGAACCAGCGCGGGACCCGCTGAAACTTAGACTGAAGAAACTTTGATTAACTGATTATACTGTGGAGACGCGAGTGCGGGGACTGTTTCTTCAGAACTGTATGTTAACTTTGTTTTGCGTTTTAATATAATGTCTAAGTTCCTAGCACTAGTCAGAATTATGCTGTTATTCCTGTTACTTCTAAGATTTGCTCATATATCTTTTTCCTTTGATGTGTTAATGATTTCTGTTTCGGAATTTCCACAAGTTATAAAGGTCGATGTTTGCAGCATAGTAGAATGCCCAGATGTAAAATTTCGAAGAGAATATCTTTCCTCAAAAATATCTCTTCACACTGTTCCAGATGTAAGGTTTGGGTCGGAAGAACTACCGCCTGGCATTACTATTCATAGAGCCCCCTTTAGCCCAGCCCTAAATTGTTTTGACAGGAAGTGTCATCCAATATATATCACCATTAAAAATGCTTCCTCTGAAGACTCATTTCCCCGTAAAAATGGGTCCCAGCTCCTTAGTGAAGATTTAAAGATAGTGATGACAGAGTATGGGAAGCGTTTTGTGGGCTGCTGTTTTCGAATTGGCGTCAAAGACAGGCTTTGGGATTCCTTGATTCTAAATTGCAAATTTTAACCCCTTCCACTGATCCGAATTCACTAAAAATTATAGAGGTTAAAGACTTGAGACAGACTCTTGAAATAGAAGTTGGATAAGGAGATATAAATGCCTGGGTTGAATGGGTTAAATATACTGTAAAAAGCCTGAACACAAGCAATTGCTATGCATGTGCCTACGGTAGGACAGTGTCTCAGGTAGTTCCCTTTCCGCTCGGGTGGGAGCGAAACAAACAGGACATGGAATGTATGATAGCCCTATTTCAGGATGAGACTGCATGGAATAATCCGAATTGTACCTCCCTGTCTTTGATGTTCCCTCCTTTGAAGAAACGACAGACACAAGCTCCCCCTGTATTTTCTGCTGCTGTTGGAAAACACACGTCGTGTGTGCATAGACAAGGTCGATCTATCGATTTGGGGGAGCTGAGATTGTGTTCAGCAATTAAAAAACGTTACTGAAGCGAAGGAAGGAAGAAACTACTCAGCTTTAAATGTTCCCCGAGCGGATCTGTGGTGGTACTGTGGAGGCAAACTACTGAGACCCACCCTACCCCCAGATTGGAAGGGGATATGTGCGATTGTACAATTGGCAATTCCATTCACCTTGGCATTTGAGGGAGAACAGATAGTCGGGAGAAAGGGAAGGGATAGGAGATCGCTGTTGCCCACTTCTTTTGATGATAAGATCTATCTTGACTCAATAGGGGTCCCTAGGGGGGTGCCTGATGAGTTCAAAGCTCGTAACCAAATTGCAGCAGGCTTTGAGTCGTCCCTGTTCTGGTGGGTCACTATAAACAAGAATGTCGATTGGATAAACTACATTTATTATAATCAAGCGCGATTTATTAACCATACTAGAGATGCAGTCAAGGGGCTGGCAGAACAACTAGATGCTACCAGTCGTATGACTTGGGAAAATAGACTGGCTTTAGATATGCTCCTAGCTGAAAAGGGGGGTGTTTGTGCCATGATCGGCTCTCAATGTTGCACTTTTATTCCTAACAATACAGCCCCTGATGGCTCGGTCACCCGTGCCTTGGAGGGACTTAAGTCACTGGCAGAGGAAATAGCTGAAAATTCAGGAGTTAATACTGATTGGACTGGCTGGCTAGAGCGGTGGTTCGGTAAATGGAAGGGGGTGATGGTCTCAGTAATGATTACTCTTCTAGTGGTAACAGGGGTCTTAATCACTTTGGGCTGTTGTATAATTCCCTGTCTACGGGGCCTGATTACCCGCCTTATTGAAACGGCCCTGATGAAGGGCGACCCGCGTACAGTAGTGGGCATTCACCTACAGACTGATACTGATGATCCTGAGGCTGATTGGGATAGAGAGGCCATGATTATGCTGCAGAAATTACAGACTGTATAAAAAGACAGGGGGAATTGATATGGGTAATGTAATTTCTGCAGTTTCACACACTCTCTCTCACGCAGGAGTCACACATTCTCACACACACACTTACACACACACATTCTCTTATACACATACACCACACACACACTTCCACACACACATACACACACATTCTCTCGCACACACACACCACACACACACTCTCACACACACACACACTCTCACACACACACATACACGCACACACACACACATCTCACACATACACATCTCACACACACATACACTCACACCACACACACTCACATACACACATTCACACCACACATACACATCTACACACACATACACACACACACATACACACACATACACACACTACAAACATATACACACACACATACACTCTGTCACACACACATACACATTCTCTCACACACAAACACACATCACACACACACACACTCACACCACACATACACACACACTCACACCACACACACACACTCACACACACACACACACACACACTCACACACATACATACACACACACACTCACACACACACACATACATACACACACACACACACACACACACACACACACACTCTCTCACACACACACACACACACACACACACATTATTTTAATATGGGTAAGGTAATTTCTGTATTAAAACTGAGGTTTAATAAGTAAAGGCTAAATATGAGCAATTAGGCCATATGAGAACATGAACCAGAAGTCACCTCTGTTATGTCAGGAACATGGTAACCTTGGGCAAGATACCAAGGAATGCTTTAGCTAGACACAGAGGGCAACATACAATAGAAGCCCTTTATGACATGCAGATAAATGCTTTAACCAGCAGAATTGTTAAAAACAATGTAACATTTAATTCAGCAGAATTGTTAAAATAATATAACATTTAATTAAAGAATTGGCAGAGAAAAGCATGAAATGTTTTAACCAATGGAATTGTACTAATGTTTTCGAATGTAAGAATAATGTATAAATATTACTGCTGTAAACCTTTCGTTGCGATTCTTCCGAAGCCCCTTTGGAAGATGCCCAAACTTGCAAGTTTGAAATAAACATCCGTTGCTCATTTGTGTGTCTCGCAGCATTTCGATTTACTACGGGAAGCGATAGCCGGTGGGGATAAGGGCTGGTGCTGACAGCTTGGAGTTCGCCTCCTAGGACGGGACCTTGCGGACAGTCTCCCTTGAAGTCAAGGGTTAAAGGACAGTCTGCGGTCGGCAGAGTGTGGAGGCAGAACCCGGTTGATCTGAACCATAGCCCTAGAGTAGAATAGTTAGCCAAGTGTCAGGAACTATTCTCCGGAGATCTAGAATACCTAGACAGAATTCACTTATAACAAGATCAGCTATGGTCTTATCCAATGGTGGAGCAGACTGGAGTGGCCAAATGGTCCACTGCTTCTTTGAATTAATGGGCTTGAATCTGTTCATTTACCAAGTATCGCTGATTTTAAATCAACATCTATTCCCTCTTGTGTGCCATTTATAAGGCATATTGCAGAAATTCCCTCCGATCTTTAGCACCTTCCATCCTCCACAGAAATTCACCTCCGATCCTTAGCACCTTCCAAACCCCTTCCATCCAGAATAACAAAATAAGTAGACATATGGGAACGCCATAACCTGCAGGTTTCCCTTACTATCCTGACTTGGAAATATATCACTGTTCCTTTACTGTTGCAAGGTAAATGCCCTGGAATTTCCTGCAAGAGGGCATTGTGCGTCTACCTACAGGACATGGTCTGCAATGGTTCAAGAGGGCAGCTTACCACCACCTTCTCAAGGGCAATTATAAACAAGCAATAAATGCTCGCCAGTCAGCGATGGCCACATTCTACAAGTAAATTTTGAAAAAAGGCATTGTCCTCATCTACACATCTGGTCACTCCTTCAACGAATTCAATCAAGTTGTTCAGACATATGGTCAGAAATGACCTCCCCTTAACAAAACTATGTGTCCGTTCTTGATTAATCCCTGCCTTTTCAAATGCAGATTAATCCTGTCCCCTATGTTTGCTTCCAATAGGTTCCCCACCACTGGGGAACCACTTGCCTGACCACTCAGGACTTCCTCTCTGTGCTAATTTCTTGAAATGTTATCACAGACCTTCTCCCCAAGTTCTATACTGTACTCATAATTTCTCTCACTAGTGAACCCCGACACAAAGTATTCATTTAGAACCCTACCTTACGTTCTATGACTCCATGCTCAAATTAAATTTTTGGTCCTGAATAGGCCTTAGTTTTTCCATTGTTAACCTTTTACACTTAATGTATCTGCAAAACAATTTAGGATTTTCTTTTATGTTACCTGCCAATATCTTTTCATGTTCCCGTTTAGCTGTCCTAATGTCCTTTACATATGCACATTCTATACTGTAGGATTTCTGCTGTTGTGAGCTCTCTATATCATCCATAAGCCTCCCTTTTTCTCTTAATCCAATGCTGTGTATCTTTCTGGATAATGTCTTATAGGATGTTTGCACTAGCTCGCATGTTGAGTTATGCCTTAAATGTGCACTTTCTAATTTTCATGGACTGTATGACGTTCATAGTGGTAAAATGTTTGTGAATGTAACACTTTGTGTAGACTATGTCAAAGTGGAGAGCCTGTTTGTTTTCTGTTGGGGGTTCTTCTGCTTTGAATTTTCTCTGCTTTGAATTTTCACCCTGGTCTGTGTTGCTACTAACTTTGCATGTCGGTTGCATGAAAGTCCCTGGCACACTTCTTGTTGCTGCTAGCGTGCTGCATATTCTTTTCTGCTTGGTCACGTCATATTGTACCTTCGCGTTGTGTCTTTGGAACCAGATTTATTGTATATTTGAGCTCGGTGTCCCTTTGCACATGACTTGGAAAGGTCTTGGAATTTTAAGCAACGTCACCATGAATGCAATGGACTGCACCACCCATGCAGCTAGCTTGCTTTCTGCATCCTTGCTGCGGATTGGTGACTGTACCTAAGACTTACAAATGTTGTGCAGCTACAACTACTTCATGTTTTCTGTCATCTTTTAACCAGTATGTCAGTGTTGTAATTGGGTAATTATAGATACCCAGGTAATTATAGACCAGTGAGCCTTACTTCTGTTATAGGAAAGGTTTTGGAAAGTATTATAAGAGATAGGAATTATAATCATCTAGCAAGCAACAGTTTGATTTCAGGTAGTCAACATGCTTTCGTCAAGGGCAGGTCATGTCTCACAAACCTCATTGAGTATTTTGAGAAGGTGACCAAGCATGTAAATGAGGGTAAGGCAGTTGTCGTTGTATACATGGACTTTAGTAAAGCCTTTGATAAGGTTCCACATGTTAGGCTGTTAGAGAAAATGCAGAGGCATGGGATTGAGGGTGATTTAGCAGTTTGGATTAGAAACTGGCTTTCTGAAAGAAGGCAGTGAATGGTGGTTGATGGAAAACATTCAGCCTGGAGTCCGGTTACCAGTGGTGTGCCACAAGGATCTGTTTTGGGACCACTGCTATTTGTCATTTTTATAACTGACGTAGACGCAGGCATAGGTGGGTGGATTAGTAAATTTGCAGATGACAATAAAGTCGGTGGAGTAGTGGACAGTTTGGAAGAGTGTTACAGGTTGTAGGAGGACTTGGATAAACTGCAGAATTGGGCTGATAGATGGTAAATGGAGTTCAATGCAGCTAAATGTGAGGTGATTCACTTTGGGAAGAATAACAGGAAGGCAGATGGAAAGATTCTTGGTAGTGTGGATGTGCAGAGGGATTTTGGAGTCCGGCAGATGGAAAGATTCTTGGTAGTGTGGATGTGCAGAGGGATTTTGGAATCCACGTATATAGCTCCCTGAAAGTTGCCACCCAGGTTGGTCGTGCTGTTAAGAAGGCATACAGTGTGTTAGGTTTCATTGGTAGAGGGATGGAGTTCCGGGGCAGTGCAGAGGAGATTTACCAGGATGTTGCCTAGTCTGGAGGGAAGGTCTTATGAGGAACGGCTGAGAGACTTGGGTCAGTTCTCATTGGAAAGAAGAAGGCTAAGAGGGGATTTGATAGAGACATACAAAATGATCAGAGGATTAGATAGGGTAGACAGTGAAAGTCTTCTTTCCTAGGATGATGAAGACAGCTTGTATGAGAGGGCATAACTACAAATTGATGGGTGGTAGATTTAAGACAGATATCAGAGGCAGGTTCTTTACTCAGAGAGTGATAAGGGCGTGGAATGCCCTACCTGCCAATGTAGTTAACTCAGCCACGTTAGGGAAATTTAAGCAATGGATGATGATGGGATAGTGTAGGGGGGGGGCGAGCTGAGGATAGTTTACAGGTCGACGAAACATTGAGGGCCGAAGAGCCTGTTCTGCGCTGTATGACTCTTCAGAACAGGAAGAAGCTCTAAAAAAAAGTCAAATTTTACTTGAAACATTAACTCTGTTTCTCAATGTACAGATGCTGTCATATCTGCTGAGTCTCTGTAGTACTCTCTGTGTTTGATTCACCTGCTGAAACAACTCAGTCTATGAAATATGGCAATCATCACCCTTATGATACTACCTACTAACAAATTGATCCATTGAATCTTATGGCTGCTGTTTGTAAGACATCAGCTCCAAAGGGGAGGTTGGAGACTTGCTAATACAAATTAATTTATTGAAAGGTGATAAGAATATTTGTGGCAATAAATTGTCCTCAATGTCTGCAATTATTGTTTCCTTTTTTAAACTCTCAGGGATAATCTATTAAACCAGAGGCAATAGAATATCTTAATTACTGAAATATGGAGACAGACTCGGATACATTTCCGATGTACATGAAAGGAGTTCGTGGGGAATTAATAGTTGATTCAGCAGAAAACATCTCAACGAACTCATCATCTGAAGAGAGAGACCAAGGCAGCTTGCAGGCTGTAGTATACGCAATGGATTCATCAAAAGTGGAAGTTTTAGACAGTATGGTCGCAGAATCTCAGAGAAATTGCTATACTGAGAAGTTCCACCCTGACTGCAGCCAGAGAATAAAGGAACTGACATCAGTATTTATTGGATGTGGTTCCTTGGAAGAAGAGGAATTAAATGTGAAAGGCCTGATGTCAGAATATACACATGAAGAAACAGGTCTAGACACCAGCCACCAATGGGAGAAGGATCGAACAAATGTGGAGCCACCCAAGACAGAGAAGGTATTGCAAATTAAGTAAGGATAAATGTCATAATTCTACTGGAACCATAGGGCTGCTCTCTCATTGGAGAGAGATTACTGGTGCTCGTTTAGTCTGAGAGTCACCACGCATCAGGTGATGGGAGAGGTCGAGAAGGAGGGTCCCTCATGGTAACCCCAGCTTGGAATTGAACCCAGGCTGTTGTCGTTGCTCTGTGTCACAAACCAGCCATTCAGCCAACTGAGGTAGCTGACCCCCATTGCAAATGAAGTAACTTGATAAGGAAGTTACTTATCAAATTGTTTCACTGCAAAAGGAGTAATTTTTGTTTTCTTGCTCAGGTAAGGCAAATCAAATAACTCAAGTGACATTAATAAGAATTGCAAGTACCTGCTTCATGATCATTTGATGAACTGAAGTAGAATAACTTAAAGTTAAACTTATCAAATCCATCTATGTACCAGGTCCTGGAGCAACACTATTTAATTTGTCTACGGTTTGCTGCTGGGAAGCTGAATTTTGGATTGTAAATTTTGAGTTATTTCATGACAAAGATGATTGATTATAATAGGTGGGGCACTGGAGTCACTGATTACAGTAGGTGGAATGTTGATTACTTGGGTATGGTTGCATCATGGTAATGTTACAGGACCGGTGATCGGAGAAATGGATGAATGCTGCAGAGACTTATATTTAAATCACTAGTATGGCTAGTGATTTAAATCACTAGTGGGGAGTTTAAATTTAATGAATTAACAATTTGAAATAAAATGCCAGTTTCCCATTATTGGTGACCCTGCAACTAATAATTGTTGCAAAAGCCGATTTGATATACCAAAGTCCTTCAGGCAGGAAAACTAACATCTCAACCTGGTGTGGCCTACACGAGACTCTAGACTCATTGCAATGTGGTTGACTAACTGCCCCTGAAATGGCCCATCAAGCCACTAAAATGCACGAGGATGTATCTCGTAATTCAAGTAGTTCAGTAGTTCAAGAAGCAGCTCAGCAACACTTTGTCGAGGACAGAAAGGTACGAATAACAAATGCTGGCCTCACCAGTGTATTTACATAACAAAAACATTTTTTTAAATGGGCAGGATTTGGATTATTGACGACAATCAATAGTACAAGATCAAAACAAATACAGGAGTAGAATGTGCAACTCCTCAAGACTGCACCATCATTCAAACCAATCATGCTTGATTCTCTACTTCATCTCCATTTACATGCTCACTCCCCATGTTCTCTGCTTTCCTAAGATATAAAAGCTGTCTGTTTTATTAGTAATTGGAGAAATGGGAGTAATGCTCCAAGCATTTCAGTGAGCGTTCTGTGCAGTGTGGGAATGCTGGAATTCCATAGTCCTGAAGCAGCAGCATCCAGGGAGCAGGAGAATTGACATTTCAGGCATGAGCCCTTCAGGAATGTGGAGGGTGGAGGAAGGGAGCTGAAAGATAAATGGGAGGGTGGGGTGGGTCTGGGGAGAAGGTAGCTGGGAAGGCAATAGGTAGATGCAGATGGAGATTGATGGTGATAGGTGTCCGTAGGAAATATATCTCTGGTGGTGGGGTCTGATTGTAGGTGGCAGATATGGCGGAGGATAATGCAAGGTATCCGGAGGTTAGTGTGGGTGGAAGGTGAGGACTGTGGGTTCTAACCTTGTTGCAGTTGGACACATGCACCAAACAGTCCACTGCCCTGTGTCCGACCACTTCAACTCCCCCTCCCACTCCCCCAAGGATATGCAAGTCCTGGGCCATCTCCAACACCACCACCAAATCCAAGCCACCCGATACCTGGAGGAAAAATGCCTCATCTTCTGCCTTGGGACCCTCCAATCACGTGGCATCAATGTCAATTTCACCAGTTTCCTTATCTCCCCTACCCTCACCTCATCCCAGATCCAGTCCTTCAACTTGGCACTGCATCTTGAACTGTCCTACCTGTCCATCTTCCTTCCCACCTATCCGCTCCCCCCTCCTCCAATCTCTCACCATCACCCCCCCACCTGCATCTACCCATCGCCTTCTCAGCTACCTTCCCAGCAGCCCCACCAGCACCCTCCTATTCATTTCATTTCTCAGTCCCCCCCCCGCCCCACATGCCCACATTCTTGATGAAGGTCTTATGCCTGAAACGACGATTCTCCTGCTCCTTGGATGCTGCCTGACCTGCTGTGCTTTTCCAGTGCCACACTTTTCAACAAGAATTAACCTCAGTTAACTTCCAGGTCTGATCTCATAAATAAATATCCATTTGTATGTCCTTTTTAGAACAAGCTGCTGCTTGTTTGACCAATGGTCACCTTCATCTCTCAGGGCTTCTATGATTCTATAAACCAAACATGATATCAAAAAACGAAGATTTCAACAGTGGCACTCTACTTAAACCTTTTTAAATCCACGTACATTAATTGCACTGACTGCTCTTCATCTATTTACATCCTCAAAATAAAAGGGATTGTCAGTTTTATTTTTATAAAACCATGATGGTTCTGTCTGATAATACTGCAATTTTTGAGTCCACGTTAAGACTTTTTATGACTAGATACCATCATTTTTCCGATGGTTAAGTTTGGCCGTCCTGCCTTGATTGTAAGACCAAACAAATTTAGGAGGGTGAGTAGGCCACCTAGCCTCACAAGTCTACTTCACCTCAATAAGGTCATGGCTAACTTGATTGTGGTCATATCTTCACTTTACTGCCAGCCCAAATTAACTCACTTATCAATTAAAAATCTAACTCAGCCTTGAATATATATTGTTCCCCATTTCAGCCATAAATGGGGAGCTCCTTGTTTTTAAAGTGTACATTCTAGTTCTAGATTCCACCTGAATTCCCTAGCTCTTATACACCTTTCTTAATGAGTGTTGTTATATTTGCTAACTTCCAATGGAATTGTATCAGAATCTAGGAACATCTGGACAATCATAGCCACCTATTATCACTGAAGCTTTCTGATCCACTGTACAAAATCTGCACAATTTTCTATTCTCTTGACTTATTTTTTGAAGATTTCAAAATCCTTCCATCACCTGACTCTCTCTACCCCTTTGTTTTAAAGACCTATTCAATCTAAGATGTGGGGCAAGTGTTTTTGATTACAGTAGATGGGATTGGGGTTATTGATTAGACTAGAAATGCTGGGGTTTTAAGTAACTGAGGAACAGGTAAAGATGAAGGGCATTAGAGAATCAGATTGGTTTTTATGAAACTCAATGGTCATCATTAGACTTTTAATTCCAGATTTTTATTCAGTTCAAATTCCACCTTCTGCCATAGTGGAATTCGAACCCAGGTCCTTTGTACATTACCAGGGTTTCTGGATTAAAGGCCTATCAACAATACCACAACGCCATCACCACCCCTTTTAATTACAATACTTGTGACTGGTTTATTGGTCACAGTAGGTGGGACTATATTGCAATTGGAAAGACAGATTACTAGTTATGGTGAGTGGGATAGATGTTATTGATTAGACTAGTGCAATGTTGTCTTATCCTGCAAATAATATACTATGCACGTTTTCTCACTCAGGCTAGTGTTCTTGGCCACTGTAGGAATGGAGTCTTGCCTGTATACTATGTAAGTTGTTCTTCATTTATGTTTGCTTTCTCTTTGATTTTGTTTGTATTTCATATTTGTTTTTAGCCTGTTTCTACCCAATTTTCTTTGTTATATTTTGGAAGCTAAACTGGACACCTGGTGTTGTAAGAATTGGCAGATGTGGGCCAGATTTGGGTTTGTTCTCTTTCTACAGCGTAACTAAACAAAGTCTTAGAATCCCAACACAAACCACCCAGACCCACCCCCTTATCCCTGTAATCCTGCTTTTCCCACGGCCAATCTACCTAACCTGCATATCTTTGGACTGTGGGAGGAAACAAGAGCACCGGAGGTAACCCACGCAGATGTGAGGAAAATGTTTACACTCCGCACAGACAGTTGCCCAAAGCAGGAATTGAGCCTGGGTCCCTGGCACTGTGAGGCAACTGTGCTAACCACTGTGTCAGCTACTCAAGACTGCTTAAACAAAATAAAAGAACTGCAGATGCTGGAAATCAGAAACACAAATAGAAATTGCTTGAACAAGTCGGGTCTGGCAGCATCTTGTGGACAGAAATCGGAGTTAACATTTTGGGTCCAGTGATCCTCCTTCAGGACAGAAGATTGCTGACATTTTGCAGCATCTAAAGCTATATCTAAAGCTAATTGACAATGGAGACCATAGCTAGTCTTCGTTCGTTTGAATAACATGATTAGAAGACATGATGTGTTTAATAGAAGGCAGATAACAGTTTGTTCTCTTCATGTCACGCTCATAAGATCCTGGGTGGAAAATTCTACACTTGTGGAATTATTTTAATACAGCTAATGCTGTATTATACATTAATCTTTATACATCATAGACCTTTCTGGCAGAAATTTGGCATTTTAATATTGCATGAGCAGACATAAATATTTTCTTAAATTGAATCAGGATCAACTTCTGGGAACACTTCTCAACAGTTTCCATTGGGAAGCTCTTACAATTCAGCATAGATGGTTGGCAAGTTGAGTGTCAGAGTGCAATACCATTCATTTCATAACTGCAGAGATGAGAAAAAGATTGTGTTTGAATATCACATACCAATGGTTGTGGCACATTCTGCATGTGCTGTTTAGAAAGTTAACAGTGAAACAGTAAAATTGAATATTTCTGACATAATAACCAAAGCTACCTATTTACAATCCTGCATTGGACCATTGAAATCAGCAATATAAAAATAAAATCTTGTAAATGTTGCAAATTTGTATTAATTACTTTTGAATGGTGGTCTGGATTGCTGCAGCATTATTTCTCTTCTCACAGATCAGGATTTAAATGCAAATGAGCTAATGTGATAAAAGTTTCCTATATTCAGTTACTAAATGAACTGAATTTTACTTAAGTTGCAGGTTAGTTTGTGAGGATCCACAGCACAGTTGAAACTGAATTCATAGAATCATAGATTCCTTCAGTGTGGAAGCAGGCTATTTGGCCCAATATGTCCACACCGACCCTCCAACGAGCATCCCATCTAGACCCACCTCTCTACCCTCTCTACCATGACCAATCCACCTAACCTGCACCTGCACATCTTTGGACTGTGGGTGGAAATGGGAGCACCCAGAGGAAACCCACATAGAAACGGGAAGAATGTGCCTGAGAATCACAGAGAGCCGCCCAAGAGTGGGTCCATGATGCTGGGAGACAGCAATGCAAATAACTGAGCCACTGTGCCAAATGGAATGTCTTATTCAGAAAAGCTGCCAAGGTAGTTGGTGCACTAAATGACAATGTACTAAATTCACACTGTACCAAAGTTAGTACAGGTTGTGATAAACAATAAAAACTGTTAGCAAGGTTCAGCAGGTCAGGCACTCTGATAAACAGACCACTTTCTGTCAACCCAGAAACTATCTGTTTAATAATATATTGGTAATTCTTATTGATAGTTATCTAACTGGACCAGTAATCCAGAGGTTCAGGAGACACGAGTTCAAATCCCACCACCACAACCAGGAAATTAAATTCAGTAAGGTATATAAATCTTGAATTAGAAATTAATTTGTGGAGTTAGCATGTTCTCACGATGTTTGCCTCTACAAATATTAAAATTGCTTGACCGTACACCATTGGTGAGGACCTCAGCAAGAGGATCACTATACAAAACCTCCACCCACCTGATGAAGGTCTCACCCAGGCCAAACTGCTTCAAAGTATGAAAATGATATGGCCACCTGACCCTGCCAAATGCCATTTCTGCATCTAAGGATCATCAATGTCTGTACCAATTGCTGTTAACATGCTTGGATCATGTTAAGTAATCTCAATAACACCATCAGTCGATCTGCAACCTTTTATGAACCCTGTCTGGTCCTCCTTAAGGATGGAGGGCGGTACAGTTTCTCGTCTTAATGTCAGAGTCTTAGATAGGATTTTGAAGTTGACATTCAGGAGTGAAATGGGTCTATAGGAAGCACAGTCCTCCGGGTCTTTCCCTTTTTTAAGAATGACAGAAATGTTCGCCTAAGCATCGGCCTTGACAATATACTTATAAATTCCTTATTGAACTCACTGGGGATTCTGTCAGGACCCAGTGCTTTACCATTCTGAGCTGCCTCACAGCCTCCTGCACTTCTTGCTCTGATAATGAGGCATTGAGGAGACGCTCTTGTTCAGGGGTCACTCCTGGAAGGTCCAAATTCTTTTTAAAAATCTCCATCCTAACCTGCCCACTCTCTCAGCTTTCAGATTGGTACAATTCAGAGTAAAATTTCCAGAATGCTATATTAATCATTTTAGAATCATAGGTTAAATTTCCAGTATCCTCTCTGACCAAGGTAATGACTTGGGGAGCATTTCTTTTCCTAGCAAGGTATGCTAGGTACTTGCCCGGCTTATCTCCATGCTCAAACAGCCTTTGACTTGCAAACGTAAGCTCCTTCTTGGCTGTGTGAGTGTGGAGTTCAGCGTAGACCGAAGCGCTGTGATTCTCTGCAGTTTAACCAGCGAGGGCCTATCAAAGTTAGCCTTTACAGCTACTTTCAGATGCACCTCGAGCAAGTGTTGCTGCTCACCAGTATGCAGCTTCTTACTGGCTGAGTAGGAAATAACCAACCTTCTAGCTTAGGCTTTAGCTGTTTCCCAAAGAATGGATGGGCTACTGGCTGAACCTGAATTAATATCTAAAAAAGCCATGAACTCAGTAGAAAAGAATTCAATAAACTTGCTATCCTTGAGAATGAAGGGGTCTAGTTGCCAGTACCTCGAGCCTACCAACTCTTAATCATTAAAAACACTGGGGCGTGACTGGAAATAGTGAGATTGCCAATTATACATGATGCAATCGAGCCCACCTGTGCTGCTGGGGTCAGAAAAAGATCAATCCCGCTACAGCATTTGTGTGGGTTTAAAAAGAACGTAAAGTCCCTGCCAGTAGGATAAGGTGCCTCCAAACATCTATCAGCCACAATTCACCAGACAAATCCCTTAATTGTTTAGATTGCAAAGAAGATATCGGTAGGCCTTTGGGCAATCTATCTACTGTAGGTACTGTAAGTCGGTTGAAAACCCCTCCTACAATAATATGCTGAGATGCAAGGTTAACCAGTCTAGAAAGTGTGAATGTCAAGAAATTAAGGGGTGGGCCGGGGGACAGTAAACATTTAAGATCCCGTATCCTTCCCCATGTATCAGAGCTTTAAGAATTACAAATATCCCGTGTGTGTCTTTAATGCACTCTAATAACTTAAATGGGAGATTCTTCCTAAGTAAAATGACCACCCCTCTAATTCTTGTATTGAAAGATGAAAAATAAAACAGGTCATTCCCATTCTGTTGCAGATTCAAATGCTTTGCATCATCCAAGTGTATTTCTTGTAATAACGCAGCATCCACCCTCTCCCTTTTAAGGCCGGAAAGTACCTTCTTCCTCTTGATAAGTGAATGACTCCCCTTAATATTCCATTTGCACCATTTAAACACAACCTTTACCATAACCTTCTATAGCACCCTTAAGACTTCAGAGAGGAAGAACCTGAACTACAGATCACTGAGCTTTATTGCAAAAGAATCCACAAAACCCAAAAACTACACAGACTAAAATAACTACAGCCAACAAATCTACAAAACTTACAAAAGCTATATATAGCAAAACAGAAAAATAAAAAATCGCCAAAGGCACTGATTGGAGGAATTTGCCCTGATTCAAAGGGGGTACCTACACATCCTATAACCCCACTAACCATTCCAACTGCCCTCTCAACTCCTGCGAGCTAAGGTCACGCCACATATACCAATCACCGATACAGAGAAAAAAACACCAAGAGCAAGGTTAGTACTATAGACAAGTAAACTAAAAATTTATATATCACCTATCCCCTAACATAACTCAGAGATTAAAGATAAATACTGTATCCATCTCAGACATCATTTCATGCAACTTATTACCAGAAAGGAGTGTCACCAAGTCCTTTTTGAAGAAGAACAAACCCGAACAGCTCTGTCCTCCAAGATAATTTGGCCGTTCGACTTAAGTTAATGTGTCCACAAAGTTCTTTGCTTTCTCTGACGATTCAAACGAATATATGGATCCATTATGATTGATTCATAGTACCGCTGGATACCTTAGAGAATATTGGATCTTAAGCTCTCTCAATTTCCTCTTGATGCCATCATAGGACTTCCTTTTCTGGACCACTGTCGCTGAGAAGTCTTGAAGAAACATGACCCTGGAGCTGCCACATACCAACACCCTTGGATCCCTTCCCGGGGCTCTCAAGGCTTCTATGACCCTCTTCTTGTCTTTATAATGTTGGAACCTCACCAGAACAGGGCATGGGCGCTGAACCACACCTGGCTTTCATGCCGCGATCCTGTGGGCTCTTTCAATTGTAATCCTTCCCTTCTCAACCTCCAAACCAAGGAATTCTGGGAACCACTTCTCAAAGAACTACACCAGCCGCTCAACTTCTGTCCCCTCCAGTATGCCAACAATGCACAGGTTCTTTC
This sequence comes from Hemiscyllium ocellatum, assembly GCF_020745735.1. Lineage (NCBI taxonomy): Eukaryota > Metazoa > Chordata > Chondrichthyes > Orectolobiformes > Hemiscylliidae > Hemiscyllium > Hemiscyllium ocellatum. Next base: position 9,690,456 of record NC_083430.1, on the reverse strand, counting down.
TACTGCTGCTGTTTGCAAGATTGTCTACCAGATCCAACAGACCACAGACCTGTGTTTCCAGGGCTTCAATCTAGCTCTTGGAGGAGTCAGTCTCTGCCTGTACCCCTGCAGCCTGGTGCTCAAGTTCATCAGTTCTTTTTGCAAAGTCTTGTAACATAGTAGATACAGGAGCCAACTTCTGTTCGATTTTTCCTGGATCTGCTTCCCCAGGACCTTGCAAGATTTGGCCAGCTCCTCAACCAGGGTCTGGTGAGTAAGCAAGCCCGCTGCTTCAGTGGGCTGGGCTGTGGCCCTGGCCCCAGGGGAGCTTCCTCCTTTTTTTGCCATTCCCTAGCTGCAAAGACAAAGGTAAGTCAATTTTTTTTTCCGATTTCTAGCTCCTTTAATGTGTTTTTACTCACAGTAAAGTGTATGGAAGGGGTTCTAGCTCTGTTGGGTCGGTGTTGCAGCACGGAGCCCAGCAAACAAGATTCTTACAGGATGTCACCATCTTGGATTCCCCCAGATTTGATATTTGATAACACACATCTGTGGTCGGTAAGTTACTTGAGAAGATTCTGAGAGGTACGATATAATGCATTTGTAAAGATAGGGTTTGATTAGGAATAGTCAGCATGGCTTTGTGAGAGGGAGGTCATTCCTCACAACTTTGTTAAGAGTTCTTTGATGAAGTGACTAGGAATATTGATGAGGGCAGTGCAGTAGACATAATCTCTATGGATTCCAGTAAGGCCTTTGATAAGGTTCCCAATGGTAGGGTGCTTTGGAAGGTTAGATCACATGGAATCCAGAGGAAGCTGGCAAATTGGATCCAAATTTGTTTGATGGTAGAAAGCAGAGGGTAATAGTGGAAGGATGCTTGTTGGACTAGAGGCCTGTGACTCGTAGAGTGGCTCAGGGGATCACTGCTGGGCCCATTGCCATTTGTTATCTATATCAGATGAGAATGTACCAGGCATGATTAGTAAATTTGCTAATGACACTAAAATAGCATGTATTGAGGATAACGAGAAAGGTTATCAGAAATTGCAGCAGGACCTTGATCAGCTGGGGAAGTGGGCCAAGAAATGGCAAATAGAGTTTAATATAGATGATTGTGAGGTCTTTCATTTTGGAAAGTCAATTCAACGTAGGAGTTTCATGGTGAAAGGTAGGGCCTTCAGTAGTGTAGTGGAACAGAGGGATCATGGAGTTCAGCTTCACAGTTCTCTGAAAGTGGAGTCACAGATGGACAATGCAATGAAGACGTCTTTTGGTGCACTGGGCTTCATCAGTCAGGGCATTGAACGTAAAGTTGGGAAGTTATGTTGCAGATATATAGGACATTGCTGAGGCTGCACTTGGGGTATTGTGTTCAGTTTTGGTCACTTTGTTAGAGGGAAGGGTGTTATTAAACTTGAAAGAGTGCAGAAGACATTTACAAGGATGTTGCTTGAGTTATAGGGAGAGGTTGGACAAACTAGGATTTTTTTCTTTAAACCGTAGGAGACTGATGAGGGATCTTGTAGAGGTGTATAGTATCATGAGAGGCATGGATACGGTGAACACACCAGTCTTTTTCCAAGGTTGGGGAATCGAGGAATAGAGGGCATCAATTTATGGTTAGAGGGGAGAGAATAAAGGAGAACCTGAGGGGCAACTATTTCACACAGAGGGTGATACACATATGGAATGAGCTGCCAGTAGAATTGGTTGAGGCATTGTAAGAGCATTTCAAAGGCATTTGGACAAATACATGGATAGGAAAAAATTAGAAGGAAATGGGTCAAGTGCAGAATAATGGGGTTAGCGTGGATGGATATTTTGGTGTGGACCAGTTTGGCCCAAGAGGCCTGTCTCTGTGCTGTAGGACTCTATGACTCTATGAAAGCAAATTCTCAGGTTTTTAAGTAACTGTGAAGTGATGGAGTTGGGGAATCGATGGGATTTTTGTTTTGCTGTTTGTTTTTACATTTCTCAAGTTATGTATGCAGATAACTTGGTTTGTTTTTATTTTCATTTCTTTTATGTGAAACTTAGTTTTATTGTAAAACCATTTCTATACTTCTGTCCTAGAGGATTAAAATTTGCCGTTAGTTAAAGTGATTTATTTATTTGATATGATTTATTTATAACCTCTATCAAAATGTTTCATTTTTTGAATTGTTACACATGGATCAGAATTTGTTCAGATTAAAATAACAGATTAATTTACAATTATACGTAAAAATATGCATGACAAAATAATTTGTAAAGCACTGTCTTATATGAATGTGAGGACAGCTGTTCAGCATACTACTACGTTGTTCTGAGTAATTTTGTAGTTGCAGGTGGAATTCGGTGAGAAATTGTGCCAAAAGTTGATTGAATGCAGAAAAATGCAAAGTCAAGCAACTGGAGGAGGCACAATGTTTTAAACATTTCTCACATTTATTCTGGACCTGGAGGTATTTGGGGAAATACAAGAAGATGTAATTATATAGCATTTATAGAATTAGACATTGTTACCAAAGTAGAATTAAATAGTTTTAGTGATGGTGAAAATATATTGTTGCCAGCTCATCTAGGGGCCAAAACAAAACATGAAGTCTTGCATCCTGGGTGTGCAGCTCATTCCGAGGCAGCCACCAGAGAAAGGAATCAAATCAATATGTTGGGAATGACTGAAAACAATGGTTTCAGTTCCAATATTAAATTGGAAGAAATTTCTGCTTATCCAATAATAAATATCAGATATGAAGTTTAATAATTTGGAAATAGTGGAAGAGTTGAGAGAAATGTATCAAGATAGAACTGTGTATCATTGGTGCACGTAATTAAAAGCAGAATTAGGCCATTTGTCCTGTTGAGTCTGCTCCACCCTTTGATAGTGGCTGATATGTTTCTCAACCTCATTCTTCTGCCTTCTCAGCATAACCCTTGATCCCCTTACTAATCAAGAGCCAATCTGACTCTGTCTTAAAGACACTCAATGACTTGGACTCCATAGCTTTCTGCGATATTGAGTTCCAGATATGATTAATGCTTCATTCTTTGATATTATGGAATGCGGAACGTGGATAAGAAATTGTGTAGGATATTATGTTACAAGATATTGTGTTATAGGCTATCTTTATTAACTCACCAGCTTGCTATATTCATTAACATCAGGTCGCCGTTCATTCATTCATAACCCTTCAATATGACATGGTTTCATTCATTCATTCATAAAAACCACAATTCTGTAGTATCCAAATTTAAAACAGCTCTTTCAAACCCATTAGTGCACTTTCACACCTTATCAGCCCTTGCTACAAGCAGTGTTTACCTATGAATAAGTGTAGCTTACAGAACAATACCATCCCCATCAAGTTTCCACGAAACAATATTAATCAGCATTTACCAACCATCTCCTGAACCTGAGTAGATTAAGTACCTGTTAAATATCTATTAACCGGACCATTATCCCTTCAAAAAAGTAACTGACAAAACAGCACTCCCACGAAATTGCATACATGAATGAAACTCATACCGGCAAATAATAAATACATTTCACAACCCAGCTGCAGTAATCAGTTTAATATCCTTTATTCTTTTATTAAGTATAGATGCAATTTTTAACTTATTTATAGAGCACATGGGCCTAGCATTTTTATTAATATTTACTAACGTAAAAGACAAAAGGACTAACACTTCCTACTTATGCAAGCAGACCGGTTAGACATCCCATCAGAAGTAGCAGCCAGCAATTAGCACATGTTTTAACCCATCTCCTGTCTCCAAGGATAGAAGCCCTTCAAATCTTTGTATACTAGAGATAAACCATAATAATGAAATTTTAATAAATTTAAGAACTGTGTAGAAAGTGGCTCTTGTCAGAATTGCATTTCGGAATTTGATTGCCATCTCAAACTTGTGCTGTGATCATTATTTGAACTCGATCCCACAATAGGAGAGGGCCAAGTGGACAAGAGAGGTAACAGTGAGGGAGTGGGAAGAGAAGCCACTACAAGTGATAGTTAGGCTACAGTTATGTAGATAAGAATGAAACCAGCTGAGAATAATCCCACTCATAGTCATAGAGATGTATAGCACAGAAACAGACCTTTTGGTCCAACTCATCCATGCTGACTAGATATCCCAACCTAACTCGTCCCATTTGCCAACTGGACACCACTGGAAAGGCATTTGAAAGGATAGTCAAAGACTGTAGACATAGTGTCACATATGTGAAGGTGTATGTGTAAATCAACTTCCTCATTTCTGTTTCAACTTGTTTCAATTTTTGCTGAGCTCTGGTATAACCAAATTCCATTCAATCCTGATTCAGAAAATGCCATGATCTAGTGCTCGGGCACATAACTTGCAGAATAGATTCCCAGTTGGCTTCCAGACAGAAAACAGTGTTATGAAGAACAGTGAACTAGATAGCAGCAGTTCTGTAGAAGAGCTATACTGAATTCGAAACATTACCTCTGTTTCATTTTCCACAGATACTGTCAGACCTACACATTTCTCCAGTTTGTCTGTGTTTGTTTAAAATTTCAATCATCTGCAATACTGTATTTTGCTTTTATTATATAAAGCAGTTATTTAGAGTTGCAGCAGATATCATAAGGACTAGGAATCAGTGTTGAGACTAGGGCTGCTAACAACTTGATTTGGACTTTAGATTGATGCACTGAAGGGTACTGTAGGTAAACATTTAAGAGATGATCGTCGAGAGTGTGGAAAAGCACAGCAGGTTAGGCAGCAGAATAGATGGTTGATGTAATTAGGGAAAAAAGGAGGAGGCCTCAGCGGAGCTTGAACACCAAGCTCTGCATCATATCCTGTGGTGTCCTATATAATTTCAGGGTTTTTTCTTTTAAGTGGGTGATTATAATAATACTTTCATGGTAATGGCAGTCCTGGTGGTGAAATTTGTTCCAAAAACCATTTTCACCGTGTTGACAGATTTGCAAATTGTCATTTTCTGTTTCAGGTGTACAAGTCTTCAGTGATTCAACTGTTAAAAGCCTGTGACTCAGATATCCAGCCTGGCTTGTTGCAGTGTCTGGAAGATACATCTGAGAGAGTGACGTGGAACAACAGTTTGAGTGGTAACAGCAGCTCTGTGCTGGTCCACAAAGGGGTTTGTACAAAAAGTAGTAATGATTGTTCCCCTTAGAGAAGAAAAAGTTAAGGACAGATTTAGCAGATAAAGAGACTTAATCTGTTTCCATGTTAGGAGGGTCTCTAACCAGGGAAGACAGATAAGATAACTGATAAAAGAAATAGGAGAATTTTTTTAATGCAGCAAGTTCTTATGATCTAGAATACTTGAAAAGATAATAGAACCAACTTCAATAGTAGCTTTCAAAAGAAATTTGTGCAAAATGTTTGGGGCCAAGAGCAGGCAAATGGGACTAATTCATTCTTATAAACAGTCAGTATAGATGCAATGGGCTGAATGGACCCTTCTGTGCTACTAAGTTCTTGATAGTTATTAATTTACATTCTAGCTGTTCTTATTAATAAGAGATTCAATCTAATCTGTGCTACACGAGAGATTAGATGCATGGAAAAGGTCTTTTAAAATTGAAGTTTCAAGGCTCTTAGAGTCATAGAGATATACAGTATTGAAACAGACCCTTCGGTCCAACCCGTCCAGTTCCGAACAGTTATCCCAACCCAATCTAGTCCCACCTGCCAGCACCTGGCCCATAACCCACCAAACCCTTCCTATTCATATACTCATCCAAATGCCTCTTAAATGTTGCAACTGTACCAGCCTCCACCACTTCCTCTGGTAGCTCATTCCATACACGTACTACTCTCTGCGTGAAAATGTTGCCCCTCAGGTCTCTTTTATATCTTTTCCCCTCTCACCCTAAACCTATGCACTCTAGTTCTGAACTCCCTGACCACAGGGAAAAGACTTTGTCTATTTATCCTATCCATGCCCCTCATAATTTTATAAACCTGTATAAGGTCACCCCTCAGCCTCCGATGCTCCAGGGAAAACAGCCCCAGCCTCAGCCTCAGCCTCTCCCTATAGCTCGGATCCTCCAACCCTGGCAACATCCTTGTAAATCTTTTCTGAACCCTTTAAAGTTTCACAACATCTTTCCGATAGGAAGGAGACCAGAATTGCACGCAGTATTCCAACAGTGGCCTAACCAATGACCTGTACAGCCGCAACATGACCTCCCAACTCCTAGTCCTGTACTCAATACTCTGACCAATAAAGGAAATCATACCAAATGCCTTCTTCACTATCCTATCTATCTGCAACTCCACTTTCAAGGAGCTATGAACCTGTACTCCAATGTCTCTTTGTTCAGCAACACTCCCCACGACTTTACCATTAAGTATATAAGTCCTGCTAAGATTTGCTTTCCTAAAATGCAGCACCTCGCATTTATCTGAATTAAACTCCACCTGCCACCTCTCAGCCCATTGGCCCATCTGGTCCAGATCCTGTTGTAATCTGAGGTAACCTTCTTCGCTGTCCACTACACCTCCAATTTTGGTGTCATCTGCAAACTTACTAACTGTTCCGCTTATGCTCGCATCCAAATCATTTATGTTAATGACAAAATGTAGAGGGCCCAGCACCGATCCTTGTGGCACTCCACTGGTCACAGGGGTCCAGTCTGAAAAACAATTCTCCATCACCATCCTCTGTCTTCTACCTTTGAGCCAGTTCTGTATCCAAATGACTAGTTCTCCCTGTATTCCATGAGATCTAACCTTGCTAATCAGTCTCCCATGGGGAACCTTGTCGAACGCCTTACTGAAGTCCATATAGATCACATCTACTGCTCTGCCCTCATCAATCTTCTTTGTTACTTCTTCAAAAAACTCAATCAAGTTTGTGAGGCATGATTTCCCATGCACAAAGCCACGTTGACTATCCCAAATCAGTCCTTGCCTTTCCAAATACATGTACATTCAATCCCTCAGGATTCCCTGCAACAACTTGCCCACCACCGAGGTAAGGCTCACCGGTCTATAGTTCCCTGGCTTGTCTTTACTGCCCTTCTTAAACAATGCCACCACGTTTGCCAACTTTCAGTCTTCCGGCACCTCCCCTGTGACTATCGATGATACAAATATCTCAGCAAGAGGCCCAGCAATCACTTCTCTAGCTTCCCACAGAGTTCTCGGGTACACCTGATCAGGTCCTGGGGATTTATCCACTTTTAACTGCTTCAAGACATCCAGCACTTCCTCCTCTGTAATCTGGACATTTTGCAAGATGTCACTATCTATTTCCCTACAGTCTATATCTTCCATATCCTTTTTCACAATAAATACTGATGCAAAATGTTCATTTAGTATCTCCCCCATTTTCTGTGGCTCCACACAAAGGCTCTTATTGTATGTACCTTGTTTAACTAATATTCATTGTTTTACATTTGGACGAAGACAGTTAATATCAGCAAACAGGTAAGATTTCAAGACCTAGCAATAATTTTCTCACCTGACAGTTACATATACAGGAGTTGGTTAGCTTAGATGGCTAGACAGCTGGTTTGTGATGCTGAGTGATGCCAACAACGTGGGCTCAATTCCTGTACTGGCTGAGGTTACCATTGAAGGATTTTCTTTCTCAATCTTGGTCCTTGCCTGAAGATTTAACCTTCAGATTAACCACCACCAGTCATCTCTCTCTAAGGAGAGAGCAAGCCATGGTCTGGTAGGACTTTCGTCTCTACTATTATCCACGCATTTGTAGTAACCTGACTTTAGATGAAAAGGTAAAATTCTTTGCCTACAGTTGCCCAGTTTCTGTAAATATCAGTTTCTTCAAAGTTTGGGTAAAATATGGAAAGAGAGCTATCAATTTATCTGCCCTCTTTATATCATTAATTGAAATGAAAATTGGGAGAGACGCATGGGAAACCGACCTGGTGTTGACCATTTAACAACGTAACCCAAAGTCACTATGAATTGCATTTGCTTTCCAGCAATGCTTGCATAGCTGTTGGGAGCTGAGACCTTGGCTGATGCATCCTTCTCAAAACTTAAAAGTCTGAGCTCAAAAACAATAGCATGACCCAGTTTCTCATTGAGGTCAGATATTCAACATAGAAAGTGCATTATAGTTGGGATCTTCATGATCTGTGTATCTTGATGACAAGCTAGTTATATCACCAGTGCTGTTGATAAAAATTAGCTCTGTTTTTTCCTTCATTTTTTTTTGTGTGCAGCCTATGCTCGTGATACATAATTGTAATATCATGTAAAATCAGCTTTGTGTATTAAATATGTGAAGATGGATTGAATTTTCCAGCACATCCTCTGCTACAGCTGAATGCCTTCATCTGCTGTGGGTGTGAGAAGGGATTCAGTGATTCATCCACACTTTTCGCACACCGAGTTCACCTGGAGGATGGACAGTTCACTTGCTCCAAGTGTGGGGTGGGGTTCACTCAGTCATCCTACCTGCTGACACACCAACAAATACAGACTGGGGAGAGGCCATTCATTTGTTCTGTGTTTGGGAAGTGATTCACTTTATTATCCATCCTGCAGACGCGCCTGTGAGTTCACAAGGGATCATGGGTGGATTCTGCTGTTGTTTCTGTTGTTAACCACATGCAGGACTGAACTGTGCTCTTTCTGACGGTAATGTGAGAGAGATGGTGATTTAAAGGACTGTGGAGAAGATTATCTAAGAGTACAAGGAGATCTTTATCAGCTGGGACAATGAGCTGTGAAGTGGCTAAAGGCAAACCAGGACAGGACTTACCCAGTTAATGGTAAAGCCCTGGGAAGTGCTGTGATACAGGTTTATAGTTCCTTGAAAATGACATTGTAGGTAGTGTGGTGAAGAAGGTGTTTGGCATGCTTGCCTTCATTGGTCACAGTATTGAGTGTTGGAGTTGGGATGTAATATTGCGGCTGTACAGGACACTGATGAAGCCACTTTTAGAATACTCTGTGCAATTCTGGTCACCCTGGTAAAAGAAGGATGTTGCGATACCAGAAAGGGTACCAAAAGTATTTACAAGGCCTGTGACCAGTGGAGTGCCACAAGGATCTGTGCTGGGTCCATTACTTTTCATCATTTATATAAGTGATTTGGATATGACCATAAGAGACATAGTTAGTAAGTTTGCTGATGACACCAAAAATGGAGGTGTAATGGACAGCGAAGAAGGTTACCTCAGTTTACAACAGGATCTTGATCAGATGGGCCAATAGGCTGAGAAGTGGCAGATGAAGTTTAATTTAGATAAATGCGAGGTGCTGCATTTTGGGAAAGCAAATCCTAGCAGGACTTATACATTTAATGGTAAGGTCCTAGGAAGTGTTGCTGTGCAAAGAGATCTTGGAGTGCAGGTTCATAGTTCCTTAAAAGTGGAGTCACAGGTAGATAGGATAGTGAAGAAGACGTTTGGTATGCTTTCCTTTTTTGATCAGAGTATTGAGTACAGGACTAGGAGTTGGGAGGTCATGTTGCGGCTGTACAGGACATTGGTTAGGCCACTGTTGGAATATTGCATGCAATTCTGGTCTCCTTCCTATTGGAAAGATGTTGTGAAACTTGAAAGGGTTCATAAAAGATTTACAAGGATGTTGCCAGGGTTGGAGGATTTGTGCTATAGGGAGAGGCTAAACAGGCTGGGGCTGTTTTCCCTGGAGCGTCAGAGGCTGAGGGGTTACCTTATAGAGGTTTATAAAATCATGAAGGGCATGGATAGGATAAATAGATAAAGTCTTTTCCCTGGGGTTGGGGAATCCAGAACTAGAGGGCATAGATTTAGGGTGAGAGGGGAAAGATATAAAAGGGACCTAATGGGCAACTTTTTCACTCAGAGGGTGGTACGTATATGGAATGAGCTGCAAGAGGAGTGGTGGAGGCTGGTACAATTGGAACATTTAAAAGGCATCTGGATGGGTATATGAATAGGAAGGGTTTGGAGGGATATGGGCCAGGTGCTGGCAGATGGGATTAGATTGGGTTGGGATATCTGGTCGGCATGGATGTGTTGGACCGAAGGGTCTGTTTCCATGCTGTACATCTCCATGACTCTATGAGGTTTTTTTCCAAGGGTAGGCCAGAAATGGAGGGCATAACTTTAAAGTGAGAGAGGAAATATTGAAAAGGGACCTGAGGGTAGCTTTTTCACACACATGGTGGTGTATATATGGAATGACCTGCCAGAGAGGGATATGAGCCAAACACAAACAAATGGAACTAGTTCAGTTTAAGATATCTGTTAGCATGGATGTGTTGAACCCAAGGGTCTGTTTCTGTGCTCTCTGACCCTGACCCTGTGCAATTGACTAAAGAAGTATGTTCCTACTGCTTCTTATTCAGTGATTTCACCTTTTGGAGCTTGGTGCAGTACCAGCCTTACTCAGCGGACACTTGAATGAAGAAGAACAGAAATACTTTACTTTCTTACTTTTGTTCACTCTCTTTCACTTTCTGTTACTATTTTTTCTCATTTCTCTTTTTTCTCTTTGTTTTTGTTCTGTCTTTTTCTCTTTCTACCTCTTCTCTCTCTCTCTGTCAGACAGATGGTAGTAGATCTTCAAATCACTGCAGTGTGTGGTGAGGGTATTACAACTGTGCTGATAGGCTCAGAATTTTGACAATGAGGAAGGAGCAGATAATATATTTGCAGGTCAGGCTGGTATATAACTTGGATCAGTTCTTTGGGGTGATAGTGTTCTCATCTGGCTGTTTCCTTTGCCTGTTTACATGGTAGCTACACTATAGGGCAAACTAGATCATTAAACAATGGGAGTTTGAAGGACTAGCAATATATTAATCAAGGGCAATTTTATTTTTCATGTAGATTAGACAAATCAAATTGGAAAAAGTAGCCGAGAGGAGGAGTTCATAAAGTACATTCAGAACAGTTTCTTGGAACAATAGGTTCTGCAACTAACTAGGGAACAGACATGATGAGGCTGGATTACTTAATGAACTCAAAGCAGTGTATCCTCCGGGTGAGAGTGATCATGACGGAATAAAGTTCTACATTAAGTTTGAGGTTGAGTAATGTAGTTATGAAACTAGGTTCTTAAATATAGGAAATTACAAGGTTATAAGGACAGAATTGCCTGAAGTAGGCTGGGAAATTATGCGAATATGAAAAGCTGTAGAGAAACAGTGGACATTTTAGGAGATATTTCAAAATTCTCAGCAAACCTAAATTTCAGTGAGAAAGACGACTCCACGAGAAGTATGCACCATCAGTGGCTAACTAAGGAATTTAAGGATGGTGTCAAGTTGAAAGAAAAATATACGATGCTGTAAAGATTAGCGGTAATCCAGAGTATTGGGAAAAATGAGAAATCAGTAAAAACTGACTAAACCAATAAAAGTAGACAAAAATGTCAAAGCATGAGAGAAAATCAACAAGAAACAGAAAAATAGATGTTAAGTTTCTATAGGTATATTTAAAAGGACAAAATTAGCTAAGGTTTACAATTCCACAGTGGAAGATACAAAAAAATCCCTAAAATGGAAGGAAATAAAGAGACAAAAGGGATAGAGGATTTAAAACAATAATAGAGTCATAGAGATGTACAGCACGGAAGCAGACTCTTCGGTCCTACTCATCCATGCCGACCCATATCTCAACCCAATCTAGTCCCACCTGCCAGCACCCGGCCCATATCCCTCCAAACCCTTCCTATTCAAATACCCATCCAGATGACTTTTAAATGTTGCAATTGTATTAGCCTCCACCACTTCCTCTGGCAGCTCATTCTATACACGTACCACCCTCTGAGTGAAAAAGTTGCCCCTTAGGTCTCTTTTATGACCTTCCCCGCTCACCCTAAATCTATGCCCTCTAGTTCTGGACTCCCTGACCCCAGGGAAAAGACTTTGTCTATTTATCCTATCCATGCCCCTCGTGATTTTATAAACCTCTATAAGGTCACCCCTCAGCCTCCGACGCTGCAGGGAAAACAGCCCCAACCTGTTTAGCGTCTCCCTATAGCGCAAATCCTCCAACCCTGGCAACAACTGTTGTGGTTCTGCTCGCCGAGCTGGAAGTTTTTGCTGCAAACGTTTCGTTCCCTGGCTAGGGAACATCATCAGTGCTGTTGGAGCCTCGTGTGAAGCGCTGCTTTGATGTTTCTTCCGGTATTTATATTGGTTTGTTCTTGCCGCTTCCGGGTGTCAGTTTCAGCTGCAGTGATTTGTATGTGGGGTCCAGGTCGATGTGTCTGTTGATGGATGTTCTTGCCGTTTCCAGGTGTCAGTTTCAGCTGTAGTGGTTTGTATATGGTGTCCAGGTCAATGTGTCTGTTGATGGAGTTTGGGGATGAATGCCATGCTTCTAGGAATTCTCTGGCTGTTCTCTGTCTGGCTTGTCCTATGATAGTGGTGTTTTCCCAGTCAAATTCATGTTGCTGGTTGTCTGAGTGTATGGCTACTAGAGATAGCTGGTCGTGTCGTTTTGTGGCTAGCTGATGTTCATGGATGCGGATTGTTAGCTGTCTTTCTGTTTGTCCTATATAGTGTTTTGTGCAGTCCTTGCATGGTATTTTGTAAACTACGTTAGTTTGGCTCATGCTGGGTATTGGGTCCTTTGTTCTAGTGAGTTGTTGTCTGAGCGTGGATGTTGGCTTGTGTGCTGTTATGAGTCCTAAGGGTCGCAGTAGTCTGGCTGTCAGTTCTGAGACGCTCCTGACGTATGGTAGAGTGGCTAGTCCTTTTGGTTGTGGCATGTCCTCGTTCCTCGGTCTAAACACTTCCTGGCAACAACCTTGTAAATCTTTTATGAACCCTTCAATCAGGATGAATCGGTTATTTTCAACTGGCTAAATGTAACACATAGAGTGGCATGTTGGGATGTTAGTGCTTCAAATATTTAAACAAGTAGTATATCTAAATCAGCTGTTCCACTTTCAGGGCTTACTTAAGGAATTGATGGCTGAGGAAAGTGTGTAATGTTGCCAAATGGTTGATTAGCAATCTATAAGTCCTTATGAACTATGCTAGTTACAGGCTCTAAGAGTAAGAGAGATTCCTGCTCATCCATGTGATAGAAAAAAATTGGAGCCTCTGCCACTGCTATCCATAGTTCCTGACTACAACCTGCATTAAAAGAACATATTGGCACACTGACTTGGGTTCCTTTTAGGGCTTGGTTGGTTCCGTTTTCTGGATGCTTGTGGATGAGATTGGAGACATTTAGTCCCTGTGCCAGTGAGTTGGATTTAGGACTTGCTTCTTGCCCTTCCCACAGTGGAATTCATGGCACTGTAATCGGGCAAAGAATTTAAGAAGAATTAATGACCTGAATTTCCATTGGCCGGACTGTTATCATTCAAGCATAGATGTGAGTTGCACATCCTGCAGAATCCCGCTCATAGCACACCCTAAAGGAATAGCCTGAAAAATTGAATCTTCTACACAGAGAGCCCTCCAAAAGTCACCATTCACACTGGAAACTTGGATGGTTCTGATGAACTTTAAAATAGTTACCCAGGAAAACTTTAGATTATTAAATATAAAGTCTAATTCCTGAGTATCGTTTAATCAGAACCCATACTTCCATCACACATCTCTAATTACACATCCGCTCGACCACTTGTACCTGCACGTACAGCCTGACTGACACCCTCCCGAGCACTTGCCCATTGGACCTGGCTGACACTCCTTCACCCACCTCACTCATCGGGCAAACTAATCCCTCTTCTCCCTCACTAGGCTTGATCTGATGTGACAAATTCCGGACCAACTGCTATTACCCTTCCAGGCCTGACTGAACCTGACCCAACACCTCATTTCCCCGTGGGATCTGATGGAACAACACTCCCACCCCTTTCACCCCATCTCCCCACCAGAACCAATCAGGCCTTCTCTGCCATCAGACCTGACTTGATTTCTCCCACCCTTCCCAGAAGGGACAAGCCACTCCACAATGAGAATTGTCCTGTCTGGCAATGACCTTTACGGTTTGAGAGCAGCTGTCAGATTGTCTGTCAGGACCTTTAAATGTCTGAATGCAGCAGCTGACTGCTATGAAAAGGAGCATAGTTTGCCTTACTCTGATAGATCTGTGCTTCAAAAGAACGGCCAGATTGGAGGCATGGTGCCGCACTTCTGAGGGAACCCTGAGTCGAATCTCCTCAGAAATGCTGAGCTTCTTCCTTTCTGCATGAGGTTGCCACTCGGGAAATCTGGTCCAGCGGCTTGGATGAAAGGACTGACTGAATTGCAGCTAGGTTTGTTGATGACTCAGAGATAGATGTGAAAGAAAATTGTATGGAAGGTGCAAAGAATCTGCAGAGATATAGTTAAGGTAAGTGAATGGGGTGGGGTGTAATATGGATAAAATCACAAAAAAAAGAGATGTAGATGCAGCCAAAAAATTAGGAAGGCAAAGAAATATTCCCAGTTAATACAATGAGATTTGAATATTAAAGAAGGAGAATGTTGCTGCAGGTGTACAGGCCCTCACTTAATTTGAATCTGGAACATTGTATACAGTATATTTAAGGAGGGATATAAATTCTTTAGAAACAGATCAAAATAGGCTCATGTGATTGATTACTGGTATGAAAGAATTATGGTATGTAGAAAGCTTGGCTGATACCCATTGGAATTCAGAAGAATGAGAGGAATGTTGCCCCTTGAAGGGTTGTCTAAAATTAGGGGATACATTTTTAAAAATATTGGTCTCACATTTAATTGAAAGATTTTTTTTCTCTTATATTGTCAATATCTTTGGAACTCTCTTCCCAAGAGAGTAGTGGAGGCAAAGTGACTCAAGGCTGAGTTGGATAGATTTTTGACCCAGGCTTTTGAGGCTTATGGGATGGTAAGACAAAAGTGGAGCTGAGACTACAGTCAGATTAGTCATAATCTTACAGATAGGTGGAGTAGGCTTGAGTAATCAAATGGCATTTGTGCAACTAAGTATATTCTTCTTTTGTTCTTAATTACAAAGTATGGATGAGCAGGTACATTAGGTACTTCGGAAGGTAGATAGAAATTTAGAATAGCAAGGGGGTGGAGTATAAAAGTAGAGAAATATAGTTACAACAATACAGAGCACTGGTAATGCCACATTTGGACTACTGTTTTGGTCTCCTTGTCTAAATTGTATTGGAAGCAGTTCAGAGAAGGTTCACACAGCTGGTTGAACAGGTTGGACCTGTACTAATTAGTACTTAGAAGAATGAAGAGTTAGTAAATGAAATATATAAGAATCTGAAGAAACTTGACAGAGCAGATACTGGGAGGGGGGTTTCTTTGTAGTGGAATCTGAAGCTAGGGGCCCAGTTTAAAAATTAGCAGTCTCATATTTGGTGGCATTTCTTCTCTTAGTTGAAAAGTGCAAATGGGAGGATGGTAAGTGAGGGAACCAGAGTTTGCATAAAGTGGTAGATGAGTAAGTTCTTTGACAGCACATTACAAAAGGTTCTCAAATTCAGACTATGGTTCATGACTTGCTTGAGAAACTGTGAACTCAAATCAAGGATTAGTTGGCCTGACTTCATGAAAATTGTAAGGGTTGGAGTTGGCCTTTCAAGGATGGCATTGGTGGAAAGGAGGCTAGTTTGTTGCTGGAGCATGCGTAAGTAGATGGGCAGAAATTTGACATGAGAGATGCCATGGGGCCATGCAGATTTTTACTGAGTGAGTTTGACAAGATGGGCTGAGAAACTCTAGTAGTCCTAATGGCAAATAATACCCCAAAAAACTTGATGCACATTTGATTTGGCCAAAAAAACCTGCAAGATTCACTTGCTTACAAGGAATCACTAGATTGGAAGTAGTCAAGGTTGAAAGTCACTGCATCATTTCATAGGAGGGTATATGCTTGGAATAAAAATTTGTGAGGATTTCAAACAAGGCTGGAAAATTTGCCAAGCTTGTGCAAGAGGTAAATTGGCAGAAGCAACCTTCACCTTGCAAAACAGTTCTGGGAAAAGAGGAAGTGAAAGTAAGCCTTTGGAAACTAAGAATGACTTTGGACAGGGTATGGAGAAACTAAATGACAACTTACTAGAGTATACCTGTGAAGTAGGATTTTTAAAGTAAAAGTAAAGTGTTAGAAGTAATGAGGAAAGTTTGAAGAATAAGCCCATGCATTAATAGCGTCTGCTTAATCATGCTTTTAGTTTGTTACAGTAAAAATCTTCAACCTAAGATCTTGTCATCTCATCCTTTTAGTTATCAACCTGAAGTTTGAATTTCTTTTTCGAAGTTATTGGTCACCATAGAGATGATTACAACACCCTTACCTATTTATATAAGCATGCTTGGGCATTCACATGCAAACATGAAATCTAATTTGGAGAAATACTGGGTTTCGGTGCTTATGTTTTTATTTTGCTGCAATTTTCATTCCCTTTATCCTTCATTTCTGTTTAAAATCTTCAGCAGCATTTTGAGGCAAAATTCAGTTGTTCCAATGAATTTGATCAATGCCAAAAGGATCAGGAACTTGAAGAGGTCCCATGCAAGCAACCGGACTTCTCCTCTGACCAAGCAATAGGTAACTCAGCTAATCATGAAATACTCCTTTGGAGCAGTTCATTACTGTGCACAAGGAATTGATATTTCATTTACTGCGACATTACTGTCCAGTTTTTGATTGGAGACCTTAGCACCGGCTTGGTTTGTTGTGGGTTGGGTTTCACAGACAAATGGAAGCTGCCTCAGCTTGAAAGCTTCTTAATAACTGCATGCATTGTTATTGGTTCCTTTAATGAATGGGTTTGGTCTCGTTCAGTTATAGGAAACAGTTTAAGAATTACCTAAAATAAAAATAAAGTACTGCAGATTCTGGAGATCTAAAATTAAGACATTATGTACAAATGAATCATATTGGATTCAAAGTGTTAACTCTATTTTTCTCACCGTTGACCTGCTGAGTTTCTCCACATTCTGTTTTATCTGAGAACTATATTTTTGTTAACACTAGGACAAGGGCCACGATTCTCGAATTTGTCTTCCAAGTGTGAGGCCGACCTGTAACAAATACTGCCACCACCGCCAATAAGAATGCCTGTTGGATCGAGTGTCAGCTAATCACCACCATGGTTAGGGCAGTTAGCAATGGGCAATAAATACTAGCCTAGCCAGTGATGCCTAGGTCCTAATTGTGAATGAAAACAAGTCTGTCAGTTTCCCAGAACATTGTGCCCCACTTCCAGAGAGACTGATACTTCTCCCTGCACCCACCCACCCGTCCCCACTTCCAAACGAGAATCAGACACCAATGGACACTGAGCAGCAGCACAACTTCAGAGTCTGGGGCTGTTGGCTACACAGCAACCTGGAGCAGCGAGCAACCTATGTGATTTATTGGGGGCTGAAATAATTGCAGGATGGGGATTGTGGGGAAGAGGAAGCCTCAGGAGAGCTGGAGGCAAGAGCAGTGGCAGAAATCCAGTAGCCACCCTCATCTCGTCCACATCCAAGTTACCACTCTTCCTCAGATTGGTTTGGATGGTGTTCCCCCGCAGCAGAATGCCAGGCATGCTGTGCCAGATTGCTAATTGAGCAGGGCTGCCACAGTCCTTGCCAGCTGGGAACAGAATTAATCAGGGTGATAACATGAATAGTCTCTTAGAAGTGACTTAACTGACTACTCAGGGTCTTGATTGCTGACGGGTCAGGAAGATTGCCCATAGACCTTCCACCCAGAGCTAATAATCTCAGGATGATTACCTGAGGCTACTGGGTAAATAAAATTAAGGAGTTAAGTTCAGAAGGATCAAGTTTCAGTTTCATCCTGCCACAAAAATCAGGTTTGCAGTTCACAAGAGCAGTTTCACCCTCGTAGCAAGGCAGTTTGTTAGGTATTTGAAGAAATATTTTTGTCCTCATCTGGAAATTAGTCAATACCAAGAGACTTAAAACTGTATCAGTAGTCTAAGGAGAAAAACAAAAGTGCCAGTTATGGCACAAAATTAAAGAGTTAAGATCGGAACGACATTTCTCTGGGATTGCATGTCTAGAAGGGATATTCCAGGGAAAAAGGTTTTTTTTAAATTTTGCTGTTTATATTAAAATCTTTTCAAATTGACACACATATATATATACATATATATATATATATATATACATATATACATATATATATATATTTATATATATGTCTTTGTGTAATAAGGTTCAGTTCTTTTTGAAATTTGTGTGAAATTCCCTTTCAAGGGTATTGTCGGTCTACAACACGTGGACTGCAGCAGTTTGAGAAGACTGCTTACCCCCACCTTCTCAAGGACAGCTAGGAACAGGCAATAAATGCTGACCAGGTAGAAATGGCCACATCCCATGCATGAATAAAGAAAA
The DNA here is from genome assembly GCF_020745735.1 of Hemiscyllium ocellatum. Taxonomy (NCBI): domain Eukaryota; kingdom Metazoa; phylum Chordata; class Chondrichthyes; order Orectolobiformes; family Hemiscylliidae; genus Hemiscyllium; species Hemiscyllium ocellatum. Next base: position 9,672,227 of record NC_083430.1, on the reverse strand, counting down.
GAACATCTGCAGCCTCGAGTAAATATGTTCAGTGACTAACCACCATGGTAATCAACTGTAAAAGTAAGACTTATGATCTATTGAGTCCAGTTTCATTCCAAATTAACGTCAGCTGGGGTTATAAAATACCCAGTTGCTTCTATAAATTTCATTTGGCCGCAGAATGTGCTACTTGTTCATTTTCACTGAATTATATGTACGGACAACAGTAAGGAAACTTCCATTCTGCTACTTCGCTTGGATTCTAGTCCAAGATGCAAAAGTGACAGAATCATTGTACTTATGTATTAACCTGGAAGTTCCCAGTCTTGCTCTTTGTTGTGCAGTTTTTAGGACTTTTCTGATTTTAGGTTTCCCTTCTGTTCAGTTCCAGAGCAGCATGTTGTACATAGACAAAGGAACAATCAAAGCAGCACTGTTCCCACTACTCGCATAGCTATGCCTCAGTTGTCCAGTGAAGAAATCAGGATTATTGTGTACACATCATTTAAGGACATCCTGATACATAGGTACGTTACCATATACTAAAGTGTAGTGAAGTATATATGTTATGTATCCACACAAAAAAAGTACCTTTTCCAGTTCTCTTGCTGAAACAGGTTTGTAATTTATTTTCTCGGATTAATCAGTTGTTAAGTGTTACACCCTTGCTTAAATCCTAGATAACCCCAAAACACATAGGTTAATGTAAAGGTTTTCGGAAAGCTTGGAGCTAACTAATGTTTTGGATGTTAATTCTCACTATTTAATCTAGTCCAATCAGGGAACTCATATTCAATGAGGCCCACCTGGCTGACCTTGTTACAATTCTACGCTTCAGGTTTCTTCTCTGGGAAAACTCTTTTGTACTGTAACATGACTGATATTTGGAGGTGAGTGTGATGACCAACATTCTGTCTAAGCTGCTGTAAGGGTCCATCACTCTGACACTGTTCATAGCATTGACCTTTGGTTTAGAAGTCACTGCTATGTACGGAACTCAGAGATTCATGCAGTAGAAAGCAAAATTAGAAAGAACATACTTGAGGACCTGGTATAATGACCCAGTCCGACACAGTAGGCAAGACCACCTGTAACAGTCAGTTTTTTGAAGTTTTTTTTGTTAGTTTCTGTACATAATCAAGCTAATTTGATGTATCAGAGCTGAAAATGTGTTGCTGGAAAAGCGCAGCAGGTCAGGCAGCATCCAAGGAACAGAAGATTCAACGTTTCGGGCATAAGCCCTTCATCAGGATTGAAGAAGGGCTTAAGCCCTAAACGTCAAATCTCCTGTTCCTTGGATGCTGCCCGACCTGCTGCGCTTTTCCAGCATCACATTTTCAGCTCTGATCTCCAGCATCTGCAGTCCTCACTTTCTTCTCTTCAATTTGATGTATCATTCCACTGATACAAGTGATTTCTCGTGTAAAGTGGGTAGCATTTCCTATTTTAAGTGAGAAATAGTGGGTTTAAATCACATTCCAGTTCATTCCTCTCAGAAGTTCTGTCGTTTGGATTATTTTTTTAAAATCAGCAATATTTTTCGACAGTGTTCACTATAGAAAATGAAAATGTTGGTGAGAAGATACAGAGATACTTGCATCTAGATTAGAAGAGATTGAGGTTCACAAGGAAGAGGTATTAGAAATACTGCAGAGTGTGAAAATAGACAAATCCCCTGGGCGGGAAAGGATCTATCATAGGATCCTCTGGGAAGCAAGGGAAGAGATTGCTGAGCCTTTGGTATTGATCTTCAAATCATCATTGTCTACAGGAATAGTGCCTGAGGACTGGAGGATAGCAAATGTGGTTCCCTTGTTCAAAACAGATAGTAGATACAACCCTGGTAGTTACAGACCAGTGAGTCTCACTTCAGTTGTTGGTAAAGGGTTGGAAAAGGTTAGAAGAGATGGGATTTATAACCATCTAGAAAAGAATAATCTGATCAGGGACAGTCAGCACGGTTTTGTGAGGAGTAGGCCATTCCTAACGAATATTATTGAGTTTTTTAACAAAGTGACCAAACAGGTAGATGAGAGTAAACCAGTTGGTGTGTATATGGATTTCAGCAAGGCATTCGATAAGGTTCCCCACAGTAGGCTATTATACAAAATGCAGAAGTATGGGATTGTGGGAGACCTAGCAGTTTGGATCAGTAATTGGCTTGCTGAAAGAAAACAGAGGGTTGTAGTTGATGGGACATGTTCATCTTGGTGTCCAGTTACTAGCGGCGTACCGCAAGGGTAGGTGTTGAGTCCACTGCTATTCGTCATTTTTATAAATTACCTGGATGAGGGCTTAGAAGGGTGGGTTAGTAAATTTGCAGACGACACTAAGGTCAGTGGAGTTGTGGATAGTGACGAAGGATGTAGTAGGTTGCAGAGAGACATAGATAGGATGCAGAGCTGGGCTGCGAGATGGCAAATGGACTTTAATGTGGACAAGTGTGAGGTGATAGGAATGCAAAGTACTGGGCTAATGGTAAGATTCTTGGGAGTGCAGATGAGCAGAGAGATCTCGGTGTCCATGTACACAGATGCCTGAAAGTTGCCACCCAGATTGACAGGATTGTCAGGCATATGGATGTACATGGAATAGTGTAGGTGGGATGGGCCTCAGATTAGTATGACAGGGCGGCGCAACATCGAGGGCCAAAGGGTCTGGACTGCGCTGTAATGTTCTATGTTCTATTTTCCATGCTAATCAATATTTATCACTCAGCTGTGTGCAAAATGGCTGCTGCACTTCCTACACTACGCTTCAAACATACTTCATTAGCTGTAAAGTACCATGGAATGCCCCAGTGTCATGAAAGGCATTATCCTTCTCATATAGTTCTCTGCCCAAAGGCCGGTCTGACCCAAAGTGCTACAGCTTCGACCTTTGGTGAAGGGCGAAGGACCCAGTCAAGCCTGCAAACATATGAATTACAAGCATTCAGCAAGATCATGGCTGATTTGTTTGTGGCCTCAATCCACTTTCCTGACTACCTGCTGTACCTTTCGATGCCCTTGTTAGTCAAGAATCTATCTGTCTCTATCTTAGAAATATTCAGTGACCTCAACCCCATTGCTCTGTGTGGATAGACAATTCTGCGGATCCATGACCCTCTGAGAAAAAAAGATTCTCCTAATCTCTGTCTTACATCAGTGATGACTTGTATTTGAACAGTATCCTTTGTTCTGAACTGGATTTACATACCTTGTTGGGTCTTTTTTTCAGTGGGTGACCATGTTAAATAGAGCAGGTGCCCAACCCACCATTCTTCCAAAAGTCCCCCTGTAATAGGGAGGGTGTGCAGGTGTTGAAATCGGCAGCCTACACAGTGTATGTAAATAAATAAATAAGGGTAAATTGAGCTTGTTTAAAGTTCAGTTCACCCCAGTACTATAATGCTCAAAGTATAATATGGTTGGAGTGTGCAGCCCATTTTTAAAAAAAAGTATTTTACAAAGGAAGGAAAACTGTCTAACTTTCTGCTGTTGGCATTGTTCTATTACCTTTGGAGGGTGTCTTTTGCACATCTTCCTGAGAAGATAGCATACCTTCACCCTCGTTTCCTGCATGGATTTTAAAATCCATCTCTCAACACCACCACCCCTCTCACTATACCCTTCCCAAAGTGACCAAATGCTTCCTGCTCAATGGTCCTAACAGATATGGTACCGGAGATCCATTGGGCCTTCTTTGTGGGATTAGGTGTGGGCCCAGCAGCACCCACGATCCACTCCTGAGACTGCTGAATCATCTGACATCCTCCCATTGAGGGGTTGAATTCTCATTTCCTATTAATTTAGTCCGCCTTTAGCACATCATGGCTATATAGGTTGCAGTTTCTCTCGGGCTTTTTAGCTCACTTTGTTAGAGAGAGTGGGGAACATACAGTTTTACTCCTTGGCTTTTCTGCAAAGGGGAAGCATCCTTTACTCATTTACCCTTTTGGGTCCCCTCAAGATCTTCTATGTTTAAATCCACCCTAGCCTGAATGATGTCAAACACTGCACTGTTGGCAGCAATCTGCTCCAAACTGGCCATCCAGCCAACTAAACCAAAACGCCCCCTCCCCCAAAAAGTCCAGGTTGATGTGACAATATGCATTTTAGTTTTGTAGTCCTGTAGTTATGAGTAGTGATGGTAGAGGATCCTGTTTTCTTCCCATCACATGGTTGAATAGAAATATCATCTGCTTTTTTTCATCTGCCATTGGCATGTGTTAGAAGGATTTGTAGGTTAACATATATCCTGTTCAATGACAAAACACATCTCAAGCCCTGGAGTGAGGATTAAATTTGGAGCTTCTGGCTCAGAAGTAGAGACACTGTCCCACAAAACATCTGTCAATATAAGTTCTTTCTTACTGAAGAATTGAGAGGGGCTGCATATTGTTGTCATACTCCATTGATGCCAAGATGGATGAACAGCATTTGTACTGTTCAGCTAATTTATATTTGGAGTAAAATGTTTTAATATCCATTGCCAATTACGCTTGTCTTTTACATTTACAAAATGAGGAGAAAAATCATCCATGCTGAGTTGTGTTTAAAAGAATTTCAAATTCAAATCTTTAACAAGATGTTCCTGATGCATGATCAATGAACATTACTTTAAAAAATTATACTGCTTTCTCAGGTACTATACCATCCCTTTGACTCTTTTGATAGACTGTCAACTGATTCAGCTGATTACAAATTTAACATTTCAGTTTATTGACCATCTGGTTAGGTTGTTTCATGTACCAACCACTGTCTAATTATAGAGTGCAAATGACTGATTCCATTTCAGTTAGGTAGGGATAGTAAATCAGAGATGGAAACTAGACAAAAGAAATGCTGAAGATACCATTAAAATATAAAAAAAACAGAATTAATATGTTGCCTTTCTCAACCACGTGTAGTCCCAAATCTCTTTACAGTCAAGCAACTACTTTTGAAGTGTCACTGCTGTTGGAACGTAGGAAGTGAGCTTGCTAATTTGTGCATAACAAACTCACAACTAGATATATGATAATGACCAGATAATCTGTTTCTGGGATAATGCTACTTAGGAGATAAATATTAGCCAGAATCTAAGGACTATTTTTTTTCTTCAACATCAGACCGTGTAATGCCTTACACCCACGTTATAGAGGAGACAGGATCTTGATTTAGCATTTCAACCAAGAGATGGTGTCTGTATTGGGACTACATCTCTATATTTATGTACTATATGAAAAACTGGAAGATATTGACATATTTGGATTAAACTGCGTTTACTAAGGAATGAGGTCAGTAGTTTAATGTGGTTTAAAGTCACTGCTGATTACAGAAAGTCAAATGACTTTGGAAAAACAGTCAAACAAAGCTTTTTAGGTAATATGAAAAAGGGGTTATAACATTTAATTGGAAGAGTCTTGTTCTAAAGGCTGTCTAGTAGCCCATTTCCGGTCTTGGTTTCTGTTTCAAAAGCCTAATGAATCAAAAGAGAAAACAACCTCCAAAGCTTGCAGAAAAGTCAAGTCGCTCTCCTGAAATTCTCTTGTGTTTGAAGTATTTGGGAATCTGATAACGTTTTCATCTCTTAATATCTTGACAGTGTTGTAAACCCTGACAAGCTGAACTGAAATCATTTTCTAAAGACTTGAAATCAGGGTTTCCAGATTTCTAGCCAAAACTTGCTTGGAAGATTTGCCATTAGTCTATGGTTGTCATCAGCAAGATGTTCATCAACAAGAATCATGAAGAATTTGTGGAAATCTATCTCTTGTTTTCCAGACTTCTGGCCAATTAGGGTGTTTTTCTTTATCCCTTTCTAAATATCAAATCTGCAGATTTGTGCTGCCTTTTATGCTGTGTGTTATTTTGTGATTAACAGGGGATATAGTGCAAATTCCTGATTATAGTCTACTTGTTAACTAATTTTACTATTTGTTTTTAAAAATGATTTTATTTTATAATAAATGGGTTATTTTCAAGAGAACTAAAGAAATCTGGTGAAAGCTTTTTTTCATTTCGGACAGCAGTTTCAAAAGGAAAACAATTATCCATTTTGGTGATTGGATCAAAATTGTATACTAATGGTGACTCTTGGAAAAGTGGGACTTGATTGTCGACACATTCCTCCCGTCCTAATTGTAACAATCTAGCATTCTCCCAATGCTATACTGATAAATTTAGGACAGATTCTGAAGGGTTTTTTTGTATTTGCTTTATCAGGCTGCAAGAGACTAGTGATTTAAATCTAAATGAAAATGCTGTGCGAGCTATGTCAGCAGACATTGAAAAGGAATTGTTCAAGCTATTTTACTGCACTAATACCAGATACAAGAACAAATACAGGAGTTTGATGTTCAACCTTAAAGATCCTAAAAACACGGTAAGGCTACAACGTAGCTACGCACATTTTGATTATTGGATTCAAATACTTAACCTGGGTACATAACGCTGTACTGGCCACTTCTGGCCTGACGTTCCACCAGCCTTTGATTGTGGATTAATTACCTTCTAGCTTCTTTGAAGTACAAGGGTGTAGGAGTTCCTCATTAAGCCTGTGCATGTTGATTTAAGCAAGCGTCTGCATGAATGATAAAATAAGCCATGTACTCAAGCTGGGCTGGATTTTCCTGGCTACCTTTGTTGAGGTTGCTGGGAGAAGGGAGATATGAGGCAGTGGAGAATTGAGGTCTATGTCTGGGGTGCAGCACCTAAGCTAGTCTGCTAGCCCATTTTTAAAAAAAAAATTGTTCTTGCGATGTGATTGCTGTTGTCTGGGCCATACTTTAGTACTATTCTTGATTATTCCTGTGAAGGTGGTGGTGAGCTACCTTCATGAACCGCAACACACCTTGGGATGTAGGAATACCCATAGTGCTTTAAGAAAGGCTTTCCAGGATATTGATTCATTGGTATTCCCCTGTGTCTGCTGTCCTTGTTATTCTGAGTGGTCAGCTTTCCAGTTTGGAAGATGTTGTCAGAGGAAATTTGATGAGTTACTGCAATGGATCTTGTGGATGGTTAACATTGATGCCACTGTGCATCAGCGGTGAAGGGAGTGAACCTTGAAGATGATGAATGCAGCACCAAATCAGCAGGCTCCTTTGACCTGGATGGTGTCAAGCTTTTTGAATGTTTTTGGAGCTTTGCTGTCCTGACTTTGCCTTGTAGATGGTGGACAGACTTTGGCAGTCACAAGGTGAGTTACATGCTGTGGATTCCTAACCTCTAACCTGTTCTTGTTGCCACAGTGCTGCTTTGTCAGCTGAAGGGATAGGTGGTAATTAGCATTCCCTCTCATTTTTTTCTGGCTGGATTGACCTCCAAGGTCTGGAACTGAGGCCACTGTGTTGCCAAGAGGGAATGTTGGTGGTAAACAGCCCCATGTTTGACTGGATGCTGGAGTCTGGAGTTAATGTTGAAATATAGAAACAAAGAAAATTGGAGCAGGAATAGGCCATTCGGGTCTTCAAGCCTGCTGCATCATTCAGTGCGATGGCTGTTCATCATAATCAATACCATGTTCTAGCTTTCACCTCATTTCCTTTGATCTCTTTCGTCTTAAGAACTGTATCTAAAACATTCAGTGTTTTTATCATCAACCTCTTTTTATGGTAAATAATTCCTCAGGCTTACTACTTCCTGGATGAAGAATTTTTTCTTCATCTCAGTCCTACCCCATATCCATAGTCTGTGACCCCTGGTTCTGGACTCTTGGTCATCAAGAACATCCTTCCTCTGTTTACCCTGTGTGGTAGTTGGTGTATTTGTTAATAATATTAGTGGTCTGTCTCTGGAAATGGATTTGGGGATGCTGGTGTTGGACTGGGGTGTACAAAGTTAAAAATCACACAACACCAGGTTATAGTCCAACAGGTTTAATTGGAAGCACAAGCTTTTGGAGCATTGCTCCTTCATCAGGTGGTTGTGAAAGCTTTGAAAGCTAGTGCTTCCAATTAAACCTGTTGGACTATAACCTAGTGTTGTGTGATTTTTAAGTCTGGAAATGGACACAGTAAAGTCAAGAATGAGAAGGGAGAGTTCAGAAATGGACCAGGTGACGATGAGAGAAAGGTGGAAGTTGAAGGTAAAATTGATTAATTTTCTCTGATATGGATAATAGCAAGAATTTGCACTGATTCAGTCATTGAAATACCAGAGAAGAGTTATGGAAAGCAGCCTGTGTGGAACTTGAACAAGGAACGTTCTGTAAGGCCCACAAAATATAGATATATCTAGGGCCTGCACAGATATCAATGGGCATTTTTAAAAAATTCTTGGAATTAAGACAAGTTAAAGATGAAGTTGTTGAATTACAGAACAAGCTCACCAAGTGTGGAGGAGTGTGGTGGTAACTAGGGACTGGTGCATTCTCCATTTCAGGGAAGAAGCAGGGAACCAATCTTTGGGCCAAAATCCTGGAATTCCCTCCCTAATGGCATTGTGAGTCAACCGACAGCAGGTGGACTGCAGTGGTTGAAGAAGGCAGGTCACCACCACCTTCTCAAGGGCAACAAGGGTGGGCAATAAATGCTGGTCAGTCAGCCATGCCCACATCCCACAAAATGAACGCATGTTTAAAAAGCCTCTCAAAATTGTCCTGATGGAGCCTGGAAACTAAATAATTGAAATGCCATTGGGCATCGCAGAATTGTGAATGTAGGTGGGAAGAGGCTGGACAGTGAGCGAAAAGTTAGTCAACATAGGAACACATAAGCTCAATTGACAATAACAAGGCTGAAAGAATGGGTCTGCCAGAACAGTCTTGATTTTGGGAATAAGGTCGAAGCTCGTTGTACAGGATTGGGGATTGATAAGTTGGGAAGCTGGAAAGGAAAGATGTCAAGAGCAAATTAAGTCAGTGACAATCCTTGAAGTAATGACTTGGTGCTCATTGGTGGGGGTCATAGTCTGGGGTTATCAGAAGAAGTGTCTGAGAATTGATGTTTAGTCTCTGTAAGGTAAACGTCAGTCCCCAGATGATAGCAGTACCAGTCTTTGACAACAGATCTGTGATAGGTTGAGGCCACGGGAAATTAAAAAATGAAACAATTTAATGGTATACCAATGAAATGGCATAGTAGTGGATACATTAAAGAAACAAAAATTTCCAAATGGCTACTTAAAAGAATCTGAATGCAGTATGAAGGATTAAACAAAGTACAGCATCAGCCAAGTGTGCTGAATGAAAAAAAAACTGGAAAAAAAAGCACAGGATAACAAATAACAGGATGGAGGCAGGAGTTAAAGTCTAAAATTGTGAACTTAGTGTGGAGTCCAAATGGCTAGAGAGTATAGAGTAAAAAGAAAATTAGCCACGGATACATGAAATCCAACTAGCCACAAAAAGACACGACCCTCTCTCCCTCATAACCCAACACATGGATGAGAAAAGCCACCATTTCGACTGGGACAACACATCTATCCTGGGACAGGCTAAGCAAAGACATGCCAGAGAATTCCTAGAGGCCTGGCACTTCAACCACAACTCCATAAACAAACACATTGATCTAGATGCCATCTATCAACCCCTCAAAAAACGAACAGGAAATAACATCACCACAAACCCCAGGAACCCCATCCAGGAGAAAGATATAAGTAGAAAGCAGGAGACAACAGCTTCACTTCACTTGGAGGTCGCCACTGATGATGTTACCTAGCCAGGTAATGAAATGTCTGGGTATCAAACCTACAGCTCAGCGAGCAAACCTACACCCTAAGTAAAAAGAAAATGTACTGTTTCTCAAACATGCTTTGAACTTCATTGTGACATTATAACAGGCAGAAATTATAAAAGACAGAAAGGTCAATGGGAGCAAGGTGGAGAACTCACATGATAAACCATTGGAAACTGATGGTGGTGTTTTGCAAAACAATCACCCAGTTTGCATTTGGAGTCCACATGGTAGAGCAGACTACTTCATGAGCAGCAAACATGGTATGCTTAGTTAAAAACAATATGAGTAAATCATTGTTTCATTTGGATTTAGACAATGAGAAGAAAGGGGGAGAAAACCACATTTATATTTTATACTTGCACAGAACGATTTAGTAGAGAAGAAAGTCCTCGAGAGGACTGAGAAGCGGACTGGATGGTCCATAGGGAATGTTGAAAAAGCAGGCAAGGGGAAGATATGTTTGGTGGTTGTATCATACTGGAGTTTGGGGAAATAGTGGAGAATAATTTATTCAATATGAAGGCTGATACGATGGAAGGTGAGAAGAAGGGAAACTGTATCATGGTCCTTGCTGAGAGAGGAAGGAGGGATAGCAAAAATGTATGAAATAAATCAGACCATGTTGTTGGGTACTCTTCACAATTGTCGGTGAGAATTCTCAGTTGAGGAAAATGAAAGATGTCAGGACTGTAGCATTTGGAAAGTATCACTATTAGACTATATGCAACACAGATTGAGAAACTGAGAGAATGAAATGGAGCCCTTCATGGATTCAGGTTATGAGGAATTGGAATCAAGATGGCGTTAGGAGTCCATGGGTTTTGTAATAAATATTTGTAGGCAGCCTGGCTCCAGAAACAGAGATAGAGAAATCAAGAAGGAAAGGACAGAGAGGAACAATGTGATGGTTAAAAAAAGAATGGGAATTGAAAATAAAGTCAATTAAATTTTCCAGTACATGGCGAGAGCAGAAGATAGTCATGAATGTACAAGAAAGAGAAACAAGGAAGGGTCCCAAATAGGATTGGAATAATGAATATTATACATGTTCTACAAAAAAGGCAGCTGTAAGTAGTGTTACAACACAGCAGTTGAACCCTTCTGCTAATTAAACCAAACACCCAGAAAAGATCACCTTGCCTTGTAAGCTGTAAAAATACGATTGACAGAGAACTCCCAAATTCCATTGTTTAAAGAAACTAATGTCAATTTATTCCTTAACTCTAAAAGTGAACATTAAACAATAATTATTCTCAACACAAAGCCCCCTTTCTCTTAACTGCTTATTATCTGCCTCCAACTCTATAGCAATATACTGTTCCAATAAAAAAAATTATTAAAATTACATCAACTTAGTCTCAAAACCATACAGAGGCTGTCATCATTGGCCTCTGTCTTCTTCCGGCTGAATATCTCCCTGGGTCGTCATCTTTCTTTTACTGCGAGTATTTTTCACATGAAAGAGTTACTTTTGTTTTTGGATGACAGTCTTTCACGATGGCAGTTACTCTGTCTGACTTGCAAAATGCCTTTTTTATATCCCCAGCATCAGATCATCTCATTGGTTTGAAGTTGGCAAAACAATAAATTTAAATTCAATTAGGTTTTAGTATCCTGGGGCATAATTTAAACTGATTGGTTAAATTTGAATTGTTGACTCGGCAAGATGGTGGTGGATTCTGTTGAACTGCTGTGGACAGCTCTGTCTAACAGCCAAGGCATACTGGTGTTTTTTGCCATCCCTGGCTAACTTACGTGGTGGAATTATTAGTTTAAAACCTTACAGAACAAATATTTGTTAATATTTGGGAATGGCAAGGATGCCAAAGGGAAAAGGATTGAGCAAACAGCAGCAGGGAGGACACTCCCCTGCAGCACTTACCACACCAGAGACTGGAGCTCTCTTGAACCCCCCGGGGCCCTGACAGACTCACAGGAATTGGCTGGAGCGATGGAGAGACTTACCTTGAAAGTTGGGGCTACGATTGAGGAGATCCATGGGGAGATTCAAACTCAGGGCCAACCTATTGCATCCATGCTATGGAAGCATGAGCAGGAGATCAGGGCCTCGGGGAGTGGCTAGAGGAGGTGGAGGGTCGAACTAAAGCTTTGGAAGCTAAGATGGAGTCCTCATCCAGTCAGATCCAGGTGCTGGAGCGAGAGATGTGGGCTTTGCAAGACTATATCGATGACCTCGAAAATCAAGGTCAGAGGATAAATTTCGGAATTGTCGGGCTCCTTGAAAGTGAGGAAGATGAGCAGCCAGTCAACCACTTTGAAAGCTGGCTGCCGAAGTTTTTGGGCCTTCACATCGAGTCCAGCAGGCTGCAGATTGAAAGGGCATATCAGGTTACAGTGCACAGGTCAGGGCTAGTGCAGCGCCCCCACCCGATCCTAGTGCACTTCCACTCAAGGGCAAGCAAAAAATCATAGAAGCTTCCAGATCCCCGGGAAAAGATCCATAGGGACTGCCGGACAAGGGGTCAAAAATCATGTTTTTACAGGATTTCTCAGTAGCTTTAATTCGAAACAGGACGTCCTTCGATGAGGTTAAAAAGAGGCTGAGGAACCTGGGCATCCAGTTACTCCATGAGATACCCCGCAGTGGTCTGTTTCAGCCATGAGGAATCAGTTTATACATTTGACTCAGCGGATAAAGCTAAAAACTTTGTAGACACTTTAAGATAGATGGACTGGCCTGAAGAATACAGTTAATGTTTTTTTTCTCTTTTCCTTCTTTCCCCATGTTTTCCCTTCCTTTTTTTATTTGTTTCTTTCTCCCTAATAATTTCTTTTTTGGAAAGGGGCAAAAAAATTTGGAATAAGTTGTTCCTTTTTTTAAATAACTGGATTTTCTGACAGGAAATTTTGTGGATGTTCTTTGTTGTCTCCCTCTTTTTCTTGTTTGTTCTGTTTTTCTTTAGTCACGTGTAGAGGTGACATGAAGCCAAGGGTGGGTGGAGTGCTCATTTAGACTTTGTCTTTTTTCAGTTTTAAGGATCATCTCCTTGTTTTTATTTCTGGCCTAAGGCTAGGGAACAGTCCGGGTTTGAAGGAGCTGTGCCGGAGGGGCTAGGTAGGGTGAGTGACCCCTATGGGCAGGGGAAAGAGTCCTCCATTCAAGATTTTATAGTTGGTTTTCTTTGTAGTTTTTTGGTAGTAATAGTTGTTTATAGTTATGATAGAATAGTTTTTGTATATATAGTTCTTCGACTCTATGAGTCTTTATTTACTTGTGTTCAGTGCTTTGTAAGCAAAGTTCTCCCGCCCAGGATTTCAAGGGTCTCTGAAAGGAGATATGGCTAAGTGCACCTGGAACATCAAGGGAAGTCATTCGCTTGTTAAAAGGAAAAAAGTGCTTTCTAGCATTAACAGGGAAAGGGTTGATATTGCTTTGTTGCAGGAAACCCATCTTGATGATGGGGAACACCTGAAATTACAACAGGGGGGTTATGACCGGGTATTCTTTTCATCCTTTAGTACTAAAAGTTGAGGAGTGGCAGAACTTATCCAGAAAAATCTTCTGTTCACATTATTAGAGCAGGTGAAAGATGAACAGGGACAGTTTGTGATACTCAAAGCCCTGAAACATGGGGAGGAATATGGCATTTTAAATGTCTACTGTCCTCCGACGCATCCCGTCAAATTTTTGATTAGTGCTTTCTTTAAGCTGAGTGCTTTTGGAATGCGGCACATTATCATTGGGTGGGGGGGGAGGAGGGTTGGGATTTAAATAGTCTTTTGGATCTGACAGTGGGCAGGATGCCTTGTGGGCCCCCAATTGTTTCTTCGCAGGCCAAGCAGGTGGTTGACTTATGTGAGGAGTTGGGGCTGGTGGATATTTGGAGATGTCTTCACCCTACCCTCAGGGACTTCACCTTTTTTTTCAAGCCCACATAAATGTCACATGAGGATCGATCTCTTTCTGGCTGCCTTGGTCCTTCTGAATTCGATTATGAGTTGTGAAATTGGGAATATAGCTATCTCTGATCACACGGCAGTATATTTGGAGGTTAAGGCCAAGAGTAAAGGGTTTGTGGCTAGGTTTGCGGCACAGGCGTTTGGACCCTTTTTTCCTTAAGGATTCCAAATTTCTGGAATACCTTTTGAAGGAGTTTCAGGAATTCTTGACTATCAAATCAGGCACAGCTAGTAGTCAATCTACGTTATGGGACACTGCTAAGGCATTTGGTTGGGAATTAGCTATTTCTTATTCGGCTAGCCGGAAGCGACAGAAGGGGGGACAGCAGCGTCTACTTGAGACGTGGTTAAAATCCACCGAGGCGGCACATTTGGCATAGCCTTCGGTGACTAAGCGACAGCGGATCATGGCCCTCCCAGCTGCCTTGAATTCAATACTGACACAAAATGCAAAGAAAGAACTTGCTTTTGCTAGACAAAGGCTGTTCGAATGTGGGGATAGGCCAGGGAAGTATTTAACGTACCTGACTAGGAAAAAGCGTGCTCCCCAATCAATTACTGCAATCAGAGACAGTGCTAGGGTCCTTACATACAATGCTAAAAAGATTAATGAGGCTTTTCGGAGCTTTAACTCTGAATTGTATCAGTCTAAAGGTTGCGAGGGCTAAAATGGAGGCCTTCTTTAAGAACCTGGACCTCCAAGGGGTAACCTTGGAATAGGCCTCTCTCCTTGATGCTCCCTTGACAGTTCAGTAAATACAGGAGGTAACTAACCAACTTCAGATTGGGAAAGCGACTGGCCCTGATGGTCTCCCGGGTGAGTTTTATAAGGAGTTTACAGGGATTTTGTCAGGGCCGATGTTGGAGATGTACAATCACTCCTATATGCCTCCCACCATCTTTGAGAGAAGCTAATATTTCCTTAATTGTTAAGAAGGGGGAGGTTCCTTTGGATTGTGCCTCATACAGGCCCATCTCTCTATTAAGCGCAGCAGGTCAGGCAGCATCCAAGGAACAGGAAATTCGACGTTTCGGGCATAAGCCCTTCATCAGGAATGATTCCTGATGAAGGGCTTATGCCCGAAACGTCGAATTTCCTGTTTCTGGATGCTGCCTGACCTGCTGCGCTTTTCCAGCAACACATTTTCAGCTCTGATCTCCAGCATCTGCAGACCTCACTTTCTCCATCTCTCTATTAAATTCAGATTTCAAGATTCTGTCCCAAGATCCTGGCGCTGAGGAAAAGGTGTTGCCCCATATTGTTAAAGAGGACCAGACAGGCTTTATAAGGGGCTGTAGGTCCTCTAATAATATTAGAAGGTTGCTGAATATGGTTCAAGCATGTCAGCAATGATTGATTCAGAGGTTGGTGATTTCCTTAGATGCAGAAGAAGCATTTGACTGGGTGGAATAGCCTTATCTTTTTTATGTTTTAGAAAGGTTTGGGTTGGGTGGGGTCTTTGCTAGGTGGGTGGAGGTTTTATATCACCACCCTCTGGCCACGTTCATCACCAATGGGGTGAAGTCTGGGAATTTTAGGATTGGTAGGAGTAGCCGGCAAAGCTGACCCTTCTCACCACTGTTGTTTACGTTGGTGATAGAGTCGCTGGCAGAGGCCATTCATCAGAATGTCTACATAACCGCTCCAGTAGTGGGATCAAGGGCCCACAAGATTACACTGTATGCAAATGATGACCTTCTATTTTTATTGAACTCGATGACCTCCGTACCCCATTTGAAACAATGTATCGATTCATTTGGGGCTATTTCAGGATATAAGGTTAACTTTGCAAAATCGGAGGCTATGTCTTTGGGAAACCTTAAGGATGTGCCAAAGTTGAAGGTGGCCCTAAGTTCCCTTTTAAGTGGTCACGGGCAGGGTTCCGATACCTAGGCATTTTTATTACCTCCAAGTTTAATCTGTTATTTCGGACTAACTTTGCTCACTTGCTCGACAATATTAGGCGAGATCTCCAGAGATGGGAGGCTAAACCAATTTCATGGTTGAGCCGAATATCTCTCATTAAGATGAATGCTTTTCCTCATTTGCTTTATTCCATGCATATGCTCCCTATAATATTTGCCAGATCAATGCTGCAGAAGCTTGTGGGTGGTTTGGTAACTTTGTCTGGCATTGTGGTGGCACCTCCTCAAACTTACTAATTTGTAGTTGCCTCTAGGAGGGGGAGGAGTAGATATCCCAGACATCAGGAGGCATCAATTGAGTTCCCTGCTGTCCTTTGTCTTTGATTGGTTAGGTAACGATCCAAACCCAATATGGCTGGATATTGAGGCCCCCCAGGCAAAAGTGCCCTCTTATTAACCTGTTGTTCATGGATAAGCTGAGGGCAGTTATGGACCACTGCCGAACCCCATTGTCATTAGTACAGTCAAGGCACGTAAAGCAATGCGTCACAGTGAGGGTTGCTTATCCAAGACTTCGCCACATATGCCTATAGTTGACATGCCAGTGTTCCGACCAGGGATGATTTTCTCAGGGTTCAAACTATGGGCAGCGAGTGGAGTTTCTAGTTTGGGAGACTTGTTTGAGGGGGAGTTTATGATGTCTTTTGAGCAACTGAACCGCAAATACGGGTTGCCCAGCAGAGATCTTTTCCATATTTTTCGGGTTAGGGACTTCATCCAAAGAAGACTATGCTTCTCACTCAGCCCTATAAGTCCGTTACAGAGAGGTTGTTGCTACGTTCCTTAAGCACCCTTTCAGTTGGTGCCCTCTATCGCCTGCTGGGTGGCAGGACCTGGCATGATATTAACCGGTTATGTGAGGTCTGGGAACAAGAGCTAGGAATGGAGATCTCTTCTGAAACATGGGAGAACATATGGCGAAATGCGTGAAAGATCTCAATCTGTAATAGGACATGTGCTATGCAGTTAAAAGTTCTGCACAGGGTTCATCTGGTACCAGACCCTCTGGTGATGTTTAAAAAAGGGGCATCTTCAGTGTGCCCCAAATGTAAAATAAGTGTAAGTACTCTTACCCATTGCTTCTGGACATGCCACAAGCTCCATGTTTATTGGAGCACTGTGGCTGGAGTGATAGGGAGGTTATTGGGGACTGAAGTCAAAGTAGACCTGATATCTCCCCTCTTAGGTCTACCGAATTTGCCATCTTTAGACGAGCATGGAAAGAAATTATTTAATATTCTTGCATACTGTGCATGGAAGAATATTCTGATGAATTGGGTGTCTGAGAACCCCCCGGGCTTGCTGGGATGGCAGAAATTAATAATGGAGCACATTCCCTTGGACGTTTTTACACAACACAACAGACCATTTTTATAAGACATGGCAGCCCTACTTGAGTTATTTGGATATAGATTCATCAGTTATCTTAACTAGGGCATTTATTTAACCAGGATGGTTAGGTTTGTCAATCCCTGGGCCCTGGAGGGGGTCTCCTGAGTTAATACGGGTGTATATACAATGCTCTCGTTCCTCTGTTTAGGAGCTTTGCGCCGAGCATAGCTGTTCTGTATTCTATGTTTTATTTTGCTTTTTTTTTTGATCTATTAGTTATTTACTTTTTTTATTGGTGTTGCTTTGCACAGTATTAGGGTTTGTATTATAGGGTAGGTTAGTAGTTAGTAGACAGTAGTTATACTGTAATTTGTTTTCTTTTTATTACATTGATATTTGTTATTGATTATATTTTTCAATAAGTTTATATGTTTGCAAACTTAAAAATATTTGCTAATAAATACATTTACAAAAAAATTGAATTGTTGTCAAAACAGCACCCAAATGTTACATAATTTTCAATTTTCTAGTACACTCTGAGACTGTTAGCTAGTCATGTGCGAGGTGCTTGTAAGTTCTCAGTGTAAAACAGCATTTGCAGTGTCTTAAAGGTACAGTACACGCCTTCAACGTTATAACACCTTCCACTTAAGAAAAAATGAACCATCATAAGAAAAGGTGGTTTCTTTTTCTAATTCTTAACCCTGGTACAATGAAATAACATTAATCGAAATTCATATTAATTTCTGCACACACACATATATATAAAACATTGAACAGATACAAATGTTATATCCCAAGAATGTCACCTCTGTCTTTGCAAATTCTGTTTTCTTTAAGTTTATTACCAGTTTCACTTCTCTTAATCATTCAAAGAGCTCTGCTAACTGTACTATGTGATCTTTCCATGACTTGCTACATCATCCAGATAATGGTTTGTTAACCCAGCCACAACTCTGTTCATGGCTCTTTGGAATGTGATTGTGCGTGCTTCGTTCCAAAAGGCATCACTTTGAATTGATATAACCCATTTGGAGTGACAAATGCAGAGTGTTATTTCGCTTACTCTGATAAAGGTACCTACCAATAACCATGCAGTTAAGTCCAACTTTGTGATGTAACCGGTTTGACCAACTTTCCCTATACAGTCCTCCAATCTTGGTATTGGGTATGTGTCTGACTTTGTTACGGTGTTGAGCTTCCAATGGTCCATCCAAAATTGTTGAGTCCCATCAGGTTGGGAACTAACATGCTAGGTGTACTCCACTCATTCTGACTCAGTTTGATTATATCTTCTTTGAGCATTGCATCTACTTCCTTCTAGATCTGTGTGGCTTTGAAAGGATTAAGTCTGTAGGGGTGTTGTTTTATCGGAACAGCATTCCCTACTTCTACCTCATGTGCAACAATATTAGTCCTCCCCATCTTATTCCTGCATATGTCCTGATACTGCTGCAACAAACTTTTCAACTGGGTTTTTGCTCCTGAGACAGATACTTTACTAACCTATTCCACTCCTTAAGGACTTCCTCATTATTTAATATATTTTGAGGCACATCAAAGTCCAGGACATCTGGATTTGATTCCACACTCTGCAGAGCAATAACCAACACCTATGTCTCCAGTTTCTTGTTTTTATTATAATAAGGTTTCAACATATTCATATAACATACTCGATATTGTTCTTTTCCTGTCAGGCCTCTTTACTGGATAGTTTACCTGACTCATTGTTTCATAATTTGATAGGGACCACTAAACCTGGTTTTGAATGGATCTTCTACCACTGGTAACAATACTAATACGTCATCACCATGGGATTTCAGAGTTTTTATCTGCCCATGCATCATTCTATGCTGTGACCGCTTCAGGTGCTGCTTAGCTAACTCACCTACCTGATTTAATTTCTCTCTTGCCTCAGATACATAATCCAATTGTGAGATCTCCGACTTAAGTCCTGTCAATTCCTCTTTAATTAATTTCAAAGGCCCTCTTGCTTCGTGTCTGAATACTAACTCAAAGGCAGTAAACTGAGTAGATTTGTTTGGAGCATTTCTAATGGCAAACAATACTAATGGGATACCTTTACTGCAATCATTCGGGTAATCCTGACAGTACACTCCTAACGTGGTCTTTAGGGTCTGATGCCACCTTTCCAAAGCTCCCTGGGATTCAGGATGATATGCACTTGATTTATATAAATGATTTGGATATGAACATAGGAGGTTTGGTTGGTGAGGGTGCAGATGATACCAAAATTGGAGGTGTAGTGGACAGTGAAGAAGGTTACCTCAGAGTACAATAGGATCTAGATCAGACGGGCCAGTGTGCTGAGGCATGGCAAATGGAGTTTAATTTAGATAAATGTGGGATGCTGCATTTTGGAAAAGCAATTCAGAGCAAGACTTATACACTTATTAGTAAGGACCTGGGGTGTGTGGCTGAACAAAGAGACCTTGGAGTACAGGTTCATAGCTCCTTGAAAGTAGAGTCGCAGATAGATAGTGAAGAAGGCATTTGGTATACTTTCTTTATTGGTCAGAGCATTGAGTAGAGGAGTTGCAAGGTCATGTTGTGGCTGTACAGGACATTGGTTAGGCCACTTTTGGAATTTTGTGTGCAGTTCTGGCCTCCTTCCTGTCGGAAATATATTGCAAAACTTGAAAGGGTTCAGAAAAGATTTACAAGGATGTTGCCAGGGTTGGAAGATTTGAGCTAGGGAGTGAGGCTAAATAAGTTGGGGCTGTATTACCTGGAGAGTCGGAGGTTGAGGGGTGATCTTATAGAGGTTTATAAAATCATGAGGGACATGGGTAGGATAAATAGACAATGTCTTTTCCCTCAGGTGGGGGAAGTCCAGAACTAGAGGGCATGTATTTACGATGAGCGGGGAAAGATATAAAATGGACTTAAGGGGCAACTTCTTTATACAGAGGGTGGTGCATATATGGATTGAGCTGCCAGAAGAAATGGTGGAAGCTAGTAGTTACACCATTTAAAAGGCATCTGTATGGGTATATGAGTAGGAAGGGTTTAGAGGGATATGGACCAAGTGCTGGCAAATGGGACTAAATTATGTTGGGATATATGGTCGGCATGGATGTGTTGGACCAAAGAGTCTGTTTCTGTGCTGTACATCTCCCTGATTCTGTGACCCTAGGTGCTGTATGCCTAAGATATCCATGAATTCCTTAAACAGCCCAGCAGTAAAATTAGACCCTTGGGCTGACTGAATCTCTGTGTGTGGTCCATAACATAGAACATAGAACAATACAGCACAGAACAGGCCCTTCGGCCCACGATGTTGTGCTGAACATCTATCGTAGATTAAGCACCCTTCCATGTACCTATCCAATTGCCGCTTAAAGGTCGCCAATGATTCTGACTCTACCACTGCCACGGGCAGCGCATTCCATGCCCCCACCACTCTCTGGGTAAAGAACCCACCCTTGACATCTCCCCTATACCTTCCACCCTTCACCTTAAATTTATGTCCCCTTGTAACACTCTGTTGTACCCAGGGAAAAAGTTTCTGACTGTCTACTCTATCTATTCCTCTGATCATCTTATAAACCTCTATCAAGTCACCCCTCATCCTTCGCCGTTCCAACGAGAAAAGGCCGAGAACTCTCAACCTATCCTCGTACGACCTATTCTCCATTCCAGGCAACATCCTGGTAAATCTTCTCTGCACCCTCTCCAAAGCTTCCACATCTTTCCTAAAGTGAGGCGACCAGAACTGCACACAGTACTCCAAATGTGGCCTAACCAAAGTCCTGTACAGCTGCAACATCACTTCACGACTCTTGAATTCAATCCCTCTGCTAATGAACGCTAATACACCATAGGCCTTCTTACAAGCTCTATCCACCTGAGTGGCAACTTTCAAAGATCTATGTACATAGACCCCAAGATCCCTCTGTTCCTCCACCTGACTAAGAACCCTACCGTTAACCCTATATTCCGCATTCTTATTTGTTCTTCCAAAATGGACAACCTCACACTTGGCAAGGTTGAACTTCATCTGCCACTCCTCAGCCCAGCTCTGCATCATATCTAAGTCCCTTTGCAGCCAACAACAGCCCTCCTCAGTGTCCACAACTCCACCAATCTTCGTATCATCTGCAAATTTACTGACCCACCCTTCGACTCCCTCATCCAAGTCATTAATAAAAATTACAAACAGCAGAGGACCCAGAACTGATCCCTGCGGAACTCCACTTGTAACTGGGCTCCAGGCTGAATATTTACCATCTACCACCACTCTCTGACTTCGACCGGTTAGCCAGTTTTCTATCCAATTGGCCAAATTTCCCTCTATTCCATGCCTCCTGACTTTCTGCATAAGCCTACCATGGGGAACCTTATCAAATGGCTTACTAAAATCCATGTACACTACATCCACTACTCTACCCTCATCCACATGCTTGGTCACCTCCTCAAAGAATTCAATAAGACTTGTAAGGCAAGACCTACCCTTCACAAATCCGTGCTGGCTGTCCCTAATCAAGCAGTGTCTTTCCAGATACTCATAAATCCTATCCCTCAGTACCCTTTCCATTACTTTGCCTACCACAGAAGTAAGACTAACTGGCCTGTAATTCCCGGGGTTATCCCTATTCCCTTTTTTGAACAGGGGCACAACATTTGCTACTCTCCAGTCCCCTGGTACCACCCCCGTTGACAGTGAAGATGAAAAGATCATTGCCAACGGTACTATAATTTCCTCTCTTGCTTCCCACATAATCCTAGGATATATCCCGTCAGGCCCGGGGGACTTGTCTATCTTCAAGTTGTTTAAAATGTCCAACACATCTTCCTTCCGAACAAGTATCTCTTCTAGCTTACCAGTCCGTTTCACACTCTCCTCTTCAACAATACGGTCCCTCTCGTTCGTAAATACTGAAGAAAAGTACTCATTCAAGACCTCTCCTATCTCTTCCGACTCAATACACAATCTCCCACTACTGTCCTTGATCGGACCTACCCTCGTTCTCGTCATTCTCATGTTTCTCACATACGCATAAAATGCCTTGGGATTATCCTTGATCCTATCCACCAAGGATTTTTCATGCCCTCTCTTAGCTCTTCTAATCCCTTTCTTCAGATCCCTTCTGGCTATCCTGTATCCCTCCACTGCTCTGTCTGAACCCTGTTTCCTCAACCTTATGTAAGCCTCCTTCTTCCTCTTTACTAGACATTCAACCTCCCTCATCAACCAAGGCTCCCTCACACGACCATTTCTTTCCTGCCTGATAGGTACATACATATCAAGGACACGTCGTATCTGTTCCTTGAAAAAGTTCCACATTTCCACCACATCCTTCCCTGACAGCCTATGCTCCCAACTTATGCTCCTCAAATCCTGTCTTACAGCATCGTAATTTCCCTTCCCCCCAATTGTAAAATCTACCTTGTCGTGCGCACCTATCTCTCTCCATAACCAAGGTGAAAGTCACAGAATTGTGGTCACCATCACCAAAATGTTCACCCACTAACAAGCCCATCACTTGTCCCAGTTCATTACCGAGTACCAAATCCAATATGGCCTCCCCTCTGGTTGGACAATCTACATACTGAGTTAGAAAAGCTTCCTGGACACACTGCACAAACACCGCCCCATCCAATCTACTTGATCTAAAGTAGACTAAAATAACATGTGAAGAAAGCTACTAACTTCTCTACGACCCTTTTTGCCTTAATACTTCGTAATGGAATTGTCTCCAGAAATCTGGGAGACACATTCATTTGCAAGCATTGGTTCCCACTTCTAGTTTTCAGAAGGAAACCTACACAGCCAATCATAACTAGCATGAAAGCTTCTTCGAATGCAGGAATTGGCAGCAAAGGTGTTGGTTTTATTACTGCCTGTGGCCTACCTTCCATTTTCCATGTATGACATATATGGCAAAAATTTACCTCATCCTTGTGCATTTCAGGCCAATGGAAATGCTTTTATACCTTAGGCTGAGTCTTTCTCACACCTAGGTAACCTCCTATTTGAAATTCATGTGCTACCCGTAACACTTTCTGACTGTATGCTACTGGCATGTCCGCCCATTTCTCGTATGCACTAACCTGCCGTGCTATCCATTTACGTCTTAGGATTTCATCTTTAAGATAATAACTCTCAGGAAAACATTCTGATTTCTTTTCTGAGTATGCATCTATATCTTTTACTGTCTTGTCTTGCTGTTGTAAGTCCATTGGACTTTCAGGACTGAACACTTCTACCTGACCCTCTGCCTGTTCCTGCACCATTACATCAACAGGGTGTCCACTAACTGAACCTCAACTCCTTTGTATTTCTCTTTAGTTTTTGTTTCGTGCTGTGACTTACAACAGTGGGATCTTGTTATTATACAGCTTGGAAAAATTCCAGGGTATTTTTCTTTTAACACCTCAGTTCCCTGGTCTTCCTTTGGCTTCTACACAACAAGGATATCACTCCCATCTGGGATCCTGCTAAATCATTCCCAAGAACAAACTGTATTCCTGGAACTGACACTCTGTCAATCACTCCCGCTGTTACTTCCCCAGTCTTAAGTTGGCATTCCAACCTGAACACTACATTTCTGTCTATCTATCCCACAAATTACCACTCTCTTTGGTAACAGGTCAGAAAGATTGCAAATACGTTTATCTCTTACTATTAGAGACTGAATAGATCCTGTATCTCTCAAAATTATAACTTTTTCCCTTCTTCCCTTGTTCCTTCTGAGTAAACTTTACCCACAGAGGCGAAGTCTTTATAGAGATCAGGCACTAACTGCATGCCCAGCCCCTGCCTAGGCTGTGTACTCTCCTGCAACTCCTCATCTTTTCTTGAGCTTTCCTTTACTACTTCCACTAATGCCACTGGCTTAGCCTGTTTTACCACATCTATTCCCACAATGCCCTTCTTTGTGGGCGGCACGGTGGCACAGTGGTTAGCACTGCTGCCTCACAGCGCCTGTAGACCCGGGTTCAATTCCCGACTCAGGCGACTGACTGTGTGGAGTTTGCACGTTCTCCCCGTGTCTGCGTGGGTTTCCTCCGGGTGCTCCGGTTTCCTCCCACAGTCCAAAGATGTACGGGTCAGGTGAATTGGCCAAGCTAAATTGCCCGTAGTGTTAGGTAAGGGGTTATATGTAGGGGTATGGGTGGGTTGCGCTTCGGCGGGTCGGTGTGGACTTGTTGGGCCGAAGGGCCTGGTTCCACACTGTAAGTCTAATCTAATTACCAGCACTATAACTCTTGGGCTTTTTTAACCTGTGGTAAACTATTACCATTTTGCTCTACTCTTTTATTTGTAATGTAGGATCTGTTCTCCTAATTTCTATCCCTCATAAGATGAAATTCTTGCTGGAAGCTAAATTTTGCCTTATGCACCAATGCATATTGTCTGCCATCTTTGCTGCTCTTCTCACTTCTTGAACTTCCAGTTCATCCACATGAATTATCATCATCTCTGTAAGTGAGATTTTTAAACTCCTCTAGCAGAATAACCTCTCTTGGAGTCTCACAGGTTTTATAAATTTTTAAGGCCCATATCCATCTATTAAAATTACTCTGTTTAATTCTTTTGAACCCAACATAAGTTCTTTATATTTCTGAACTACTGTCTATATGCTTTTGATACCAATTCATAAGCACTCAAAATAGCCTCTTTGACATATGTATAATCTCTTGACCCCTCATCAAATATGTTAAAATATGAGTGACAAATCCCAATATGTAATGAAAATAATATCATTTTATTCCTGTACTCTAAAGGTGAACACTAAACAACAACTATTCACAACTCTAAGACCCCTTTCTCTTAACTGTTTATTATCTGCCTTCTATTCCATAACAATATACTGTTCCAATAAAAAAGCATTTACAAAAATTACTTCAACATAATTTCAGAACCATAAAGCGGCTGTCATCGTCAGTGTCTGTCTTCTTCCAGCTGAAGATCTCCCTGGTTCGTCTTCTATCTTTTATTGCAAACAGTTTTCATATGATAAAAGTACACTTAATAAAGAATGTTTTTGAAGGCAGTCTTTCTCGATGACAGTTATTCTGTCTGACTTTCAAAATGCCTGTTTTTTTATATCACCAATTTTGGATCATCTCATTGTTTCAATGTTGACAAAACAATAAATTCAAACTCGATTGGGTTTTAGTATTGTGGGGCATAATTTAAACTGGCTAAATTTGAGTTGTCAAAATAGCATCCAAACTCAGGTATCTACTTGACAGCCAAATATTACATATTTTCAATTTTCCAGTACACCTGAGACTATTAGCTAATCATATAACAGTTGTAATAGTTGTAAGCTGTCAAAACAAAACAACACTCACTCTTAAAGGTACAGTATACGCCTTGAACTACATAACACAAGGTCCTGTGTGGATAGCCATAGCAACACCTTTTCTTTTAAGTAAGTGAGTGGAATTCAATGCAAAGTTGTTCAGATTGTTATCAAGCTCAATCAGGCAGAAAGGATGATGGTGAATTGGTTGGACCTCTGTTTGAGGAAGAAGCAAGAGGTCTGAGACCATTCTGATGAGAGCTGGATGTGCAGAAGGATTGAATGCCCATATTAAAATGAATGATGTTATCATAGCAAACCAGAAGTTGTTGAAATTATGTAGGGCATTGGAAAAAGCATAGGTGTAAATAAGAAGAGACTGGATAAGGAGAAAAAAATGCTGGGTTTAAATGATGTCTGGGTTGGATCCAAGAGAATGGAATATAGCATATCCATTTGTGTGAGAAGAGCAGAGATATTGAGACAGTTCATGTTAGAGCAGCACCGGCCCAGAAAAGGGTAGGGAATGGGGGAGGATTGTGGTGTAGGTGGCAGAGAGCCTGTTTATATTCCGTAATTTTATGGTTTTCCTTGTTTGGATTGAAACAATTTTAAATGGAATGGTCAATCAATGGCCTCAGAATGACTTTTGCCACCCTTTAAAAACAATGTGTTCACCTCTTACTGGGGACAATCAATAGCAAGCCTTTCAGCACAGAGAAAATAGCAAACTATCTGTGCGGGTAAGAGCTGGAGATGGTGTCTCAAAATGAAAGGGTCCCTCCCATTGTTTCAAAATTTTACAGAATAAAATTAGCTGCTGCTTCTGATTGGAAGTTCAAGAGGAGAGACTGTGGTCCTGGTGTGGCCATTCTTTCCATTTGAAGTCGAGGATGGGGGTGGGGGTGGCACTTTAGTTACCTGAGTTGCTGTCCCTAGTTTGCTGTCGAGGAGTCTTTCTTCTTTCATCAATCATATTTCAGCCACCAGAGGCCCTTCATTTCTTTATGTAGTCATCTCTGACTTGCAGGCAAGTGGCCATTTGCAGTTCTGATTGAGCGATTTTTAAAATAAGGCTAGAGACTAGGTATAGCCTGGCAAACCAGCACTCCACTCATCAGTGTCAATGCTTCTGTCCATTTGCTTCCAATTTGCTGTCTCCAACCATTTGAAAATCTAGTCTACAGTAGACAGTGCTTAATGTTCATGCCTGGATATGTGAATAAAGAGCTGCATTTCTATAGCACTTGTTGTGGCCCCAGGATGACTCAAAGGAAACATGGCAGCCAGTTTATGCATAGCAAAGTTTCATAAACAACAATATGATAAATGACGGGTAATCTTTTGCATTGTATTAGCTGAGGAAGTAAATATTGCAGGACACCAGTGGAATCGAAACTTCAGGAAACACAATGGGTCTTCTTATGCTCACTTTAGAGAAGAAACCAGCCTTCGGTTTTAAAGTCTTTTCTGAAAGGTAGAACTTCTTAACACTGTACTAATGTATTGTTCTAGATTATGTGCTCGTGTTTATGCAGGTGTATGCCTTTTTAAATGTGATTAGCATCATAATTCATGCTCTCTGTGTCAGCCTGATTGGAAAATCAATTATCTTTACTGCAAACTTGCAGACCTCACACAATGTAATTGGAAGGCATTAATTACCTGACAAGGAGACAGGGGAGGGGAGGTTTGATCCATATTATTCTTGCAAGTTTTTAAAGCACCTTATTACAAAGTAAAAGTATCAGTACATTGGGAATAGGGTAAAAATGCTCCCATCCTGTATCTCTGAAATTGAGAAAATCTTACGGTTGATCAGGTGTATTTGTGGACCCTGTACTTCGAACCTGTTTGTCTCTTGCTCATTACATTGCCACAGTGCTGGACTCAATTTCTGCTCCATCCTGAAAGAGATATATGGTTGTAAAAATCTACATTGGTCAATTATGGATCTGAATATCAGTACCAGATACTAATAGCATTGGCTAATCAGTGGAAACATGGCGTAAGTTGTAACTGCTGTTAAATTCATAGGTTTAGGAGCAGAATTAGGCCATTTGGCTCATCGGGTCTACTCAGCCATTTGATCATGGCCAATGTGCTTCTCATTTCTATTTTCCTGCCTTTTCCCCATGACCCTTCAACCCATTATCAATTAAAAATCTGTCTAACTCCTCCTTAAGTTTACTCACTGTGCCAGCATCCACTGCACTTTGGGGTAGCAAATTCCACAAATTGACGACCCTTTGGGAGAAGTAGTTTCTCTTTAATTCTTTTTAAAGTTTTCTACCCCTTATCCTAAGACTATGACCTCCCATTCTAAAATGCCCCACAAGAAAAAGCATCTATTTTATCCGTACCTTTATTATTTTGAATACATCAATTTGATCTCCCCTCATTCTTCTAAATTCCAAAGAGTATAGGCCTAAACTGTGCAATCTCTTTCATATGACAAACCTCTCATTTCTGGTATCAATCTAGTGAACCTCCTCTGAGCTTCCTGCAATGCCAGTACACCTTTCATCAAATAAGGGGACCAAACCTGTGCAAAGCACTCCAGGTATGTTCTCACCAATGTCTGCATAGTTGCAACAATACTTCAATGCCTTTATATTTTATTCCTTTAGCTATAAAAGCCAACATTCCTTTCACTTTCTTTATTATCTACTATCTGCATGCTAGTTTCTGTGAATGAGAACACCCAGATCCCTCTGCATCGGAGCACCCTGACGTCTCTCCCCATTTGGATATTAGGTAGCCTTCCCATTTTTTTGACCAAAATGCATGACCTCATACTTATTCACATTAAGCTCCATCTACCATGTTTTGGCAGACTTTACTAACCTATCTATATCTACTTGTAAGGTTATTTCCTAATTGCAATTTAATGTCCCACCTATTTTTATGTCATCTGCAAATTTTGCTTTAGAGCCTTCTATCCCTCTATCCAAACTGTTAGTGTTGATTGTAAGTTGCTAGGGTCCAAGGGCTGAACCCTGTGGCACTCCAGTAGTTACATCCTGCCACCCAGAAAAAAAACTCATTTATCCTAATCCTCTGTCTTCTGTCCATCAGTCAGTCATTTATCCAGGCTAATAAATTACCCCTAATCCCATATGATCCAACCTTTTGTGTGGGATCTTGTCAAATGTCTTCCGGAAGTCCAGATATTACATATATAGGATCCTCATTATCCACTTTGCTTGTTACATATTCAAAGAACTTTAGCAAATTAATGTAACATGATTTGCCCTTCATAAAACCATGCTGACTCTGCTGGATAGTTAATGCTTCACTGGAGACTCTCATTGATGATGTTACCTAGTATGGTGACAAAACATCTGAAAACAAACCTCCAAGCTCAGCAAACTAACTTAGATACTTCTGATGGATAGTGATTTGACTTTCCAAATGTCCTGATATTGTTTCCTTGATGATTGATTCTAACACTTTTTCAGCAACAGATGCTAAACTAACTGGTTTGTAATTTTACACATATTGCCTCTGTCCCTTTTTGAATAGTGTTTTTCTTATCCACTGGAACTTTTACCATATCCAGGGAGTTTTGGAATATTGTAACCAATGAATCCACTATCTCTGCCACCATTTCCTTTAATAATCTAGGATATAGGCTGTCAGGCCTGGGAGACCTGTCTGTCCTCAATCCTAATATTTTGCTGAGTACCTTTTCCCTGTTAATGTTGATTGTTCTATATTGTTGTACCCTTTCTATTGTCTCTGACTTGCCCGTTCCAATATGAATGGTACTACTGTCCTCCACTTTGAAAACTAAGGCACAGTATTGATTTAGCATCCCTGCCCCACTATTAACTCTCCGGTTTCATCTTCCAATGGACCAACATTCACCTTCGCAACTCTCTTCCCTTCATATACCTATAGAAGCTTTTGCTATCCTTTTTGATATTTTGTGCTAATTTACTTTCATAATTTGTCTTAACTCTTTTTATTAACTTTTTTAGTATCTGTTTGCTTATGTTTGAAAGTTTCTCAATCTTCCAGCCTGCCACTAGTCTTTGCCATATGGTATTCCTTAGTTTTTGATATTATATTGTCCTTCGTCTCCTTGTTTAGCTATAGACATTTTTTAGCCCTCTTACTATATTTCTTCCTCACTGGGATATATTTTAATTGTGAGGAATTAAATAGCTCTTTAGCCATCTGCCAATGCTCGTCTGCTGTCTTACCTTTCAGCTTTCCTGCCCAAACTACTTGTGCCAAATCTGTCCTCATGCCTATGTAATTTCCTTTGTTTAATTCCAGAACACTGCTCTCACTTTTTCACCCCCAAACTGAATTTTTGATTCTGTCATATTATGGTCACTACTCCCTGGAGGATCCTTAACTATGGTGTCTCAAATCCAGAATAGCCTGCTCCCTGGTTGGTTCCACAATATACTGCTCCAAGAAATAATATCCAATACATTCAATGAACTCTGCATCCAGGCCACTGTTGCCAATTTGATTCTTCCAATGTATGTGCATGCTAATATCCCCATGATTGTTGCTGTACCTTTCTTGCAAGTCTCTAATATTTCCTGGTTTATTCTGTGTGCCAGTGCAGAACTACTGTTTGGAAACCATTGGATTACTCCTCCCAAGTACTTCTTCCCTTTGCTATTTCTTATTTCTACCCAGACTTTTTCCACATCTCGATCTCCTATACTTATGGAGTTTTTCTCATTACATGACTGATACTTTCCTTCACCAGCAACTCTATACCTCCTCCTTTTCCTTTCAGTCTATCTTTCCAAAATGCTGAGTACCCTTGCATTTCAATTCCAGGACTGGTCTCCTTGTAACCATGTCTCACTAATCATTACCAAATCGTACCTTTTTGTTCCTATTTACAACATTAACTCGTTCATTTTATTTTGAATGCTTTGTGCATTTAGATACAAAGCTTTCAAATTTGTTCTGCTGGTATATTTCCCTACTTTTTATAATTGCTTGATGTATAAAGCATTCACCTGTTCTGTCTCTCACCTTTATTGTCTGGTAACCATCCATCACATCGCTGACCTGCACTCTTACCTCCTACTTTCATTTGGGTTTTCTAAATTCCCCTACAACTGAACCCCCACCCCCTATTTAGTTTAAACTAGTCCTAACTATGTAATTTGCTAGGACTCTGGTCCCAGCACAATTCATATGAAGACCGTCCCATCAGGATCACATCCCTTCTTCCCCAGTACTGGTGGCAATGTCCCAAATATTCAAATCCATTTCTCCCACACCAATCTTTCAGCCACACACTTACTGCTTAATCTTACTGATGCTGTGCCAATTAGCTCATTGCTCAGGCAGTAATCCAGAGGCTATTAGCTTTTTGGTTCTGCTTTTCAATTTAGCTCCTAGCTGTTCATAATCCCTTAGCAGAACCTCTGCCCTAGTTTTATCTATGTTGTTGGTACCTACATGGACCATGACCATTGGATCTTTACCCTCCCATTCCAAGTTCCTCTGTAGCCCAGATGAGATATCCTGAACTCAAGCACCAGGTAGGCAGCACAACTTTCAGGACTCTTGATCCTGGTCACAGAGAACAGTGTCTAAACCCCTAAATATATTGTCCCCAATTACAACTACATTTCTCTTCTCTCCCCCTACCTGTAAGGCTCCCTGCACCATGGTGCTGTGGTTAATTGGCTTATTCTCCCTGCATTCCCATTTCTGTCCACATGGGAGGAAGACTTTGTGCCTTTTGGACAAGGATAAGGGCTGAGGTTCCTACAACTCTACCTCTTGGATTCCTCTACCTGCCTCACTCACAGCCACATCCGATGTCCCTGACCACTGGCTATATTTGAATTAGTTAGTCTAAAGATTGTGACTGTCTCCTGAAACACAATGTCCAGATAACTCTTCCCCTCCCTGATACGTTTCAATGTTTGAACCTCAGACTCTAGCTCATCAATGCCAGAGTTCCTCTGGCAATAAACACGTACTTCAGATGTGGTCACTAGGAACAACAATGGGGTTCACCAGCTCTCACATCGTACAGGAGCCACATATCACTTGACCCTCCACCCTTAGTTTATTTAATTAATTTGGAATTTTTTAATTTTTTTAACTGTTTTTATATCTGTGCTTATTTTCTCAATCTCAGCACAAGTTGTAACCAATAATTTTAAAACGATTCAATTTAATACAGATTCAAATTTAGCAGACAACCTATTAGCCAATCAAATCATAGCCTTCCTCTGACGTCACTCAGTTGAAGCACACTGAATCGAGACTCTTACCCTCCTAGGCTGCTCTCTGGTTCGATCCCACTCAGCTCCACTCCTGAAGTGAAGGCTGTAAATCCCCGAAGTAAGTTTTTATATCATTCACCTTCCCAGGCTGCCCTCCTGCTTGCTCCTGCTCAGCTTTGCTCTGTTAAAATATCTTCTGTGAAGTTCTCACTGATTAATACCACTGTTTTCTGCTTTTATTACAGCATCTGTTTAGACAGGTTTTGCAAGGTGATATCACACCTCAGTGTTTGGTTCTAATGAGTCCCACAGAGCTTGCTTCCTTGGAGCTCGTGGAATGGAGGAATCGTGAATACAAACATGTAAGTAATGAAAGCTAGGTGAGTGCTACACAGGGAGGTCATGGTCATGTAGGTACCAACAACAGAGATAAAACTAGGGCAGAGGTTCTGCTAAGGGAGTATGAACAGCTAGGAGCGAAACTAAAAAGCATAACTAAAAAGATAATAGATTACTACCTGAGTCACTCTCTGATTTATTAGCTTTATCAAGAATAACACCGTGTAACAGTGTGGTGTGTTTAATATAGCAGGCATGCCAGTGTAATACACTAGAGCACAGGGTACTGTCATAGACTCAAATGTCCATCAGAGTAATTTCTGCACTATGTTTAATGTGGATGAGTACAGTGAGTTGCAGGATGTTTAAACAGAGTGGATTTGCTGTGTAATAAGTTGGAATTCAGTCATTTTCCTCAGACCACATACTGTGTTACAAGGGTGAATAGTACATAGTAGTGGAATAAATTGCTTACCATTGTGCATATCTCAGCTTTGCACTGTAACCCATACCTGAATCCACATCTTTCTTGGCTGCTGTGGCACAGGTTCTTATTTACATCCAATGTACCATAATCAAGTGCTGAAGCTTAGATATGTCCTCATTTTCAATTACTGTCATTTGCAGAGTATAAAACTGAATACAACAGAATCAGATGAATTCGAAAGAAAGCCACTGAGTAAACTGACACACAAAGGAGAAATAGAAATTGAAAAAGATCTGGATCAGAACTTAACCCTTGAGGATTTAATGGTAGGTAATTCATGGTTAAAACATTACGTATCTCACCTTTGTTGCTAGGATAAGAAAAGTCTTGTACGAAAGGTGCTACTCTGGGTTCACAGCCTGGGAGAACTGAGATTTATCATGACCAGGATAATGAGTATATTGTGGGCAAACAATTGTGAGAGGGGACAGGTTTTCTGAATGAGAAACTTGGAAGTATGTATTTTCTTGACAGCCTGATTAAATTATTCCTAGGGCTTGATTAATTATTTTTCAATAGGTTTCTTGCCAACAGTCAGCCTGATTGACAGATGGTTATATCTTGGGTGGGAAAGCAGTTGGAAAGTGTGCACCAGCAAGAAGATTAGAGGAAGGGAATAGTTAGAGATCAGATTTAAGCAGTCAAAGATTGGGGTTTGGTGGATGACTTTGAAGATTAGGGATGGAGAGAGTATATGTGTTACAACAAAAACAAAAATTGCTGGAAAATCTCAGCAGGTCTGGTAGCATCTGTGGAGGGAAATCAATTTAAGGTTTTGGGTCCAGTGACCCTTCTTTAGAACTAATAGCAGCTAGAAAAGGCGTAGCTTTTTATGCAGAAGATAGGGTGGGTGGAGGGGATGAAGAGTAAACAATAGGTGGTGATTGAGCCCAAAGAGAGAGAAGAAAGAAAATGTGCAGGTAAGGTGAATTGGTCATGCTAAATTGCCCATGCTGTTCAAAGATGTGTAAGTTAGGTACATTAGTTAGGGACATATGTAAAGTAATAGGGTAGGGAAATGGGTTACTCTTTGGAGGGTTGGTGTGGACTTGTTGGGCCAAATGGTCTGTTTCTACACTGTAGCAATTCTGTGAGACTATGAACAGTTGGACAGACAAGGGATTGGATAATAATCAACCTTGGAGAACGAATGGCTGCTGATCGGGTGGCACGGTGGCTCAGTGGTTAGCACTGCTGCCTCACAGCGCCAGGGACCCAGTTCGATTCCAGCTTTGGGCTACTGTCTATGTGGAGTTTGCACATTCCCCCTGCGTCTGCATGGGTTTCCTCCCACAGTCCAAAGATGTGCATGTTAGGTGAATTGGCATGCTAACTTGCCCGTGGTGTTCAGGGTTGTGTAGGTTAAGTGCATTAGGAAGTGTCGAATAATAGGGTCAGGGAATGGGTCTGGGTGGGTTACTCTTTGGACCATTGGTGTAGGCTTATTGGGCACAAATAGACCCAATCATAGAATCATAGAATCCCTGCAGTCTAGAAACAGGCCATTTGGCCCAACAAGTCCACACCAACCCTCTGAAGAGTAACCCATTCCCCGACACTATTACCCTACATTTACCCCTAACTAATGCACCTAATCTACACATCCTTGAACACTATGGGCAATTTAACATGGCAAGTTCACCTATTCTGCCATTCAATAAGATCATGGCTGATTTTTCTGTGGCCTCAGCTCTACTTACTCACCCTCTACCAATAACCCTTTATTTTTTAGGTGTTCAAAAAGATTACCTTAACTTTGAAAACATTCAATGAGGAAGCCTCAACTACTTCACTGGACAGAGAATTCCACAAATTCACAGCCCTCTAAGTGAAGAAGTTCATCCTCAATTCAGTCCTAAATCTTCTCCCCCTAATTTTGAGGCTATGCCCTCTTGTTCTAGTTTCACCTGCCAGTAGAAACATCCTCTCTACTCCTATCGTATCTATTCCCTTCATAAATTTAGATGTTTCTGTAAGATTCCCCCCACCCCCCCATTCTTTTAATTTCTAATGAATATAATGCCAGTGTTCTTACTCTCTCCTTATAAGTCAGCCCGGAATCAACCTTGTGAACCTCCTGTAATAGCAGACAATGTGATAACAAGACCTGGTATGTGGCGGGGTGAGGTATGGACATGTCCCATGTCTTAAAATATTGAGACCAGAAGGTTGTAGAGTTCCCAAGCAGCAAATGAGGTGCCAATTTTCCAGCTTGTACAAAGCTTTGCTGGAGCACTGCAGTAAGCCTGAATCAGAGATTTGGCCAGGGAGCAAGGTTCCATGTTGAAGTGGCAGGTAACAGGAAGCTTGGGCTTTTTTGCAGAGAGAACATAGGTGTTCTGCAAACCAGTCACCCAATTTACGCTTTGTTTCCCCAATGCACAGGAGACCACAATGTGAGCAGTGAATGTAGTAGACTGGATAGAATGAAGTGCAGGAAAATGGCTGCTTCACCTGAAAGGTGTGTTTGGGCCCTTAGACACTGAGGAGGGAGAAAGTAAATGGGCAGGTTTACACCTTCTGTGGCTGCAGGGGAAGGTGCCGTGGGTGGTTATTGGGAGTGAAGGATGAGTGATCTAGCATATCCTGGAGGGAATGATCCTTCCGACAGCCTGACAATGGTGGAAAGGGAATATGTGTCTCATGGGTGCATCCCACTGGAGGTAAAGGAAATGGCAGCCAATGACCCTGTGGATGCAGATTCTGGTGAGACAGTAGGTAAGGACATTGGGGACCCTATCACTGTTGTGGGCAGGAAGAGGCGGTGAAGGCTAAAGTGTGGGAGATGGGTCAAACCCAGCTGAGAGCCCTGTTAACTACGGTGTAGGGGTATCCTCGGTTGACAAAGAAGGTGGACATTTCTGAGGCATCCCTGTTGAAATTGGCATCATCAGAAGCAATGGAGATGGAGGAACTGCGAAAATGGAATAAAGTCTTTACAGTGAGTAAGATGTGACAATGTATAGTTATGGTAATTGTGTGAGGCAGTTGGTTTATAGTGGCTTATTCCCTGAAATGGAAACAGTGTTGTCAAGGAAGAGAAGGGAAGAATTAGAGATGGACTAAATGAAGGTGAGAGCTGAGTGGAAATTGGCACCAAAATTGATAAACTTCTCCAATTCTGGATGAGAGAGGGGAGCAGACCAATGATTTCATTGATAAATCATTGTGGATGGGGGCTGGAGTAGGACTAGAACAAGGATTGTTCTATTTACCCCACAAAGCAACAGACATTTCTGGGACCTATGAGGATTCCCATGACCACCTCTTTGGCCTGAAGAAAGAGAGATGAGTTGAAAGAGAAGTTGTTCAAAGTGAAGACGAGCTCGGCCAAGTAGTGGAGAGTGGTGGTAGATTGAGTCGGTCCAGGCCTTTTTCTCAGGAAAAGGTGAAGAGCCCTGAGTCAATCCTGATGGGTGGATGGTCCACAGTAAAGAAGAGATGGCTGGAGCCCACAAACTGGTAATTCTGAAACTGACATAAAGCGTCAGAGGAATCGTGGATGTAAATGGGAAGCGACTGGAGAAAAGGAGAGAAAAACCATACCAAGATAGGATGAGATGGGTTCTGTGAGGCAGGAGCAGGCAGAAACAATGAGTCTGCCTAGGCAGTCCTATTTGTGGATTTTGAGAAGGTGGTAGAAGTGAGTTGCGCTGGGTTAGAAGACTGAGCTTGGAGGCACTGTCGGGGGAGATGACAAGAGGTTAATGACCATTGTGGATCAGTAGCCTGATGTTCAATGGCTATAGTTTGGGGTAGGTAGTAGGAGGTAGTTGAGAGCTGATGGTCAGCATCTGTATTGTAAACATCGATTCTCTTGCTCCTCGGATGCTGCCTGACCAGGCTGTGCTTTTCCAGCATCACACTCTTCAACTCGACATCTTTAATGTAGAGGTCAGTCTGCTAGATGACAACAGCACCATCCTTGTCAACAGGCTTAATCACAAAGTCATGTTTGGATCTGAGAGCACAGAGCGCAGTCAGTTCATAAGGAAATAGTTTGGAATGGGTAAGGGGCTGAGAAATTGAGGTGACTGAGATCTGTATCATTGGGGTATCTGGGATCAGGTGGGGTTCATCATAGATCAAGGGGGAAGTGGATGAATGTGACATTGAGTTGAAGATGGTGGTGAGTGGATGTTACAGCGGTCATCTCATCCTGGACTGTTTATAGATTAAGGAATATACTCCTGTTACTCCTAGCCCACTGAGCTGATTGCCTTTTAAGGAAAGGCTAGACAGCCTAGATATGTATCCTGTGGAGTTTAGAAGAGTCAGAGGTGACTTAATTGAAACATGTGAGAATCCTGAAGAAACAAAAAATGCTGGAAATCACAGCAGGTCAAGCAGCATCTGTGGAAAGAGAGCAAGCTAATGTTTCAATTCTAGTTGACTCTTCATCAGAACTGACAATGTGTGCAGGGGGCAGCATTTACACAATAGTGTGGGTGTGGAGTGCTGGGGAACAAAGGGTGTTGATGGTAGATTAAGTGATCAGAATGTGAGAATAGCAGAACAATGGTGTGTCTAGCTGCCAAATTGGAAAGAACAAATGGTCTCACTGGAGTGAGGGAGGGGAGAGGATATGATGACAGAGAATGCAATAATAAAGCTAAAAGAAAGTGACAAAATAGGAATGAGTTCACAGTGTGAAGGTGTTGAACTCAATATTAAGTCCAGAAGGTTTATAGTACCAAGTCCGAAGATGTGATTTTCCTCCTCCAGTTTTTACTGTGATTCACTGGAGCATGCCATGTTTGTTATAGGCAGAGATTGTTAGATTCTTGGTTACCAAATGGCTGAAAGATTATTGTGGCTATGCAGGAATGTAGAGTTGAGGGTAAAATTAGATAAGCTACCAGGGATATATTTCCCTCCCCTCCCCTATCAGCGTTCCGCAAAGACCACTCCCTTCGCGACTCCCTTGTCAGGTCCACACCCCCCACCAACCCAACCTCCACTCCCGGCAGCTTCCCCTGCAACCGTAGGAAATGCAAAACTTGCGCCCACACCTCCTCCCTTACTTCTCTCCAAGGCCCCAAGGGATCCTTCCATATCCGCCACAAATTCACCTGCACCTCCACACACATCATCTATTGCATCCGCTGCACCCGATGTGGCCTCTATATTGGGGAGACGGGCCGCCTACTTGCGGAATGCTTCAGGGAACACCTCTGGGACGCCCGGACCAACCAACCCTACCACCCCGTGGCTCAACACTTTAACTCTCCCTCCCACTCCACCGAGGACATGCAGGTCCTTGGACTCCTCCATCACCAGAACATAACAACACGGTTGGAAGAAGAGCACCTCATCTTCCGCCTGGGAACCCTCCGACCACAAGGGATGAACTCAGCTTTCTCCAGTTTCCTCATTTCCCCTCCCTCCACCTTGTCTCAGTCGATTCCCTCGAACTCAGCACCGCCCTCCTAACCTGCAATCTTCTTCCTGACCTCTCTGCCCCCACCCCACTCTGGCCTATCACCCTCACCTTGACCTCCTTGCACCTATCACATCTCCATCGCCCCTCCCCCAAGTCCCTCCTCCCTACCTTTTATCTTAGCCTGCCTGGCACACTCTCCTCATTCCTGATGAAGGGCTCTGGCCCGAAACGTCGAATTTCCTGTTCCTTGGATGCTGCCTAACCTGCTGTGCTTTAACCAGCAACACATTTTCAGCTCTGATCTCCAGCATCTGCAGACCTCACTTTTTACTCTATGATCTTATTGAGCAGGCTAAAAGGCCAAGTGGCCTACTTTTGTTCTTGTTTGTATGTTTGTAGCAGGATTTTAAAGAATCATAGAGTCATAGAGATGTGCAGCACGGAAACAGACCCTTCGGTCCAATCCTGCTGACCAGATATCCCAACCTAATCTAGTCCTACCTGCCAGCACCTGGCCCATATCCCTCCTAAGCCTTCCTATTCATATTTAAAATTATCATAGTTAGCGTGGAACATCCAATCTGAGATAGTGAACACACATACGTGGGAACTGGCAGAGGAAACGGAGCAAGAGTGAAGTCTTACCATCATTGGTGCCCACCAGTTCTAATGTAGACCCAGTGTTAGCAGATTTGTTAAGCAGGGGATGGAGTATTGGTTGGAAAGCTGAGGTTTCCTTCCCTGCATACTATAGAATATTATCTCTACAACATTTCTTATGGGGATCCCTATCAGAAGTAAACATGGTTGCCAGGCTCAGTCCTCAATCAAGCTGGGAATACAGTGGAACAGCCTGGAGTAAAGATCCTGAAGCTAACAGAGGTTGTAGAGAGGGTGCCCGATTGCCCACCTGAGAATGTCTAGTTCAGGGAAGCTAGATAGCCCTTTTGTGTGCAGGGGTTTGAATGAGAGAGTGAGTTGTGAAGAGAGGGTGGGAAAACAGTGGTGTGGTGTGTGATGGTGTCTTAACAAGGTACCTGGTGAGCCAGGCAAACTACTTGTTCACCACCAGTTGACATACTGTATTTTGAGGGCTCTTAAA
Organism: Hemiscyllium ocellatum; assembly: GCF_020745735.1. Taxonomy (NCBI): domain Eukaryota; kingdom Metazoa; phylum Chordata; class Chondrichthyes; order Orectolobiformes; family Hemiscylliidae; genus Hemiscyllium; species Hemiscyllium ocellatum. The sequence goes on along the minus strand of NC_083430.1, from coordinate 9,633,618 downwards.
CTTTTGTTTGAAGCAGTTCTTGTCATCTTTAAACTGTTTGATTTCCTGAAACCTGAGAAACACAACCAACAGTGTTGAATCTGTATACCTGTATAAGTTTCAATGTAAATCAGGCCACCCTGCCACCCAGGAGTAAGTGACTGCTTGTTCCCCATTCCTTTCTGCTAAACTCAGAAGTGAAATTTTAAAAATTTTAACATCTCATCCAACATCAAACCATCTATTTGTGGGTTTTATAGTTAGCCCCATATTTTGATATTCAGACACTGACATGATTTGTAATTCTCTGTGTCAATGTGCTGCCCAATATCGCATAAACTAAAATAGAAATGTGCTTTAAGCCTTTTTATCTTCCACTCATCAAGATACAGGAATGAGAAGTATCAAAGAGAACAATTTATTCAGGGTGCTGATTTATACAGGGTGTTTGGCAGGAGACCAAGACATTGCAATAGAGAATAACTGTTCTCTGGTACAATGTAAAGCTTCGCGTAAACTTTAAAAAAAGAAAGTTTTCTCTGGTTGGCTGAGAAGTGCCACACAGACTGCACAAGGAAACAGGGATCTCCATTTGTTTATTTGAAAAGCCATAATGCCTGGACAAATTCCTTTAGGTTGAAGAGGTCTAAACCTTATATATTAATATAGGTAGTTTCTAGCAAATGTAAGTGAGCCATATTCTGCCTGCAACTGATCATCTTAAATTGATTGTTAATGTAATTCTTGGCACACTCAGATTGTTCAGTAAGTGTTGCCAAATCATAGAATCATTTGTAATGTTCAGCACAGTGATTTCTGGATTTGGAGGCATGGCCTAATATATACAGTATTATCATTACTTAGTCTGTTTGAAGAGCTGTGCTGTTTGATGCAGTGTTTACTTACTATTTTAAAATTTTAGCAGAAGATTTGAGACATGTGTTTCCTCCTTGATGATAAAATGTTAGCCAGTCAGAGTCCATTTGTTGATCAGTCAGCACCCTATTTGTTATACAGTATCGATTGTTGCTTCTTTTGAGAGTTGACCTACTTACATCTGTCCAGATAATAGCAAAATGCAACGTTCCAGCAATACTCGAGTTCTGTACTACTAAGTAATTACCTCCTCAAAATTTAATTAAATGTTATTTTGACTTTGGACAGTATAGCAATTGGGCAGAACCATCGTTTGCAAATCTCTCCAAATTTAGTCTTCTGTTGAGGTCAAAAAGTCAAATCCAAATCTCAGAATTATTCCCTCTGTATTTAATGTGGAATCTATGCTGTAATAAGTATGTACATACGTAACTTTTGCAGAATATGCAACATACTGTTCAATATTATGTGCTTGCTGCTAAATTGGAACATAGTTAAAAATAGATCACTAAGTTTAAATAAGGTATTTGATCACAACAGACGACTTACAGTAATATTCTCTTTCAATAAACAAAGCCTTTACAGTAAATGCCTTCCTTCAGTAATGGAAGCTTTTCTGCATCATACCCATTTCTGGGTATGATACATAGATATTAAGGGGATTCTCTTTTGCTCCGAATAGTTTGTGGAAAGGTGACGCGTGGAAAAGAAAGAAAGGAAGTTGCAATAAATTTTTCAGATGTGAATACATTTCCTGTGGGATGCTTTGTGCAAGTCACATTTTACAGAAACAGGAATAGGCCACTCCGAAATAATTACTCAAATGCCCTGCCATTTACTTCTGGATAAATAGACCCTTCAACTCTGTTTACTTGCCTTTTCTCTATCTCTCTTGATACTTTTACCCAATGAAATTTATCCCACCCAACAGCCACGGATTATAGAGAGTCTGATCAAGATTCTATACAACCTAAGTGTCACTTCGGTATAATAAAAGCTGTGACTGCATCTTGTTTTCCCAGAAATATCAGGGGAAGACTGTGTGGTCGTGCTGTGTTTATGATATACTGAGGTAGGGATGGGTGGAATGACATAAGAGTGCTTTGTTCAGCAAGGTAGTCATGGGATATTAAACAAAGTTGGGCAAGCGGAGATGAGGTACAGATGATGTGACTGCATCATAAAACATGCTTAGCATGCTGAATAGCATACCCCTGTAAGTGTCATCCAGCATTATAGTGCTAAAGGAGAGTTGTGATTATAACTGTGGGAGAGCCACAGTTACCAGATACTGATTTGAGTTATGTTTAAAAGAAATATCGGAAGTCTTGTATTTATGTGGTCAAAACCATTATACTTCTCAAAGTGCTTTACAACTGATAAAGTACTTTTGAAATTATTATACCCAGACCTCAAGTGAGGTTCCTCAGATTTTACAGTTCTAATCAGGATATCCCAAACTGTTAAGTTCCTTTGCTGAGCAGGGATAAACTGGCTCTCCTTTTTTATTCATCCACCCAATCCGGTTGCAAAAGACTTAATTTAGAAACAGATCCTGTCTCGGATGTATACCCTTCTCCCAGACCTCAATGAACTTTCTTTTAAGAGAAGTCAATTTAACCAAGCATCCTTGAATTAACTAAAAAAAAGTTAATAAATTATTGAACATGAGAAGAATTAGAAATGTAGCACACACAGAAAAGAATAAGATGAAAACGATAAAAGAGTTTGCAAAATAGATGTATAAATCTCTGAATTGTTCACAAACACTTGGACAGTTGGACCGCTGAATAAAGTGACCGTTGCACTGGTGGTTACTGGTAATGTCGTCATTGAAAGTTGAACATATAAATTTCAAAATCCTTAGTTTTTCAGATTATTTGAAATTTTGTTGTTCTGATTTCTTTCAATTGTGATTGAATTCAAGCATTCAGAGTGGCTAGAAAGTATTTTTATTCTGCCTTTTCCTTTTGTCTGGCTAACTATCTAACTGACTGCTACCACTTGGAGTGAGATAATCCCTTTGCCTGCAACACAGGGGTGACTAGGGGATAATTGTGGGCGGCACGGTGGCAGTGGGCGGCACGGTGGCACAGTGGTTAGCACTGCTGCCTCACAGCACCTGTAGACCCGGGTTCAATTCCCGACTCAGGCGACTGACTGTGTGGAGTTTGCACGTTCTCCCCGTGTCTGCGTGGGTTTCCTCCGGGTGCTCCGGTTTCCTCCCACAGTCACAAAGATGTGCGGGTCAGGTGAATTGGCCATGCTAAATTGCCCGTAGTGTTAGGTAAGGGGTAAATGTAGGGGTATGGGTGGGTTGCGCTTCGGCGGGTCGGTGTGGACTTGTTGGGCCGAAGGGCCTGTTTCCACACTGTAAGTCTAATCTAATCTAATTATAAAAAAAAACTAATCTAATTATTTAACTGTAACTTTCATTGCATAATAATGCTTGGACCCAGACTAGTACACATGGGTTCCATAGTCCAATGGCATGATAAGAATGTTTATTCCTGTAGTAGAAATGAAGTTGACTTTTTAATTCTTGTCCTTCCTGTTCTGTTCAGAGGATAAAAAAATACACAAAATGTGCAGGGTGTCATCAGCCCTTGTTATGTTTTTAATTGCAAGAAATTACAGTTCTGTCTGTTTTAATTTATCTTTCCCAGTTTTGAAAGGTTGTTGGAGGTTTCCTTCCCATCTCTAAGTGTGATATTCCTTGGGTCTCTCTCCAAACAAAAACATAATTTATATCTGCAGGTTTTTTTGCTTGTGTTACTACTCACTAAGGAAAACAAACTTACAATTACAAATTAATTGTGTCCCATTGTACCCCAGGGGTTCTGACCCATAGTCATGACAAAGTGTAGTCACTTTTGTAATATAGGAAAGTCAGCAACTAATTTGCACACTGAAAACTCTGGTGAGAATGACCAGATAATCTGTTTTGTGGTGTTGATTGATGAATATATATCGACTAGGATATCAAGATAACCCTTCAGCTTTCTTCAAAGTAATGCCATGTGATAATTTGCTGTCACCAGAGAGGGCAGACAAAGTTTGGTTTAACACCCATCTGAAAAACAGCAATCCTCACACTTGCTCAATACTGAATTTGAATTTTGTGTCTCATGTACTGGACTGGGATTTGAATTCTCAACCTTCTGAATTGGAGATGACAGGACCACCAATATGAAGCTAAAAATATTAATGTTTAGAAAGTGCCTTCTTTCTTTGGGAGATTCTTGTTGTTGTTTCTTCAGATTGTGGATCAATTTGAAATCACGAGATCTTTATCCAAGCATATAGAGAAGAAATATATGACATACTTGTGGCTTTTTTGTTGTAGAAAATCCTGCCATTAAATGAAAAATATTAATCATGTAAACTCATTGAAGATGATAAATGATTCTAATAGACTTATTTTCCTTGCAGGACACATCGACAAAATCCTTTGGTCATGCAGAATTATCAGTGTCTGAGAAAAACAGCATAGTAGACACTACACATCAACACAGAAGCCACCTGCTGGACCCTAATTGTCAGATCTGTTCAGGTAGCAGAAGTAGCAACTCTCAGAACATGTAATCGTGCTTATACTTTTCTTGAACTGACTGATGCCACCTCATTGGTAGCTGCTGCAGATTTCCCAACCAGTTTGGAATTGGTAAAGGATAACAATCTACTGTTGTCTACAGATAGCTTGTGTGTCTCGCTGTGTCAGTGCCTGAAAAATGATGCCCACAATGGGTATAAGACAACAATTTAGTCCTTTTAGAACTGTGTAGCTCATGGGTCCACCAGAGTTGCCTTTCTTTATTTGAGTGATAATTTTGTGTGTGTAAAACTGTAAACTGAAAGTGCCACAGCAGAAAAGCCATTATCGAAAACATCAGATAAATCACCCTACATGATGTGTAACTCTCAGTGAAAAACATTACGCCCTGTTTTATGGGTTGATTAAATTCTGTCGGTTTCAGTGATTCTGAAAGCCATCGGCATGTTTCATCATGCCATTTTGAGAGCTATTCCGATGATGTGAGAGAGTGCAGCCTGCTAGCTCCCTCTAATCTTACTCATGCCTCCTCATGAGAAACACCAAAGGGTGATTTTATTCTAACCTGATAGGTAGGAAATCAACAGGTTCACATTATCTGTTAATCATCTTGCACAGTTTTACTCTGAGATCCAATTAATAGACTTCAGAGTCACAGTCTTAGTTTATAACTGCCTGATGGCTGGTATGTGGGTCTACACCATTGGCACCGTTTGGCATTACACCCCCATTATCTAACCAACTGAGCTAACCAACAAATTTGGAAGCATAGTTTCTCTCACATCTTAGTGGAATCTAGAAATATCTCCCCAGAAAGATTGAGATATTGAGAGTCACTTGGAGCTTTTAAGACTGAGAACTGAGAATGGATTGTAAAAAATATGGAGCTGCGTTGGGTAGAGTTAAGATATGGAATGTGACCTAACTAAATGGTGCAGAGTGCTTGGAAGGCTGAATGGTAGTCTTTTGTTCTAGCATATGGAATTGTGGTTTGGAGAGTATGTAGTCAAATTGTGACTTAACTCTGATTGACTGGGTGAACCTCATGCATTGAATTCATAGCCATAGTTATGGTCAAGTTAACTATGAACTACATGGCTCCAGTATAAATGAGAGGCAGGAAGGGTGTGGGGTTGTGGACATGACACTGACAGCACAGATCCATGTCGAAATCTTGATGGCTAAGGGAGTAGAAACCCTGTCTCTTTAAAAAAACATGCTACAACCTCCTGTCCACATGCTAACAACAGATTGACAGCCTGTGCAGTATGCAGAATCACAGACAAATAACAGAAAGCAGGGGCTGCAAAGAACAAAGAATAGTACGACACAAGAACAGACCGTTTGGCCCACCAGGCCTGCAGTGACACATAACCCCTTTCAAAACTTTAAAACCTTTTGCCTCTGCATGGTTCCTCTATTCCCTGCCTATTCATGTATCTTGTTACAATGTCTCTTAGATGGTGGTATTGTATCTGCTCCTACCATCTCCTCTGGCAGCATATTCCAAGCATTTATGACCCTCTGTGTAAAAAAGAACTTGCCTGTCACATCTCCTTTCCCCTTTTACCTTCAACCTGTGTCCCCTAATAATTAATATTTCTATCCATTGGAAAAAATGTCCAACTATCCATTCTATTCATAACTTTTATAATTTTGTGCACTTTTGTCAGATCACCCCTCTACGTCTGATGTTCAAGTAAAAACAATCAAAGTTTGTCCAATCTTTCCTCAAAGCTAATACCCTCCAAATTAGGCAAAATCCTGGTAATGCTTTTCTGTATCCCGTCATCATCCATCCCATTGTGTGGTGATCGGAACTGTACACAGTATTCCAGGTGTACATGACTTGCCAATGTTTATTCTCTCTGCTTTGACTGATGAAGACCAGTGTGCCATATGCCTTCTTGACCACTTCACCCTCTTGTGTTGCACTTTCAGGAAACTGTGGACATGTACGCCTAAATCTCTCTGTAGGTTAATGCTTCCAATGCTGCCATTTATTGTATATATCCCTCCTGCATTAGACCTTCCAAAATGCATAATCTTGCATTTGTCCAGATTAATTTCCATCTACCATTTCTCCGCACAAGTCTCCAGCCTGTCTGTATCCTGCTGTGTCCTCTGGCAATCCTCCTCAGTGTCTGCAGCTCCCCCAATCTTGTGTCTCTTATAAACTTACTAATCAGGCCACTACTCTCCTCCAAATCAATTATACATATTACAAACAACACGAATTCCAGCACTGATTCGAGTGCTACTAATCACAGATCTCCACTCAGAGAAACATGCTTCCATTGCTATTCTCTGTCTTCTATGACCAAGCCAGTTCTGCATCCATCTTACCAACTCACTGAATCCTATGTGACTTTACCTTCTGGATCAGCCTGCTATTTGAGACCTGGTCAGAGGTCTTGCTAAAGTCTATGTAGGCATCCACCACCCTGCCCTCATCAATTATCTTTGTCTTTTTCTCAAAAAAAACTTAATATTGTGAGACACGACCTTTGCTATGCAAAGCCATGCTGCTAATACGTCCATATATTTCCAAATGTGATGAAAACTTGTCCCTGGGAACCTCTTGAATAATTTCCTTACCACTGACATAAGGTTTACCAATTTGTAATTTCCCAGATTATCTCTGTGCCCTTCTTAAACAGGGATCAACATTGTCTATTGTCTAATCCTCTGAGATCTCTCCAGTGACTAAAGAGCATATAAAGATTTTGTACAAGGCCCCAATGATTTCCCCCCTAGCCTGCCTCAGTATTCTGGGATGATTACTATCAGGGTCCTGGGGACTTGTTTACCTTAATGTATTTCAAAACAGCAACCACCTGCTGTTTTATAACTACATACCCCAGAACATCAATGTATCCCCCTAGACTTGCTGTCCACCATCTCCTTTGTGAATACTGGTGCAAATACCCGTTAAGTACCTCAACCATTTCTTTTAGCCCATGCATTAATCTCCTCCTTTGTCCTTGAGTGATGTACACTTTCCTTAGCCACCCTCTTGCTTCACATATATATGTAAAACACCTTGGGATTTTCTTGAATCCTGTTTGCCAAGGACATTTCATGGGTCTGTCTCGCCAGATAGGACAGATAAGAATGAAACATTTGTGAAATCGGAAGCAAGTTAAAAATTTTCTCAAAATTGCTTTTCCTTTTTAGCTCCACTGGCTGCACCTGTGAAGAATAGATTAAGAAGAACAAAAGAATCTTGCATGGCTTCCAATCTTTTGAATTTGGCTTCAGACGTTTCAGTTGATGAGCGTACTTTGTTAGAATCAAAATGTGTCTCACAAATGGAAAATACAGCTGGATTACCGAACCCCACCAAGTATCCTGCAGCATTCAAAAGGTATCGGTTTGTACATGTTTTCTTGTGAGAACAAAACAAACACTATTTATAGGTGTCATAAATTCACAGTATTGTCATGGTGTAGATTGAGGCCATTTGGTTCACTTTGTAGGCACATCATTTCTATTGAAATAATCATCCAATGCCTTCTTGCATGTCTCAGTTGAACCTGTTCCAACACCTTTTCAGGCAGTGCAGTCCATACCTTAACTACTTGTTGAGTGAAGAAGTTCTTTCAAACCTCATATTTCTTTCTTTTGCAAAATACTTGAAAACTGTGCCATCTGGTTCTCAGTTCATGTATGAGCATAAGCAATTTCTCTCTATGTATGAGTGCCAAATGATTGGAGTATGGCAAAAGTTATTCCCTTGTTCCGAAAGAGAATAGGGATATCCCTGGGAATTACGGACTAATTAGTCTTACGTCTGTGGTGAGCAAATTAGATATGATGCAGAGCTGGGCTGAGGAGTGGCAGATGGAGTTCAACCCTGCCAAGTGTGAGGTTGTCCATTTTGGAAGAACAAATAAGAATACGGAATATAGGGTTAACGGTAGAGTTCTTAGTCAGGTGGAGGAACAGAGGGATCTTGGGGTCTATGTACATAGATCTTTGAAAGTTGCCACTCAGGTGGATAGAACTTGTAAGAAGGCCTATGGTGTATTAGCGTTCATTAGCAGAGGGATTGAATTCAAGAGTCGTGAAGTGATGTTGCAGCTGTACAGGACTTTGGTTAGGCCACATTTGGAGTACTGTGTGCAGTTCTGGTCGCCTCACTTTAGGAAAGATGTGGAAGCTTTGGAGAGGGTGCAGAGAAGATTTACCAGGATGTTGCCTGGAATGGAGAATAGGTCGTACGAGGACAGGTTGAGAGTTCTCGGCCTTTTCTCGTTGGAACGGCGAAGGATGAGGGGTGACTTGATAGAGGTTTATAAGATGATCAGAGGAATAGATAGAGTAGACAGTCAGAAACTTTTTCCCCGGTACAACAGAGTATTACAAGGGGACATAAATTTAAGGTGAAGGGTGGAAGGTATAGGGGAGATGTCAGGGGTGGGTTCTTTACCCAGAGAGTGGTGGGGGCATGGAATGCACTGCCCGTGGCAGTGGTAGAGTCAGAATCATTGACGACCTTTAAGCGGCAATTGGATAGGTACATGGATGGGTGCTTAATCTACGATAGATGTTCGGCACAACATCGTGGGCCGAAGGGCCTGTTCTGTGCTGTATTGTTCTATGTTCTATGTTCTATAAATTATTGGAGAGGATATTGAGAGACATTTCCGATTATTTGGAAAAGCATAATTTGATTAGATAGTAAGCATGGCTTTGTGAAGGGCAGGTCATGCCTCACAGACCTTATTAAATTCTTTGAAGATGTGACAAAACACGTTGATGAAGGTAGAGCAGTGGATGTGGTGTATATGGGTTTTAGCAAGGCATTTGATGAGTGTCCCCAGTGGTAGGCTCATTCGGAAAGGAAGGAGGCATGGGATAATTGGCTGTTTGGATACAGAATTAGCTGGCCCATAGCAGACAAAGGGTGGCAGTAGATGAAAAGTCTATACAAACAATCAATAAAACGAATGTCATTTACAAAATACCATGCAAGGACTGTAATAAATATACATTGGACAGACAGGCAGAAAATGAGCCACCAGGATACATGAATACCAACTAGCCACCAGAAGTCATAACCCACTGTCACAGGTATCTTTCCATACAAACGAAGAAGGCCACCACTTCAACTGGGACAACACATCCATCCTAGGGCAGGCTAAACCAAAACATCCACGGGAATTCCTAGAGGCTTGGCATTCAAACCGGAACTCCATAACACATCGACTTGGACCCCATTTACCAACCTCTAAGAAAAAGAACCGGAAATGATATCACCAACCTTAAGAGACCAAAACACATGAATAAAAAGTGGGATATAACACCAGTGCTTCACCAGAGGCTCACTGATGCTGTCACCTAGCATGGTGACAAAATGTCTGAAAACAAACTTTCTAGCTCAGCGAGCAAGCTTACAACCTGAACCTCAACCAGGGCTACAAATCTTCTCAAACATCACAGTATTCAGCCTGGAGCTTGGTGACCAGTGGTGTTCTACAGGGATTTATTCTGGGACCTGTGCTGTTTGTGATTTTTATAAATGATTTGGATGAGAAAGTGGAAGAGTGGGTCAGCAAGTTTGCTGATGACATGAAGGTTGGTGGAGTTGTAGATAGCGTGGAGGGCTGTTGTAGGTTGTAACGGGACAAGGACAGGATGCAGGATTGGACTGAGAAGTGGCAGATGGAGTTCAATCTGGAAAAGTGTGAAGTGATTCACTGTGAAAGGTCAAATTTGAATGCAGAATACAGGGTTCAAGGCAGGGCTCTTGGCATTGTGGAGGAACAGAGGGATCTTAGGGTCCATGTCCATCGATGCCTCAAAGTTGCCAGCCAAGTTGATAGTGTTGTTAAGAAGGCGTATGGTGCGTTGGCTTTCAGTAGCAGTGGGATTGAGTTTAAGAGATGTGAGGTTATGCTGCAGCTGTATAGAGACCCTAGTTAGACCACACTTGGAATATTGTTTGTTGCCTCATTATAGAAAGGTGTGAAGCTTTAGTGAGGGTGCAGAGGAGATTTACCAGAATGCTAACTCAACTGGAGGGCATGTCTTATGGGCGGCACGGTGGCACAGTGGTTAGCACTGCTGCCTCACAGCGCCAGAGACCTGGGTTCAATTCCCGACTCAGGCGACTGACTGTGTGGAGTTTGCACATTCTCCCCATGTCTGCGTGGGTTTCCTCCGGGTGCTCCGGTTTCCTCTCACAGTCCAAAGATGTGCGGGTCAGGTGAATTGGCCATGCTAAATTGCCCGTAGTGTTAGGTAAGGGGTAAGTGTGGGGGTATGGGTGGGTTGCGCTTCGGCGGGTCGGTGTGGACTTGTTGGGCCGAAGGGCCTGTTTCCACACTGTAAGTAATCTAATCTAATCTTATGAAGAAAGGTTGAGGGAGCTAGGACTTTTCTCATGAGAGCAATGGAGGATGAGAGGTGACTTGATAGGGGTGAACATGATGTTGAGAGGCATCAATAGCCAGAGACCTTTTCCCATGGTGGAAATGTCTGTGATGAGGGGGCATAATTTGAAGATAATTGGCGGAAGATATATGGGAGATGTCAGAGGTAAGTTCTTTACAGAGAGAGTGGTGGGTGCGTGGAATGCATTGCCAGCAGTGCTAGTCGAGTCAGATACCTTAGGGATGTTTAAGCGACTCTTGGATAGGCATCCAGAAGGAAGTACAATGAAAGGTATGGAGTCATAGAGGTGTACAGCATGGAAACAGACCCTTCGGTCCAACTCGTCCATGCCAACCAGATATCCCAATCCAATCTAGTCCCACCTGCCAACACTCAGCATGTAGGATAGTCTGATCTTAGAGTAGGATAAAAGGCTAGCACACCATCGAGGGCCGAATGGCTTGTCTTGTAGTGTACTTCTCTCTGTTCTATGACGTTGTGGAGATTTAGTCAAGTAAAGAAGGAGCTTATAGGACCCAGACCTGGGCTGTTGTGTTCCCAATAATCTCAAAAGCCTTTGTAATGATATTTAATTAGTTAATGTAATTTCTACATAATTGATGTCATGTAATAAATTACATTTTATTAAGACAAGAGCCTCTTTTTGTGATGGCTACCTTGTGGCTGGTTTATCTAGCACTGTAAACCAAATAGACCCTTGGAAGCCATCATGAAAAGAAAAGAAATGGCAACATGTTTCTCTCCACAGATGCAACTTTCAACTTTCTTTCTTCTGGGCATAAAATGTTAAAAAATCTTTATGCACCTCACAACCGAGAAGTCTCTAACCTGGGTAGAAGGGCATGTGTTGACCCTACCCACATGGTACCTTAACCTCACATTTACCTAATGTACTTACCCTTTCACAGGATCTGTCAAAGTGGCTGACAGTGATGCTGAGTCTTTAAGTTACAGAATATGACCACAGACAGCTGAAAAATGGGAAGTTTGCCTTCCCTCAACTATCCTGCATTACAAGGGACCTCTAAGATTTGTTGTACAGATTCACATTTCTGAAGGAGCTCTGATTGGAATCTCCTGGCAGAAATTCAGAGGTCATCCTTACAGTGCAAAAGAAGGTGTGGAGTGGCAATCTGTATGGGATTGTCGCTCCTTGGAAAATCTGCTCTATGATGTCAAAAGGAATGCCAGTAGAAGATTTTGCTGGTCTCTGTAAGCTTATGGTGGAACCTCAACAAAAAGCAGGACCTCCTCAGGTTAGTTACGTTGATTAGCAATAATAATAAAGGTTATCAGATAAAGCAATAATGAACCTCCAGGGAACAAAATTGAGAGCGTGAACAAGCTGGGTTCAACAATAATTCAATTTCTGAGAGAGAAAGAGAATGTCCAAAATATTTAAGAAGTGGAAGTAACATGTTTATCTATTTCAACCCAAAGTAATGTCTGAATGAGACAGAAATTCCACTGACAGCACATAACCCAACACAAGATGTGACTAAGACAAACAATGTGCTAAGATGCCTGAGACTACAGAGAAAACTGTCAGTTGCTGTAGCATCTACTACACTGACAGCAATAAAGAATAGATATCTAACATTGAAGTGCTTTCCAAAAGAAATACCAGAAGTTAAACACCCTTTGGTTGAAGAGAGAACGACAGACCTCAGATCTTCCAGAAGATGGCCCAAATCAACTGCCTGAGATAGTTTTGAGGAAGGGTCAACGGACCTGGAATGTTATCTTTGATTTCTTTTCACAGGTGCTGCTAGACTGCTGAGCTTTTCCTGCAACTTCTGTTTTTGTTTCAAATCAACTACCTTCTACCTAACAAATAGTTATTCTTCCTATTCCGAAGGGAACACATTTGGAGAGAACAGAAAAACCTCCAGATAATCTAAATTTGTAAAGTTGACATGTTTAATAAAGATGAGTAAATGTAAAGATATAAACAAAAGTAGAACTTTATAATACTTGAGGAACTTGGGGAGTGTCGATATTGTATATGTATCCGATAGAGTTAATAATTGATGGAGTGGAGTCAGCATTACCAGTGTAATCATGCCAAAAGGACTTGGTTAGTGTAAAGAATGAGTGTGTAGAATATAGACCTGGGGTTACTGTGCTCCTAACAGTTTCTATAGTGAGCTGTGTAGGATTGATGGGTTGCCATAACCCAATAGACTTCATAATGTTGACTCAACAAGACTCTTGTAGCTTGTTCAGAAAAGTGGATATCCTAATCCATGTTGGATTATATATGAAGGATCGGGAAAAGCATAGTGAAAGGTATATCCTGAGAAAGGATGGTGAGTGTTTATTGACTGGTTGCCATGGAGGATTGAGGGCACTTTTGATCTGCATATTAAAACTGGCCTTTTGGCCTTCTACATGAGTAGCCAGAGTTATCACTGGAGCTTTCTTTAGAGTTATGAGAGTCAAATAAAAAGGTTCTGTAGAACACAAGACCAGAACTAATAATAAGTAGTTATTTATGTGAATTTTAATTATATGTAACCTGATGGTGTTGGAGACTAGATGTGATCTCAGCTGATGTTAATATGGGAAAGAGCAAACCCTAGAAAGAAACTTGGCTTGGTGAATCATAATTTGTTCTTTTCTTTGAATTTGCCATGGTGGTCTTTCACTGAAGTATTATACACAAGTCTGCAGATGTGGTTTTATCAGACCATAAGATATAGGAGCAGAAAGTAGGCCATTCAGCCCATTGAGTCTCTTTGCCATTCAATCATGGCTGGTAAGTTTCTCAACCCTATTCTTCCATTTTCTCCCTGTAATCCTTGATCCCTTTGATACTCAAGAAACTATCTATCTCAGTCTTAAATATACTCAATGACCTGACCTCCATAGCCTTTCGTGGCAGTGAATTCCATAGATTCACCACGCTCTGGCTGAAGAAGTTTCTCCTTATTTCCCTTCTAAAAGGTCTTCCCTTTACTCTAAGGTTATGCCCTTGCGTCTTAGTCTGTCCTACCAATGGAAACATCTTCCCACCATCTACTCTGTCCAGGCCATTGAGTAGTCTGTAAGTTTCAAATAGATCCCTTCATATCCTTCAAAACTCCATTGAGCCAGAGTACTCAAAAGTTCTTTAAATGTTAAGCTTTTCATTCCTGTTTTAACAATAATACAAGTTTATTACACAAAAAGAACCAAACTATTTTTATGTAGGAGAGTTTAAAAGTCTTCAAATACTTGGCAAAACAAAATCCCATCTAGTCTCCAACACCATCAGGTTACATATAATTAAAACTCACATAAATAACTACTTATTTTTAGTTCTGGTCTTGTGTTCTACAGAACCTTTTTATTTGACTCTCATAACTGAGACCTTAGTTGCTTCTGTTTTGAATAATGGATTTTGAACGAAAACTCCTAGGCTAGAAATTTTCACAACTGAAAGCCTTACACTTTGGTAATTTATTTCCTTAACCGCTGTCAACACATTTGTTTCTTTTAGAAATTTTTTAAAAATTCTTCTAAAAAGGAAATTGTGCTGTTTATTTAGGCTTTTTTTTAAAGAGTTGAGACTAAAATCCATAAAGCTTAAACTAATTTGCATGTCTCCATCACTACCAAATACTTTTAGCACATTATTGAATGGTAGCAAAAAGTTACCACTTTATAAAAGGCTTTTTTCAGAACTTTGTTCCATATTTAAATATTTGCTCACCCCTTCCAGAGTTTACACAATAATATTAACTTTAATAAGAGTTCACAATAAAGCAAATGCAACTTTTGCAACTATTTACATTAGGTACTTTCTTGAGACATATGTAGACTGGCTCTCTTGTGGTGTTGCTTTGACAAGAGTCAGATGCTATAGAGTGCAAGAGGACAGAGCTAAATGGCTGGATGGACATGTTCAGTAAAAGGATTTGGAAAACATTTATACAAGATCTTCTTAGAGACAAAGTTAACAATCACACAAGACTAGGTTGTAGTCCAACAGGTTTATGTGGAAACGCTAGCTTTTGGAGCGCTGCTCCTCCATCACATAGTTGTGGAGTATAAGATCATAAGACACAGAATTTATAACAAAAGATTACAGTGTCATACAGTGATATACTGAATAAAACTGGATTGTTGTTAAATCTTTCATCTTTTCGAATGGGTTGCAGGTTTTGGTACATTAATATATAAATCCCAGAACTTCTTTTAAGTCAACTTCTCGCGATAACCCAAAGGCAGCTTCAGGCTGAGCAGAGGCAAGTTCAGTACCCATGAGGATGGCCTCAACCAGGATCTTGGGTTCATGTCACACTCTAGGTGACCCCACTACACTATACTCGCGCTCTCTCTCACACACACACACACACACACACACACACACACACTCTCTCTCACGCACACACACACACTATCATACACACATACGTATAGACACCCCACACTCACATCCATGCACACACCCTCTCACAGGCTTATACTCCATCACACACACTTTACCAAACTTTCCCACATGCAAACACATATTCTCATATGCACTCACTCATATGCACACACACACACGTAAGTCTATGGGGTGAATTTGTATTTGCAAAATTATATTTGCAGATAAGTTCTTTTTTGCCTAAAAAATGCACAGCCTGCAGGTAGTCAATGCAGGCAGTCAAAACATTTTTTGTAAATTCCACTTTGGAAATAGAACCAGTCTGACTCAAGATTGGGATACAGTCAGATGCTGACTTCACATCTTTAATTCCTGATTTCCTGATGAAGGGGTTTCGCCCGAAAAGTCGATTTTCCTGCTTCTCAGATGCTGCCTGACTTGCTGTGCTTTTCCAGCACCACACTCTTGACCCACATCTTTAATGCATTGTCTGAGCTGAGACGTCACCTTTTGTTATAAGTTATCTGGAGAAGGTGACTTAAAAGATGTTCTGGGATTTACATATTAATGTACCGAAACCTGCAACCCATTCTAAAAGATGAAAGACTTAACAAATCCACTCTATTCCTGATGAAGGGCTTTTGCCCGAAACGTCGATTTTCCTGCTCCTCGGATGCTGCCTGACCTGCTGTGCTTTTCCTGCACACTCTAATCTAGACTGCGGTTTCCAGCATCTGCAGCCCTTGTTTTTACCTAACAATCCAGCTTTGTTCAATCTGCCACTATATGACACTGTAATCTTTTGCTATAAATTCTCTGTGTCTAATGATCTTATACTCCACAACCACCTGATGAAGGAACAGTGCTTCTAAAGCTAGTGCTTTCAAGTAAACCTGTTGGACTATAACCTGATGTTGTGGGACTTTTAACTTTGTACTTTTGAAGTGTAAAGCTGCATGTGAGGTGTTACTATAGAAGTAATCTGATTTTTCTTTGATTTCAATGGGAAAGTAAAATCGTTTTTGTAAGAAATGGATTATTTCAGTAGTAATTTTTTAATTACCGTAATCAGTGTTTTTTGATTATCTCCTGAGAACTAAGTATTCTTTTCCTTGCCAAATAGATATAGATCAATAATCAATTATATGTCCTTTGTCGTGAGCCAGGAACCCTAGCCATACTTCCAGTGAGAAAATAAGACTTTTAAAAAAATACTGTATAAACTCTGAGAATACTTTGCTTAATAGTGTTTAGGTTTTGGGGATATAAAATGTGTTGCTGGAAAAGCACAGCTGGTCAGCCGGTATCAAAGGAGCAGGAGAATCGAGGTTTTGGGCATAAGCCCTTCTTCAGGAATGAAGAAGGGCTTATACCCGAAACGTCGATTCTCCTGCTCCTTTGATGCTGCCTGACCTGTTGCGCTTTTCCAGCAAGACATTTTTAAGCTCTGATCTCCAGCATCTGCAGTCCTCACTTTCTCCCAGGTTTTTGGGATAGTCTTGTGATGAGTGATCAATGTTTAAGCAGGTGAGAAGTATTTAAAGTGCAGAATGGGTCACTTTCACACAGATCTTAAATGGTTGTCAGTCATTTAACATTGCCTGGTTATTCAGGAAAGCATGGATTGAGTTTGTGTTGACAAACTCTTTTGATTGAGATTAATTGTTGAAGGAAGTTTTGAAGTTTAGAATACTCTATACAGTCTCCAGGACGTCTGGCACCCAGCAGAAAAGTGCAAAAGATATGTATTGCTGCATTAACATTCAATCATTTTAATTGATTGGCTACAGAGTGCTAAGGGATGTCCTGAGGCAATGAAAAGCACCATGTAAATAAACGTTCTTCCCTTCTGCAGCTGTGAAGTGCTCTGGGACATCCCAAGGACATGAAAGGTGGTACATAAATGTGATTCATTCCCAAAATCTCTGCAAATGCATTGAGTCTGGAACTAATTTCCATTTCTGAAGACCAGTTCAATTTTGAAGCCATTCTATTTCTGGCACAGTGTTCTATTTTTAGAACTGTATTCTGTTTCTGTAGAAATGTTCTGCAGATTGTACCTCATTTTTGGTGAGGTGTTTCATTTTGGCAGCTATGTTCTATTTCTGGAATTGTGTTCTATTACTGTAGTGTGTCCTGTTTTTTTGCAGATTAGTTCTATTCTGGGAGATGTTCTGATTCTGCAGACATGCCCTGTTTTAGGAGAGGTTTCATATTTTAGGAGATTTCCTGAATCTGTGGCAAGCTATTCTGTTTCGTAGGGCAGCAGGTGCCTGAGTTTCGGTTAGATGGTTGCTTTTAGAAAAGTTACCTTTTGTTGCCTAGGTGCTGTTGTTTATTGGGCAAGAAATCCTTTGGATAGCTGCTTTCATTTCAGTAATTGCCTGTTGAAGTGATGTATTTAGTAGAATGGTTCTGCTTTCGGAAAGGTACTCTATTTTGGGAGATGCATCTCAGGTGGGGCATTCTATTTTGCGAGAGTGGTGTGTTCAATAAATATATATCTCATTTTGAAAGGTGTGTTCTTTGTGCACATTCCCACTTTTAGCATCTTTTCCTCTTTCATTCTAACATACTTTGACCTCTGTGCCTCAGACTGCCATTGAAAATGAACCTGGCCTCTGCAAGAGTTCACACTTTCCCAATAACATGCCTGGAGAAATAAAAACCAATTTTTGTTTTGATTTATTTAGCTACTGAGTTTAACGTGTATCTCTTCACATTTTCAAGAAGCAGCAGGACTTCACAGCACTACATGAAAGTTTAGGCTTTAACTAATAAATGTTTGAGTTATATCAAATTCACAGATTAAGTTTACAAGAAAACTATTTATTGGATGTATATGAAGCATAGTCAGACTTTGATAGATTCAAAAGAATCTATCAAATTGTTTTGTGGAGGAATATATCATCTGCACCTTAACAGATAATAAAGAGTTGAAAAAAATAAAATTAGAGAAACTCTGGTTCATTTAAATTCACTTAGTTTGCTGGATTATGTTTGGTTGTCACATATGGACAGGCTTCTGGTCGTAACTGACATACAGTTCTCAGAGCGAGAGTTCCTGTTGGATCAGATGTGTGCTGCTTTAATAAATATCCTTGGGGATGCAGTTATTTCTGGCAGCCTAAATGGAACAATGAGCGAATTTTGGAGCCTCATAAAAAATTGAGGACTTCTTGATTTCACTTTTCAAGGTAGTTCAGATTTTGGGTGCAAGCATTAGTGCAGTGGAAGCATTACAGCCAGAATGAATGTGAATGAAAGCATCTTTAGTAGATTTGGATACCACAGCAGAGGGTAGGATTGGAACAGCAGATTATGGAATTGAACCCCAGGAATGCTCAGTGAACAGGTAACAAGTATTCCAGATGTGACTTAAATTATCATTCATGATGAACTGCCCACAGCAGAAAGGCAGGATCTTCAAAACAACAAATAACACATAATTCTAAGGTTGAAGGTTATGATTATGATCAATTAGAATAAATTGTACTGATACTTAAGTGGATGTGACAGCATATTAGTATTGCCACTGGCCCATTAATACAGACCCATACTAATGTTCTGGGGACATGGGTCATTTTGAGTCTGATATGACCTCTTCAGAACAATTCTGAAGACGTCAAACTGGACTCAAAATGTTAACTTTGTTTCTGTCTTCACAATTGCTGCCGGACTTCCTGAGTTTCTCAAGCAGTTCTCATGTTTGTGCAAGAAAGACTTTAGTTTCAATACATTACATGATCAAATGAGGCCTATGGAACATTCAGAAAATGGGACTAAAAACAACTTCTCATGAAGTTTTGGTGGCTGCAGGTGAACAGGAGGAAAATGGATAAGTGGGGCAAACCAACAAGAGTGGTATTTGGAAATAATTTGGTGTTCATTCTGAAGTACCAGTTAGGAGACAGCCAGTTCTGTGGCACAGATGGATTTGTGTAGAAAACATTCTTACTGATGGGCACGATAAATGGCTTAGGGTTTTAGAACACAGAACAATACAGTGCAGAACAGGCCCTTCGGCCCTCAATGTGTTGCACCGACCTGTGAACTATTTTCAGCTCGTCCCCCTACACTATCCCATCATTATCCATGTGCTTATCCAAGGATTGTTTAAATCTTCCAAATGTGGCTGTGTTAACTACATTAGCAGGTAGGGCATTCCACTCTCACCTTACCATTCTCTGAATAAAGTTTTGAAAATGACTGGGTAAAAGCGATGTCAGAATGGACTCTTTCACAGCCAGAAAAATAATCCTGAAAATCTTTGTAGATCTTTAGGTCAAATATTCAAGGGAATGTAAATCAATTGATGTAAAAAATGGCACTCCTGCATGGAGATGACTTTCAGAGAGAGGTATTTCTGAAATTGCCCAAAGAGGCAGAACAAGAAGATAGAAAAGAAACAAATTAATCTATGGCTTTAATGATGCATCAAAGCCTAATATTTTTCAGTGAGGGATGTTTTACTGAAAATATATACTGAACTAAAAAATAGATTCCACATTTTTTTTGGTATTGAAATGTGAAACTTTCAGACCCTTTCTTGATGCATGTTATGATCTTTAATAAGGTAGTTGTATAAGGTAGTTTAAGAATTATTTTTATTCATTCATAGGAAAGATTAGGCCAGCATTTTTGCACAACACGAATTGCTCTTGAGAAAATGGTGGTGAGCTGCCTTCTAGAACTCCTAAAGTCCATCCAGTTTAGCGTGAATAGTAATGGTGAGAGAGGACATCCCTGACGGCAGCCCCTATCCACACTGAAGCTATCCGAACATAAACCATTGGTGATCACGGTTGCTTTGGGGTCACTATACAATGTTGAGACCCATTTAGCAGATACTTTACCTACGCCAAACCTTTCCAGTGTATAGAACAGGTATGACCATTCAAACCTGTCAAATGCCTTCTCCGCTTCCAACGAGACTACTATTCCCGGCATTCTTTCCTGATGACAGACTTCAAAACCCTTCTAATATTATTAGATGGTCTACGGCCCTTGATAAACCCCATCTGGTCCTCTTTTATGATATATGGCAATACCCTCTCCAGCCTCAATGCTATTGTTTTAGAAGGAATTTAAAAATCTACATTTAGCAAAGATACTGGTCTGTATGGTGCACAATCTTCTGGGTCCTTTCCTTTTTTGAGAATGAGAGAAATATTCGCTTCTCTCAACGAAGGCGGGAGGCAACCCTGACTATATGAGTAGTTGTACATGTCCATAAGTGGACCAGCTCATACTCCTGTAAACTCTTTGTAGAATTCAACCTGAAATCCATCTTTTTTTTTAATAGATATCTTTACAAGTTTACAAATAAAAAAAACAAGTATAAACTACTAATCTAACCTACAACTAACCAACATGTATAATTAAGTCTCTTACATTATTCAAAGAAGAGAGAAAAAAAACAACGGATAACACAGAAATTGGGTAGTGAGATACATGCTCAGAATGTATTAACATCAAATCGTAACAAAACCCGTATTCGTGCGGGATTCC
The DNA here is from genome assembly GCF_020745735.1 of Hemiscyllium ocellatum. Taxonomy (NCBI): domain Eukaryota; kingdom Metazoa; phylum Chordata; class Chondrichthyes; order Orectolobiformes; family Hemiscylliidae; genus Hemiscyllium; species Hemiscyllium ocellatum. The sequence goes on along the minus strand of NC_083430.1, from coordinate 9,612,946 downwards.
TCTCCCAAGGGGCCCCGGACCAGCCAGGTTCGCCATTTCAATTAAATGAAAGCCCTTGTTAGGATAGCCGAAATATCTGTATTCATATAATTCAAGAAGGGCTGCCATATTTTGTGGAATAATGTGGTCTTTTGGTGCACCATATTTGTAAGGAAGTCAAGGGGAATACATTCCATGATTAATCTGTGCCAATTCGAAAGTCCAGTGGGGCCCTCAGCCACCCAGTTTACCAAAATATTTTTCCTTGCTCAGAAAGAATAGAAAATAATCTCTTCCCGTGCATATCCAGGGAGGGTAAGTTCGAAAAGCCCAAAAGGAGAGATACAGGGTCCATTCCAATTTCCGTTCCTAAGATTTCTGTCAGAGCACTTGCTACTTTAGTCCAATATCTACGGGTCTTATGGCAGGTCCATAAGCAATGTACAAGAGTGCCCACCTCTATTTTATATTTGGGACACATTGGAGATGCGCCTGCCTTCAATTTTGTCAATCGGTCCGGTACTATATGGGCCCTGTGAAGTATCTTCAACTGAATGGCCTGTGTTTTGTTGCAGATGGTGATTCTTCTGGTGTTTTCCCAAATGTCATTCCACGTTTCTATAGAGATTTCCAGTCCCAAATCCTGATCCCATGTTTTAAGCAGATTATCATATCTCCCGATATTTCATCATGTAATAAATGATAAATAGTGCTGACAGAAGATACCCCCATTGGCCATAGCACTCTACATTCTCTATCTGATTTATAAAGACTATCTAATAACGTAGTCTTCTTCTGTATATAGTCTCAAATTTGAAGTATCGAAAGAAGTTTCCATTAGGTAATCCAATTTTCTGACACAGCTGTTCAAAAGACATCAGGACCCCTTCTTTAAACAGATCCCCATAACCCCTGGATCTCCAGAGTTTGAAAGTATTAACCCCGGTTGAAATCCCCATGCTCCCACTATTGGAGCATAGGGGGATGTTTTATGTGAGTTGCCCTCTTTTTACCGCATTATATTCCAAGCTTTAATTGTGTTTAGTATTATAGGGTTTTTAAAATTGATCCGTAATGATTTTCCTCTTGTCTGAAAATAAAAGGTTAATAAGTGGGCATTTTACTTGAGGAGCCTCGATGTCCAGCCAGATTGATTGCGGGTCAGACAAGACCCAATCATCTATGTAACTTAATAGGGAACTTAACTGATATTTCCTAAAATCTGGGAAATCCAATCCTCCCCTTGCCCGTGGAAGCTGTAGCTTCTTCAGCTTAATGAGGGGCCGTCTGTGATTCCAGATAAAGGAACCCCAACAGCCATATAATTTACGTAGTGCCAGCCTCGGCAGCATCACCGGGAGCATTCTCATAGGGTATAGGAGACGGGACAGGACATTCATTTTAATTAGTGCTATTCTACCCAACCAGGAAGTTGGAAGGTCTCCCCATCGCTGGAGGTCCTGCCTTATCCTCTCCAGCAAATGCACAAAGTTAGCTTTGTATAACTGACCAAATACTGGGGTGATAAAAATGCCTAAATATAAGAAACCCTCCAGGGACCACCGAAACGGAAAGTGGGATCCGTCCAATAGATGGGATATACTAGTTTGGCCACCCATTGCATAGCCTCCGATTTTGAGAAATTAATTTTATAGCCTGAAAATACACTAACTGTATTAATAACTTGGATTAAGCGAGGCACGGTCATCAAAGAATTACTGAGAAATAGAAGAACATCATAGCGCTGCTGCCTCACAGCGCCTGAGACCCGGGTTCAATTCCCGACTCAGGCGACTGACTGTGTGGAGTTTGCACCTTCTCCCCGTGTCTGCGTGGGTTTCCTCCGGGTGCTCCGGTTTCCTCCCACAGTCCAAAGATGTGCGGGTCAGGTGAATTGGCCATGCTAAATTGCCCGTAGTGTTAGGTAGGGATAAATGTAGGGGTATGGGTGGGTTGCGCTTCGGCGGGTCGGTGTGGACTTGTTGGGCCGAAGGGCCTATTTCCACACTGTAAGTCTAATCTAAAAAAGTCTAATCTGCATAAAGGGTAATTTTATGTTTACCTGTACCAATCCTCGGGGCCGTTATATTAGGGTCAGCCTGTATAGCTTCTGCTAGTGGCTCGATTGTTAGCGTAAATAGCAATGGCGAAAGAGGACATCCCTGACGGCAGCCCCTACCCACACTGAAGCTATCTGAGCCTAATCCATTGGTAACCACAACTGCTTTGGGATCATTATACAGTGTTGAGATCCATTTGGTAAACAGCTTTCCAACGCCAAACCTTTCCAATGTGTAAAACAAATATGGCCATTCAACCCTGTCGAATGCCTTTTCCGCGTCTAATGAGACTACTACTCCTGGTATCTTTCCTTGATGGCAGGCTTGAATCACATTCAAAACCCTTCTAACATTATTGGATGATCTACGGCCCTTAATAAACCCGTTCTATCCTCCTTTATGATATGTGGCAATACCCTTTCTAGCCTCAATGCTAACGTTTTAGAGAGGATTTTAAAGTCTACCTTTAGCAATGATATTGGTCCTTTCCTTTTTTGAGGATAAGAGAGATATTCGCCTTTTTCAACGAAGGCGGGAGACAGCCCTGACTGTATGAATAGTTATACATGTCCATAAGTGGACTAGCCAATATTCCTGTAAATTCTTTATAGAATTCAGCTTGAAAGCCATCTGGGCTGGGCGCCTTATTGCTCTGATGTTGCCTGATTGCGTCAAGTATTTTTTGGCTTGTTAAGGGAACATTCAAGACCGATACCTGTTCCGGAGTTAGGTCCGGAAAGGTCAGGTTTTTAAAAAATGACTGCATCCTCCTAGTCCTGTCTTTGCAATCCTGCGATTTATATAAATCAGAATAAAATTTTCTAAAGATTGCATTAATCCTTTTATGATCATGAGTCAAAATACCTGTACTTTACTTGATAGACGTGATTGTTTGAGGGGCCTTCTTTTTCTTTGCGAGAAATGCTAAGTATCTATCAGGTTTATTGCCAAATTCATATAACCTTTGTTTTGCAAATAATATTTCCCTCTTAGCCGTTTGGGTAAGCATGGTGTTTTGAGCCGTCCTAAGGACCGTAATCCTTTGTAATTTGATAGTAGAAGGTCTGTCAGCATTTGCTGTTTCAGCTACTTTTAAGTGAGCTTCGAGCAGACGCTGTTGTTCTCCCTTTAATTTTTTCTGGGTTGCTGAGTATGAGATGATCAAACCTCGTGCATAAGCTTTGATGGTCTCCCACATCATTGATGGCTGGCTAGCCATATCTGAATTAATTTCTAATAAAGTTTTAAATTTTTGAGAGAAGTACTTTATAAATTTACTATCTTTCATTAGAAAGGTATCCTTACGCCAATGCCGGGGGGATGTCTCATTGTTCCTCGCCTTTATTTCCATATATACAGCAGCGTGATCGGAAATTGCTATACTGCCTATTTTACAGGATGATATGGAATTTTGAAAAATCAAGGGGGCAAAAAACATATCAATTCTGGTGTGACATTTATGTGGATTGGAGTAAAAAGAAAAATCTCTGTCCTGTGGATGAAGGCATCTCCATACATCTACTAATCCTAATTCTTTATTCAAATCCATCAATTGTATAGATCTGGGAGATACTCCTGCAGTACTCTTGGGAATCCTATCTATTTCCGGATCCATAATACAATTAAAGTCTCCCCCTATAATTGTATGACGAGCACCGAGAGCCATCAATTTTGAGAAGGCTTCCATTATAAATTTAAAAGGATGTGCCGGGGGGCAATACAAATTTAAGATCCCATATTCCTCTCCATTTATAAGGGCTTTAATCAGAATATATCATCCAGATTCGTCTTTTATCTGATTTAGGATTTTGAAAGGGAAATGCTTCCGAATAAGAATAACAACTCCCCTGCTTTTTGAGTTGAAAGAAGAAAAAAAGACCTGATCAAATCACATTTCAAGTGTCCTTTATCCAATAAGTGTGTCTCCTGTAGGAGAGCTCTATCATACCTTTCTTTCTTGGGGTTTGATAATATTTTCTTCTTTTTGACTGGTGAATTACTCCCCTTGACATTCCAGGTGCACCAATTAACCGACTGATCAACCATAATTGTCCGGGCAAGTCTGAGACCCATCGGGAGGAGAAACCCTATCCAGAACATCCTGAGCATAGAGCATATAAAATTTACAAAAATAAAGGCTCTTTAATACACTTCAATCGCTTCCTTTCCAAAAGTCCGTCGTATCCTCTCCCAACCAGTGCCCCACCCTTGACCCATGCGCTCCTTGGTAGGATAAAGAAAATTCAAGGAGAAAGTAAGGACTGCAGATGCTGGAGATCAGAGCTGAAAATGTGTTGCTGGAAAAGTGCAGCAGGTCAGGCAGCATCCAAGGAGCAGGAGAATCGACGTTTCGGGCATGAGTCCTTCTTCAGGAGTGAGGAAAGTGTGCCAAGCAGGATAAGATAAAAGGTAGAGAGGATGGACTTGGGGGAGGGACGTTGGAAATGCGATAGGTGCAAGGAGGTTAAGGTGAGGGTGATAGGCTGGAGTGGGGGTGGGAGCGGAGAGGTCAGGAAGAAGATTGCAGGTTAGGAAGGTGATGCTGAGTTCGAGGTTTGGGACTGAGACAGGTGGGGGGAGGGGAAATGACGACGGATGATTAGATGTATATGGAGGTTCGTGGGGTGGTAGGTGAGGACCAGTGGGGTTCTGTCCTGGTGGTGATTGGAGGGGCAGGGCTCAAAGGCAGAGGAGCGGGAAGTGGAGGCGATGCGGTGGAGAGCATCGTCGGTCACATCTGATCGTCTTAACAACCCAGATGGCCTCCTTCTTCAAAGATCGCAATTTCCCCCCAGACGTGATCGACGATGCTCTCCACCGCATCTCCTCCACTTCCCGCTCCTCTGCCCTTGAGCCCTGCCCCTCCAATCGCCACCAGGACAGAACCCCACTGGTCCTCACCTACCACCCCACCAATCTCCATATACATCATATCATCCGTCGTCATTTCCGCCACCTCCAAACGGACCCCACCACCAAGGATATATTTCCCTCCCCTCCCCTATCAGCGTTTCGAAAACACCACTCCCTCCATGACTCCCTTGTCAGGTCCACACTCCCCACCAACCCAACCTCTACTCCCGGGACCTTCCCCTGCAATTGCAAGAAATGCAAAACTTGCGCTCACACCTCCACTCTTACTTCCCTCCAAGGCCCCAAGGGATCCTTCCATATCCATCACAAATTCACCTGCACCTCCACACACATCATTTACTGCATCCGCTGCACCCAATGTGGCCTCCTCTATATTGGGGAGACAGGCTGCCTACTTGCAGAACGTTTCAGAGAACACCTCTGGGACACCCGGACCAACCAACCCAGCCACCCCGTGACTCAACACTTCAATTCCCCCTCCCACTCCACCAAGGACATGCAGGTCCTTGGACTCCTCCATCGCCAGACCATAGCAACACAACGGCTGGAGGAAGAGCGCCTCATCTTCCGCCTAGGAACCCTCCAACCACAAGGGATGAACTCAGATTCCTCCAGTTTCCTCATTTCCCCTCCCCCCACCTTGTCTCAGTCCCAACGCTCGAACTCAGCACCGCCTTCCTAAACTACAATCTTCTTCCTGACCTCTCCGCCCCCACCCCAACTTCGGCCTATCACCCTCACCTTAACCTCCACCCACCTATCGCCCCTCCCCCAAGTCCCTCCTTCCTACCTTTTATCTTAGCTTCTTGGCACACTTTCCTCATTCCTGAAGAAGGGGTCATGCCCGAAACGTCGATTCTCCTGTTCCTTGGATGCTGGTTGGCCTGCTGCGCTTTTGAAGAAAATTCAAATATACTACAGAGGTAGAGTTAACAGTGAGCACCCTACCTCCCTCCCCCCACACACACCAACACCTGGATATATTTGGTAATATTAATACCATGTATAAACATATATAACTATAAAATTACAGCCTCAACAAGTAATATTTAAATATAATAATGCAAAATAACAGGAGAAAACAACCCCGCTCCTAAAGACAGAAATAAACCAGGATAAGGCAACCACCTCCCCCCACCAACATTAACTAGACCCCCCCGGCCTATATATATAAATCAAAAAAAGGGAGAAAATTGCTAAGTAGAGAACAAACAAATAAATCCTTCTCCCCACCACCCCTCCCACCGAAGATAGTATTAAACAGTAAGGTAAAAAAAGGGATTAGTATTTAAAAAAGGGGGATGTAAACCGGGATGGGGGGAGAGCAAAACAACATCAATTATCTCTTACAATTCATCTAAGAAAGTCCAAAAATTCCTTGGCCTTTTCCGGCGATCCGAAGTTATACACTGACCCTTCATGGTTAAAGTGTAGCATCGCTGGGTAACGCAAAGAGTACTGAATATTTACGTCCCTTAAACACTTCTTCGCTTCATCAAATGCCTTCATCTTTTGGACCAGAGCTGGGGAAAAGTCCTGGAATAACATAATCTTGGATCCTTTATAAATCATGGTTTGGGGATCTTTCCCAAGTTTCTGGAAGCTTCTAAGAGCATCTGCCTCTCCTTGTAGCTCTGCAGTTGGAACAGGACCGGATGGGGCGCTGGTTCGAGCCAGGCCTGTGCACTGCAACCCGGTAGGCCCATTGCACCCCAACCTGGCCGGATCCAGCCTCCAGATTTAAAAGCTGTGGAAGCCACTGTTCAAGGTCGTCAATGTGATTCTCTAAGGTCCGCACTTGTTGGTCGAGAGTCCGGACCCGATCCGCGGCCGATTCTGCTGTAGTCTCGGAGGTCGCAGCCTTTAGCTCCGCCTCTCCGACTCGGCGCTCAATTTCCTTGATGTCTCGGTTGTGCTTTTGTAGCGCAGCCGAGAGTGAGTCCCATCGGCTCCGGAACTCTTCGATGAAGGCGTTGATTTTCGCAGCGAATTTAGAGATTATTTCCACTGTAGGTAAGTCCCCTGGAGCGGCTGCAGACGCCTCTACTGCAGCTGGAGAGGGTGGGGGGGGGGGGCGGGGGAGGGGTTCCTGCTTGCTAAGAACTGCGGGCTCCCTTCCTTTTAGTCATTTTTACTGGAGATTAAATTGTTTAAATTCAGTACTAAGCAACTAATTCCATTAAGTAAAAACTATTTTGAATGATTTGGTGAGTGTGGTGGAGGCGGGGTGACCCACTTTGCCCAAGTCTTGGGAGGAACACTATAGACTCAGATTTGCTGGGTCGTCGCCATCTTGGATCTCCCCAGAATCCATCTGGGCCAGGTGCTTTACCGCTCTGAAGCTGCCTGATTGTATCAAGTATTTCCTGGATTGTTAGGGGAGCATTCAGAATCGACACCTGTTTTGGGGTTAGGTCCGGAAAGGCAAGGCTTTTAAAAAAGGACTCCATCTTCCTGGCCCTATCTTCACAATCCTGCGATTTATACAAATCAAAGTAAAACTTTCTGAAGATTGTGTTGATCCTTTTATGATCGTGAGTCAGAGTACCAGCACTTTCCCTGATGGACGTAATAGCTTGAGGGGCCTTTTTGTTCCTTGCAAGAAACGCTAGGTATCTGCCAGGCTTATCGTCATATTCAAATAATCTTTGCTTTGCAAATAATATTTCCCTGTTTGCCGTTTGGGTAAGCGTGGTATCCAGGGCTGTCCTAAGGGGCGTAATCCTTTGTAATTTAGCAACAGAGGGCCTATCAACATACACTGTCTCAGCTGCCTTTAAGCGAGCCTCGAATTGATGCTGTTGTTCTCTGGGTCGCCGAGTATGAAATGAGCAGACTCCACACATAAGCCTTAGTGGTCTCCCACATCATCGATGGGTATCTAGCCATACCTGAATTAATTTCCAAAAAAGTATTGAATTCTTGAGAGAAATATTTTACAAATTTACTATCCTTCATTAAGAAAGAATCCATACGCCAATGTCGGGGGAGCCATCTCATTGTTCCTAGTCTTAATTTCCATATACACTGTAGTTTGATCAGAAATTATTATATTACCTATTTTGCAGATAATATGGAATTCAAAAAGGTCGAAAGGGTAAAAAACATATCAATTCTAATGTGACACTTATGTGGATTAGATTAAAAAGAGAAATCTCTGCCTTGCAGGTGGAGGCACCTCCACACATCTATTAATCCTAGCTCTTTATTCATATCTGCCAATTGACTGGATCTGGGGGATCTACGCACAGATACTGTTGTGTATCCTGTCTATCTCCGGGTCCATAACGCAATTAAAATCTCCTCGTATAATTGTGTAACAAGCCCCGAGAGCCATCAGTTTGGAGAATGCTTCCATTATAAATTTGAAAGGATGTGCCGGGGGACAATAAAGATTCAAAATCCCATATTCCTCTCCATTTAATCAGTATGTACCGTTCAGATTCATTTTTTATCTGACTTAAGATTTTGAAAGAGAGATTCTTCCGAATGAGAATAACTACTCCCCTACTTTTTGAACTGAAGGATGAAAAGAAGGCCTGATCAAATCCACCCTGTTGTAATTTCAAGTGCTCTTTATCCAATAAATGTGTCTCCTGTAAGAGAGCTATATCAACCCATTCTTTTTTGAGGTTTGATGGTATTTTCTTCCTTTTGATTGGCGAATTACTCCCTTTGACATTCCAGGTGCACTATTTAATCGAATGATTAACCATAATCGTCCAAGCAAGTTCGAGACCCCCCAGGGAGGAAGAACCCCATCCAAAACACACTGAGCATAGACCATAGAAAATTCATAAAAATAGAGATTCTTTAATACACTCATGCCAATATAGTAAACAACTATTTCTAAATGAAAAAAAATGTAAAAGAAGATTTTCCCCCTTGCTTCCAGGGGGCATCACTTCCTATCTGAAAACCCATTGTATCCTCTCCCAAACAGTGCCCCACCCTTGACCCAGGCACCCCATAATAAAATAGAAAAATTCAAGTGTACTATAAAGCTAAAGTTAACAGTGAGTACCCTACCCCCTCCCACCCATACTAACACCAAGATCCATTTAGTAATGATAATACCACGTATTAACATATAAAACTATAAAGTTACAGTCTCAGCAGGTAATAACTAAGTACAATAACATAAAAATAAAAAAAGGGGAGAAAACCCCACTCTAAAAGAAAGAAATAAGATAGGACAAAGCACCCTCCCCCCACCCCCCTCACCTGAATCAACCAAACCACCTGGCCTATATAAAAAAAAGGAAATCGCATAGTGGAGAACACATAAGTACCCCTCCCTGCCTCCTGGAGATGATATTAAACAATAAAGGAAATAAGGGAAAAAAAAGGATAAACCACATGGATTAATTCTTACAATCTATTTAAGAGAGTCCAAAGATTCCTTGGCCTTCTCCAGCGATCCGAAGTTATAGACGGATCCTTCGTGGTTAAAATGCAGCGTTGCTGGGTAGCGCAAGGAGTACTGAATGTTTAAGTCCCTTAGACGCTTCTTCGTTTCATCAAACGCCCTCCTCTTGCGGACCAAAGCTGGGGAAAAATCCTGAAACAGCATAATCCTAGATCCCTTCTTCGTCATGGTGTGGGGTCTTTCCCAAGGGTTCTGGAGGCTTCCAGGAGCATTTGCTTCTCTCTGTAACACTGAAGCTGGAACAGCACCGTCGGGGGCGCTGGTCCAACCCGGGCCGGTGTAATGCAACCCGGCGGGGTTTTGCAGCGTGACCGAGAGCAACTTCCACCTGCTTCTGGACTCCTGTATGAAGACGCCAGTCTTCTCTTCCAGCTTGGTAATTACAGCAACAAGGCTCGCTACCGTAGATAAGTCCCCCGGGGCTGCTGCGACGTCTCCGCTGCAGCTGGGGATGGTGGGGGAGGGGTTCCTGCCTGCTGAGAGCTGCGGGCATTCTTTCCCTTAGTCATTTTAACAAAGTACCAAACTACTCAAGTTTGATGCAAAATGACTAACTGTATTGAATAAAATTTATTTTAACTGGTTTGGCAGGTGTGGTGGAGGCGGCCAGCCCACTTTGCCTGAGCCTTGGGCAGAGCACTACAGACTCAGACTTGCTAGGTCGCCGCCATCTTTGATCATCCTACCCCCTTTATCAACCTTTATCCCTTTGTTGTATGCTCAAAGAATTCCAGCAAATTTGTCAAACATGATCTCCTTTTCTTAAAACCATGTTTACTCTGATTACATTAAGTTTTTCTAAATGCATTTTTATTTCACCTGTAATAATGGATTCTAACATTTCCCAACACAATTTTAAGCTAACTGGCCTATAGTTTCCTGCTTTCTGTCTCCCTCCCTTCTTCAACAGGAGAGTAACATTAGTGATTTTCCAATCTGCTAGAAGCCTCCTGGAGTTGAGTGACACCTGGAATATTTTGACCAAGCCTCCAATATTTCTGCGGCCGTTTACGTTACAACCATTGGATGCAGGCAGTCATGTTATAGCAATTTGTCTGTCTTTACTCCAGTTAGTTTGTCAGATACTTTGTCCCTGTGATAAAGACTGTTACAAGATGTTTCTTCCTGTTAGTATCTTGCCTATCAGTTATCATTGAGATACTTCCTGAGTCATTCATGGTGAAGACCAATTGAAAATATTGGTTGAAATTGTCTCCCATTTACCTGTTCCTCATTATGAATTCCCTAGTTGCATCTTCCAAGTATCAACATTTACTTTAGCTATTCTTTTCGTTATCTGTAGAAACTCATACTATTTGTTTCTATACTTCTTACCAGTTTACTTTCATAATCAGTTTTCTCCACTGTTATTATCTTTTTAGTCTTCTGGTTTATAAAAAATTCTCAATTCTCTAGCCTATCACAACTTTGTTCTTTTGAATGCCTTAGACTTTGATACTCTCATTGTCTCCCTGAATAGCCATGGGTGATTCATACCTTCTTATCGAGTACTTTTTGACAGAAATAAACGTTGCTGAGCATTATGAAATATCTGCTGAAGTGTGTGCCACTGCTTAACCACTGACTTTCTCCTTAGTCTATTTTCCCAGTCTACTTTAGACAGCTCTTCCATAATGCCTCCATAATTGTCCTTATTTAAGTTGAGAACATTGGTTTGAGACCCAAGTTGGTTTACCTCAAACTGAATTTGGAATTTTAGCATTCTAACTTCGTGTCATGCTATTATTCTATCTATGATGTCACACTCAGTCAAATGCATCCTTGATGTCCAGGACAGTCCTGTTGCCTTCCTGAGTTGTGTTCAGCTCTTTTATGTTAGGATGGAATAAAGTCAGGAGCTGAGTGGACCTGGTCGTATCCAAACTGAGCATAAGTGAAAAGGTGGGTGTTGAGAAAGTGCTGCTTGAGGGCACTGTTAATGACTCTCTCCATCACTTTACTGATAGCTGAGAGTGATTTGATAGGACAGTATTGAAAACAACAATTACAGTGGGTCAACATCTGATGAAGAGTCATCTCGACTTGAAACATTAGCTTGCTGTCTCTCCAGAATGCTTTCTGACCCACTGTGATCTCCAGCATTTGTTGTTTTCAGTACATTCCAGCATCTGCAGTAATTTGCTCCTACATTATGATAGACTGGGTAATTGGACTGGGTTGGATTTGTCCAGCTTTTTGTGTACAGGACAAACATGGGGCAATTTTCCATATTTTCGGATACATATGTGTGTTGTGACTGTACTGGAACAGCTTGGCTATGGGCATCACAAGTTCTGGAGCATTAGTCTTTGGTATTATTGCCAAAATGTTATCAGGTCCCATATCCTTTGCTGCAGCCAGTGCCTTCAGCTGGTTTTTGGTATAATGTAGAATGAGCTGAAAATGTGTTGCTGGTTAAAGCACAGCAGGTTAGGCAGCATCCAAGGAACAGGAAATTCGACGTTTCGGGCCAGAGCCCTTCATCATGCCTGATGGGTTTAGATATGGGCCAAATGCTGGCAAATGGGACTAGATTAATTTAAGATATCTGGTCAGCAAGAACAAGTTGGATTGAAGACACTGGTTCTGTGCTGCACAATTCTGTGACCCTATGACATGGTGTTCAACATGCAGAAGAACTGATTCATCAGTTTAGTCGGTGGGGATAATCAACAAGTGGTTTCTTTGCCCTCTATCGAGTCTCCCAGTTCCTCCATCTCCATCACAACTGTTCCAATGCTGCCACCTTCTTCTGGAATAATTCAGTTATTTCCTTTTTCCTCACCTGAGGATTTCTCATACTGTGGTTGACAGGACCCTCAGCTATGCATGATCCAACTTCTACACTTCTGCCGTCGTCTTTCCTGTCCCTCACAGAATAACAGTAGGGTTTCTCTCATCTTCATTTTTCACTCCACAAGTCACAACATTCAAAGGATCATCGTCTACTATTTCCACTACTGCCTGTAAGATGCCATCGCCAAAAACATTTCTCCTTCCCCTCCTGGGTCAGCATTCCACAGGAGATAATCCCTCTGAGACACACTGGTCCACTCCTCTGTCAATTCTAATACTTGTTCACCACAACCCCTTCTTGCTCCTTCCCATTGCAATCACAAAAGGTGTAAGATTCCCCTTTCACCTCAATTGCTCCTCACTGTCCAAGGCTCCACACACTTTCCAGGGGAAGCAACATTTTATTTGCTTTTTAATCTAGTCTACTGTCTTTGCTGCTAACAATGTGGTCTTCTTTCTATTGTCAATAACAAACAATGGTTGTCAGTAGGAATGACCCCATACTCCCAGTTGCTTGCTATTTCAATAACCCTTTCTGATGAAGGGCTTTTGCCTGAAACATCGATTCTCCTGCTCCTCAGATACTGCCTGACCTGCTGTGCTTTTCCAGCACCACAGTCTCGACTCTGATCTCCAGCATCTGCAGTCCTCACTTTCGCCTAGTTTCAATAAACCATCTTGCTCCTGAGTAACATTTCTATCCTGGATCTATTACAGTGTTGCAAAAACTGAACACAAGCTGAAGGAACAACACCTAGGTCATTCAGATACCACACAAAAACAGACCCTTTTGTCCAACTTGTCCGTGCCGAACAGATATCCTAAATTAATCTAGTCCCATTTGACAGCACTTGGCCTATATCCCTCTAAACCGTCCTATTCATATACCCACTCAGATGCCTTTTAAGTGTTATAATTGTTCCAGCCTCCATCACTTGCTCTGGCAGCTCATTCCATACAAACACCACCCTTTGCATGAAAAAGTTGCCCTTGCAGTCCCTTTTAAACTTTCCTCTCTCACCCAAAACTTGTATCCTCTAGTTTTGAACTCCCCCACTTCAGGGAAAGACCTTGGTTATTCACCCTATCAATGCCTTTCATGATTTTATAAACCTCTATAAGGTCACCCCTCAGCCTCCAACATTCCAGGGAAACAGCCTCAGCCTATTCAGCCTCACCCTATAACTCAAACCCTCCAACCCTAGCAACATCCTTATAAATCTTTTTTGAACCCTTTCAAGTTTCACAACATCCTTCCTATAGGAGAGAGAACAGAATTGCACGCAATATTCCAAAATGGTCTAATCAATGTCCTGTACAGCCGCAACATGGCCTTCCAACTCCTATAGTCAGTGCACTGACCAATAAGACAGGAATACCAAACCTCTTCTTCACTATCCTATCGATCTGTGACTCCACTTTAACAGACTATGAACCTGTACTCCCGGATGTCTTTGTTCAGTAACATTCTCCAGGATCTTACCATTAAGTATGTAAGTCCTACCCAGATTTGCCTTTCCAAAATGCAGCACCTCACATTTATCTAAATTAAGGCTCCACATACCACTCCTTGGCCTATTTGCCCATCTGATCAAGATCCCATTGTGCTCTGATGTGACCTTTGCTTCCACTACACCTCCAATTTTGGTGTCAGCTGCAAAGTTACTGACTATACCTTCTATGTTCACTTCCAAATCATTTGTATAAATGATGAAAAGCAGTAGACCCAGCACCAGTCCTTGTGGCACTGCACTGGTCACAGGCCTCCAGTCTGAAAAGCAACCCTCCAGCACCACCCTCTGTCTTCTACCTTCTAGCCAGTTCTGTATCCAAATGACTAATTCTCCCTGTATTCCATGTGATCTAACCTTGCTAACCAGCCTACCATGAGGAACCTTGTTGAGCATTCTGCCCACATCAATCCTTCTCATTACTTCTTCAAAAAACTTAATCAAGTTAATGTTGATTATCTGTAATTAGTCCTTGCCTATCCAAATATGTGTCCTTCAGGATTCCCTCCAAGAACTTGCCCACCACTAACTCAGGCTTACCGATCTATAGTTCCCTGGCATTTCCTTGCCACCTTTCTTAATTAGCGGCACCACGTTGGACAACCTCCAGTCTTCTAGCACCTTACCTGTGACTATCATTGATCCAAATATCTGAGCAAGGGGCTCAGCAATCACATCCCTAGCTTCTCACAGAGTTATAGGGTCCTGGGGATTTATCCACCTTTATGCTTTTTAAGACATCCAGTACCACCTCATGTAATATGGACGTTTTTCAAGATGTCACCATCTATTTCCCCACATTCTATATCTTCCATGTCTTTCACCACAGTAACTCTGATGCAAAATGCTCATTTAGTATCTCCCCAAACTCCTGCGGTTCCACACATAGGCTGCCTTCCTGATCTTTGAGGGGTCCTATTCTCTCCCTAGTTACCATTTTGTCCTTAATATATTTATAAAATCCTTTTGGATTCTCCTTAATCTAATTTGCCAAAGTTATTTCATGTCCCCCTTTTGCTCTCCTGAATTACCTCTTAAGTATACTCCTACTGCCTTTATACTCTTCAAATGAATATATAGTTAAGAAGGAAATCAGAAGGGTAAAAAGGAGGCATGAGATAGCTTTGACAAATAGGGTTAAGGCAAATCCAAAGGGATTTTGTAAGTACATTAAGGACAAAAGGGTAACTTCTCTTTTGCCACTTAGCCAATTTACAATCTCTAGGATTCTATATTTAGTCCACAAATTCAATATATGACCTTTGTCCTTCATTTTTATTTTCCCCCACCCCAGATTCCCAAATGTCCCAATCACTGAACCAGAGTTCAAGTTTCTCCTGAGGTTATGATGGCCACAGAGGTGTTTTATATCATATCCAAATAAATCCATGGTTAAAAAAAATCCATGTTTTGTGTCAGTATAAGAGTTAGATTGTATATACCTGTACTGGTTCACTTTGCATACATATACTCATTGCCTCTGTTCCTTCTTTCATGAACTGACTATTTTGGAAGTTTATACTAGATCCTTTTGTTCCCTGACCTCACCTCGATTTGCAACTTCCATATTACAAGTGATCTTCCTGTTCTTCCTATGATAACATAGAACCTCACATTTATCTGTGCTGGATATTATTTGCCTATGCTGCAGGTTTATTAATGCCTTCCTGTAATTTGTTGTAGTCTTCGTCAGTATTAACTGTTCCCTTCACTTTTGCAAAATCTATAACTTCAGAAATTCGTGGGCGGCACGGTGGCACAGTGGTTAGCACTGCTGCCTCACAGCGCCTGAGACCCGGGTTCAATTCCCGACTCAGGCGACTGACTGTGTGGAGTTTGCACGTTCTCCCCGTGTCTGCGTGGGTTTCCTCCGGGTGCTCCGGTTTCCTCCCACAGTCCAAAGATGTGCGGGTCAGGTGAATTGGCCATGCTAAATTGCCCGTAGTGTTAGGTAAGGGGTAAATGTAGGGGTATGGGTGGGTTGTGCTTCGGCGGGTCGGTGTGGACTTGTTGGGCCGAAGGGCCTGTTTCCACACTGTAAGTCTAATCTAATCTAATCTAAAGAAAATTGTGTCTCTGATTCCAAACTCCAAGTTACTTATGTAAATGTTAACAGTGATCCCAGCATTGTTACCTGTCAATCCTACTGCCACTCTGATTAACTGTACTTTGCTCCCATTCTCTATTTTCTGTCATGAAGGCAGCCAGCAACTCATTCTATCACTTGTTCCTAACTGTACATTCTCTGACCTTGTTATATTATTACGGGGCTTCTTATTGAAGTCCTCTTGTAAATTCAGTTAGATTACATCTGCAGTATTAAGATCTGCCATCTCAAGATTATGCTAAAGCTGGTTAAGGAAGAATTTTCCTTCTGAAATCCATCTTGATGATTCATTTGTGTACTATTCATTTCTAAATGATATATTCTGTTCTTTCCAAGTGATTCCATTATTTTCCTACTTTGGTTAAGCTGACTGGTCTATAATTAATTCTCAGGGTTTCTTCTGTCTGTTATTTCAAATATAGGATTTACATGAGGTGTCCTCCAGTCTTTATCTGATAAATGTTTAGATATGTACTGATAAAAATTTATTAAACACTCCATGATTCTGTTAAATTCAAAAAAAGTGATGAACACATCTGAGCTAACTATACCACATATTTATTTTGCCTGACTTGGCTGCTCCCTTAGGCTAACTGGCTAGAAATTGTTAAATAATCATCTTTATATCACTTATATCGAATTAGGCTGGGACATAAATTAGGTCAGGTGATTTCAAACTGCAACTCAATTAAAGGCTCCTCTACCAAGTTAAAACTGTGTAATATCGTTTTTGTCACGTCTCTGCTGTTGGGTTCTAGAGATAACATTTGACCCACCTTATTTAAATTTGAAACCCTGTAATTGTATATAAACGTTTAATTAGAAATTAAACTAACAAATACATACATGGAGGAAAACTTTCTCATCAAGAACCTCATTCGACAGCTATAGATCAGTGATTAGATGTGTACTTACAGCCTAGGTATGAATTGAAGAAATAGGTGACTGAAAAATTCTAGGCTTATTTGTATTTGTTCCATGTAGAAAAGAGAATTAGAAACTAATGCAGTGACTAGATTTTGTAATGTTATTCATCAGAGACAGACCCATCTGTTTCAGCTTCTAAATGGGGAGTTGGACAGGAGGGAATCGGATAATGATTTTTTTTTTTTTAGATTTGACTTACAGTGTGGAAACAGGCCCTTCGGCCCAACAAGTCCACACCGACCCGCCGAAGCGCAACCCACCCATACCCCTACATTTACCCCTTACCTAACACTACAGGCAATTTAGCTTGGCCAATTCACCTGACCCGCACATCTTTGGACTGTGGGAGGAAACCGGAGCACCCGGAGGAAACCCACGCAG
Organism: Hemiscyllium ocellatum; assembly: GCF_020745735.1. NCBI lineage: Eukaryota > Metazoa > Chordata > Chondrichthyes > Orectolobiformes > Hemiscylliidae > Hemiscyllium > Hemiscyllium ocellatum. Next base: position 9,595,882 of record NC_083430.1, on the reverse strand, counting down.
ACACGGGGAGAACGTGCAAACTCCACACAGTCAGTCGCCTGAGTCGGGAATTGAACCCGGGTCTACAGGCGCTGTGAGGCAGCAGTGCTAACCACTGTGCCACCGTGCCGCCCACTAATTCTGGTTTGTCCATCTGAATAATTCTGACCATGTGGAAATATAAATGGGAGATTGAATGTATTGCAAAGTTATAGAAAGGTTTGCACTTGTTCCTCATTGCAGCCAGCCCTGATCTCACTCTGTCCTTCCACTCTTACCAGTTTTTTTTTATGATTTGGAGGTACCGATGTTGACTGGAGTGGACAAAGTTATAAATCGCACAACACCAGGTTATAGTCCAACTGTTGGATGAGAACCTGGTGTTGTGTGATTTTTATCAGTTTTTTTAGTGGCCGTCGACATTGAAACCCACTCAAAAGACTGCTAGATAGGCCACAAATTTTGTTGTGCACAACTCTCCTCCTATTCCTGCCTGCAGAGAAGCTGAATTCCTGCCACAGTCACCTGATACTTACTCTATCCGTCTTGCAATAATATGTTGTGCTGTGGGCCTGGTTGCTGGTGTCAAGTGCAGCAATGGCTGCGGTCCTCAAGTTAGGATCAAAGCATATAAATGATGGGAAATTTGCACATATCTAATATTTAGTATAGTTCTCAGCATACAGTAAACTGCTACATCCTATTATAAAGCCAAATGTTTTTGTTTAATCAGAAACATTCTGCATGTCTTAGGAGTTTGCTCTTTACCTTAGTTGCAAATGTGTTGCTGGTCAAAGCACAGCAGGCCAGGCAGCATCTCAGGAATAGAGAATTCGACGTTTCGAGCATAAGCCCTTCATCAGGAATGAGAGAGAGTAGCCAAGCAGGTTAAGATAAAAGGTAGGGAGGAGGGACTTGGGGGAGGGGCGATGGAGGTGGGATAGGTGGAAGGAGGTCAAGGTGAGGGTGATAGGCCGGAGTGGGGTGGGGGCGGAGAGGTCAGGAAGAGGATTGCAGGTTAGGAGGGCGGTGCTGAGTTGAGGGAACCGACTGAGACAAGGTGGGGGGAGGGGAAATGAGGAAACTGGAGAAATCTGAATTCATACCTTGTGGTTGGAGGGTTCCCAGGCGGAAGATGAGGCGCTCCTCCTCCAGCCGTCGTGTTGTTATGTTCTGCTGGTGGAGGAGTCCAAGGACCTGCATGTCCTCGGTGGAGTGGGAGGGAGAGTTAAAGTGTTGAGCCACGGGGTGATTGGGTTGGTTGGTCCGGGCGGCCCGGAGGTGTTCTCTGAAGCGTTCCGCAAGTAAGCGGCCTGTCTCGCCAATATAGAGGAGGCCATATCGGGTGCAGCGGATGCAATAGATGATGTGTGTGGAGGTACAGGTGAACTTGTGGCGGATATGGAAGGATCCCTTGGGGCCTTGGAGGGAAGTGAGTGTGGAGGTGTGGGCGCAAGTTTTACATTTCCTGCGGTTGCAGGGGAAGGTGCCGGGGGTGGAGGTTGGGTTGGTGGGGGGTGTGGATCTGACGAGGGAGTCACGAAGGGAGTGGTCCTTGCGGAACGCTGATAGGGGAGGGGAGGGAAATATATCCTTGGTGATGGGGTCCGTTTGGAGGTGGCGGAAATGGCGGCGGATGATACGTTGTATGCGGAGGTTGGTGGGGTGGTAGGTGAGAACCAGTGGGGTTCTGTCTTGGTGGCGGTTGGAGGAGCGGGGCTCAAGGGGGGAGGAGCGGGAAGTGGAGGAGATGCGGTGGAGGGCATCGTCGATCACGTCTGGGGGGAATCTGCGGTCCTTGAAGAAGGAGGCCATTTGGGCTGTGCGGTGTTGGAACTGGTCCTCCTGGGAGCAGATGCGGCGGAGACGAAGGAATTGGGAATATGGGATGGCGTTTTTACAGGGGGCAGGGTGGGAGGAGGTGTAGTCCAGGTAGCTGTGGGAGTCAGTCGGTTTATAATAGATGTCTGCGTTGAGTCGGTTGCCTGAGATAGAGATGGAAGGGTCTAGGAAGGGGAGGGAGGAGTCTGAGACAGTCCAGGTGAATTTCAGGTCGGGATGGAAGGTGTTAGTAAAGTTGATGAACTGTTCAACCTCCTCGTGGGAGCACGAGGCAGCGCCGATACAGTCATCGATGTAGCGGAGGAAAAGGTGGGGGGTGGTGCCAGTGTAGTTGCGGAAGATGGACTGTTCCACATATCCTACGAAGAGGCAGGCATAGCTGGGGCCCATGCGGGTGCCCATGGCAACTCCTTTAGTTTGGAGGAAGTGGGAGGATTGAAAAGAGAAGTTATTCAGGGTGAGGACCAGTTCAGTCAGTCGAAGGAGGGTGTCAGTGGAAGGGTACTGGTTGGTGCGGCGGGAAAGGAAGAAGCGGAGGGCTTTGAGTCCTTCGTGATGGGGGATGGAGGTGTACAGGGACTGGATGTCCATAGTGAAAATAAGGCGTTGGGGACCGGGGAAGCGAAAATCCTGGAAGAGGTGGAGGGTGTGGGTGCTGTCCCGAACGTAGGTGGGGAGTTCTTGGACTAAAGGGGACAGGACCGTGTCGAGGTATTGGGAGATGAGTTCGGTGGGGCAGGAGCAGGCTGAGACAATGGGTCGGCCAGGGCAGGCAGGTTTGTGGATTTTGGGCAGGAGGTAGAAACGGGCGGTGCGGGGTTGTGGGACTATGAGGTTGGAGGCGGTGGATGGGAGATCCCCTGAGGTGATGAGGTTGTGGATGGTCTGGGAGATGATGGTTTGGTGGTGGGAGGTGGGGTCGTGGTCAAGGGGGCGATAAGAGGAGGCGTCCGCGAGCTGGCGTTTGGCTTCAGCGGTATACGGGCCGCCCGGACCAACCAACCCATTCACCCCGTGGCTCAACACTTTAACTCTCCCTCCCACTCCACCGAGGACATGCAGGTCCTTGGACTCCTCCACCAGCAGAACATAACAACACGACGGCTGGAGGAGGAGCACCTCATCTTCCGCCTGGGAACCCTCCAACCACAAGGTATGAATTCAGATTTCTCCAGTTTCCTCATTTCCCCTCCCCCCACCTTGTCTCAGTCGGTTCCCTCAACTCAGCACCGCCCTCCTAACCTGCAATCCTCTTCCTGACCTCTCCGCCCCCACCCCACTCCGGCCTATCACCCTCACCTTGACCTCCTTCCACCTATCCCACCTCCATCGCCCCTCCCCCAAGTCCCTCCTCCCTACCTTTTATCTTAGCCTGCTTGGCTACTCTCTCTCATTCCTGATGAAGGGCTTATGCTCGAAACGTCGAATTCTCTATTCCTGAGATGCTGCCTGGCCTGCTGTGCTTTGACCAGCAACACATTTGCAGCTGTGATCTCCAGCATCTGCAGACCTCATTTTTTACTCTTTACCTTAGTACCTAGTACACAGATTCAACTTACAAAATTGAATAGTTTTGAATAATATTTGCAGTACAGAGTCAAGTCATTTACTTCAACAGATCCATGCTGATGTTCATACTTCACACAAGCCTCTCCATCTTCATTTAAACTGATCAATGTGTCCTTCTACGTCTTCACTCGTGTTTACCTATCGTCTACCTATCTAAACAGCCTTATAACACCTTGTGATAGCAATTTCTACATTTTTAACTAATTTCTGAGTAAAGAAATTTTCTCATGAATTCTCTGCCATGATCTTATATTTATCACCTTCAGTTCTGGTCTCCTGATAGAAATGTCCTTTGTATACCTACCCTATCAAATATTTTTACAATAGTAATCCTCTCTCAGGCCATTATCTTAGTCTTTCTTGCGAAAAATGCCCCAGCACTTCAGTGTTTCTATGGATGAGGTGATGGAGCACCACCAGTCTAAGGCATCCATCAGTATGTATAGACCAATTTAACCATTGCTGATGCTGCAATAACACAAACAGTTTAGATACAAAAACATTCATGGTAAGTACAGGAGTTTTTCAGAAAACTTTATATAGAAACATTAAAACATTTGGGTCAAGCAATTGTGGTTTAGTACCAAACACACTTTTAAATCTTCAAACAATTAACATCACTTGCCTTGACATAATACCTATAGGGCAAACTATTTATGTTTATTTTAAAAATGTGTATTATTACTATAGATTTCATCCTCAAACCCATGCTGTTTGGAAGGGATTTATCCAGACGTCAAATATGAAACAGTTTTTGGTGAAAGCATATCCTGTGCTTGGTCTCACGGATCATCTGACAAAGGTACAAACCATTACAATTACAAGGTAATAGAGTTTACATATTGTACTGCCTTACACTTGAAGATTTGAGAGTTTGAACTTGTTATGTTGACAATTGCAAATTATGGGAGGATTGAAAAGGTTCAACAAGCTGATATCATCCAGGGTGGCACGGTGGCTCAGTGGTTAGCACAGCTGCCTCACAGCTCCATGGTCCCAGGTTTGATTCCAGCCTTGGGCGACTGTCTGTGAAGAGTTTGCATATTCTCCCTGTGTCTGCATGGGTTTCCTCTTGGTACTCCCACATTCCAGGCCAGGTGAATTGGCTATGCTGAGTTGTCCACAGTTGTTAGGTGCATTAGTCAAGGGGGTGGTGGGTTACTCTTCAGGGGGGTCGGTGTGGACTTGTTGGCCCGAAGGGCCCGTTTCCACACTGTAGGGAATCTAATGTGGGCGGCACGGTGGCACAGTGGTTAGCACTGCTGCCTCACAGCGCCTGAGACCCGGGTTCAATTTCCGCCTCAGGCGACTGACTGTGTGGAGTTTGCACGTTCTCCCCGTGTCTGCGTGGGTTTACTCCGGGTGCTCCGGTTTCCTCCCACAGTCCAAAGATGTGCGGGTCAGGTGAATTGGCCATGCTAAATTGCCCGTAGTGTTAGGTAAGGGGTAAATGTAGGGGTATGGGTGGGTTGCGCTTCGGCGGGTCGGTGTGGACTTGTTGGGCCGAAGGGCCTGTTTCCACACTGTAAGTAATCTAATCTAATCTAATCTCATAATCTGAAATGTGTGGAGCGCTGGGTGAGTTTTGCAAACGGCAAATATTTGTTTCCTTGCATATCTTTCATTAGCGTAGTGCTTTGTATGCCTTATACAATTTCAATCATCTTGATCCAAAACCCAACCCAACTCCACTTTTGTATAACACTCTGCCTATCCCTGATGGAACCCTATGACCTTCAAAACTAATTGAGGTTTGCATTTTGCCTGAAAAGCATTTTCAGTCCCTCACACTGAACTTACCATGAATGTGATCACCTGAAAGACGACTTCCTAATTTGGCACATCTGAAATCACTGTCAAATTAAGAATGGCATTTCTGAGCTTGCAGACCGTAATAGAGACCTGGAACCTGTCGTGGATGGCAGCCCTGGCAGCTAAAGGTGGAGGCACTTCCATCTTGAAGTTCCCTCTGAAGAGGTTTACAATTTTAGAAAATAAACTCTTGCCACAGCTTCCAAGTCACAGAATTGTCTGTAGATTACAGCTAAGGCCCATTGTTCCATGCCATTTCATTTGTAAGGGTGTAGCTAGTGGGCTGAGAACAGAAGGCCTCATGGAGAGATGTATTCCCCGACCAAGAAGTTGTCTCCAAGCACCTGCTAGATGGTGTCCTCAGTGAGCAGACCATTCACCACTGAGCAGATCCTGGCAGTGCCCTCATGCAGCCCAAAAATAAGCAGTTAATTGTTAAATTGACTCTCTGGTGATGACTGATTTCGGGAACATGTTGGACCATTGACCTGACACTCAGATACACCCTTATATTTCTGCCATGTCAACCTACTTATTTAATTCATGAAAACAGCTACATTAATCGCAGTTCTCCTGGCTAGGAGACAAAAGAAGAAAACTCATTGACTTCAGGATGCTGATAAAGGATGTTAAAAGCAGCACTTGTTTTGCCCTGTATGCTGAATCCTCAGCCGTAGCAAATTCCATTCAGTCTTCATTTCACTTCATTGGTCTTTGATTCCTTGCCTGTTCTTGTACGAGTGGAATTAGTGGAAATGGAAGTGGGGTGGTTGGGGGGAATTTGATTGTGATAGCAGGTACATTGAATCCACTGCTCACCAGCTGCTGCTAGTATTTCATTAGTGACAGAAGGGCCATTGTATAGTTTACTTGCTGTTTTGGTCAATTTATTGACCATTAATAGCCACTTAAGACCATAAGACCATAAGACATAGGAGTGGAAGTAAGGCCATTCGGCCCATCGAATCCACTCCGCCATTCAATCATAGCTGATGGGCATTTCAACTCCACTTACCAGTGTTCTCCCCATAGCCCTTAATTCCTCGAGACAACAAGAATCTATCAATCTCTGCCTTGAACACATTTAGCGTCCCGGCCTCCACTGCACTCCGTGGCAATGAATTCCACCGGCCCACCACCCTCTGGCTGAAGAAATGTCTCCGCATTTCTGTTCTGAATTGACCTCTTCTAATTCTAAGGCTGTGTCCACGGGTCCTAGTCTCCTCGCCTAATGGAAACAATTTCCTAGCGTCCACCCTTTCCAAGCCATGTATTATCTTGTACGACTCTATTAAGTCTCCCCTTAATCTTCTAAACTCCAATGAATACAATCCCAGGATCCTCAGCCGTTCCTCATATGTTAGACCTACCATTCCAGGGATCATCCGTGTGAATCTCCACTGGACACGTTCCAGTGCCAGTATGTCCTTCCTGAGGTGTGGGGACCAAAACTGGACACAGTACTCTAAATGGGGCCTAACCAGAGCTTTATAAAGTCTCAGTAGCACATCTCTGCTTTTATATTCCAACCCTCTTGAGATAAGAGACAACATTGCATTCGCTTTCTTAATCACAGACTCAACCTGCATGTTTACCTTTAGAGAATCCTCGACTAGCACTCCCAGATCCCTTTGTACTTTGGCTTTACTTATTTCTCCAGCTGCCGCAGGTGTTTCATGAAAGGCAGGAGTTGCAGAGGGCATATGTGAAGGTGATCCCTGTCAGACTTGCTTGGGGCTGGAATGGGGTCCCCTCTGTTCCATTGGAAACCTACTTTTTCTCCATGTGGTAACAACTGCTGTCACGTACTCCCTTGCCCTCTCAACAACAGCCCACATCTACCAGCCCAGGCTCTGCCAGTGCCTGATGAAACCATCTCTCCTTCACCCTCTAATCTCTAGTAATAATGCTTTTGGGGGAACAATCCTGCAATCCCAAGAGGAGCCACCACTCCCTTTCATGCTAAGCATTTTTTAAAAAAAATATAATTTAGAATCCCTACAGTGTGGAACAGGCCCTTTGGCCCAACAAGTCCACACTGACCATCTGAAAGTATCCCACCCAGACCCATTACCCTACATTTTTCCCCTTACTAACGCACCTAACCTACACATCCCTGAACAGTATGGGCAATTTAACTTGGCCAATTCACCTAACCTGCACATTTTTGGACTGCGGGAGGAAACTGGAGGAAACCCATACAGACACGGGGAGATTGTGCAAACTCCACACGGACATTCGTCTGAGGCTGGAATTGAACTTGGGTCCCTGGCACAGTGAGGCAGCAGTGCTAACTGCTGAGTCACCATGCCGCACTGTGCTGTTGGAATTAAAGAGTTGACACCCATAAAATTAGCTCGGGATGACCTGGCCATGTGCAGGCAGGTTCAAGTCCAACCTTTAAACCAGGTGACATGGCCAATGGCTGCAGAATTCTCCAGCCTGTGATTTTGATTTTGACTTTTTATAGAGACGTACCTGGGAACTTTGGACATATTGAGGCTACATCTCATCTGAATGGCACTTCTTGAGTTCTTACCTAAGTTTGGCTCTCGATCCACTTCTTAGAGCAGTAGAGTTGAAGGGATAGCTGGTAGCACAAGAGACCTGATGGAATGGTTTCAGATGTAAGTTAAATGCTGGGGGAGGAAAGAGAGAAAATGATTTTTTTTCCCTCTCAAAGTAACAGAATGTTTTACTTATCCTGACTGTTAGCTGCTGTGCTGTGATTGGTGTCATTGACATTTGCCAGGATTTCCCAATAATATGTTAAACCGTTGCAGTTGAATGCAGACCTCACTTGGTTGCAATGGGAAGCTTGGCCAAATGCAATGTCAGTACAGTTTCACCAAGTGGGGATGGTGAGGTCTCAGCTTGTAAATTAATTTGGCCTGATTTCAACCTGTTGTATGCACTAATCTTACTGGGTAAGGGAGCTAACATTACTCCCTAAGTGGCAGCCTTCTATTTCTGGCCCATTTACTGCATCAGCAGTGGTTACAATCCTCTCCTTAACTATTGCTGCTCTCTTTTCACTAGGCTTTATCCACTACCATCACTGTAGGAAAGTGTGTTCTGCCTGAACTAATTTGGGATTCTGTGGACAGGTTGCGCTGTTCTGGGAAAAAGGTAATTTTTGACCTGTAAAACTCAGTGTTGTGATTGCAAATACCAATGATTCTGCATAATCTGTGTGTCCCAGTACCAAGAAAGAATGAATTGTTTCTTTTTACCTGATGTGTAGTGTACTCACACAAGAATTCATGCTCAGAAACGTACAAGTCATATACTATCAGACAGGATTGAATTATTTTCTTTTATCCCAGTGTGTACTACATAGATACAGGATATGCTGATGCACAAGCTGTGCAGTATCAATCATGGTTGAATTGCTTCCATTCATTTATACATTATACATGTACAGGGACTTGTACTGAGGAACACATCACTGTACTGTTTCAGAAGGGAGGAATTATTCTCCTTAATAAATGTGTACTATGTGAAAGGGTTGGTTTGGTTAGTTGTCTGGATAGCTGGTTTGCAATGCAGAGTGGTGCCAACTGCATGGGTTCAATTCGTGTACTGGCTGAGGTCCCCATGAAAGTCCTGCCTTCTGAAGCTCAGCCCTTGCCTGAATTGTGATCCTCAGGCTAAACCAGTTGTTTACCTCGAATGAGAGAGAAGCCCTAAGATCCTCCGGGACGAGGGTGATGTTTTTACCGTAAACATGTAAACTGCACTGTAACACTTGGGAATCATGAAAAGCTAATCGGAAATGAATTGCTGTTGTAATATGTACATCCGCAGGAGCTGGGACTGACATAGGTGAATGCTCAGAGTAAGTGTTACCAGAGGGAACAGATTTGAGGTCATTAGAAAAATAACAAATGGTCCCGTGAGGAGACTTTTATTTGGGTTATTGTCTGGATTTCAATATCTGAAAGGGTGGTGGAAGCAGATTCAGTGGTGACATGAAAAGGGGATTTGGATAAATATGTTGAGGGAAGAAAATTGCATCGCTATTGGGAAAGAGCCAGAAGTAGCACTAATTGAATAACACATCTAAAGAGTTATCACAGATGAAGGATTGAGTGGCCTTATTCTATTGTGTTTAGACTCTGATTGTATAAAGTGACCCTTTAAACGTCTTTTCACTGAGGGAAAGTAGACCAAGAGATTGCAATGAAATTTGGGTCAACACATTGAATTATGGGGAAGCCTTACAACAGCAACCAGTATAAATGAGATAGACTGAGAAAGTCAAGTAGCTACTAACCCAGAGGGGATCTAATTCTAGGTTATGTCAATAACAGAAAATATTGAAGGAGTGAGGCAACTGAGGAAGCTCTGACCTTTAGTTGCTCATTTTGGAAAGTGTTTCTTCCTTGACAAAACAAGTGTTGTCAGTTTTCAAGAAAACAAGAACATTACAAAACTGCTCTGTTCCCTTGCTTAAGTATCAAAGTTACAACATGAGCCTTCATGTTTAACGAATGGAGATTGCACTGCTGTAAATCAGTCCTTGATAAACATTTGGATGGTTGAGAATTCTAAAGAGTTCTGCAGAGTTTCGGATTAAACAGGATTGACTGACTATACTTACCTTCAGATTTTTGTGACCAATTGCTTGTAGCTTTTTCTTAGTATTGGAGACTTGCCTACAATCCAGATGTGTGTCACCCAATCATTAACTATTGAATATTGTGGATATTGAGTCTTAGCTTTCATGTTTGACACAGGTTTACAGCTTTCTGTATTTTGAGAGTTTCAATTATCACCAATCTGAATCTTCTCAGTTGGTACGTACTTTGTGTTGTTAAATTAATGAATCTTTGAAGAAAACATTTGATTCTATAATGACCTTGGGCTTGAAAAATTAATGGACAAGACTATATCAAACATAAATGCAGTGGGGTATTGACAGTGTCCCTACCGTCAGAAGGTCTACTGTCCATGCGCTAGAAATGAATCGCAACAGGTCCACGCAAGTGCTTTTGGTGGCTTAATGGTTAGCACTGCTACCTCACAATACCAGGGACCCAGCTTCAATTCCACCCTCGGGTAACAGTCTATGTGGAGTTTGCACATTCCCCTCATGCCTGCGTGGGTTTTCGCCAGGTGCTTCGGGTCCTTTCCACAATCCAAAAATGTGCAAGTTTGGTGGATTGGCCATGTAAATTACCCATACTGTTCAAGGATATGTAGGTTAGATGTACTAGCCATGGGGAGTGCAGGGATAAGATAGGGGGATGGGTTTGGGTGGGATGTTCTTTGGAGGCTCGGTATGGATCCATTGGGCAGATTGGCCTGTTTCCACACTAGGGATTCTATAAATAGAGTTTAAGCAAGCAAGTGTGAGATCATCAACTTAGAATCATAGTCATAGAGATGTACAGCACGGAACAGACCTTTTGGTCCAACTCGTCCATGCTAATCGGATATCCTAAATTAGTACCATTTGCCAGCATTTGGCCTATTTCCCTCTAAACTCTTTCTGTTCGTTTACACATCCAGTTGCCTTTTAAATATTGTAACTGTACCAGCCTTCACCACTTCCTCTGGCAGTTCATTCTATATACACTTGTACAATTGTAACATTTATCTGCATGATAAAGTTGCTTTTTTGAAATCTTTGCCCTCTCACCTTAAATCTATGCCCTCTAGGTTTGGACTCCCCTTCCCTGGAAAGCAGACCATGCCTGTCATGAATTTATAAACTTCTTTAATGTCACCACTCAACCTCAACTTATGTGTAAGAAAGATAAATCATGATATTTTCCAAATGGTGAGGAACTAGAAATGCTAGAAGAGCAAAGAATTTGATTTCATGCATGCAAATCATTAAATGAGTACACAGGTGTAAATAAAAACCCCAAAGATGCAAATTGAATGTTGGGCTTTAACTGCAAGGAGCTGAAATTGCATTTTTAAAAATTCATTCATGGGACTCGGACATTGCCAGCATTTATTGCCCATCCCTAATTGCTCAGAGGGTAGTTAAGAGTCAACCACATTGCTGTGGGTTTGGAGTCATATGTAGGCCAGACCAGGTAAGGATGGCATTTTCCTTCCTTAAAGGATGTTAATGAACCAAGTGGGTTTTTCCAACAATCGACAATGGATTCATGGTCATCATCAGACCCTTAATTCCAAATTTTTATTGAATTCAAATTCCACCATTTGCTGTGACGAGATTTAAACCTGGGTCTGCAGAACATTACCTAGGTGTCTGGATTAACAGTCCAGCGATAACACCACTAGGCCATTGCTTCCTTTTAGGGGAGACCTTAAATTGTCCAAACTGTGCTTCACCTGTACATCAGCCTTGGCTGATTCGGAGTACTGAGTTCATTTGGGCCAGAACAAAGCCATTCAGCCCATCTGGACTATGTTGGCTATTCAAATGTGCATTATTAACTAGTACCAATTTCTCCCATACTCTTGCATGTTGTTTTCATCAAAATAATTGTCCAATGACCTCTTAAATGCCTCCATTGAACCTGCCTTCATCACATTTCCAGGAAGTATCTCATCCCTGGAACTATTCAGGAAAGATATTGGAGTCGGAGCAGTACAAATTCACCCAAATAATACTGGGATTAGGTTTAATCATGAGAAGAGATGAGATAACCTGATATGTATTCCCTTGTGTCTGGAACATTGAGGAGTAATCTGACTGAGGTGCTTAAAATGTTAAAAGGATTGGGTAGGATAGATATGGCGAAACTACTTCCTTTGATGAGAGAATTTCAAACAGACGGATGAAGATTGAGACTAAAAGCCACTCAGTTCTTTGCGCCTGCTCTGAGATTCAGGCCTGATCTGATTTTAATCTCAACTTTACACTCCTGCATATCCACACCAGTATTTAGAGAATAATCTAATTGCGCCTTAAAAATATTAAAGATTCTGCATCTGCTACCCTTTGAGGAAGGGAATTCTAAAGATTCTGAACCCTCTGAGTGAAGAAAATGTTTTCTGATCCGTTTTAAATGGGTGAACCCTTATTTTAAAACCATATCCCTAGTCCTAGGCTTTCTCATAAGAAGAAACATTCTTTCAATATCACACAATCCGTAAATCCATAAAAATTCACAGAGTAAGGAGTAAGCCATTTGGCCGCTTGAGTCTTCTCCACCAATCATAGGATCATGGTTTATCCAACATTCTTCACGTCCACTTTCCTGCCTTTTACTCACAACCCTTGATTCCCCTATTGACCAACAATATATCTTAGCCTTAAATATGCACAAAGGCTCTTGTTGCACAACTCCGTGTGGCAAGGAGGTTCAAAGATTCTCAATGAACATTCAGACCGAAGACAAAGAGATTCCTGGGGTAGGATTAGGGTACGAGAAAGTGAGGACTGCAGATGCTGGAGATCAGAGCTGAAAAATGTGTTGCTGGAAATGCGCAGCAGGTCAGGCAGCATCCAAGGAGCAGGAGAATCGACGTTTCGGGCATGTGCCCTTCTTCAGGAATGAGGAAAGTGTGTCCAGCAGGCCCTAAGATAAAAGGTAGGGAGGAAGGACTTGAGGGAGGGGCGTTGGAAATGCAATAGATGGAAGGAGGTCAAGATGAGGGTGATAGGCCGGAGTGGGGTGGGGGCGGAGAGGTCAGGAAGAAGATTGCAGGTTAGGAGGGCGGTGCTGAGTTCAAGGGATTTGACTGAGACAAGGTGGGGGGAGGGGAAATTAGGAAACTGGAGAAATCTAGGTTCATCCCTTGTGGTTGGAGGGTTCCTAGGTGGAAGATGAGGCGCTCTTCCTCCAGCCGTCGTGTTGCTATGGTCTGGCGATGGAGGAGTCCAAGGACCTGCATGTCCTTGGCGGAGTGGGAGGGGGAGTTGAAGTGTTGAGCCACGGGGTGGTTGGGTTGGTTGGTCCGGGTGTCCCAGAGGTGTTCCCTGAAACGTTCTGCAAGTAGGCAGCCTGTCTGCCCAATATAGAGGAGGCCACATCGGGTGCAGCGGATTCAGTAAATGATGTGTGTGGAGGTGCAGGTGAATTTGTGGCGGATATGGAAGGATCCCTTGGGGCCTTGAAGGGGAGTAAGGGGGGAGGTGTGAGCGCAAGTTTGCATTTCTTGCGGTCGCAGGGGAAGGTGCCGGGAGTGTAGGTTGAGTTGCTGGGGGGTGTGGACCTGACGAGGGAGTCACGGAGGGAGTGGTCTTTTCAGAACGCTGGTAGGAGAGGGGAGGGAAATATATCTCTGGGGGTGGGGTCCGCTAATGCCCGAAACGTCGACTCTCCTGCTCCTTGGATGCTGTCTGACCCGCTGTGCTTTTCCAGCAACACAGTTTCAGGTAGGATTAGAGTAGCCCTGAAGGCTGGAGAGATATGCTGGATATTGTTATGGCCACAGATTATAAAACTCCAGATTTGCTATGGACATATTGTACTTTACATTTTTTTAAAAATAAGGACATATAACCAAAGGTTGACTGCAGACATAAATTTATTAGCTTCCTGGAGAGAGAGAGACTCTGCAATGTTACATCTGATGCATCCATACCTAACATGCTCAAACTCTGGATTCTTGGATACCTCTTTGGAATTGCTTTTAGCAAAAATCAGTGTTGGAGGAGTAGGATTGTTTTGTAAAGTAACATGAAGTGTTCAATCCTGCATTTCCTACAGCTACTTATAAATGGAAAGTTGGATCAGATTGAACTTGAGGAGAAAACTGATTTTGTTTGGAATTTAATCAGGTGCAGCTTTTTCATGTCCAGTTTGAGGCCAAAAAGGTTTAAAAAGCCATTTATTCTGTTCTATGACCTTAATGTCTTAACTTTTTTTTAAATTAATTGAGAAGAAAACAGCAGAACTGTTAGCTTTGCAAAAAAAGCTCGGATTGACAGCTTAGAATCACAAGGAGCAAAGCAATGGGCATCAAAACGTACTGTGTTTTCCATTTGAATTGTGATATTCTCAAAATAAATGAATAAATGCTCAGTAAAATTGGAATGCATTCTCAAGATGAGTTTAAATGAAGCAGGTTCTTTCGACTTTGATCCACTTGGCCTCATTGTTCCAGAATGGCAACACTATCAAAGTCTCACTATAGCATCAAGCTTTTCTTTAAATGAGTCCAGATTCTAGCCTCCATCAATGTTCCTAGCAGCATGACCCTGTTATTAATTATTTTCTTTCTTAGTAATTTACTTTAGTATCTGAGCTAAAATTGCATCTCACAATTCTGAGCCTGACCCCATCCTGCCCAGGGGCTCCAAGCTAATTTTAAAGCATATTGCTTTGTCTTTAAGACCACTCACTCCACTTTGGAATAGTCATTGCGGCTTGTGATTGGAGTGGGCACATTTGGAAGGAGAGAATCTTTGTCAAAGCCCAAGCTTATTCTAATGGGTGGCACGGTAGCTCAGTGGTTAGCACTGCAGCCTCACAGCACCAGGGTCCCATGTTCGATCCCACCCTCGGGTGACTGTCTGTGTGGAGTTTGCACATTCTCCCTGTGTCTGCATGGGTTTCCTCTGGGTGCTCCAGTTTCCTCCCACAGTCCAAAGATGTGCAGGTAAGGTGAATTGGCCATGCTAAATTGCCCGTTCTGTTAGGTGCATTAGTCAGGGGGAAATGGGTCTGGGTAGGTTGCTCTTCGGAAGGTCGGTGTGGACTGGTTGGGCCGAAGGGCCTGTTTCCACACTGTAGGGAATCTAATCTAATCTAATCTAATTAAAAAAAGGTTGCAACAATCAAAAACAAACTCAAACTCATTGACTTATATAATGTGCACAATTACAAAAGGTTGTGGAAATCTAGAGCTCTGTCCCAAAAGAAATTTAGGTACTGAGTACATTGAAGTTCTCCAGACTGAGTTTAAAGCATCTTTTGTTTGCGTATGAAAGGATACATTTGTGGTTCAATCATTCTTGAGGGCATTCCAAGCTCAGAAGGAGGAGAATTGGTAAATTCCAACTGCTCATTTGAATGCAAATTCAAAATGTCTTCTCTTTAGGTCATGATTTTAAATTGCTATTTTTTTGTGACAACATTTTACACTCCCAATTACAAGGGTAAGCAATTTATTTTCTCCTCAGCCCAGTGGGGTGTGAGGTGTTATTTTTGGCTCAGTGGTGTCATTTTTACTTTGAGTCATGAGGTTGTGAGTTCAAGTCCCCCTTCAGTGCCCTGCTGTCTGCAGTCTGTTAACTGTGGGAGTGCCGTGCATTTGGCAGTGCTGAAAATGCTGTCTTTATAGACATTATAACTCTTTCCTCCCCACCCCAACCAAGAGAATACTTAAAGTACGTTGCTGGTCATCTACCACATTGCTGATCATGTGACCTTGTGTACTAATTGTACCCGCACTTCCAAACAAGAGTAGTAATTACAATTTGATGGTACATCATTGAATATGATGTGTTTTCAGATTTCTGAAGTGAAAAGCTCAAATGAATGTAAGTTCATTTAGTTGTTTAGTTCTAAGTGACTTTAGATGAAACCGTTCCTTTATTCAATAAAATATTATTGCATTAATTAAATTTCAACCCAGTTTTAAATTCAGAATTTGGAAGAAAAGGCACTAATTTTGTAGTAAATGTATTTTCTTCTGACTGTTTACCAAAGAAAGTGTGATACTAGATCAGCCCAGCAACTAAACCCGATTTAAAATCGTACAAGGTGCTCTTACACGACGTACTCCACGTAATCGTACAAATAAATTCTGTTTCTCCACTTTAATCAGTTGGCTAAATATGCCTGCTGTGATTAAGTTGCTCTTTGTTCCTTATTTTTGTTCTTTATTTGGAATGTGGGCATCACTTGCAAAGCCAGCATTTGTTGCTCATTCCCTAATTGTCCTTGAACTGATCGGCTTGTCAGGCTGGTTCAGAGGGCAGTTAGAAGGAAGTCACTTTTCTGGAATCTGGTGTCACATGTAGGCCAGACTAAGTAAGCATGGCAGATTTCCTTCTCTAAAGGACATTAATAAACTAGATTTTTATGGGTTTTGTGATCATCATTACTGAGACTAGCTTTTTAATTTCAGATCTTATTAATTGAATGTAAATTCCAAGTGTTGCTGTGCAGTTTGACACTGTATCTTTAGAGTGTTAGCTTGACTCTCTGGATTATAGTCCAGTGACTTTACAGAGGTTTCAAGATGTAAGAACAAGCAAAATACAAATGCTCATACAATTATTTCTTGTTTATTGCAATAGTTATGTTCTTCTATGACCTTCCACTATATAAAAATTGCACATTAAAAACAACCCATTTCATGATTCAATTTTAAAGAACTAACATTTTGGAATACTGCATTCACTTTTGGTCCTCTTGCTATAGAAAGAATGTTGTGAAACGTGAAAGGGTTCAGAAAAGATTTACAAGGATGCTGCCTTGGGTTGGAGGGTTTGAGCTGTAGGGAGATGCTGAAAAGGGTGGGACTGTTTTCCCTGAAATGTTGAAAACTGAGGGGTGACCTTATAGAGGTTTATAAAGTCATGAAGGGCATGGATAGGGTAAATAACCAAGTTCTTTTCCCCGGGATGGGGCAGTCCAAAACAAGAGGGCATAGGGTTAAGGTGAGAGGGGAAAGATTTAAAAGGGAGCCGAGGGACAACCTTTTCCTGCAGAGTGTGATGTGAGTATGGAATGAGCTGCCAGAGGAAGTGGTGGAGGCTGGTACAATTACAACATTTAAAAGGCATCTGGCTGGGTAAATGAACAGGAAGGGTTTATAGGAAAATGGGCTAAATGCTGGTAAATGGGACTAGATTTATTTAGGATATGTGGTGAGCAGTGGCGTGTTGGACCAAAGGGTCTGTTTCTATGCTGTACAGTTGTATTGCTCTATAATAAAGATAGGCAAATTAAGTTGAAGTGCAACTCATCCATGGCCTAATTGAATGACAGAAAATTAGAGAGGTTGAATGACCTCCTCCTCCTCCTTATCTTCCTGTGTTCCTTTTGAAGGTAATTATATTAGCCGCAGGGATCGGATCTGGAACCTCTGCTCTTTGTGATTGTTTATAAATGACTTGGATGAGGAAGTGGAAGGATTGGTTAGTAATTTTGCCGATGACACAAAGGTTGCTGAGTTGTGGATAGTGTGGAGGGCTGTTGTAGGTTGCAACATTGGCAGGATGTAGAACTGGGCTGAGAAGTGGCAGATGGAGTTCAACCTGGAAAAGTGTGAAGTGCTTAACTTTGGAAGGTTGAATTTGAATGCAGAATACATGGTTAAAGGCAGGATTCTTCACAGTGTGGAGGAACAGAGGGATCTTGGGGTCTGCGTCCATGTATCCCTCAAAGTTGCCACTCAGATTGATAGGGTTGTTAAAAAGGCGTATAGTGTGTTGGTTTTCATTAGCCGGCGGATTGCGTTTAAGAGCCATGAGGAGGATGCAGATGCTGGAGATCAGAGTTGAGAGTGTGGTTTTGGAAAAGCACAGCAGGTCAGGCAGCATCCGAGGAGCAGCAGAACCAACATTTCAGGCAAAATTCCTGATGAACGACTTTTGTCCAAAATATTGATGCTCCTGCTCCTCAGATGCTGCCTGATCTGCTGTGCTTTTCCAGCACCACACACTCTACTTTAAGAGCCATGAGGATTGCTGTGCTCTATAAAGTTTTGGTTAGACCATACTTGGAATATTGTGTTCAGTTCTGGTCACCTCATTATAGGGAAGATGTGGAAGCTTTCGAGAGGGTGCAAAGGAGATTTACCAGGATGCTGCCTGGACTGGAGGGCATGTCTTATGAAGACAGGTTGAAGGCTTTTCTCATTGGTGCGAAGAAGGATGAGAGTTGACTTGATAGAACTGTATAAGATGTTGAGAGGCATAGATAGAGAGGATAGCCCGAGACTCTTTCCCATGGCGAAAATGTCTGTCATGAGGGGGCACAATTTTAAGGTAATTGGTGGAAGGTTTAGGAGAGATGTCAGAGGTAGATTCTTTACTCAGAGAGTGGCGGGTATGTAGAATGCACTGCTAGCAGTGCTAGTAGAGCTGGATACATTAACGACATTTAAGCAACCCTTGGATAGGCATATGGAAGATAGTACAATGAACGGTATATAGGTTAGTCTGATCTTAGATTAGGATAAACGGCTAGCACAACATCGAGGGCTGAAGGGCCTGTAATGTGCTGTACTGTTCTATGTTCTATATTCAAGAAAATGCTCTGTCAGTGATTTAATGATATTTTTATAATGTTTATTGTCCTCTAGGAAATGTGCCTTGTACGTTTTAAACCTGCTACGAGAGGAGATGTCTGCCCTTACTCCTTATATTACTCATATTTAAACAGCCGGCAGAAGTATGGTTCTGTGGTACTTAAGCGGAAGTCACCTAACAGCATGTATCTCATACCTCTTCCTGCGTTACAGAAAATTCCATCCAGGCTGCCGCCTCTCAGTGGCCCAGGTAAGAAAGGATATTGATTGCAACATGGGTATCACGAACTAGATATTTCTCACATTTTGCATGAAGAGAAACAAACTTGCATTTATGTAGCTGTTTCCATAGGACTACCCATTTGTGGCAGCCATTTTGTGCACAGCAACTGGCTGACAACTGGCAAAGAGATAACTGACCAGATCACCTGTTTCATTGATGTGGACTGAGGGATAAATATTGAGCTGGGGACTGGAGAGAACCACTCTGTTCTTCTTGAAAATAATGCCGTATGAACTTTACCATTCATCTCAGAGATGAAATAGAATAAGTCATTAACATTTCATCTGAAACACATCCTCCAACAGAGCAGCACTACATTGAGGGGTCAGCCTAGATTATGTGCTCAAGTTTCTGGTGTGAGATTTAAACACATGACCATTTGATTCAGAGGCAGGACTGTCACCCACTCACTTTTTGATATCGTCATAGTTATTAATCTTTGATTTTTGTTTTTGTAATGTTGTAGCTGTTAAGGTTCACTTACACTGTTCTCATGTTTGAAAAAACTCAGTTGCATTATCTTTTCCAAACTCATTTTAACCTTTATTATGACTGAGGTTAATGGGGTGAATTGATTCCTTTCCTACTCCTGTTGCTACAATGGTCATAAAATGTGTGAATTTAAAATTGATGGTGATGTATAGATATTAAACTATTTAATTCTGTATCAGAAACAAGTTGGCCAAATTTCTTTTAGTTAAAACAAGTTAATAAATAATTCATTTATTTCAAATAAAATTTACTCAAGCAAAGATGCAAAGTTTATCAACAAAACAGTTCAGACTATGCAAATATATACAGATATAAAAACTAAGTTTCACTGAATTGTTACAGTGCAGAACAAGGCTGCACCAGATAAAATCTTCGAGTAAAAAGTGAGGTCTGCAAGATGCTGGAGATCAGAGCTGAAAATGTGTTGCTGGTTAAAGCACAGCAGGTCAGGCAGCATCCAAGGAACAGGAAATTCGACGTTTCGGGCCAGAGCCCTTCATCAGGAATGAGGAGAGTGTGTCCAGCAGGCTAAGATAATAGGTAGGGAGGAGGGACTTGGGGGAGGGGCGATGGAGATGTGATAGGTGGAAGGAGGTCAAGGTGAGGGTGATAGGCCGGAGTGGGGGCGGAGAGGTCAGGAAGAGGATTGCAGGTTAGGAGGGCGGTGCTGAGTTCAAGGGAATCGACTGAGACAAGGTGGGGGGAGGGGAAATGAGGAAACTGGAGAAATCCGAGTTCATCCCTTGTGGCTGGAGGGTTCCCAGGCAGAAGATGAGGCGCTCTTCCTCCAACCGTCGTGTTGTTATGTTCTGGCGATGGAGGAGTCCAAGGACCTGCATATCTTCGGTGGAGTGGGAGGAAGAGTTAAAGTGTTGAGCCACTGGGTGGTTGGGTTGGTTGGTTCGGGCGTCCCAGAGGTGTTCCCTGAAGCGTTCTGCAAGTAGGCGGCCTGTCTCCCCAATATAGAGGAGGCCACGTCGGGTGCAGTGGATGCAATAGATGATGTGCAAATGCACCTCCTCCCTTACTTCTCTCCAAGGCCCCAAGGGATCCTTCCATATCCGCCACAAATTCACCTGCACCTCCACACACATCTTCTATTGCATCCGCTGCACCCGATGTGGCCTCCTTTACATTGGGGAGACAGGCTGCCTACTTGCAGAACGCTTCAGGGAACACCTCTGGGACGCCCAAACCAACCAATCCAACCACCCTGTGGCTCAACACTTTAACTCTCCCTCCCACTCCACCGAAGACATGCAGGTCCTTGGACTCCTCCATCGCCAGAACATAACAACACGACGGTTGGAGGAAGAACGCCTCATCTTCCACCTGGGAACCCTCCAGCCACAAGGGATGAACTCGGATTTCTCCAGTTTCCTCATTTCCCCTCCCCCCACCTTGTCTCAGTCGATTCCCTTGAACTCAGCACCACCCTCCTAACCTGCAATCCTCTTCCTGACCTCTCCGCCCCCACCCCACTCCGGCCTATCACCCTCACCTTGACCTCCTTCCACCTATCACATCTCTATCACCCCTCCCCCAAATCCCTCCTCCCTACCTTTTATCTTAGC
This sequence comes from Hemiscyllium ocellatum, assembly GCF_020745735.1. Lineage (NCBI taxonomy): Eukaryota > Metazoa > Chordata > Chondrichthyes > Orectolobiformes > Hemiscylliidae > Hemiscyllium > Hemiscyllium ocellatum. The sequence goes on along the minus strand of NC_083430.1, from coordinate 9,575,197 downwards.
CTGCCTGGCACCCTCTCCTCATTCCTGATGAAGGGCTCTGGCCCGAAACGTCGAATTTCCTATTCCTTGGATGCTGCCTGACCTGCTGTGCTTTAACCAGCAACACATTTTCAGCTCTGCACCAGGTAAATCAATACACATACAATCTAACACACCTCCACACAAAACATACCCCAAATATGGGAAAATCGATATTACAACTCAGGAGGAGGAGGAGAAGGCTCCACAAATATCCCCATCTGTAATTAGATTAGATTAGATTAATTACAGTGTGGAAAGGATACCCATTACAACAGTGCAAACTCTTCACTGGTTGGGACCATACTTAACACAAAGCATGATGGTAGTGGCTTTTGAAGGTCAGTCATATCAACTCCTGGACATCATTGCAGAAATTTCTTAGGGTTAATATTTTCCAGTCAACCTATGTAGCAATGTTATTACCTTTGGAGCAGGTGGGACTTGAACTTGAGCTTCTTGCCTCAGAGGTAGGGCCACTATCACCATAAGATCCCCTTAATTCCTTAGGGTACCATCCAAGGCTGAAGTGTCTGAGCTATGTCATCAATGACCTTCCCTACATCGTAAGATCAGAAGTCGGGATGTTTGCTGATGATTTTACAGTATTCCAATTGTGACTTCCTCAGATACTGAAGTAATTCCATGTCCAAATGCAGCAAGACCTGGATGGTATCCAGATTTGGGCTGACAAGTGGCAAGTAACATTCATGCTACAAAAGTTGCAGGTAGTAACCATTACCAAAAAAGAAAATCTAACAATCACCCCTTGACATTGAATGGCATTTCCATCACTGAATCCTTCAGCTACAAAATGGTGGCGCTTAATATTGACCAGAAATAGAATTGGACAAACTATAAAAATATTATGGTTACAAGGGCAAGGAATGCTGCAGTGATTCACTCATTTCCTGCCTCTCCAAATCATGGAGACCACCTGCAAGGCACAAGTTAGGGGTGGGATGGAGTATTACCTATGGAATATTGCTTGGATGGGAGCAGTTCCAACAATACTCAAGAAGTTTGACATCATTCAGGACAAAATAGCCACTTGATTGGCACCACATTCATATTCACCCTCCCTGCAGCCAATACACAATAGCAGGACCATGTTCCAATTACAAGGTGCAGAAACTCACCAAGGCTCCTTAGACAGTACCTTCTAAATTCACAACTACTACTGTCTAGGAATACAAGAACATCAGATACATGGGAACACCATCGTCGAAAAATTCTGCTCCATGCCAATCACCACCCTGACTTGGAAATATATTACCATTCCTTCACAGTCACTGGGTCAAAATCTTGGAAAGTCCTTCGTAACAGCACTGTTGGTGTACTTACACCAAATGAATTAGAGCAGTTCAAGGATGCAGGTTGCCACTATGTTCTCAAGGGCAACTAGGGATGGGTAATCAGTGCTGGTCCAAACCCTTGAATGAATAGAAAAATAATTATTCATGGATTGTTCCAAATGATAATTTGTAGCTGAACACTGTCAGCATACACAGACTGTTGGCACTGGGATGTCTCCCTGCATCAAATTGACTCAAGTCCCTTTTCTAAAATCAATAAGATAGATTCTGAAATCTTTAGGAACCCTTCATGAGAGGTGATGGTGCCTTTGAGTGTCTTCAACTTGCACAGTTTTGACGAGAGAGACTTCAGAGAGAGGGCAAAAGGCAATTGCTCCTCTGGAAAGTTATCTCAGTACCTTTATATTCAGAACTTAGTGGCTTTATCATACAAAACTGGATCATGTAAACTCTGCGAAAATATTGTAGACTGGTTTTCTCCATCCAAACTTCTCTTTCCTTATGAATGCAACTGTTGTATCCAGTATCGTTGTTTTGGAAAACATGATTTTCAAATGTTCGAGTAGATGTGTGTTGGTTCAGTCAGTGATGTTATAGATTGATATTTGGGTCACACATCTTCATGCCATCTTAGAACAGAACATAGAACATTGCAGCGCAGTACAGGCTTCAGCCTTTGATGTTGTGCTGACCTGTGAAACCAATCTGAAGCTATCTAACCTACACTATTTCAATCTCATCCATATGCCTATCCAGTGACCATTTAAATGCCCTTAAAGTTGGTGAATCTACTACTGTTGTAGGCAGTGCGAACCACACCCCTACTACTCTGAGTAAAGAAATTGCATCTGACATCTGTTCTATATCTATCAACCCTCACTTTAAAACTGTGTCCCCTTGTGGTAGCCATAAACTTATTATAAATCTTATAACAGTTTATAATAGCCATGTATCTTACCAAGCACTTAACTTTCTTTCTACTATCCCACTAAATCCCTTCCATTGTGTAAGCCTCATGGACATCCTCTGCTTCAATTTGGTTACCTCAGCTGGATCTACATCCACCTCTCATTGCAGTCGTTTCAGCTTCATGGAAGATCCGGTGGCACAGTGATTAGCACTGCTGCCTCACAGCGCCTGAGACCCGGGTTCAATTCCCGACTCAGGCAACTGACTGTGTGGAGTTTGCACGTTCTCCCCGTGTCTGCGTGGGTTTCCTCCGGGTGCTCCGGTTTCCTCCCACAGTCACAAAGATGTGCGGGTCAGGTGAATTGGCCATGCTAAATTGCCCGTAGTGTTAGGTAAGGGGTAAATGTGGGGGTGGGGGTGTGAGTGGGTTGCGCTTCGGCGGGTCGGTGTGGACTTGTTGGGCCGAAGGGCCTGTTTCCACACTGTAAGTAATCTAATCTAATCTAATCCTTTCTACTTCTGTTTCTATTTTCCTCTTCATCCCATGATCTTTTATTCTGTCTCCACTCTGATGGCCCCACACCAGTTTCTCCTACCTATGTCCTCACCCATTAAAATGAACAAAACAGTTTCCTTCATCTTGGTTCTGAATGTTAGTATCCAAGCTTTGACTAATGATGAAGGGCTGATGAAGGGCTTATGCCCGAAACGTCGAATTTCCTATTCCTTGGATGCTGCCTAACCTGCTGTGCTTTAACCAGCAACACATTTTAAGCTTTGACTAAACCTTGGTTCACTGACAACAACTCTTTCTCCTTTTTGATGGCATTCTGCCTGGCTGCACTATTCTATTTTGTGCCTCTCCACTATGAAGGTAGTTTTGATGTGAGCTCTACCTCTGTGTTTGGTCTGTTATTATATTTTTCTTACATTGTTTCTTTCATGTACCATGTTGTGAATATATTTCCACCGACTGCTCAACCTGATCCTGCAATTAAACTTAATTTATTGAATAGCCTCACCAGCTACTAAAACAGGGAACTGACGAGCCATTTCTGTCCACTGTTTCATTGTGCTTAAAACTTTCCACCACTTGTTACACCTGTAAAATCTTGCCCCACTCCAGCATTTTTCAACTTCCTCTTCTCTGGCCGCCATGGATGAAATCTTCCCAGAAAACAATTACTACTGCCAACAATCATATGTCACTGCTTCTGAATCTGACTACCAACTGCCCAGACTCTGCAAGCCCATAGAGTCAGTCCCTTCTCAACCTCCCTTGATACTAGTTTCTGATCACTCAGCTTTCCTTTTTTTGCCTGTATATTCAGTCATTGGCAGCCATTTTCTAGCTTTCACTAGTTTTAATTCCAAAGCTTTCCTTGCTGTTCCTTAAACAAAACACATCCATGAATGATTTATTTTGTGGAAACATCCACTGTAATGGTGAACGTTTGGTTCAGTATTTTAACAAGTTTTGCGAGTGTGTGATTTCCACACTTGCGGTGTTATAAGTTGGTTTCACACCTCTAAATCCTCTATTCCTGATGAAGGGCTTTTGCCCGAAATGTCGGTTTTCCTGCTTCACGGATGCTGCCTGAACTGCTGTGCATTTCCACCACCGCTCTAATCCAGAATCTGCAGTCATTGATTTTACCTCTAAATCCTCTATCATACTAGCTTTACTGGGTTTTGGTTTAAGTGTCTGATGCCTGAGAAGAATGTCCAAATGTCAGCAAACTGAGAGTATAGTAAAGGAAACCTCCGTTTATTTTAGCACCCTTCACAATTGAGAGTCAGTTTAACTTCATTTAACTACACGAAATAGAGTAAGTCATGGTGGACTTCTTAAAAAAATAGTCCTGTTCAATCTGTAGGAAAAGTGGATTTAAAGTTTGTGGAAGAAAATATTTTACCGAACTCTGTTATTGTCTTTAACAGGTTTGGAATCATCACACTCAGATCTGTTGCTGGCGTTAACTTTCCCCAAGAAGCAACACTCATCAAGTATCTTCAGGAAGCTTTATGAATGTAGAGGAAGGGCTGACAGGTACTTTCAAGAAAACAAATGTAGACAAAAATGCACTGAAAACATCAGCAAAGAGCACCTTTCTGACTACTCTTCAGCTAAATGGAGAGCCCAGCCATGCACCCTGCCAACATTATCCACCTTGCCCTTCACACAACCAAGGGAATGTCAAGACAAGCCACTAGATTTGCTGTCTGGAAACCTATTGTCCACTGAAGAACAGTCCTCCTCTATTGACTTAGCAGATAACCTTGCTGTTGAGATATGTCAGTCATCCTACTGGACTGGACAAGATCAGGAGTCAGATGGGATAGGAAATATATTTGGAGCTTCTGATTTTCTGGATGACTGGGCGGATGATGGACAAAATGAGGACTTTGACACAAATGAGCAAGAACATCATGTTGCAGGGAAAGAAAGTGAGAGCATGACAAGAAGTAAAATGTTCAACATTGAAACAAACCTGTTAGCTCATTTTAAACCAGCAGACATCTTACCTGAAAACTTTCTATTCAGTGAGACCCAGTTGAATTCAACGCTTCAACAGGAAGATGAGTCAAAGATAGAAAGGAATGAACCGATAAATGATCAAGAGGCTGATGGAGCTGTGAATGCCCAGGACTCACAAGACATGCAAACCTACATTAAAGAACTGGATAAATTATTCCAAAATGTACCAGTGAGCGTATTTTCACAACATGAAGATTGTAACCATCTGCGCTCCACAATCTCTTGCTGCGCTGAAGTTTTAAACTGTCTTCTATCTACTAGTGACAGCAGTCTAGCCACTGAGCTTCAGATCCAACTGGGTCCATATGAAAATCGACATAACACCACAGCAAGTCAGGAAGGTTCTGAACATATTCCTCAATCTGTTAGTCCACTTCCATTACACTCACCTCAGATACCCAATAACTTTCAACATCTTGGCCACAGTGGAACCTTGAATCTAGAACCTAGAGTTCCCCTTTCAGCTTTGCTGGCTGATGAAGTGACAATGGAACAAGTTGAGGCTCCATTTCAAAATAGATCAACTTCTATTTTTCCCTTTAGGTTTAATTCTTATGATGAAACTGGAATAGATGCAGAATTGCACCAACTTCCAAGACCACATTCGTTCTCTCCCTATTGTCCCACCCATCATCAGCATTATACAAATGTACACATGGACACATGTCAGGTCCAACAATGTTCTCAGGCGTTCTCTCATACTGCAGTGATAGAGTCTCGTAAGGTCCAATAGTGCATTTTAGCAAATGGAGTGACAGGAAATAGGATCATAAAGTAGTTGGATGAGTCAACTGGATAGGTTTGATAAAAATCCTTTAGTGATATGAAAAGGAAACATAATATTGAAAGAATAAGATAAAAAATGCACAGCAGAAATCAAGTGTTAAATGGGATTGCAATAATGAGGTAGGCAACGGAAATCACTGGCTAAAAGCTTTATGACAAGCCGTTTTCACTAAGACTAATATACTGATCTATCTTGTTGTAATGGTAACTTATTTTAGTAGTTTAAACCATGTTTGTTAAAAATGTACCAATTCAAGACCTATTATGATCATTAAACTCAAATTTGATCTTAGAAGGAGAGATTCTCTACAGAATAAGAGAGTTTCATTGGCAGGACTGCGTAAAAAAAGAAGCTGTGCTGTTTTAGATATAAATTAGGGGAGTTTTGATTGTTGTACTAGCACCTTAATGGTTCAACTTGTCAATCGTTTTCAGATTTCTTTTATTTTAAAACAATGTTATTTTGATTGCTTAAAGCTTGCATGGCTAATATAAATAATGTCAAAAGAGATTGAGACAGTCGAAAGCACATACTGGGTAAAATTTCAGTTTTTGGCATGCTGCAGTTGTCAAATCCTTCTGGGAATAATGAAAGAAAAGTAAATGGACGGAAGGTGTGAGAATGCTCCCAGCTGGTGTAGAGACATATATTTAAAATCCAGATACGTCACATATGTCAAGTCAGCATTTGTGAATTTTCTTTTGAGAATGTTTTCCTGGATGGAGAACAAGTCAGTATTTTTTAATTTGAATTCCTCATTGAAGAAAAATGTTGGTTCTTTTTCTTTAAAATAGTTAGAGATATTTAAAACTTGTGTTTTGAGCTTGATATTTTAATTGTTTTTAAACATTTACAAGAAGTGTCAAAAATCCTAAGCACTCTTCTGTTATTGGTCCTTAATTTATGTTTTGTAATTTCATCTGTACTTGAAAATAGGTTTCAGACTGAACATTGTTTACACCTGAGCTGGTGTAATGTGTGTGAAATATGCACACAGACCTGTCACTGCTTGGTAGCATCGAGATGTTTGCCACTAGTGACTGAAACCCATACAGGGACCAGGACCACTGGCAAATTTTCTTATTTTCCTCTGCAATTCAGCCCATCTTTTCAACAGACTACCACTGCTGATTGCATTTCTCCAATAGAACAGGCTTCCAAGGTTTAACAGGCAAATATCCCACATCTCAGTTTAGCCATATGTAAAAACAGTTTATTATTAAGAAGTTAATTATTTACTCATCTATGCTCATGAGTCTATCTGAGCAATTGTTTTTATGACTATGAAAATGTTTTTATATCAGTAAGCGTCTGTATGTGTGTTTGACAGTGAGGGAACATGCATGTGTTTGAATGTGGGACAGTGTGTATGAGACGTTGTGCAATAATGAGAGGCTGTGTGAGTGTGTGTGTATTTGAAGCTCTGTGCTTGCCAAGGGAGTGACCAACAGGTATTGTCAGTGGCAGTGAGCTCATCAATGTGTAACAGGCCATGTCTTTTTTTCACAGTGGTTTTCAAGTACATTTTGATGTGGATCAAGAATTGCTGGACCTTTTGTTTAATGCTATTATTTAAACATTGCTTTTTATTATTTAATGTTGGTATGCTTTGCAAAGAGTTTTAAATGGAACGTATCACAAAGTAGAAAGATTTAATATTTTGTTTAACCTGTGCTGTTTTAAGCAGCTGTCACTCATTCGTAAGAATAAGTTTTTTCCTTCGTCTTTCCTTGTTGACCATCTGATTTAAATAGGGCAATATATCCTCCACTGAGTATTCCTATTACTTTTGTAGGAGTCCTGAAAGCTATGACCCTGGTGATGCAATGGTCAGAATTAACAAGCAGAAATATTAGAAAGTCATTTAGACCAAGTCAGACTCCAACACTCTTCTGTTTTCAAAATATTTTTGTTTTAATTATGTCATTTCCAACGTTATTTTATAAAGAAATGTGTAACTACATATAAGCAGCTACAGTGTACATTAACTTGTTGAACAGTGACACCAAATCAGATCACAGTGAAAACAAGGTAGTTGTTCAAACACTAAGATAGAAAGCGAATCTGAAAATGCTACAAGTGTAGGATCTGTCAGTACCAGAAGAAAGGTAGGCTCACATTTTGGAGGAGCACCATCCTCCAGCATGTCCAGTTCTTAAATTAGCGAGTGTTGTCTCAGTGAGCAAATTGTTTACTGTTGAATTAAATGGATTATCTTTAGAAACATTTCACTGGAGTGATGGAAATGACTGATTGTAGATACCCCTCCTGTTGTGCTTTCTTTCAACAAGTTTAGTTCTTGCCAGTGGTATTTCCTTTACCAGAAAATCATCAAAAACTTTATGATTAAACACAATTTTTTGCTGCTGCTGTTTAACTGTAAGTCTAGCAGAACTGATCCATCTCTGCATTAGAGATGAATCAGTTAAACTCAGATTCTGGATTGAGGTCTGTAGTAAAATGTTGTAGATGGACAACATTGTTATTCTGAATGAGAAATCATTTAGAGCATTAAGCTTTTTTCCCCCTGTTTTAATTTTGGCAAATTGATGACATTTTGGGCAGATAGTTAAGCCTTTCAAGTTTTGTAAAGAATACAAAAATGACACTGATAAACATTTGTAGGCGAGAGACCACGAATATACAGAAAAACACATACTAATCATCAAGCAATCAATCGTAAAACTTGCTGATTTATCACTTGTTTGTACCCCAGTTGCTGACACCTGAGCACATTTCTTATCAGGTACTCAAACTTATTTTCTGACAAAACTGTGAATATTTGACATGTAACTGTACAGTACACGGATCGAGATTATATTTGACATGTAACTGTACAGTACACGGATCGAGAATATATTTGACATGTAACTGTACAGTACATGGGTAGAGAATATATTTAATGGCATTTCCATACATGTGAATAAAAATCTGTAATTTTAACATGTGATTTTGCAATTGGATTAGGAATAAAAGTAGAACACATTGCACATTAATTTCTGCTTGTTTTTATGAGTAGATAGAACTTGCAGTACAGAAACAGGTCGTCAGGATTTTGCTGATGTGTATGCTGTACTGTATATGAACCAAAACTCACTTCATTTCAGCTGATGTGTTATTTGAGGAGTACCCAACTCAAATGGTGCTGAGCTTTCATTTTCTTGGTAAATGTAAAGAAAAGTAGGTGAAGATTGAAAACAAATGACAGATAATAGAGGAAAGTAAATACACAAGAGATAACTCCACTCATGTTTCAGCAATAGCAGGATGTTCCAGCATCTCGTCAGCAACTAGTTCATTCTTTTGGTTAAGTGAAGTGAGAGCTGGCTCATTCTCCAGTAAAAGTACAAAATGAAAATGCGTGCAGTGGTGGAGCAGTTATCCCAATTTAATAGTGCCCTGAAGATTGCTCTGATAAGTAACAGATTCAGGAGAGTTTGAACAAAGGCTTTTTGTTTCTCGAGGCTTTGTTCAATAGCACTAAGAAACCATTTGTGTTGGATTGCATTAGGAGACTGAGGGAAGTGAGCTAATCAGAGAGGGAGTACTGCACTTCAGGTCACTTTTGATATTGGCAAGTGCAACTGAATGGGTGGCAGGCTTCAAAGGTTTTCAAAGTTTGGCAGCTTCAGAGAGGCTGGAAAGAAAAGCAAGTAATTACATACTCAGAGACATGAAGCAACTACCTCATTAAGGTTACATCTTGAACTGTACTCCATAGAAGAAATGGCACCATCAGTAATGAAATGCAATATTTATTCCATGTAGATTCAATCATGCTGCACCTCCCTACTGGCACTCTTACAGATCACAAAATCTAAAAACAACAAAATCAAAATCTTACCAGCATATTGAAAATTATATGTCCAATACATGCAGGTTATCAGACATTGTCCTGGGTGACATGGCATTTCAAATTCTGGATGGCAATCTGTAAAGCTCCCGGAACAATTAAACTGAGCAATGCAGAGGGAACTTAAGGCAGATCTCCTCTGTGACCTGGAAGAAACCAACAATGTTAGGCACATCTTGACACAGAAAAGGAGTTGCATTTATACAATGCCAGACATTTCAAATGTTTTGCAAGCAGTTAAGTACTTTTGGTACAGTCATTGCTGTTTTGATAGAAACTCAACAGCCAATTTACATACAGCAAACTCTCACAAATATCATGTTAATAATGAACAGACAATATTTTCTGGTAATGTTGATTGAGCAATAACTTTTGGCTAAAAATATGGCTAAAATAACTCCACTGCTCTTCTATGAATTAATTCCATGAGTTTCTTATACCCACCTGAGAAAGCAGTAAGTGCCTCAAATTAACATCTCATCCAAATGCCTCACGTCTGACACTGCAGCACTTCTTTGGTGCTGCAATGGAATATTAGCCTTGATTTTTGAGCTCAAATTCTAAATTATGATTTGAACAGCGAACCCTGTGACCCAGGCAGGACAGTGCTACCAAATGAGCCGTGGCAGACATTAAAATATGCCTTGCAGCTAATTCACAACCATCTCAATCCAAATGCCAAACTTAATATTTGTTTATACCTGTAAATGTGACACTATCATTTTCTTTAATCACACAAAGTCATTGGTTGAACTGGACCATGAAATATATGAACATGCTACCAACCTCTACTTGACCTCAGTACAGTACCTTGTTACCCCCAGTACCTATGCAAAAGCCTATCAGTGCCAGAGTTGTAGTTCCAATTGTTTGTGCTCCTTTAAACATGACTTTTGCTGGATGGATGGAACTGAATTTGTCCTCATTTGTGTGGGCATGTACGTCACTGAATGTTCAAGCAAATGAGATGGTAGCAGAGACCAATACATTGGCTCTGTGTCAGCTTCTTGACAATACACTGGATAAAAGGGACCAATTTGGTCAGAACATATAGTGCAATACACAAGTGAAGGATTTAGTTTTACCCAGTTTGAATTGTACACCTATGGGCGATAACAATGAGGGGTAAATGAATTTTGCTGTTCAGGAATAAACTGAATTGTTTTACTCTGTGTATTGTATACTTACTGAAGCTGACAATGAGACACAAATGAGGTGTAACAGAGCATATACATATTCCTTTTGACCTGATGCTCTGTCTGTTTTTTGAAATTTCCCTTACATGAAACATAAAGAATAACTTATTTGATTTCACCTGTTTCAGATACTTCTGCTCTTTGTTTACCAAGTGAAATATACAATAATTTTTTTGTTGCAAAGCCACATGACACCTGGGAGTAAATAAAATTGTTCATAATTTGGCGTCATAGAGTCATAGCAATCAACAGAAAAACACCTGTCGGCCTATCAGGTTTACACCAAAGAACAAAGATCAGCACAACACAGAAGCAGCACTACACAGAAAATGAACCCTTTGGCCCGCAAAGACTGTGCTGCCTTTCTAAACTAAACTTTTTTTTCCCTCTATGCAATATGTGCCCCTTTATTCCCTGCTTATTCATATATCTGTCAAGGTACCTCTTAAACATTGCTATTGTATCTACCTCCACCATCTCCTTTGGCAGCATGTTCTGGGTAGTCACCTGCCTCTCACATCTCCTTTAAACTTATGTCCTGTAGTAATTGACATTTCTACCTTGGGGAAAAAGACTCCAACTATCATTCCATCCATGCCTGTCATAATTTTGTTAACTTCAATCAGGTCAGCTCCTCACCCCCCCCCATTCTTTAACATTCAAGTGAAAACAAACTAAATTTGTCCAATCTGTCCTCCTAGCTAATATCCTCCAAAGCAGGCAATATCTTGGTAAACCTTGTCCACACTGTCTCTAAAGCCTTCCCATCCTTCTGGTCATGTGGTGAGCAGAACTGTACACAATATTCCAAATCTGACCTAAAGTTCTATGCAGCTGCAACATGACTTACTAATCTTTTTGCTCCCACTGATCAAGGCAAGCAGGCATTATGCTGCTTTGACCACGTCATCCGCTTACATTGCCACTCTCATGGAACTGAGGACCTGAATGCCTATATCTCTCTGTATGTTGAGGCTACTAAGGGTTCTGCTGTTTACTGTGTACCTCGCTCCTGCATTAAATCTCCCAAAATGCATCACCCCGTGTATCTTTGGATTAAACCCCATCTGCCATTTCTCCACCCACGTATCCAGGCTGTCTATATCGTGCTGTATCCTCTGACAATCCTCTTCACTGTACACGGCTTCCCCAGTACTTGTGTCATCCTCAAACCTATTAGTTAGGCCACTTACTTTCTCATTCCATTCATTTAAATGTGTTCCAAACAACAGGTGTTCAGCACTGATCCCTTTGGTCATAGATCTCCAGTCAGAAAAAACACCCTTCCACCACTACTCTCTTTTAAATGACTAAGCCAGTTCCGTATCCATCTTACCAGATCACTGCGGGTCCCATGTGACTTTACCTTTTGAGTCAACCTATCAAGGAGGACTTTGTCAAAGGCCTTGCTGAGATCCATATAGATAACATATACTGCTCGGCCCTTATCAATCACCTTCGCCAATTTCTCAACAAGCTTCATCAAGGTTGTGAGACAGGACCTTCACCTCACTAAGTCCTGTTGACCAACCCTGTCAAGTCCTGCTTACCAATATCTGGGGGCTACTGCTAAAATTGGGAGAGCCATCTCATAGCATTGTGAAGCAATAGCCTGACCTAGTTAGAGTTATATCCTTCATAGAGATAATACTATTGCCACAGGGCAGACCCGGCAAAAGTGACGAGTTACTCTGGAAGTCCTTTACATTGACTCCGGACCACACAAAGTATAATTGCATTGGGTCAAATGGATACAGGAACCACTTGCTGATTAGACATAACGCACCCTCTTGGCTGATGAATCATATTCCACTCTCTTGAACACCACTTGGAGAATGGACTGAGGTGGTAAGGTTGCAGAATCTGTTCTAGATAGGGGACTTCAATGCCCATTACCAAAAGGGGCCCAGCAACATCTCTACTGTCTGAGCTGGTTGAATCGTGAAGGAGTTAGCTGTTGGACTGTGTCCTGCAAAAGAAGAACAAGGAAATAACAATAGGGAAAAAACATATTTGACATTACTGAATCCAACTATCAATCAGTTGGAGGTTACCATTGACCAGAAACTGAACTAGACTTGTCATATAAGAATTGTGGCTACAAGAACAGGTCGAATGCTGGGAATCTTGCAGCAAGTAACTCACTTCTGACTCCACAAAGCCTGCCCATCATCCACAAGTCATGAGTGTAATGGAATACTCCCCACTTGCCTGGATGACTGCAGCTCCAACAACACTCAAGACGTTGGACAGAGCAGCCTGCTTGATTGGTATCATATCCACAAGCATTGACTCGTTCCACAACTGACACATAGTACACACTGCTGCTTTATCTATAAATGCACTGCAGAAATTACCATAGCTCCTCAGACAACACCTTCCAATGACTACTTCTATTTCAAAGGTCAAGATCAGCAAGTATATGGGAGCAACACTCTGTAAGTTGGGGACAGGTTCACACAGCATCTGCACTTTTACCCTCCAATCAACACCACCTTCTGATTGCCTCTTCCTATTCCCTTGGCAACAAGTTCATCCTGGGCCGCTTCTGCTGCCAAAATAAGGCCAAACAGGAACTGGAGGAATAGCACCTCATTCCTCCTCAGGAGCTTATAGCCCAATGGTCTTAACATAGAGCTCACCAGCTTCAAAACAGCATTCCCCCCCCCCCCCCCCCCCCCGCCTCCAAACCTCATCCCACTTACAGCTTTTCCTCTCCTCCCTGCCTCCTTGACCAGACCTAACCTGTCCATCCTCCTTTTCACCTATCTGCTCCACCCTTCCCACTGATCACAATAACTCTCCCATCTGTATCCACCTATCACTACCCCACCTACCTTCACCAGCCCCACCCCTTCCCTCTATTTATTTATCATCTCTCTTCCCCTTCCCTAGTCCTGATGAAGGGTCCTGCCCAAAACATTGACTCTCCTGCTCCTCTGCTGCCTGACCTGCTGTGCTTTTCCAGCTCCACTTTTTATCGACTTATTCTAAATGTGATCTATTCGGTGTTCTGCCTGACAGTCAGCCTGGGTGATTTGATATCTAGAGATTGAAGGAAAGCTCAGTTTGTTTTGCTGAGAAGGAAATGCAAGAGGTTTGTTTGAAGACAATGGCAACCATCTCTGAGTAAACCATGACCCTGATTCTCTCAAACTATCAGAACTTTGTTTACTGAGATCATGCTAACAATTCTGCTATAAACCAACCATTTGCTTCGAAGATAAATGGAGTTGAGATCAAAGATAGTTAACATTTCTACTGATATTCAGGCTAATGTGTTTCATGTTGCGATACGGAAGAGGACAGAAGTTACAGACTCCTTTACAAATCCACAACTATCATAGAGAGACAGGCAGTAATTGGTGTGGTGTGGGCTGCAGGCAAGACCAAAGCAGAAAGCAAGAGATAGAGGCAGTAGATCCTGCACTTGAGCAAGAGAAATCCATTTTGAACATACATACACACACACACACACACACACATACACACACACACACACACATACACACACAATATGGGTGAGAACTCATGCTCAGATTGAAGTAACTAAATTCATGAAGATTTGAAGGAGTCAGGAAGATTCACCTAGCCTGGCTGGATTGAAAGACTTTGCAGCATAGATGTAAACAGTGAAGGTCTTTTCTGGGATCAAAAGTTACTCAGCTGGGAAAGTAAAATTGAAGCAAGCAAGCAAATGGGAGTCGAAAATCATTCTTTGACCCGTTCCTGGAGGTCACACTGTCCAAACGTGTAGTGCATAATCACAATGAGTGCCTTTCAGTCCTGCTAAAAGATAAAAAGGGGATTTTACTTTGTGTGGTTTGTAATGGTTCTGTTCGCCGAGCTGGAAGTTTTTGTTGCAAACGTTTCGTCCCCTGGCTAGGAGACATCATCAGTGCTGTGGAGCCTCCTGCGAAGCGCTTCTTTGATGTTTCTTCCGGCATTTATAGTGGTCTGTCCTTGCCGCTTCCGGGTGTCAGTTTCAGCTGTCCGCTGTAGTGATTGGTATATTGGGTCCAGGTCGATGTGTCTGTTGATGGAATTTGTGGATGAATGCCATGCCTCTAGGAATTCCCTGGCTGTTCTCTGTCTGGCTTGCCCTATGATAGTAGTGTTTTCCCAGTCGAATTCATGTTGTTTGTTGTCTGAGTGTGTGGCTACTAGGGATAGCTGGTCGTGTCATTTCCTGGCTAGTTGGTGTTCATGTATGCGGATTGTTAGCTGTCTTCCTGTTTGTCCTATATAGTGTTTTGTGCAGTCCTTGCATGGTATTTTATAAACTACATTAGTTTTGCTCATGTATACATGAGCAAAACTAATGTAGTTTATAAAATACCATGCAAGGACTGCACAAAACACTACATAGGACAAACAGGAAGACAGCTAACAATCCGCATACATGAACACCAACTAGCCACGAAACGACACGACCAGCTATCCCTAGTAGCCACACACTCAGACAACAAACAACATGAATTCGACTGGGAAAACACTACTATCATAGGGCAAGCCAGACAGAGAACAGCCAGGGAATTCCTAGAGGCATGGCATTCATCCACAAATTCCATCAACAGACACATCGACCTGGACCCAATATACCAATCACTACAGCGGACAGCTGAAACTGACACCCGGAAGCGGCAAGGACAGACCACTATAAATGCCGGAAGAAACATCAAAGAAGCGCTTCGCAGGAGGCTCCACAGCACTGATGATGTCTCCTAGCCAGGGGACGAAACGTTTGCAACAAAAACTTCCAGCTCGGCGAACAGAACCACTACAACATGCACCCGAGCTACAAATCTTCGCACAAACTTTGTGTGGTTTAAAGTAAATCACCCATTAAAAACAAATAGTATTCAGTCAGTGGATGTTGTCATTTTTTACAGTAAGAGATTTGAAACATGAAATGTTAATAAGACATTCAACTTCCTTTCAAATTGTTATTGGACTCTACAGAGATAATAACAGTGGCACAGATTCAGGATAAATCTAGCAATTAAAAGCTGGGCATCCATGAGACATTGGAAAATCAGCAGTAGAATTGCATTCAACCACAATTCGTAGCATCAGATCTCAGCATGTCCCTCATATCACGCCAAGGAATTAACCATGGTTCAACAAGGAATGTAGGTGATTATGTCAGGAGCAGCAGCAGCCATTCCCAGAAACAAGATGCCAGCCTATTGTTGAAACTACAATAAAGGATAACATGCATCCTTACAGTGGTACCAGAGTACTACTGACAGAGCTAAGCAATTCTACAGACATGTGCTTAGACCTGTTGTCCTGGCACATCTAGTCACGAATGGCTGTTAGTAATGAAGCAATTAACTGGAGGAGGACAACATCCCAGCTAAAGTAATGAAGACCTGTTCTGAAGAATTAGCCACACCTCTAACCAGACCTTTCCAGTGCATCTACAACACTGGCATTTACTCAACAAAGTCAAAATTGCCCATATACATCCTGTTCACATAAAGCATAATCAGAAAGGTCACAGCCTTGTCTCTGTTTCTTTCTCCATACTTGCTACCTAACCTGATTATTTATGGCACTTTCTGATTTATTTTAGGTTTCCAGAGTTTAGAATGTTTCACTTTCTGTATATGTACAATGTATACAGGAATAGATCGGCAGTTAGATATTCTGCAATGAATAACTCACCTTCTGACTCTCCCAAAGCCTGTCCATCATCTACAAGGCAGAAGTCAGGAGTGTGATGGAATACTCCCCACTTGCCTGGATGGGTGCAGCTCCAACAACACTCAAGAAGCTCGACACCATCCAGGACAAAAGCAATAAATTTGCTCAGGTGCCTATCCGCTACTTCAAACATTCAATCTCTCCACACTCCAGTGGCAGCAGTGAACACTATATACAAGAAGTCCAAGAGTGTGGTGCTGGAAAAACACAGCCAGCCAGGCAGCATCTGAGGAGCAGGAGAATCGATGTTTCGAGCATAAGCTCTTCATGAGGAAGTCTATATACAAGAAGGACTGCAACGTCTCAAGGCTCTTTTGACAGCATCTTCTAAACCCACAATTTCCACAAAGAAAAATAAAGGAAGGGCAGCAAGTTCATGAGAAAACCACCACCTTTTGGTTCCCCTCTGAATTACACACTGTGAGTTAAAAATACCACTGTCCCTTTATTGTTTCTGGGTCAACATCCTTGCGTTCCATCCCTAAGTATACTGTGGGAATACCTAGACCACAAAGCAGCCAGTAGTTCAAAAAGGAAGCTCACTACTACCTTCTCAATCGCAATTATTGATGGACAACAAGTGTTAGAATTGCCTTTGACACCCGCATCTCATGGACAAATTGAAGTAATAAGATGGACTCTATTGAGTCATTTTTTGGCATGTTCTATTCTTTCCTGAGCACTGTGCTGGATTGGACTGCTCTCCAACTGCTGGAAAATTATAGTGCCTGTAAATGATTGTTAGAAGAAGTAAATGAAGTGAAAGATTGGGTGAAATATCCTGAGAAGGTTCACAGAGTACAGTCACCTGACAAACAAATTCAAACTAGTTAGTGTTGTCATGGTGACAGGATAACAGTTTCATGTGCTGTTCATGTGTGTCGGTGAGACCTGGAAGAGAGGGTTGTTAGAATTAGCTTTACACCTTTTACATGATAAACGACTAAACTGCAGAAACCTTACCCCTGGTCCCAGCACTGTTACCTCTGTATATAGTTACAGGGGAATTAACTCAGTCTGGTTTTAACAGACTTTCCTCTGATAAAGCAAGTTCTAGATACCTGAAGCAATGGGCAATATGTTACCTGCTCCATACTTATGCTCTGTATCTAATGCAATTGTTATTTTGTTTGTCTTTTTGCAGAGCTCTTTTGCATTAGGCAGATGAAACAGAAACCAAATCTACTCAAAGTATTCCTTTGTTATAACACTGGAGGGGGAAGGCTGAGATTGCTCCTGGTTCTGATTCTATTTCTCCATCTGGAAATACAATGAATTTAATCTCTTAGGGAGAAGATGAAAATTGTCAGAGGAAGAGACTAAAGTCTGCCTTGTTCACCTGCTCTAGTTGGATAAGGCGACTGATTAATCCTGACATTCAAACCATCTATTAGTCCACAACCACCTCATACGTGAGCTGAGGGAAATCCCAGTGGTGGAAAGATTTGTGAACTCTCAGTAAAATAAAAAAACCTGCTCTTCTTAATCATGATACATAAATAACATTTTACGGTTCTGTACTCATCTCTGTGTCATTTTCTGAAATAAATTTGCCTAACCTGTATCTGAACGAATCAGTACTAGCAACTATTATTTTCTTGGGAAAACTGTTTACTCCCCATTTCATTTTGCACTTAATCCCTTGTAATAAAACAAAGAACTGTGGACACTGGAAATGTGAATCAAAACAGAAACTGCTGGAGAAACTCAGCAGGTCGTGGCAGCATCTGGAGAGAGAAAATCAAAGTTAAAGTTTAGGGTAGAGTGACCCTTCGTTGTCCCTTTTATGCGTTTATCTGCATTACATGTCAGGAAAATGTAAAAACTTGCATGATCTTAGCATATCCAAAAGTGATGTTTTTGAAGTACGGTCTTTGCTGTAATTACTATGGTTAAGATGGGAGGAGTGCACTGTCTGTCTTTAGTTCCACTTCTCAAAGGTTCAGAACATAAATGTTTTGCCTAGTTCTGAATATGATTAATTGTATACTTTCTCTTCATTAAACTTCAAATAAAAAGATCATCAACTAGGGTTCATTATTGATTTATTATAAAACAAAATGTATTCGGTGAAGATGTAAACTAGTTAGTACTAGTTTTTAATATGGATGCTTTTGATCTTCTGTCTTATGATCTAATAATATAATTATAATGAGTCTAAACTAGTAAGCCAGAGGTCTAGCCTAAAGTTCTGTGGATGTGGTTTCAAATGATTTATGACGAAAATTTAAATTCAATTCAATTCAAAACCTGGATCTGAAAGCTAGCCTCAATAATGGTGTCATTAAACTGTCATTGATTGTCATACAAACCTATCTGGTTCATTGATATCATGCAAGGCAGATCTGTAATCCATATCAGGTTTGATCCATACGTGTCTCTAACATTCCACAATGTTGCGGAGCATTAACTGTATTTTTAAACGGCTTTGCAAGCAAATCAGTTCAAGGGTAATTGGGAATAGGAAATAAAGTTGGCCTTGCTGGTGATGCTTACAGAATACTGGAAAAAGTGTCATTGTCTGTTCAAAACCTTTGTGAAATACCTTGGGATATCATTTTATAGGTCAGCCATGGTTCAATGGTAGCACTATTGCCTCCTATTTAAAAAACTGTGGGTTCGGAGATCCAAGATGGTGGCAACTCAGCAAGTCTGAGTCTATAGTGCTTCTCCCAAGACCTAGGCAAAGTGGACCATCCTCCTCCACCACACTCACCAAATCATTTAAAATAGTTTTTACTTAATGTAATTAGTGGTTCAGTACTAAATTTAAACAGTTCAGTCTCCTGTAAAAATGACTAGGGGGAAGGGATCCCGCAGCTCTCAGCAGGCAGGAGCCCCTCCCCCACCCTCTCCAGCTGCAGCAGAGGCGTCTGCCGCTGCCCGGGGGTTACCTACAGTGGCGAGCCTTGTGGAAATATTCTCCAAACTCAATGTGAAGATCGATGCTTTCACTGAAGAATCCTGAAGTCGATGGAATTCATTCTTGGCCACGCTACAAAAGCACGGCCGAGACATCGAAGAAATTGAATGCCGAGTCGGAGAGGCGGAGCTAAAGGCTGCGACCTCCGAGGCCATTGCAGAATCAGCCGTGGATCGGGTCCGGACTCTCAAACAGCGAGTCCGGACCTTAGAGAATCACATTGACGACCTAATCTGGCTGCAGAGTTATAAGGTAAGGCAGATGTTCTTGGAAGCCTCCAGAAATCTTGGGAAAGATCCCCAAGCCATGACTTATAAAGGATCCAAGATTATGTCTTTTCAGGACCTTTCCCTATCATTAGTCCAAAAGAGGAAGGTGTTTGATGAAGCAAAGAAGCGTTTAAGGGATTTAAACATTCAATATAGCTTTAAATTAAGGGGAGGTAGGTATAGGACAGATGTTAGGGGTAGATTCTTTACTCAGCGAGTTGTGAGTTCATGGAATGCCCTGCCAGTAACAGTGGTGGATTCTCCCTCTTTATGGGCATTTAAACGGGCATTGGATAGGCATATGGAGGATAGTGGGCTAGTGTAGGTTAGGTGGGCTTGGATCGGTGCAACATTGAGGGCCAACGGGCCTGTACTGTGCTGTATTTTTCTATGTTCTATGTAATATTCCTTGCGCTACCCAGCTATACTACACGTCAGCCATGAAGGGTCTGTGTATAACTTCGGATCACCGGAGAAGGCCAAGGAACTTTTGGACCATCTTAGATAAATTATAAGAGTTAATTGATGTTGTTTTGCCCTACCCCCACCCCGGTTTACCCCCCTTTCTTCCCTTTCATTATCTTACTGTTTAACATTATCTCCGGGGGGTGGGAAGAAGGGTTTATTTATCCATCCTTTACTTAGCGATTTTCTTTCCCCCCTTTTTTTATGTATATATAGGCCAGGGGTCTAGTTAATGTAGATGGTTGGGGATGGTGGCTACCTTATTTTATCTTTGTCCTTGGGAGCGGGGTTGTTTTCGCCTGTTATTTTGTATTAATATATTTAATTATTATTTGCTGAGACTGTAATTTTATAGTCATATATGTTCATATATGGTTTTAACATTACTATATATATCCAGATGTTGGTGTGGGTGGGGAGATGGTGGGGGTGGGGGAAAGGGTACTCACTGTTAGTTCTAGTTCAGTAATACACTTGAATTTTCTTTATCTTATCGTGGGGTGCCTGGGTCAAGGGTGGGCACTGGTTGGGAGAGGTTATCATGGGTTTTTTGGAAAGGAAGTGATGTCCCCTGGGAACAAGGGGGAAGATCTCTGTTTAAATATGTTTTATACTTTTTTTATTATTTAGAAATAGTTTTTTTTTATCAAATTGATCTGAATGTATTAATGCCCTTTAATTTTTGTGAATTTTATATGCTCTATGCTCGGGATGTTTTGGATAGGGTTTCTTCTCCCGGGGGGTCTCGGACTTGCCCAGTGATGATGGATGATTAGTCGGTTAAATGGTGCACCTGGAATGTCATGGGGAGTAATTCGCCAATGAAAAGGAGGAGAATGCTATCAAACCTCAAGAAAGAGAGGATCGATATAGCTCTCCTATAGGGGACACATTTATTGGATAAAGAATACCTGAAAGTATGACAGGGAAGAGATTATTTTCCGTTCTCTCTTTCTGATCAGGGAAAAACATTTTGGTAAACTGGGTGGCTGAGGGCCTCATGGACTTTAGAGTTGGCACAGAACAATTATGGAATATACTCCCCCTGACTTCCTTACAATATGGTGCACCAGAAGAAAAAGTCAAATTATTCCTTAAAAATTTCACAAATACAGATACCTCGGTCATCCTACAAGGGCCTTTATTTAACTGAGAGGGTGAACCTGGCTGGTCCGGGGCCCCCTGGGAGAGGAATCCCACATGAATACGGGTTTTGTTGTGATCTGATGTTAACACATTCCAAGCATGTATATCACTGCTCAATATATGTGTTATCTATTGGGTTTTTTTTTTCTCTCGAATAATGTAAGAATTTTAATCATACACTCTGGTTAGTTGTAAGTTAGACGTGTAGTTAGTTGAGTTTTGTCTTTTTTTCTCTTGGTATTCTGTTTTCTTGTTTGATAGATTTTGGTTATTATTTATTTAAGATTTAACTGTATATCAACGTTTGTACTTTTTTTAGTTTTCTTTTGTAAACTTGTAAAAACATGTTACAGTCACAACATTTAAAAGACATTTGGAGAAGTTCATGAATACAAAATGTTTGGAGGGATATAGGCCAATCGCAGGCAGCTGGGACTAGTTTAGCTTGGGATTATGGTCTACATGGATTGGTTGGGCCAAAGGATCTGTTTCTATGATGTTAGACTCTATAACTATGTACCAAATACAGGTGTGCAGCATCTTGGAATGTCCTGAGATTGTTAAAGATGCTATATAATTGCAAGTCTGTCTTGAGGATATAATGCAAATACAGGTTCTGGTTGAAATGAAACATCAGTTCCACAATGTTCCACAGCTGTTTTCTATAAACATACTTATATTTGATGTCAGCAATCATTGCAACTCCAGTGCTCGTGCTGATGGAATTCTGATAATTCAGGGTTCAATTCTGGGCACAGATGATTTACTAACACTTGAGTTTATATAATGTTCTTACACTAATTATAAATTTTGTAATTTCTGCACATTTGTTCAGCATTGGAACCAAGTTTCTCCATGCATGGAGAATTGACCCACTTGAATGTTTATCTCTAGTCAAGATCTGTTATTTTGTTGTACCTTTTTGAGTTTCAAAACATCAGTTTGACGCACTTTGAGAGAGCACTGACGCAGCAATTCTTTCTGGCTGCTGGTTGTGTCCAATGTGAGTACAGAGTGCACTTTGTATATATTCCAGCTTGTTAGCTGATGTGCTTTTTCCCTCAATGTGGGAAGGGGATTGGGGTACTGAGGCGATGTAAATCAATGTGACAATATGCTAACTCCAGTATCATTGTCACTCTTGTTGACTGTTCACATTTGACCTTGAAATGAGTAACCATTAGGATTTCAGAGGGCAGTTAAGAGACAAATATATTGCTGTGGGTCTGGACTCACTTTTACGTCAGACCAGATTTCCGTCTGCCCATTGAATGAATAATTAACTTCAGTGTAAAAGTGGAGCCAGGTAATTTCTTGAGGACATTAAAGGTGTTGTCTGTCTCTCCAAAGAAAGGTGAAGTTCTTCTTTCATTAAATATAATAGAATATAATGATTTAAATATAGTGATGAAGAGCATGTAATCTATGATTATGATTGAAATGTCGGTAGGCTTTCTGTTGGGCACTGTTTTATTTGTTCACTGATATTCCCCCTTCTTGCTAGCTCTGGTGAAATTGTGGAGTCAAAGGTATATCTGAGAGGCTGGACAGTGAGTGACTGTGTGGTATGTAACCCTGGGACCTAGCGCAGCTGGGGGAAGGGAACAGATGCCACAAGGGAAAATCAATGGGAGTCTAAGTGGAACTACCCTTCAGACTGGAGGCAAAGCAAGATACTTGTAGTTGTCAAAGGCCCCAGGATATCGATCCAGTAGGTGGTAAGGTTAGATGTGAGTCCATTTGCAATTGCTTCTAGACTTCAGCCCCATTCACTCCTCTGATAATGAGGTTGCATGTTCAAGCTTACAGAAGGATCTAAAGAACATGAAAAGTTTAGGCTGATAAGTGGTGAACAGCCAAGGTCCTTTTCCCAGGTTAAGGGAGTCCAAAATTAGAGGGCATACATTTAAGGTGAGAGCAAAAAGACTTAAAAGGGATCTGAGCGAGAAGTTTTTCATGCAAAGGGTGGTGCGAATATTGAATGAGCCGCCAAAGGAAGGGGTAGAGGCGTGTACAATTACACTTAGAAGACAATTGGACATATATTAATAGAAAAGGCTTAGAAGGATAGGAGCCAAATGCAGGCAAATAGAACTAGCTCAGTTTAGGATACCCGGTCAGCATGGATGAGTTGGACCAAAGGGTCTGTTCCTGTGCTGTATGACACTATGACCATGTAAGTTCAATCAATATACATCCTATGTATGTGCCATGAAAGCACTCCCACAAATACCATGAAGTCCAGCCCTCTGCCTCTAATCCTTCAACAAAATGATCATCACTGAGTCCCGTACTTTGAACATCTTTGGTGGTGACCACGGGTGAGAAACCTCTTTGGAACACTGTGTCTTCAGGAGTACAGTAGAGGATGGCTACTTTGATATCCATGATGAGTGAAGAACCTCTTCATCATCTACAAGGTTCAAATCAGGACTGCACTGGAAGATCCCCCCCCTTCACCTCGGTAGGTGCCACTGCACTAAGAGTGAAGAAACTTGACATTGGTCTTGGCAAAACAATTGATCCATGTTCCTGTCACCAGGATTCAAATCACATCATTAATTTACAAACATAAACCGTAATGATATTTCAATGCCACCACCACCCACTGTGATCCCTACTATCAAGTGTAGCAGCGTTGTGGGAGCACTGTCACTGCCAAGTTCTCCTCCAAGTCCTAAACATCCTCAAAAACAAAGCCTTGGCTGGATCCTTACAGTGGAATTTCCAATCCAGCAGAATAGTACAAGCATCACCAGCATCTTGACTGCAATAGGTAATGATTCAAAGAGAAGACCTGTGACCACCTTTGTAGAGGAAGTAGTGTCGACAAATCCTCAGAACAAATGGGGGAAACCTGATCCTGGCCTTCATCAAGCATCCACATATCCTTATGGAATTCCAGGGATAGTCATCGGGATCAAGAATCCTAGCAGAGATCAACATAGCTCAACCCTGGGAGCTTCCAGTGCCAGCAGAATCTTAAGGGACACTTGTTATCATCCAGGCATGGAAAGGATGATGGGTTACAATTAACCACAATGAAATGATGACAATGTGACGGTTTTATGTTGGCGATGGGACAGGAACTGAAACCCCCTTTGTTATCACGTGTTCACCAGGTTCCATTCCAAACGACAGACAAAAGTTGCCATGGTAACTAATGCGCCTTAAATATATGGGCATCGAGTGCCTGAGCAGGGAAGTAAGAAACTGCTCAGGAGCGTCACTGTTTATTAAGTATGAGAGGGTGAGCGATGGACTGGGAACACTGCCCGGATCATTGCCTTTTAAAGCTGCTGCTTGTGCAGACATATTTGTCACCAGACAGCTATATCCCACCAACTACTTTGCTTCCTAATTTCCAATGTGCTGGAAACATGCAGGCTCACATGTCAAATCCAAAACTAATTAAAATTCCAATGTTGAATAAATTTTCACTGCTTCCCTAAATACAAGCTTAAATTCATCCATGACGCTGGAGCAAACTCTGGCAGAGCTGCTTGAGGTTAATGATTGGCGGCTGTTCCATATAAGCCTGGCTCCTGAAAGCTTGCTGGAGTGGTTTCAAAGGGAGATTGTGATCCATGTCCCAAGGCAGAATTCAAAGTCAGAGCAGAATGAATTTTGCAACACTTTCACAAACTCTTGTTTGAAGAACACAGAGTCATGTGCTTTTGATATCATGAGATGGGAACGTGTTCACCCAGATGCCACAGATCATGGTATCTTTGGCAATAACAGTGTGCCATGACACTGTGTGAGTATTGCTGATGGTTAATAGACCTGGACCCTCTCGATACTGAGAGCTATTGACAGAGTAAAGAAATCATTGATTCCCTACAGTGTGAAAGCTGGCCATTTGGTTCATCAAGTCCACACCAATTCTCCAAAGAGCATCCCACCCAGATCCACCCCACCATCCTATTCCTTAATTTTCCATGGGGTAAAAACAATGACTGCAGATGCTGGAATTCCTGATGATGGGCTTTTGCCTGAAACGTTGATTTTACTGCTCCTCGGATGCTGCCTGAACTGCTGTGCTTTTCCAGCACCTCTCTAATCTAAACCCCTTAATTTTCCACAGCCAATCCACCTGACCTGCACACCTTTGGACTGTGGGAGGAAACCTACGCAGACATAGGGAGAATGTGCAAACTCCACACAGTCACCCGAGGCTGGAATCAAACGCAGGTCCCTGGAGCTATGAGGCAGCAGGGCTCACCACTGAGTCACCATGCCACCCACACTGAGCCACTCATGGAAAGGAAAGAAAGACTACACTTGTATGGCATCTTCCATTTAGAATGCCTTCAAGCACCTTAGGTATTTTTGAAGTGTTTGATTGTAGAAAAGACAGCAGCCATTTTTCCATGGCCAGGTCCCACAAAGTTAAATGACCAGATGATCTGATTTAGTGATGTTGGTTGAGCGAATCTGGAAAGTCAGGATCCTCTTCTCATTAATGAAGAGCACAGAGATGGGCAGTCCACCACCCAGCTTGACTCTTTCTGCCCTACTGGACCAGTTTGCCTCCTGGAATGGGAGATGGGTGGGTATTAAGGCAGATGAAGGTGCAAAGTACAGCTGTTAGTTGTGACAAAGGTGCAGAGGTGTCCTGAGTGAGTGAGTAGGCACCACAGAGATTAGGTGGTGTTGGGGGCTTATGGTGAGTGGTCAAACCTCAAATGAAGTGAGTGCAGTATCAGAGAGAAGATGGTGGCAGTGACATTGGCTGAGTGAAGAAGTTCATTGACCTTCTTCCTGCATTTCCATGAATTCCTTCACTAGATTGAGACAGAATTGACCCAGTTGTCAATCTTAGACCAGGCCGGAAGACAGAATCATTGAGATATGCAGTACAGAAACAGACCCTTCAGTCCAACATGTCTATGCTGACCAGCTATCCTAAATTAATCTAGTCCCATTTGCCAGCATTTGGCCCATATCACTCTCAACCCTTCCTATTCATATAGTCATCCAGATGCCTTTTAAATGTTATAATTGTACCAGCCTCCACCACTTCCTCTGGCAGCTCATTCTGTACTTGCATCACTGTCTGTGTGAAAATGTTACACCTTACGTTCCTTCTAAATCTTTCCCCTCTCACCTTAAACCTATGTCCTCCTGGCCTGACTCCATGGCCCTGGCGAAAATACTTTGTCTATTTATCCCATCCATGTCTTTCGTGATTTTATAAATCCCATAAGGTCACCCCTCAGCCTCCGACACTTCAAGGAAAACAGCTCTAGCCTATTCAACCTCTCCCGATAGCTCAATCTTGCAACATCCTTGTAAATCTTTTCCGATCCCTTTTAAGTTTCACAACATCCTTCCTTGAGCGGGAAGATCAGAATTCCATGCAATATTCCAATAGAGGTCGAACCAGTGTCCTGTAGAGCCACAATATGACCTCCCAACCCCTATACTCAATGCACTGATCAAAAAAAGCAAGCATACCAAATGCCTTCTTCACTAACCTATCGACCTGTGACTCCACTTTCAATCAACTATGAACCTGCTCTCCAAGGTCTCTTTGTTCAACAACACTTCCCAGGACCTTACCATTAAGTGTATAGGTCTTGCCCTAATTTGCCTTTGCAAAATGCAGCACCTCACATTTTTCTAATTTAAACTCCATCTGCCACTCCTTGGCCCTTTGGCCCATCTGGTCAAGATCCCGTTGTAATCTGAGGTAGCCTTCTTCGCTGTCCACTACACTTCCAATTTTGATATCATTTGCAAACTTGCTAACTATATTTCTTATGCTCACATCCAAATCATTTATATAAATGCTGAAAAGTAGTGGACCCAGCACCGATTCTTGTGGCACTCCACTGGTTACAGGCCTCCAGTCTGAAAAACAACCCCCCACCACCACCCTCTGTCTTCTACCTTTGAGCCAGTTTTGTATCCAAATAGCTAGTTCTCCCTGTATTCCATGAGATATAACCTTGCGAACCAGTCTATCATGAGGAACCTTGTTGAACACGTTACTGAATCTTGGGTTGTGGTTTCTAATTTTTCTAAATTCCAAGTACATTAATACTTAACAAACTAAACTACTAAAATAGTAATCACCAGCGACTAACCTATCACCTTTTATAACAGCGTAATCTGTTAATAATTATTCTGATTATAATGTTGTATTCAGATAAAAGTGAAATGGAAAATGTCCAACAGCTAATCACCTCCTTAATCTCCTCTGCCGTCACATTTTGACTTCACGTTCTGACCTCACATTGTGCTGTCAGAGCTGTGGAGATGTGTTTTACTGCTGTGTCCTTGCTTATAGTTTATGTTCTTTTCAAATTCCTCTCTCTTTGTGATCTGCTTTAAGAATCTGCTGCCTTTCACCAGACTGAATCCTGGGATAGCAGGAGAATTTTGGACAGGTATATGGATAGGAAACGTTCAGAGAGATATCGGCCAAATGCAGGTGAGAGAGACTAGTTTAGTTTGGGAAACTTGGTTGGCATGGACGAGTTGGGCTGAATGGTCTGTTTCTGTACTGTAAGACTGACATATGGAAAGCAACTGAACTGGTTAGGATGATGATCACTGGGAGTTGAGAAGAATGAGTAGGGGGATCTCATAGAAACCTATAACATTCTAAAAGGATTAGATAGGCGAAACAAAGAAAGGATGTTCCCAATGACTTGGGTTGGGAGGGATGCGGTGGGGTGTGGACTGAGATGAGGAGAAATGTCTTCAACCAGAGAATGTGGAACCTGTGAAATCGGAGCACAGAAAGAAGTCAGGACCAGAACATTGAATGTTTTCAAGAAGTAGTTGGATATAGATCTCAGGGTTAAAGGAATCAAAGCAGGGGACAAGGCATGGAGTTGAATGATCCTATTGAATGGAGGAGCAGACTCAAAGGGCCTGTTTTCCAGGTTTCTCTGTGACCACAGCCTGACCAATGCCCCTTTTGGATCACTTTTACAGGGATAGGGACCAAATAGGTCCAGATCAGAACATCTGGTCGGCATGGACGAGTTGGACAGAACGGTCTATTTCTGTGCTGTGCATCTCTATGTCTATGTCCAAGAGCATTTTGATTTTAGGAAGCCACAGTGATTACTGACAGAGAGGGTGAGGCTGCTGCAGCAAGAGAAACTGTAACACGGTAGGCTCTGTACTCGGGGGAGAAACTTTCATCACAATCTTTCACCAAGACGCTGGTGAAAGGGACAAAGGGTGTGGGCTAGAATGTCAGAAGGAAAAATCATTACAACTTGCGAATGTTGCATACTGGTCCAATTTCTTTCGTATAACTCAGAACAGTGCTCCAGCACAACCAGTACACTCAGTTCCAAGGTTTCTTTACTGGTTTTTCCCTCTGGGAAGGGGGGAATGCCAGCCACACGTCACTTAGTGAAGGTGGTTCTGTAGGGAGCTGGAAAGACTACAGGAGTTATTAGAGATTCCCAAGGGGAAGGGGGATAACTTCACAAATATAGGATAAAACCAGAAAAGGAATTGACAGCACTGATGGAGGAGTATTCTTACCTCTCCCTCTGAGCATTGCTACTATCAGGAATAGATTGGATGAGCATGAAGTGCTGCTGAAAGAGATAGTCAGGAAGTCAGAAAGGAAATTTAGATCATGGCTGGAGCATCAGAAAGGACCTAGAACTTACGTAAGCTCAAAAAGGTCAATTTAAAGAGATTTCATGAAGGAGACCAGCAGGAGAAAAAAGGTCAAGAGAAAATAAAAATTAAAATGATCAGGATTCTGTCATTAGACAATGATTTTGGCACAAAAATTTATGAAGGAAGCAACCAGAGAGTGTTATTTGAAAGTTTTTTTGATTAGATTAGGTTAATTTCCATACAGTGTGGAAACAGACCCTTCGGCCCAACAAGTCCACACCGACCCTTCAAATAGTTACCCACCTAGACCCATCTCCATTTCCCTCTGACTAATGTACCTAACACTATGGACAATTTAGCATGGCCAATCCACCTGACCTGCACATCTTTGGATTGTGGGAGGAAACCGGAGCACCCGGAGGAAACCCACTCAGACACGGGGAGAATGTGCAAACTCCACACAGACAGTCACGTGAGGCTGGATTCGAACCCAGGTCCATGGTGTTGTGAGGCAGCAGTGCTAACCACTGTTTGTGAGGAAGGATGTGCTGGGTGCTTGAGACTGCAAAAGATGGAGAAATGTCTATTTACCCAGGCAGAAGTGCGAAGTGGCTGCAGGAAAACCAAGTACACTGTACCGGAATTGCAAACTAGTACAAAGAAGGAAATTGTAAATAGGCAGTAAACTCCTACAGAACAGGCAGTTCATGGAAGTTAAAGTTTTATTGCAGAATTTCAAACAGTTTTATAGCAAGACAGAATTTTAAAAGACTGAAGAATCTAAGCAGAAACAATGGCTGCAATAAGAAAGACTTGCCCAAATTCAATGGGAACAATACAGTGATGAAGGAAGGAAGTGTTCCCATTCTCAGGTATTATGTTGGAGGATGGTGGGACCAATAATCCAGCAGGTAGGCGGAGAGCACGTACCCTGAACATCAAAAGCATTTCCAGATCATTGATGATTTATTAGTGTGTGACAGGATGGTAAAAACAATGACTGCAGATGCTGGAAACCAGATTCTGGATTAGTGGTGCTGGAAGAGCACAGCAGTTCAGGCAGCATCCAAGGAGCAGCCTTGACAGGAGCCTAGTTATTTCAGCTTCCCTCTGGAAAGATGTGTTGGAAAGGATGCTTGAGGAAGGTTTAGGCATTGCCATGTCAAACAGCCAGGGCATAATCACTGATGCTGTGGCTAGAGATTTTGAAAGAGATTGAAGATCTCATGACGTACTGTGAAATCTGTGATTATACAGGTCTAGAGCATACTTCTGTCATCATCGAAGAGAAGGCATAGTCATGAGAAGACTTTGAGAAGAAGTAAACACTGAGAACCAGAAAGAGCAGTACAACCCACTTGAGCTCATTCAGGTAAAGAAAACAAAGGGCTGTGGATCCCACAGATCTGAAACAAAAACAGAAATTGCTGCAGAAACTCAACTCATCTGACGGTATCTGTGGAGTGAAAGCAGAATTAACATTTCGAGTCCTGGGACTCATCATCAGCACTCTGCTTTGTTTAGCAATTTCTGCTTTTGAGCTCATTCAGGAATCATTAATTGCTGTTGTTTAGGCATCAGGACAGTCTGGTCAACACATTGATACCAGAGGGTCGTTAATACCAGTGAGGAAGAAAATGATGAACAAAGCAGCAACCTTTCAGTAACATAACAGAGAGCATGAGAAGGGGAACTTCAAACTTCAAACAATCAGCGAAACTTCCTGATAATATCCAATCTGATCAAGACATTGAAGGCGCTATGTGGTATTGGCTTCCTGGGAGCCAGACCAATGACCATTGATATGCGACATAATCAAGAGGAGAAATTGCTGTTATTTAGCATCCAGGATACAGAGAATGAGAGAGTACCCGTTTGAATCAGAAAGATATTGCCTGGTCCAGAAATCCAGGAGACTGCAAGGAAGAAAGCTCTTCTTTTGGCAGAGTAGCCATCGTCCATGATGGGCATTTGTGAAAATAAAGCTGCCCTGTCTGATGCTATGGACCAACTGAAGAAGCTAGCAGAGAACTGTACATCTGCAAAGGGAATTCAGGAGATTCAGAGTCCTCATTAGGGCCTAATAACTAAGTCTACCAGGAATAGCAAGTTCAGTGAAGGATACATAGAAAATAAAAGGTCCTCCAGTGGAGAACTAATGCGCAGATCAGAACCAGACAACTGACAGTGCCTCCAAGTCTGAAGAGAGAGTATTCTGGTAAAATTATGCAATGTCCAGCTCACCTACATTTGTGAAGTCAGGGTCATGGCGTGGGATTAGAAAGTGGTAAATCATAGAATCACAGAAATGTTACAATGCAATTGGTGGCCACTCAGCCCACTAAGTCTGCACCAACTCAGAGCAATGCAATACAGCTGGAAACATGAAAGCACAGTAAGTAACAATGGGAGAAAGCTTGGAGGTGGTGGGGATGTTCTAAAAGATAATGGTTGTGATAAATTTAATATTGAAGTCTCATGAACTCCATCCAATCTGATACCATCACATGCAGTAGCCTTCTCAGGGAACAGATGTATTCTGCACAGCTCCTGAGAGTCCTTTGGAAGTCTACCTGATTAGTAGTGGAAGTATAACTTACCGCTATCATGGTTTAAACCCTCTTGTTAATGAAACGTCTCTTCTGTAAAGATTGTACAGTGGTGTATCCACTGTCACAGATCATTAGAAACCCCCTGGACACAATACAGCCCAGGGAGGATTGATGGCAGTGAACTGTGCCACATTCTGGCACAGATGATAGATACTACAAGGTTCCAAGAGTGGTAATCAGAGTAATTCAGGGTGAACGTATTGATACTGATTGTATGTTTGTCTTAGGGCCCATAGAATGAGACAATTTGCAAAATCTCTGATCTTCTTGCTGTCCAAGCTACTGGGGGATCCACTACCAACTGCTTACCCCTTCACACTCCCACCTTCTCCTCCTGCTGGTGACCAACTGGTGTCACTCTGGTCAGGGTTTGTTATTTTGATTCACGTCCATTAACTCTTCAATTGACATTACAGTGCAGTCTGTTTGGAGAGGTGAATGCCAGTTGGTTTGTGCCAACATCTCTGCTGTGCTATGGAGCCTGTGAGGCATGTGTGTGCATTTCTAGAAGACCAGGAGTCTTAGTTCACATGTAAAGCAGAGATCTGATCATTTGTTGAATCATCTTGGGCTTCCACTCAGTAAAGTTGTTGCTAACATCTTCTCTCTATTCAAGCTGAACTGATGATTTCCTCAATATTTCCTTGTGGCTACAGCTTTGTCAGGACAAACAGGGACTGCTGTCATTCATTTTAACTGACGATTGAGAAGTCTACTGCCACACTGGATTTCGGTTTGAAGGGGCTGAGTTTGAAAAAGACTATTTCAGGTTATCTTAACATTTGCAGCTTTCAGGGTTAATGTGATACACTGGCAACTATTCAAGGATGGCCAAGTGCTCGAAGCACCCAGTTTCAAACAGGACATGGAAACACTCTGGCCAGCCCTCTGGCTGACAGGATCAATTCAGCAATAGTCATGAGGATAATAAGTCCAGTACTGGGTACCTCCATGTCAGCAATAAGGTGTAGTGAACTCCTGCTATGACCACATGTAAATTCACCCCAGTGATCCTTCAAATAATTGCTCAGTAATGAAGCACAATGACTGATCATTGTAAATGGTAATCCAGGCAGCTAAGAGTAATCCAACACTCTCAGATCTTTCTCATAGACAGTGAAAACTGCTCAGGCAACCAACCCAGGGTTTAACTACCCAAAGGTTACGATTAGATTAGATTCCCTACAGTGTGGAAACAGGCCCTTCGGCCCAACCAGTCCACACCGACCTTCCGAAGAGCAACCCACCCAGATCCATCGCCCTGACTAATGCACCTAACAGAACGGGCAATTTAGCATGGCCAATTCACCTAACTTGCACATCTTTTGGACTGTGGAGTGAAACTGGAGCACCTACAGGAAACCCACGCAGACACAGGGAGAATGTGCAAACTCCACATAGTCACCCGAGGGTGGGATCGAACATGGGACCCTGGTGCTGTGAGGCTGCAGTGCTAACCACTGAGCCACCGTGCCACCCATTAGAATAAGCTTGGGCTTTGACAAAGATTCTCTCCTTCCATATGTGCCCACTCCGATCACAAGCCGCAATGACTATTCCAAAGTGGAGTGAGTGGTCTTAAAGACAAAACAATATGCTTTAAAATTAGCTTGGAGCCCCTGGGCAGGATGAGGTCAGGCTCAGAATTGTGAGATGCAAGTTTAGCTCAGATACTAAAGTAAATTACTAAGAAAGAAAATAATTAATATCAGGGTCATGCTGCTAGGAACATTGATGGAGACTAGAATCTGGACTCATTTAAAGAAAAGCTTGATGCTATAGTGAGACTTTGATAGTGTTGCCATTCTGGAACAATGAGGCCAAGTGGATCAAAGTCGAAAGAACCTGCTTCATTTAAACTCATCTTGAGAATGCATTCCAATTTTACTGAGCAATTATTCATTTATTGTGAGGATATCATAATTCAAATGGAAAACACAGTACGTTTTGATGCCCATTGCTTTGCTCCTTGTGATTCTAAGTTGTCAATCTGAGATCTTGTTTTTGCAAAGCTAACAGTTCTGCTGTTTTCTTCTCAATTAATTAAAAAAGGTTAAGACATTCAGGTCATAGAACAGAATAAATGACTTTTTAAACCTTTTTGACCTCAAACTGGGCATGAAAAAGCTGCACCTGATTAAATTCCGAACAAAATCAGTTTTCTCCTCAAGTTCAATCTGATCCAACTTTCCATTTATAAGTAGCTGTAGGAAATGCAGGATTGAACACTTCATGTTACTTTACAAAACAATCCTACTCCTCCAACACTGATTTTTGCTAAAAGCAATTCCAAAGAGGTATCCAAGAATCCAGAGTTTGAGCATGTTAGGTATGGATGCATCAGATGTAACATTGCAGAGTCTCTCTCTCTCCAGGAAGCTAATAAATTTATGTCTGCAGTCAACCTTTGGTTATATGTCCTTATTTTTAAAAAAATGTAAAGTACAATATGTCCATAGCTAATCTGGAGTTTAATAATCTGTGGCCATGACAATATCCAGCATATCTCTCCAGCCTTCAGGGCTACTTTAAACCTACCTGAAACTGTGTTGCTGGAAAAGCACAGCAGGTCAGGCAGCATCCAAGGAGCAGGAGAGTCGACGTTTCGGGCATAAGCCCTTCTTCAGGAATGAGGAAAGTGTGTCCAGCAGGCTAAGATAAAAGGTAGGGAGGAGGGACTTCGGGGAGGGCATTGGAAATGCGATAGGTGGAAGGAGGTCAAGGTGAGGGTGATAGGCCGGAGTAGGGGTGGGAGCGGAGAGGACAGGAAGAAGATTGCAGGTTGGGAAGGTGGTGCTGAGTTCGAGGGTTGGGACTGAGACAAAGTGGGGGGTGAGGAAATAAGGAAACTGGAGAAGTCTGAGTTCATCCCTTGTGGTTGGAGGGTTCCTAGGCGGAAGGTGAGGCGCTCTTCCTCCAGCCGTCGTGTTGCTATGGTCTGGCGGTGGAGGAGTCCAAGGACCTGCATGTCCTTGGTGGAATGGGAGGGGGAGTTGAAGTGTTGAGTCACGGGGTGGCTGGGTTGGTTGGTCCGGGTGTCCCAGAGGTGTTCTCTGAAACGTTCTGCAAGTAGGCAGCCTGTCTCCCCAATATAGAGGAGGCCACATTGGGTGCAGCGGATGCAGTAAATGTGTGTGGAGGTACAGGTGAATTTGTGGCGGATATGGAAGGATCCCTTGGGGCCTTGGAGGGAAGTAAGGGGGGAGGGGGTGTGTGGGCGCAAGTTTTGCATTTCTTGCGGTTGCAGGGGAAGGTGCCGGGAGTGGAGGTTGGGTTGGTGGGGGGTGTGGACCTGACGAGGGAGTCACGGAGGGAGTGGTCTTTCCGGAACGCTGATAGGGGAGGGGAGGGAAATATATCCTTGGTGGCGGAGTCCGTTTGGAGGTGGTGGCAAAGACGACGGATGATACGATGTATACGGAGGTTGGTGGGGTGGTAGGTGAGGACCAGTGGGGTTCTGTCCTGGTGGCGATTGGAGGGGCAGGGCTCAAGGGCAGAGGAGTGGGAAGTGGAGGAGATGCGGTGGAGAGCATCGTCGATCACGTCTGGGGGGAAATTGGGGTCTTTGAAGAAGGAGGCCATTTGGATTGTACGGTATTGGAACTGGTCCTCCTGGGAGCAGATGCGGCGGAGACGAAGGAATTGGGAATATGGGATGGTGTTTTTACAGGGGGCAGGGTGGGAGGTGGTGTAGTCTAAGTAGCTGTGGGAGTTGGTCGGTTTGTAGTAAGTGTTCGTGTTGATTCGGTCGCCCGAGATAGAAATGGAAAGTTCTAGGAAGGGGAGGGAGGAGTCTGAGATGGTCCAGGCGTTCCAAAAAGACCACATCCTCTGTGACTCCATGGCTCAACACTTCAACTCCCCCTCCCACTCCACCAAGGACATGCAGGTCCTTGGACTCTTGCATCGCCAGACCATAGCAACACGACAGCTGGACGAAGAGCACCTCATCTTCCGCCTAGGAACCACAAGGGATGAACCTATATTTTTCCAGTTTCCTCATTTCTCCTCCCCCCACCTTGTCTCAGTCAAATCCCTCGAACTCAGCACCGCCTTCCTAACCTGCAATCTTCTTCCTGACCTCTCCGCCCCCACCCCAACTCTGGCCTATCACCCTCACCTTGACCTCCTTCCACCTATCGTATTTCCAATGCCCCTCCCCCAAGTCCCTCCTCCCTACCTTTTATCTTAGCCTGCTGGACACACTTTCCTCATTCCTGAAGAAGGGCTCATGCCCAAAACATCGACTCTCCTGCTCCTTGGATGCTGCCTGACCTGCTGTGCTTTTCCAGCAACACATTTTCAGCTCTGATCTCCAGCATCTGCAGTCTTCACTTTCTCCTGCTCTAGTCCTACCAGAAGAATCTCAAGTGGCCAGACTATTCACTTTCCATTAACATCACTGTTCAGCACAGTCTAACTCAACGCTCACAGGAGCTTTATCGCTATCTTACTTCAGATTCAAACTGCAGCCACCGTCATGGCTGCCTTGCCATATGAACATGGAGTCTCAGAGCAGGATTAGGTTAGATTCCCTACAGTGTGGAAACAGGCCCTTCAGCCCAACCAGGCCACAGTGACCCTCCGAAAAGTAACCCACCCAGACCCATTTCCCTCTGCCTAATGCACCTAACACTACGGACAATTTAACATGGCCCATTCACCTGACCTGCACATCTGTGGACTGTGGGAGGAAACCGGAGCGCCCAGAGGAAATCCACACAGACACGGGGAGAATGTGCAAACTCCACACAGACAGTCGCCCTGGGACCCTGGTGCTGTGAGGCAACAGTGCTAACCACTGAGCCACCGTGCCGCTATGTTATGCAAATCTGCGTAATGACTATAACAATAACAACCTCTATCATTGAGAAAGCAATTATTAAACAGTGGAACATCCTAAGGATGTACACATGGAATATGTCAGACACAAGATGTGCAGGTGGAGACATTAGGATTAGTGAAACGCGACGGGTTTTAAGGAGGTTAACTGGCATCAAAACAAACCCACAATTTTCGTTACATGGCGAACACTATAGGTTTCTGGCTGCTAATCATTGTCTGAGATTTTACAAAAGTCAAATTTTACATCTTTAGATGCTACTTTTGCTGTCAGCCTTTTTCCTCTCTCTCTTAATCCAGTCTTTCTAATAAAAACAAAATACTGTAGATGCTGGAATTCTGAAACAAACACTGAGAGTGCGAGAGAAACTCAGCAGGTCTGGCAGCATCTACGGAGAGAGGAACAGAGTGTTAATGTTTTCGCGCTGGTATGACTTCAGAACTCAGTGGAATTTGAATTCAATAAAAATTTGGAATTAAGAGTCGAATGATGACCCGGAGTCCATTGCTGATTGTTGGAAAAAAAACCCCATCTGGTTCACTAATGTCCTTTAGGGAAGGAAACAAATATTCCTTAACTGGTCTGGCATACATGTGACTCCAGACTCACAGCAATGACTCTGCACTGCCCTATGGGTAATAAATGCTGGCTTGGCTGGTGACACCTGCATCGTGTGAGTGAATAAAAGAAGCTCTTCCCTCACAAACACTGACTTATCTCGATTTGGAGATGCCGGTGTTAGACTGGGGTGTACAAAGTTAAAAATCACACAACACCAGGTTATAGTCCAACAGGTTTAATTGGAAGCACACTAGCTTTCAGAGCGACGTTCCTTCATCAGGTGATTGTGGAGGGCTCGATCGTAACACAGAATTTATATCACGCTGCAAATGTTTGCTATAAACTCTGTGTTACGATCGAGCCCTCCACTATCACCTGGTGAAGGAGCGTCGCTCCGAAAGCTAGTGTGCTTCCAATTAAACCTGTTGGACTATAATCTGGTGTTGTGTGATTTTTGACTTATCGCAGTCTTGACAGCTGTAGTATCCAATGTCTAATGTCCCTTTGCTTTGAATTTCTAAATGTTGCTGCTGGACAGTCTCGCTCTAATTTTAAGACTGTTCTCATCTTGAATCTGTCTAAATCAGGTTTGGAAGTGCCTTTTGGGATGACAGTGCTCTCACACAGTTGAGCTCGTGTGGAATTAGTGTGGTGTTGCTCCCTCTGGTGTTCACGGCCCATAGGGAGCTTTCTTTTCATAAAATCATTAGTTTGTCAGAGCTGAAAAACTACAAGCGAAATCCCAGTTTGAGAATACCCATGTAGATTGTGAATTGGAGCAAGCACATTTAACTTGGAAATAACTCAATAGTTTTTATTCTGATTTACTATGCAATACTGATCTAAGTGGTTTAGTTAGGTAGAAGTGGGTACTGCAGATGTTGAAGATGAGAGTCTAGATCAGAGTGGTGCTGGAAAAGCACAGCAGGTCAGGCAGCATCCGAGGAGCAGGAAAATCGACGTTTCGGGCAAAAGCCCTTCATCAGGAATGAGGCAGGGAGCTTCTGGGGGTAGAGAGATAAATGGGAAGGGGGTGGGGTGTGTGCCCAGGTTTCCTACCTGACAGCAGTAAGAGCACTTCGCATATCCTTCCTTGCCCCTATGGCTCCTCAGACTTTTCTGAAATTGTGAAAGTTTCCATTCAAATATATCTGTCTTTCAAATTGATTCATATTTACTGAGAGACTACTGAAGTGTAGTCATGGTGGTCACAGGAAATGATGCAACATTAATCCCTTTGTAATGGGACTGAAAGGGGTTAATGCTGAGGAGTGTCTCATAGACTTATAGCTATTTATGGCACAGAAAGGGACCAGTTGGCTGATTGTGGTTGGTCTGGTCTAGTCAATAATGATCTGGTTACAGTCAGCCCATCTTCCCGCTCTTGGCCCATGTCCCTAGACGCTATGAGAATGTAAGTGAATATCTACACACCATTAATTGCTACAATAGTTTGTGACTCAACCACTCTTTTAGCAGTGAGTTCCAGACTACCATCATCCTCTGGGTGAAAAATATTCTCCTCAACTCTCCTGGTAGTTTCCAACACGTTGTAAATCTCTGTTGGGTGGTTATTGTTCCCTCTCCTAATGAAACAAGTGCTTTCCTATCCATCGTCATTATTTTATACACCTCAGTCAGGCCCTTTCTCAATCTTTGTTGCTCCATGGAAAACAATCCCAGTTATCCGATCTTTCCTTATCTGTTGAACCCTCTAGCCAGGCAGCATCCTGGTGAATCTCCTCTGTACCCGCTCCAGGGCAAACACATCCTTCCTGTAGCACAGTGATCAGAAATGTACACAGTACTCCAGTTGTGATCTAACCAGTGTTTTATTCAGTTCCAGTATAACCTTCCTCCTCCTGTATTTACTTTTTACAGCCTAATAGCTTTGATATCATCTGTGATCTTTTTGATCATATCCCTACATTTAAGTCTTAATCATTAATGTGCACCATGAAGGCTCCAGCACTGAGCTGTGTGGAATCCCACTGGAAACTGACTTCCAGCCACAAAGACATCCCCCTCCCATCACCCTCTGCTTCCTATCTTGAGGCCAATTTTGGATCCAATATGCCACCTCACCTTGGATCCGGCAGGCACTTACTTTCTTGACCAACCTGCTATGAGGGACCTTGTAAAAAGTCTTGCGAACGTCCATTTTGACCGCTTTGAATGCACTACCCTCAGCAATGCTTCTGGTTACCTCCTGAAAAAAATGTGATCAAATTTATCAAACACGATCTTCCTGCCACAAATCCATGCTGATGAGCTCTGATTGATCGGCGTCTTTGCAAGTATAGGTATATTATGCCCTTCAGAATTCTTTCTAATAATTTCAACACCACCGAGTCAGATTGTTTGGCTTGTGATCTCCTGGTCTATCTCTTCTCTATTTTTTGAATAAGGGGACAACATTAACAGTCCTCCAGGCCTTGAGCACCTCAGCTGTGGCCACAGAGGGTTTGAAAATTACTGCCTCAGCATCCTGGGATACATCTCCTTTGGGCCTGTGGATTTATCCACTTTAAAGTTGCTAAATCCATTAGTACCTCCTCTCGCTCCAAGTGAATTTCTTCAAATATTTCCCAGTTCTCTGCTCTGTCCTCCTTTTCCATTGTGAAGACTGATGCAAAGTATTCACTGAAGACTGTGCCCATATTTTACTGAGTCTACACACCGATTACATCTATGATCCCTAATGGGCTGAACTCTTAAACTAATTATTCTTCTTACATTTTTTTTAAAAAAGTCCTCTTTTGGTTTTCCTTTATTCTATATACCAATGCTTTCTCCTGCTCTCTCTTACATTTCCTAATTTCCTTTGTAAGTTTTTGTCATGTTGAGCCCCCAGTATCTGCTCTAAACTTCCTTTTTTTATCATAATCCTAATCTTTTGACATCCAGTGTCCTCCAGCCTTGGTCCTACTATATATCTTTACAGGAGTGTATTTGTCTTGTCCTCTCACTGCTTTGTCCTTGATTGCCTCGCAGTGCTCAGACACCATTTTATCTGAATGTAGGTGCTCCTACAACACTTGGGCCAAATCTTACCTTCGTAAAATTAGCCTTTCCACAGTTTAGAACTTTTATTCCCAACTCAATCTTATCCTTCTCCAGAGCTACTCTGAATCCAACTGAGTTACGGCCTCTACTTCCAAAATGTTTCTCTATTAGTGGCTCAGTGGTTAACACTGCTGCCTCACAGCGGGAGGGACCCGATTTCAATTCCATCCTCAGGCGACTGTCTGTGTGGGGTTTGCACATTCTCCCCGTGTCTGCGTGGGTTTCCTCCGGGTGCTCCGGTTTCCTCCCACAATCCAAAGATGTGCCGGTCAGGTGAATTGGCCATGCTAAATTGGCTGAAAATGTGTTGCTGGTTAAAGCGCAGCAGGTCAGGCAGTATCCAAGGAACAGGAAATTCGACGTTTCGGGCAAAAGCCCTTCATCAGGAATCTTTTGCCCGAAACGTCGAATTCCCTGTTCCTTGGATGCTGCCTGACCTGCTGTACTTTAACCAGCAACATATTTTCAGCTCTGATCTCCAGCATCTGCAGACCTCACTTTTTACTCATGATAAATTGGCCTTGTGTCCAGGGAAGTGCAGGCTGGGTGGAATAGCCATGGGAAATGCAGGTTTAGAAGGATGGGGTGGGTCTGGGTGGGATGTTCTTCAGAGGGCTGGTGTGCGCTTGATGGGCTGAATGGCCTGCATCCACACTGTGGGGATTCTATGATTCTCTGAATGGGACCTAACATCTGGTCCTCCTCAGAGTCTCTGTAACAATGTTGACCATCTCGATGTAACCTATAACTAGTTGCTACATGCAATAAACTGTATCTTGTTAACCAAAAGATACTTTTCTAGTTAGACCTAGAAGTATTTCAGGGATTGGAACAGAAATTATAGAGTTATCCAAGGAGCTGCAGGCCAGCAGTGATCATGTATTGTTCATACTGCAGAGGGGGTCACATGAGGGCACTGTAAGATTTTTTGGGTCAATTGTTGATGACGGATTAAACACAAAGAGGAACTTGTTTTCCTCCACCATGCTGCAGTAAGCAGGCCATATATTTTCCTGCATTAACATGGATGGTGCCAGCAACTGGCAGTCTGTGCAGCTTAGCTGTGGGAGCTGGCACGGCCAAACAAAGACACACACTGAGATTCCAGAGTGGTCATTTAGGACACTGAGGCCAAATCCAGCTCCCCAGATATTGCCAGCTCTCTCTTTCAAACCTTTCCTGATTGTTGACTTTAATATCTTTATTGAGAAACAGTGACAAAATCTTACACTTACACTTCTGTTGAAAGTAACAATAAAACAGAATAGCCACATTAAAAGTTGAAGGAAAATTAAAAGTACAGATGAAACTTTCAAACTTTCAATTAGAATGTTTTCCATTGGCCGAGATCATACACTCCAGCCCCGGCGGTGCTCTCTGGTGGTGGAGAGACTCCGTCTTACCAGCCGGCACAGAGCTTCTTTCCAGGGCTATCCAGATGCAGATGGAACCACAGAAGAGAGGCAGGCCGTTGGGTCTACCAAGATATTCAACGAGATGGATTGTTCCAAGCTGCATCACAGATACACTTGGGAAAAGGTCTGACAGTGAGATACATAAGGTGACATTACAGCAGATGACCAAAAGCTTAGTCAAAGGAATAAATTTGAAAGAATGTCCAAAGGAAGAAAGTGAGGTATGGAGGGAGAGAGTTGGAGGCAGGGAATTCCAGACCTTGGAAGAGTTTATGGGTCAATTGTTCATGACAGATTAAACAGAAAAAGGACCTTGTTTTCCTCCACCATGCTGCAGTAAGCAGGCCATAGACCTCTGTCTAGACCTGAAGGGCAAGTGTTGGAAATGTGAATCAGAGGAGTGCAGGGATCTTGAATGAGAAGAAACTACAGAGATACAGAGGCCCAAGCCTTGGAAGGATTCAACACAAGGGTGGGAATTGTAAAGTAAAGAGGATTTCTTGTGTGGGAGTCAAGCAAGCACAGGGTTGATACGGGAATGGGACTTGTGGCAACTTAAGACATGGAGATCAGAGTTTTCAGTGACTTTAAATTTACAGTGGATAGCTAATTAAAACAAAGAATTGTAAATCTGATACAAGCAAAAACAGGAAATTGGTTGGGGAAACTCAGCAGATCTGGCAGTATCTGTGGAGGGAATACAATGCATTGAGGCTAGTTGACCAGATAGGAGTGCGCTGGAATAGTTGGAAGGTAAACTGGTTCGTGCAGTAAGATGAGATGGGATAGGGGGTGTGAAGCTGTGAGATGTTACTGAGATGGAAGTCTGTGGTGTTCGTGATAGCAAGTACAAAAACTTAGGTTGGGTTCAAATGTAACACCAGCAGACTGTTGCCAGGGATAGGGCTGGAGATAAAAGCAAGGGAATAGAGTTTGGAGTAGCAACCAAAAACAATGGCTTCAGTCTTCTCTGTATTGACTATTGAAGGTTAAGATATGTAAAGGTACGAACAGGGTAGTGTGCTCACATTCTCTGCTAGATTCTGCTATCTCAGGCAGCCCCTCTGTTGCCTTCCTGAGGTCACTAACTGTGGGACGAGGCAGATGGACTGACTCTCCAGTGTTGAGAAGACCCTGGGAACCACTCCATTTTACTGCTTTAAGAATTTTAACCGTTGGTCTGAAAGGAGTAGCCTGGTAAATAATGAGCTGACAGGACTTTCGAGTGTGTGGCTCTGGCCAACTGTGACTACAGCATCCTCTGGTGTTCAGTCATTGTATGTGCAGGAGGAAGCTACAGATGCTAATGGTGGTCCCGCTCTGATGTAAATCTCCATGTTCCTCTTTCTATAGTAAACTCTTTGCTGGTGGTTTGTAATGTATACATACATCTGGAATAGAGCTGGATCTGTGAAAGTGCAATTCACTGAAGATGTTTTAATAGAAATGCAAAATTGAAAAGCTTACTCTTTTTTACCAAATTGAAGTTTGAAGAAGGTTTATGAAAGAATTTGTACTCAGTGTTTTATGTTACCTGAAAGGGAATTATGATTATAGTTGGGTTTAAAAGCACTAATATATTTCTCAGGATTAAACATTTTCATACATGAATCGAGTTTATTGCAAAATTACTTTGCGTCACATAATAATTATCATGAAAGTTCATTGCACGAATACAAGACATTTTAAGGTGTTGGACAGTCTTTGACAAGTTCAATGCTGGACCATTCTGGATCTAGTTAAAATTCAATGTAAAATCCCTGCTCTAAGAAAAATAAATTAAAAAAATAATAAAATCCCTGCTGTAAGGCAGTCAGTCTCAGTCAAACCCAATTCAACCGCAGCATTGTTTGGAGGGTCAGAGGTGATCATGGAGATGACAAAGTTCAAATTGGGTTTGGAGGGTTGTCTGAAATTGGCGGCAGAATTGGGTGGTTGAAGAATT
The DNA here is from genome assembly GCF_020745735.1 of Hemiscyllium ocellatum. NCBI lineage: Eukaryota > Metazoa > Chordata > Chondrichthyes > Orectolobiformes > Hemiscylliidae > Hemiscyllium > Hemiscyllium ocellatum. The sequence goes on along the minus strand of NC_083430.1, from coordinate 9,532,029 downwards.
AGAAAACACTGAAGTCAGGGCAATACTGAGATAGTGAGAGGAGAGAGTGGATGTGATGGAAAGGGAGGTGGAAATTGGGGAGTGTGATCAGGGAGAAATCAGATAGGATTCAACAATTGCATTTGGGAATGTTCAGTGATGGAAACGGTGAGTGATTAGATTAGATTACTTACAGTGTGGAAACAGGCCCTTCGGCCCAACAAGTCCACATCGATCCGCTGAAGCGCAACCCACCCATACCCCTACATTTACCCCTTACCTAACACTACGGGCAATTTAGCATGGCCAATGAGCACCCGGAGGAAACCCACGCAGACACAGGGAGAACGTGCAAACTCCACACAGACAGTCGCCTGAGGCGGGAATTGAACCCAGGTCTCTGGCATTGTGAGGCAGCAGTGCTAACCACTGGGTTAGCACTGCTAACTAATGGGGGAGATTCGTGATAGGGCCAGTCAGTGATGGGGATGGTCAGTAATGGGGACAGTCAGTGTTGGGGATGGTCAGTGACGGGGACGGTCTGTAATGGGGTCAGTCAGTGATGGGGACAGTCAGTGATGGGGATGGTCAGTAATGGGGACGGTCAGTGTTGGGGATGGTCAGTGTTGGGGATGGTCAGTGATGGGGATGGTAGTTGATGGGGACGGTCAGTGATATGGACGGTCAGTGATTGAGACAGTCAGTGATGGGGATGCTCAGTGATGGGGTCAGTCAGTGATGGGAACGGTCAGTGATGGGAACAGTCAGTAATGGGGACGGTCAGTGATGGGGATGGTCAGTGCTGTGGACAGACAGTGTTGGGGATGGTCAGTAATGGGGATGGTCAGTGATGGGGATGGTCAGTGCTGTGGACAGACAGTGATGGGGATGGTCAGTAATTGGGATGGTCAGTAATGAGGATGGTCAGTAATGGAGACGGTCAGTGTTGGGGATGGTCAGTAATGGGGACAGTCAGTGATGGGGATGGTCAGTAATGGGGACAGTCAGTGATGGGGATGGTCAGTGACGGGGACGGACAGTGATGGGGACGATCAGTGATGGGGTCGGTCACTAATGGAGACGGTCAGTGATGGGGCCAGTCAGTGATGGGTAAATAGGAACTTAGGAACGTGCAAAACATTTGGAGGTGAAGACCCCTTAGCTCATTGAGTCTGTTCTACTCCTCAATGAGATCATTGTGTTTTGAATTTCCCAAATCCCATCTCCCCTGAGTAAATGTTTGCCTAACCACAGTGTGCCCATCTTTGTGCTAATAATATTAAATGTCCCTGACTCCACTGTCTTCTGAGACTGTGAGTTCCAAACTTACACATCCCCGAGATAAAACAATATTCTGGGATCCAAGATGGCGGCGACCCAGCAAGTCTGAGTCTATAGTGCTCTTCCCAAGACTTGGGTAAAGTGGGTCACCCACCCCCACCACACTCACCAAATCATTCATAATAGCTGTTAACTTTAAATAGTTGCTTAGTATTACATTTAAATAGTTTAATATTTAGTAAAAATGACCAAAGGGAAGGGAGCCCGCAGCTCTCAACAAGCAGGACCCCCTCCCCCACCCTCTCCCTCTTCAGCTGCAGCAGAGGCGTACACAGCCGCCCCGGGGGACTTACCGACGGTAACAAGCCTTGTGGAGATGATCACCAAGCTGGACGCGAAGATCGATGCCTTTATCGAGGAGTCCCAAAATTGCTGGGAATCACTCTCGGCCGCGCTGCAGAAGCACGGCCGAGACATCCAGGAACTGGAGTGCCGAGTCGGAGGGGCGGAGTTAAAGACCGCGACCTCCGAGACTGCAGCTCAATCGGCCGTGGATCAGGTCCGGACTCTCGAACAGCGAGTCCGGACCTTAGAGAATCATATTGATGACCTCGATAATATTCGGTTGCTGGGCCTTCCCGAACGGGAAGAGGAAGGCCAGCTTACAGCATTCCTGGAGCAGTGGCTGCCACAGCTTTTAAATCTGCATGCTGGATCAGGCCAGGTAAGGGTGGAATGGGCCTACCAGGTCGCAATATGTGGGCCCAGCTCGAACCAGCGCCCACGCCCGGTCCTGTTCCGGCTGCAGAGCTATAGGGAGAGGCAGATGCTCCTAGAAGCCTCTAGAAATCTTGGAAAAGATCCCCAAGCCATGATCTATAAAGGATCCAAGATCATGCTATTCCAGGACTTTTCCCCAGCTCTGGTCCGAAAGAGGAAGGCATTCGATGAGGTGAAGAAGCGTTTAAGGGACTTAAATACTCAGTACTCCTTACGCTATCCAGCGACACTACGCTTTAACCACGAAGGATCCATATATAACTTCGGTTCACCAGAGAAGGCTAAGGAATTCTTGGACTCTCTTAGATAAACTGTAAGAGATAGTGGATGTTGGTTTGCCTTTCCCCCCACTTTGGTCTGTATCCCCCCCTTTTCTTTTCTCTCTTTTTTTTTACCTCATTGTTTAATATTATCATGGGGGGGCGGGGAGAGGGATTTGATCTTCTCGCCCCCCCACCCGCTTGGGTTTGTTCTTTTTTATTACTTTATGTATATATGTGGGTATGTATGTATGTATATATATGTTGGGGCGATTGGTTAATGTTGGTGGGGGGAGGTGGTTACCTTACTCTATTTTACCTCTGTCTTTAGGAGCGGGGTTGTTTTTCCCCTGTTATTTTGTATTATTATATTTAATTATTACATGTTGAGATTGTAATTTTATAGTTATATATTTATATATGGTATTAACATTCTCAAATATATCCAGGTGTTGGTGTGGGCGGGGGTAGGGTGCTCACTGTTAACTCTAGCTTTGTATTATATTTGAATTCTCCTCATTTTATTGAGGAGCACCTGGGTCAAGGGTGGGGCATTGGTTGGGAGAGGATAAGATGGACTTTTGGAGAGGAAGTGACGCTCCCTGGGAACAAGGGGGAAAATCTCCATTTAGGTACATTTTATATTTTTTTATTTAGAAATAGTTTTTTATTATATTGTTGTGAGTGCATTAGAGAGCCTTTATTTTTGTAAATTTTATATGCTCTATGCTCGGGATGTTCCAGATAGGGTTTCCCCTCCCGAGGGGTCTCGGATCTGCCTAGATGATTATGGTTGATCAGTCGGTTAAGTGGTGCACCTGGAATGTCAGGGGGAGTAATTCGCCAGTCAAAAGGATGAAAATGTTATCAAATCTTAAGAAAGAAAGAGTTGATATAGCCCTCCTACAGGAGACACACCTGTCGGATAAAGAACACTTAAAATTACGGCAGGGTGGATTTGATCAGGCCTTTTTCTCCTTTTAGCTCAAAAAGCAGGGGAGTTGTTATTCTTGTTCGGAAGAATTTCCCTTTCAAAATTCTAAATCGGATAAAAGACGAATCTGGACGATATATTTTGATTAAAGCCCTCGTAAATGGAGAGGAATATGGGATTCTAAATTTGTACTGCCCCCCGGCACACCCCTCTAAATTTATAACGGAAGCTTTTTCAAAATTGATGGCCTTTGGTGCCCGTCATACAATTATAGGGGGAGACTTTAATTGTATTATGGATCCGGAAATAGATAGGATTCCCAAGAGTGCTGCCGGAGTATCTCCCAGATCTAGACAATTGGCGGATCTGAATAAAGAATTAGGATTGGTAGATGTATGGAGATGTCTTCATCCACAGGGTAGAGATTTTTCTTTCTACTCTAATCCACCTAAATGTCATACAAGAATTGATATGTTTTTTGCCCCATCGATTTTTTAAAAATTTCATATTATCCTGTAAAATAGGTACTATAGCAATTTCCGACCACGCTGCTGTATACATGGAAACTAAGGCAAGGAACAATGGGACATCCACTCGCCATTGGTGTATGGACCCCTTCCTGATAAAAGATAGTAAATTTGTAAAGTACTTCTCCCAAGAATTTAAAACTTTTTTAGAAATTAATTCAGGTACAGCTAGCAACCCATCAATGATGTGGGAGACCATCAAAGCTTATGCACGAGGTTAGATCATCTCCTACCCAGCGACCCAGAGAAAACTGAAGGGAGAGCAACAGCATCTGCTTGAAGCACGCTTAAAAGCAGCTGAAACAGCATACGCTGATAGACCTTCTTTATAAAATTGCAAAGGATTACAGCTCTTAGGACAGCTCTGAACACTACGCTTACTCAAACGGCTAAGAGGGAAATATTATTTGCAAAACAAAGGTTATATGAATATGGCGACAAACCGGATAGATACTTAGCATTTCTTGCAAAGAAAAAGAAGGCCCCTCAGACTATTACGTCTATCAAGGAAAGTACAGGTATTGTGACTCATGATCATAAAAAGATTAATGCGATCTTTAGAGAATTTTATTCTGAGTTATATAAATCGCAGGATTGTGAAGACAGGACTAGGAGGATGCAGTCATTTTAAAACAATTTGACCTTTCCGGGCCTAACTCCGGAACAGGTATCGGTCCTAAATGCTCCTCTAACAGTCCAAGAAATACTTGATGCAATTAGGCAACTCCAGAGCGGAAAGGCACCGGGCCCAGATGGTTTTCAAGCTGAATTCTATAAAGAATTTACAGAAATATTGGCTGATCCACTTATGGACATGTATAACTATGCATATAGTCAGGGCTGTCTCCCGCCTTCGCTGAAAGAGGCAAATATCTCTCTTATCCTTAAAAAAGGAAAAGATCCAGAAGACTGTACATCATATAGACCAATATCCTTGCTAAATGTAGATTTTAAAATCCTGTCTAAAATGTTAGCACTGAGACTAGAAAGGGTACTGCCACATATTATAAAGGAGGATCAGACGGGATTTATTAAGGGCCGTAGATCATCCAATAATATTAGAAGGGTTTTGAATATGATCCAAGCCTGTCATCAGGGAAAGATACCAGGAGTAGTAGCTTCATTAGACGCGGAAAAGGCATTCAACAGGGTTGAATGGTCATATTTGTTTTACACATTGGAAAGGTTTGGCGTTGGACAGGTGTTCACCAAATGGGTCTCAACATTGTATAGTGATCCCAAAGCAGTTGTGGTTACCAATGGATTAGGTTCGGATAGCTTCAGTGTGGGTAGGGGCTGCCGTCAAGGATGTCCTCTCTCGCCATTGTTATTTACGCTAATAATTGAACCACTAGCAGAAGCTATATGGACTGGTCCTAATATAACGGCCCCGAGGATTGGTACGGGTAAACACAAAATTACCCTTTATGCAGATGATGTTCTCTTATTCCTCAATAATCCACTGATGTCCGTACCTCGTCTAATCCAAGTTATTAATACATTTAGCGCGTTCTCAGGCTATAAAATTAATTTTTCAAAATCGGAGGCTATGCCAATGGGTGGCCTGGTTATGACACCCCACTTAGTGGACGGATCCCTTTTTCCCTTTCGTTGGTCCCTGGAGGGCCTCTTATATTTAGGTATTTTTATTACTCCAGTATTTGGTCAGTTGTATAAGGCTAATTTTGTGCAATTACTGGAAAGGATAAGGCAGGACCTCCAGCGATGCGGAGACCTTCCAATTTCCTGGCTGGGTAGAATAGCACTCATTAAAATGAATGTCCTGCCCCGTCTCCTACACCCTATGAGAATGCTCCCGGTGATGCTGCCGAGGATGGCTCTACGTAAATTATATGGCTAGCTGGGTTCCTTTATCTGGAATCATAGACGGCCCCTTATTAAGCTGAAGAAGCTACAGCTTCCACGGGCAAGGGGAGGATTGGATTTCCCAGACTTTAGGAAATATCAGTTAAGTTCCCTATTAAGTTACATAGCTGATTGGGTCTTGTCTGATCCACAATCAATCTGGCTGGACATCGAGGCTTCTCATGTAAAATACCCACTTATTAACCTCTTATTTTCAGACAAGAGGAAAATCATTACAGATCACTGTAAAAACCCCATAATACTAAACACAATTAAGGCCTGGAATATAATGCGGCAAAATGAGGGTAATTTACATAAAACATCCCCCCATGCACCGATAGTAGGGGCATGGGGACTCCAACCGGGGTTTACAGATGCCACTTTTCAACTCTGGAGATCCAGGGGTATCTCATGTTTAGGGGACCTATTTAAAGATGGGGTCCTGATGTCCTTTGAACAGCTGCATCAGAAATTCGGATTACCTAATGGAGACCTCTTTCGATACTTCCAAATTCGAGTTTATATACAGAAGAAGACTACGTTAATAGATAGTCTTTATAAATCAGATAGAGAATGTAATGTCCTACGACCAGTGGGGGTATCCTCTGTTAGTACTATTTATCACTTACTGCATGATGAAGTGTCGGGAGATATGGACAATCTGCTTAAAACATGGGATCAGGATTTGGGACTAGAAATCTCTATAGAAACGTGGAATGATATTTGGGAAAATGCTAGAAGAATTACTATCTGTAACAGAACCCAAGCTATCCAGCTGAAGATACTTCATAGGGCCCATATAGCACCGGCTCGATTGGCAAAATTTAAGGCAGGAGCATCTCCAATGTGTCCCAAATACAAAATAGAGGTGGGCACTCTTGTACATTGCTTATGGACTTGTCATAAGATCCGTAGATATTGGACTAAAGTAGCAAGTACCCTGACAGAAATTTTAGGAATGGAAATTAGAGTGGACCCTGTATCTCTCCTTTTGGGCTTTTCGAACTTTTCCTCCCTGGATACGCACGGGAAGAGACTATTTTCTATTCTCTCTTTCTGTGCAAGGAAAAATATTTTGGTGAACTGGGTGGCTGAGGGCCCCCCTGGACTTTCAAATTGGCACAGAATAATTATGGAATGTATTCCCCTTGACTTCCTTACAAATATGGGGCACCGAAAGACTGAATTATTTCATAAAATATGGCAGCCCTTCTTGAATTATATAAATGCAGATATTTTGGCCATCCTAACAAGGGCTTTTATTTAATGGAGATTACAAACCTGGCTGCTCCGGGGCCCCTTGGGAGAGGAATCCCGCACGAATACGGGTTTTATTACATTTGATGTTAATACATTCCGAGCATGTAAGAGACTTAAATATACACTCTGGTTAGTTATAGGTTAGATTAGTAGAAAGTTGAGTTTTGTTTTTTTATTTTATTTTGTTTTTTTTTCTTTCCTTTGTTAAATTTTGACTATTGTATATTTGATTTAATTGTATATCAATGTTTGTATTTGAGAGTTTTGTTTATTTTTGTAAACTTGTGAAAATGTTAAATTTCTAATAAAAATATCTTAAAAAAAAAGCACTATTCTAACCTCCATTCTGTCTCCTAGTCTGGACAGACCCACAAGAGGAGGCATCCTTTCCTTGCTCACCTTGTCAATGCCTTTCTTGATGTCATTTACTTTAACAGCTCTACATCCTGATGGAAACAAGCCCATTCTCCCCAAATGTATCCTTATAGCGGCTATTTGCTCATTGTTGGAATCAATCCAGCGAACCTCCATGAACTGTGTCCACCGTTTGTAGACCTTCATTTGTATAAAGTGGCCAAAACTGCAAACTGTATTTGTCAGATGGTCAGCGATGAGATGGTCACTTATGGGGTTGGTCAGTGCTAGTGGTCAGTGCTGAGGATGGTCCATGCTGGGACAGACTCTTTTCTTTGTACTTAATGAGAAATCATTTAATATTACGCTTTATTACATGCTATCTGCAGGCAAGATCATGACACCAAATTAAGTAATCTTTCTAAATTGACACTTGATTACTTCTTCCATGTGCACACATTCACACAGACTGAAGAACAGAAGCAGGGAAGCCAAAGCAGAAAAAAACGGTTCCCATGTCTTTGTTTCCAAGGATCCCTACAGTGTGGGAGCAGAACATTTGGCCCATCAATCCTCTGCAAAGCATCTCCATCCAGACGCTATCCTTGCATTAGCATGTCCAATCCACATAATCTGCGTATCTTTGGACTGTGGGAGGAAACCAGAACACCCGGAGGAAACCCACACAGACATGGGGACAATGTGCAAACTCAACACAGACATTTGCCCGAGGCTGGAATCGAACCTGGTGCTGTGAGATAGCGGTGCTGTGAGATAGCAGTGCTGCCTGTGCTGTTGGGCTTTTTCTTGTTGATCTGAAGGATTCTCTTTAACTTGCCTTTTACCAAATGTGTCCATTGGAAGAGTCTGTGACTTATTTAATTCAAAGTCATTGTCTTCAGTATCTGTTCAAGCTGATTTTCTTAAAGTTCAAAGTGGCTTACTGCAGAGAACGAAGAGAGAAAGAGAGAGTTTTTGGTTGTTGCTGATTAGGCTTCTTTCCCAGTCTGACCATGAACCAATCACTATCGAAAACACAAGTTGCTGGAAAAGCTCAACAGATCTGCCAGCATCTGAGAAGAGAAATCAGAGTCAACGTTTTGGGTCTTGGTGACTTTTCCTCAGAACCCAGTTGTGATGAAGGGTCACTTTAAATGTTAAGCTTTGATTTCTCTCCACAGACGTGGCTAGACCTGCTGAGCTGTTCCAGCAACTTCCGTTTTTGTTTCTGATTTACAGCATCCATAATTCTTTCAGATTTTATTCAACCAATCACTATTGTTATGAAGTTGAAGGACTGTACTGTATCTTTAAGAGAGAGACAATGGTGTTCTGAACTGAGAGCTTACAAGCACCTGTGTATATGACTAGATGGTAGTGCCAGAACATACTGGATAATTGTAAAAATGTAACATTTGGCTGTGAAATGGATACCTGAGTTTTGGTTGCAATTTTCTTGACAATTTAGAATCTAACCAATCAGTTTAAATTGTGCCCAGGATACTAAAACCCAATCTAGTTTGAATTTATTATTTTGCCAACATCAAACCAATGAACTGATCTGATGTTGGGGGTGGGAGTGAGATGGGGTGTCAAATGCAGACCTTTTGAAAATTGGTTAGAGAGCAACTGCTGTTGAGACAGAAAGACATGGAGAGTTAACACCTTGCTCCCCAAGAAATTAGGAAACACTGTCCATCAAAGGTACCTTTTCATATGAAACATACTCACAGTGAAAAGAAAGAAGACAACCCAGGGAGATCCTCAGCTGGAGGAAGAAAGATCAAGAAGATGACAGTGGCTGTGTGATTTTGAAATTAAATTGGTGTGATTTTAATAAGTGTTTTATTGGAACAGTATATTGTTATAGAGTTGGAGACAGATAATAAGCAGTTAAGAGAAGGGGGGCTTAGAATTGTGAATCGTTGTTGTTTAGTGTTCACTTTTAGAGTTAAAAGATAAATTGAACTTATTTTCTTTAAGTAGTGGAATTTGTTGGTTCTCTGTCACGCAGATTATGAGACAAGGTGAGGCTTTTCTGGGTGTTTCCTTTAATTACCAGAGGAGTTCACCACTGCATTGTAACACTATTTACACTGGGGTGGCACAGTGGCTCAGTGGTTAGCACTGCTGCCTCACAGCACCCGGGTCCCAGGTTTGATCCTAGCCTCTAGTCTATGTGGAGTTTGCACATTCTCCCCATGTTTCCTCCCACAATCCAAAGATGTGCAAATTAGATAAATTCGCCATGTTACATTGCCCATAGCGTGAGGTGCATTAGTCAGAGGGAAATGGGACTGGGTGGGTTACTCTTCAGAGGGTTGGTATGGACTTGTTGGGCTGAAGGGCCTGTTTCCATTTTTCTTTCTTTCTTTTTTCCCATCACCAACACACCCTTTATTTACATGTGGAAAGTCCTTAACACAGATCCAGCTCTCTCAGAGACAGTGCTCAGAGCAAACAAGATGTCTGGCACTCCTATTCTAAAGTTTTCACTTGAAAATCTGCTCGGCCCCCACAGAGTGAAACCCTCTGTGCAACACGACAGTAATAACACTTAACCAACTTCTGGTAAGATTCAATCTGGTGTTCTGGGGAAATGGTAAAGGCCTGTTTCCACACTGTAGGGAATGGAATCTAATCTAATCACTATTTGTTAACGAGCAGAGGACCTTTGACATTGATAATTGGTCCCTGATGCACAAACCAATCAGCTTCACTTCCAAACAACCCTTTGGCTGCAGTTTGTCTGCATGTTACTGGAGGAGAAAGTGAGGACTGCAGATGCTGGAGATCAGAGCTGAAAATGTGTTGCTGGAAAAGCGCAGCAGGTCAGGCAGCATCCAAAGAGCAGGAGAATCGACGTTTCGGGCATAAGCCCTTCTTCAGGAATGTTACTGGAACCCACAGTAACACCAACACTGTTCACAATATGTATCAAATTCCTTAACTTCAAAACATATAGCCATCCTTACAAAACCCCAGGTTCAAGACCAGTTATTTTTCATTTCAGTCCACAGTTTAAAAAAAACACCAACACAGTTTTTATAGCAAGGCAATTCTGATCCTGTTTAATATTTTAACTTCAGATTACCCGAAAACTTCCAATTTTTAGATTTATCCTCCACCACTGCCAATAGTGAGGAAATTAACTTCTCTCGGTTTGTCCTCCTGCTGCATTTACCTGAATTTCAATGAATCACATGAAATGTCAGTCTCTGCTCCTTCATGAACTTGAGGAAGCCCTGGTTATCCACGGGGATATTGCTAAAATGAGACGCTGGTTGAAATCTGATTGTTAACCTAACGGCTCTGGAGAAGGATGGATATAGGTGGTCAAATACTCACTAATCCAAAGCAGAAATCAGTGGAGTCAGATTAAAGACATTATGCATAAGTTTAACAGACACTCCTGCATCTTGACTCTCACTATCCTCAGCTTCAGACTCCTCTGTTGCAGTTACATGCAGTGAGCAGTAGGTGGGAGTACAGGCCTGTGTTTGGAGCCTACTCACGGCCAATCAGTGGGTCAGTGCGACACTTTCATCCCTTGTGTCCATTCAGTGAAGCAGTTTGTTTTCCAGCCATTCATCCTGCTTTGACTGTAATCTGCTGTCAGGGTGATTGATGCTTGTCTGTACTGAGCAGGGAGAGTCAACATACCATCATTTCACTCTTGATGATCCTATTAATCACAGTGAGAGTGTGGACACTGTTAGGAGCTCTCACCAGCACCAATACTGCTAGGTTACTTACTGGTCACAATACAAGTCAGCTTTACATGAAAGTAGCTTGGCACGGTATCATTTTAATTACATTTTTGGAGAAGTTGACCTTCCTAGGCTAGTTAAATCTTTTCCAGAAGATACTGTCCTTGTTTGATGCCAAAGTAACTCATTCTTGGAATAAAACACTGGCTCAGTATACTATTCCTCTATGAGGGCTTTCACTCTTAACATCATTTACCCTCCCCCTCATTTGTTCTATTGGCTAACAACACCAGCCCTGCCTTATTCCATCCCATACCCGGTTTGTTGGCAGCTGCATGGATATTGTGAACTTTGACTGATCAGTATAACCTCTAATTGTCCTCACAGAAGCCCATCATGTTTGTATCCCTTGGCAGGTCAGGGCTGAGAGCTGGAACCACCCGAGTCTGTGCACCTCAGAGCTGCACTTGACCGATGCACATAGTATACGTACTGATACACATCAACCCCTTGAAGAAAGACTGGTACAGCCAACCTACACTCACTGCCTTGTGCATCAACAACAATAACTTGCATTCATAGAGCGCCCTTACCATCGTCAGATAATTCACTTCACATTAGGGCAGGCAATGACCAAGTGCTATCACTCTTAGGGTTTTAATCCAGGGATCTAGGTAATGTTCTGGGGACCCAGGTGAATTCAAAGTCAATAAAAATCTGGAATTAAGAGTTTAATGATGATCATGAAACCATTATCAATCCCATCTGGCTCACTAATGTCCTTTAGGGAAGGAAACTGCCATCCTTACCTGGTCTGGCCTACATGTGACTCCAGACCCACAGCAGTGTGGTTGACTCTAAACAGCCCTCTGGGCAATCAGGGATGGGAAATAAATGTTGGCCTAGTGATGTCCTCATCCCGTGAATGAATAAGAAAAAAATGCATATAAATGTTAGGCCAGATGAACAAAAGCTTCACTAAAGAGGCCAGCTCTTAAAAGGAGGAATGTGTGAGAGTGGGAGAGTGAATGGCACAGTGTTTCAGATTTACAGAAACTGAAGGCACTGGCGCCAGTGAGATGCTGAAAACTGGGGACCCACAAGCGCTTGGGGTTTGGCAGAGTCTGATAGGGTTAGTGTCATGGGGCTGGAGGAGGTGACAGAGAGAGAGAAGGACAAGGTCATGGCGGGAGCTTAAAACCTCCCCTGACGCACTGGAAACCTCCTGAGAGAGACGGGATTAAAAGCCAGGACAACTCATGGAAAAAGATCTTCAGAATTTCATTAGCTGATCAAAATTGGTCATTATTCTGGTCATGAAGTGTGTGCAGGAGGTAAGAGGTGATCTCCACTCCAGCCAGAAGCAGACCCAGCCTCTCTAACAGGCCACCCAGATTGGTGAGCTACTATTTTCTGGGAGAAGATTTTAAACTGGATCTGGCCTCATGCAATTTAAAATTGTGACCTCGTAGTCATCCTCATCTATTTACTCAAAATTAATTCCAGCAAAAACGACTGCCTTTATCTTTGTATAAATCTGGATGAAGTCAGCAATCATCTGCGCTTTTCTAAAGGACACAGCCCAGCCCTCTCTTAGTTACCAAAATGGAAATTATCTCGTGACCCTTCACCCCTCATCGTCTCAGAATTAGCCACTGCGTGTGAAGGTCTAACCTGGCTGGTTTCTAACTCCTTGCCTTGATATCTCCTCCAACCACACAGCACTCTGAGCTGCCTACACTCCCCTAACTTGAGCCACTTCAACAACTCTGACGTTAGTCACTGACCACGCCTTCAGTAAACTCTGGAGTTTCCTGCCTGAGCCTCTCTATCTCCCTAACATCTCTTTCTTTAAAACATTCTTTAAAACTTCCCTCGAGGACCAGTTTTGTGTTTGATTTTATGAACAGCTCCCACGTGGCTCCTGCAAAGTGTGTTGTGTCATGAAGGGTGAGATATAAATCCATGATGAGGAAGAGTTAATCCATAACCTGTTCCTTGTGGATGGAAGGAGAGCCTGTAATGAGCCAAGTCTCTCGGTGTGGGGACCTAGTACTAAATGGGTTTCTTAACTGGACGTTGGAACACAAATGAACATAGAAACCAGGAGCTGTCCTCATTAGTCTCACAGAACCGAGTGGTCTATGTTCATTGATGCCTACGTTCGTTCAGATAAATCTGTCTGGAAGGATTAACTGGACACGAAGGAACAGTCCAGTGTAGGGATTAACTGGACACAAGGGAACTGTCCAGTGCAGGGATTAATTGGACACAAGGGAACTGTCCAGTGTAGGGATTAACTGGACACAAGGGAACTGTCCAGTGCAGGGATTAATTGGACACAAGGGAACTGTCCAGTGCAGGAATTAACTGGACACAAGGGAACTGTCCAGTGTAGGGATTAACTGGACACAAGGGAGCTGTCCAGTGCAGGAATTAACTGGACACAAGGGAACTGTCCAGTGTAGGGATTAACTGGACACAAGGGAACTGTCCAGTGCAGGAATTAACTGGACACAAGGGAACTGTCCAGCGCAGGGATTAATTGTCCAGTAACTCCAGTCTAACCTGAAGCTTGTAGAATTTAACATGAGTGATACGACAGTGATGTGTGATTCTAACCTCGGAGAGGTCACCTCTGAAAACTATTGGTAGCTCCTGATCAGGGTTCAGACTCAGAGTTTCCCCTCACACGCTGATCAAATTGATACAGGCAGAACAGATGGTGCCTTACACTGTGCAAACATTAGAGGGCAGAAGGAACTATGCCACCGATATCAGTGACCCTGAGTTGCATTCTTATAGTGCCGTCTTCACTGATGACTGCAAATACATGGAGATCCCACTGCCCTTGGTATATCTGTTAGAGCATGTCCAGATGGACAGGCCATGAGTACGTCATTGACCCAACCATCACAGCCAGTCATCACTGACTCAGAGTTCACCAATCATACTCTGGTTATGGTATAGAAAGTTATGAATTTTGAAAGTTTAATGAGTTCAACACGCGGCGAGATATTGAACAATTCTTCCGCTGCCTTCGCCTCCTTGCCTACTTTTACAACCAAGACTCCCGACCACCCTCTGACGACCCCTTCTCTCGCCTCCAACACACCCCATCCACCTGGACACCCCGTGCTGGCCTCTTACCCGCCCTCGATCTGTTTATATCCAACTGCCGCCGCGACATTAACCGACTCAACCTGTCCACCCCTCTCACCCACTCCAACCTCTCACCCTCAGAACGTGCAGCCCTCCACTCCCTCCGCTCCAATCCCAACCTCACCATCAAACCCGCAGACAAGGGAGGTGCGGTGGTAGTTTGGCGCACTGACCTTTATACCGCTGAGGCCAAACGCCAGCTCGCGGACGCCTCCTCTTATCGCCCCCTTGACCACGACCCCACCTCCCACCACCAAACCATCATCTCACAGACCATCCAGGACCTCATCACCTCAGGGGATCTCCCATCCACCGCCTCCAACCTCATAGTCCCACAACCCCGCACCGCCCGTTTCTAACTCCTGCCCAAAATCCACAAACCTGACTGCCCCGGCCGACCCATTGTCTCAGCCTGCTCCTGCCCCACCCAACTCATCTCTGCGTACCTCGACACAGTCCTGTCCTCCTTTCTCCAAGAACACCCCACCTACATTCGGGACACCACCCACGCCCTCCACCTCCTCCATGATTTTCGCTTCCCCGGCCCCCAATGCCTTATCTTCACGATGGACATCCAGTCCCTGTACACCTCCATCCCCCATCACGAAGGACTCAAAGCCCTCCGCTTCTTCCTTTCCCGCCACACCAACCAGTACCCTTCCACTGACACCCTCCTTCGATTGACTGAACTGGTCCTCACCCTGAACAACTTCTCTTTCCAATCCTCCCACTTCCTCCAAGGAGTTGCCATGGGCACCCGCATGGGCCCCAGCTATGCCTGTCTCTTCATAGGATATGTGGAACAGTCCATCTTCCGCAACTACACTGGCACCACCCCCCACCTTTTCCTCCGCTACATCGATGACTGTATCGGCGCTGCCTCGTGCTCCCACGAGGAGGTTGAACAGTTCATCAACTTTACCAACACCTTCCATCCCGACCTCAAATTCACCTGGACTGTCTCAGACTCCTCCCTCCCCTTCCTAGACCTTTCCATTTCTATCTCGGGCGACCGAATCAACACAGACATCTACTATAAACCGACTGACTCCCACAGCTACCTGGACTACACCTCCTCCCACCCTGCCCCCTGTAAAAACGCCATCCCATATTCCCAATTCCTTCGTCTCCGCCGCATCTGCTCCCAGGAGGACCAGTTCCAATACCGTACAGCCCAGATGGCCTCCTTCTTCAAAGACCGCTGATTCCCCCCAGACGTGATCGACGATGCCCTCCACCGCATCTCCTCCACTTCCTGCACCTCCGCCTTTGAGCCCCGCCCCTCCAACCGCCACCAGGACAGAACCCCACTGGTTCTCACCTACCAACCCACCAACCTCCGTATACAGCGTATCATCCGCCGTCATTTCCGCCACCTCCAAACGGACCCCACCACCAGGGATATATTTCCCTCCCCTCCCCTATCAGCATTCCGCAAAGACCACTCCCTTCGTGACTCCCTTGTCAGGTTCATACCCCCCACCAACCCAACCTCCACTCCCGGCACCTTCACCTTTTGCAGGAAATGCAAAACTTGCGCCCACACCTCCTCCCTTACCTCTCTCCAAGGCCCCAAGGGATCCTTCCATATCCGCCACAAATTCACCTGCATCTCCACACACATCATCTATTGCATCCGCTGCACCCGATGTGGCCACCTCTATATTGGGGAGACGGGCCGCCTACTTGCGGAACACTTCAGGGAACACCTCTGGGACGCCCGGACCAACCAACCCAACCACCCCGTGGCTCAACACTTTAACTCTCCCTCTCACTCTACTGAGGATATGCAGGTCCTTGGACTCCTCCATCGCCAGAACATAACAACACGATGGTTGGAGGAAGAGTGCCTCATCTTCCGCCTGGGAACCCTCCAACCACAAGGGATGAACTCAGCTTTCTCCAGTTTCCTCATTTCCCCTCCCCCCACCTTGTCTCAGTCGATTCCCTCGAACTCAGCACCGCCCTCCTAACCTGCAATCTTCTTCCTGACCTCTCTGCCCCCACCCCACTCTGGCCTATCACCCTCACCTTGACCTCCTTCCACCTATCACATCCCCATCGCCCCTTCCCCAAGTCCCTCCTCCCTACCTTTTATCTTAGCCTGCCTGGCACACTTTCCTCATTCCTGATGAAAGGCTTTTGCCCGAAACGTTGAATTTCCTGTTCCTTGGATGCTGCCTGACCTGCTGCGCTTTAACCAGCAACATATTTTGAGCTCTGATCTTCAGCATCTGCAGACCTCACTTTTTACTAGAAAGTTATATAGCCAGATATGCTGATCTCATAAAGTTAGATGACATTGTAGACAGTGTAGATGCCAGTATAACATTAGAATGGGATATTGATAGATTCAGTGAATGGGCCAAACCGTCAGATGGAGTTCACTGTAAGTAAGTGTGATGTTATCTAATTTGGAGCGAAAATAGATAGATCAGGTTGCTTTTCAGATGGTATGAAATTAAATGCAGCGGATGTCTAAAAAAATCCGGGGTTGCAGGTGCATAGACCTTTAAAATGTCATGGACAGATGCAGAAAATAATCATGAAAGCTAACGGAATGTTAGTCTTTGTCAGGGGGACTGGATGTAGAGGTTATGCTGTAGTTATTTAGAATTCTGGTTGAACCTCACTGGAATACTGTGAGCAGATCTGGGCACCACTCTTTGGGAAGGACAGGGAATATAGCGCAGGTTTACAAGAATGGGATCTGGACTTCAGGGGTTAAGTTATGAGGAGATTTTACACAAACAACGCTTGTTTTCTCTAGAATTTAAAAGACGGAAGGGGTGACCTGATTGATGTCTTCAAGATACTAACACAAAATGACAGGGTAGATGAAGATAAACTATTTCCACTGGTTGAGGGATTCTAGAACTAGGGGCATAGTCTGAGAATTAGGACCAGACCATTCGGGAGAGATTCAGTAGCACTTCTACACACAAAGAGTGGTAGATATTTTGGAGTTTTCTTCTACAAAGAGCGGTTTCTGGATCAGTTGATAATTTTAAATCTGAGATAAACTTCTCTTAAATAAAAATTTTAAGGAATATGGTTCAAAGGCAGGTATATGGAGTTAGGCTACAGATCAGCTATGATCTTCGTTCAATGGTGGAACAGGCTCGAGGGGCTGAGTGGCCTCCTCCTGTTCCTATGTTCCTAGGTGATCGTGCTATTTAAAATATTGCAGCAGGATAGATTTACTGCAAACATGCTCCGGCCAGTCAGCAATGCAGAAGGTGTGAATCCAGGCACTTACTGCAATTGAACCTGACAAAATTCTTGCAACTTCTATGCAATGTCTGGCAAATAGTGAATAGTTCAGGCTGTGATGGCCCTGACCTTTGAACAAGATTTCCATCTTCCTATCCTGTGTATGTATTTGGAAATGATGACTGACTTGGGCAGTATCTGTGTGTCTTCGTCTTGCAGCCAGTTTGTTGCTTGTTCTGATCATTCCAGCAGTCAGTTTGGTGTCAGTGAGATTATACGGGAGAACAAAGAAGACAAGCTCAAACAACAATGTTTTCATTATAGACAATCCCATTGATTTGCTTTTTAATTCGAGAATGAATTTTAGATATTGTTATTCATGTGATAACGTTAACTGCGAGTATTTAAATGTCTGTAGGAGAATCTTCTATTTCCTCGGCACGTTACTATTCCTGCTGTTTTCGAGCTAGCCGTGACAATGTAGACTTACCCTCTCAGAGAGATTGCCAGAAACCTCAAATAATGCAGGAGCCCGGAGGAGAAGACTTTGCAGTGAAAGTAGCCAGTAGTTAGAATAGGTGTCCAGAGGGGGTCACGTCATACATCAGATGGCAACAATGAACCTTTACAAAGCACTGACAATTGTCATTCTTGTAGTACTGACTGTCATCCCAGGGTAGCAGCAAGGCATTAAAAACAACGCCGGGCTGTATGTAATTCTCAGTGGGTGAACCTCTATGTAATCCTCTTGTCCCTTGTCCTTCTCATTCAACTTGTAGAAAGTGACATGTTCACCCACACCATCTTCCCACAACACCTCTCGATTACTGACCAGCTGGGTGGCCCTGTTCTTTCCTGGCTCCAAGTCTTCTGAGTGCCTGCTCAAATATTACCAACATACAGTAAGTCTTTTCATGATTTTAGTGGCCCAATTCCAGAGAGGGTATTACTTGAACCTGGGTTTCCTGACCCAGAGGTATGGACGTGACCACTCCTTTACCTGGTTGAATTCCCATCCTTTGTGTTATGAGGATGTTACAAAACTGTAATGGGTTATGGGAATGGTCAACCAAGTGGGGAAAGGTTAACCTCATTCAGCCAAGTCTGTGAACAGCCCCAGGCAACTTCTATAACCAGGTCAGGTGTGATGTTGGACAGTTCATCAGCCACCATCATTTGACAAATTCAAAGACAAGCTCATGCCTTCATATCCAAGGTCCTCATGCATTATATACCATTGGGGTAGCAGTGGATGACCATCCATAAGTTTATGAGTTGTCATTCCAGATTCTGCACGATACCATCAGGTCACCTCATGTGGGTTCACTGTCCCGGGATAACAGAGTGCTGTCACTGAAATGGAATTACTCACTCAGCCTGCAATGGAAACTGACCAGAAGCCATTGGTATGGTTACAGATCACAAAGGAACTCACAGGGGACTCTTCCAACCCAGAGGTTTCATTTACAGCTGAAGCAGTACAACACCATGATAGAATATGTACAGGAAATGCACCAGGCAACTACTGATATTGTACCAAACCTGCCCAATGTTGGATGTGTTGAGGTTGATGCCCAGTTACCACTGACCACAACAGCTATTGACTCAGCACAAAGACAAAGAGAGTTGAATCTGTATCAATTAACAACCAACTTTATTAGTCTAATTAAAACAAGCATGCAATTCATGCCATTCAATTAAGAAAGGGTTAAAGGTAGGCATGCAATTCATACAAAACTCATATCTATGCATCACACCCACTAGGCTTACCATAGAATCCTTGCAGTGTGGAAACAGGCAATTCAGCCCAGCAAGTCCACCCCAAAGAGTATCTCACCCAGACCAATTCCTTTACTCTACAACCCTATAATTCCTCTAACTAATGCACCTAACCTACACATCCCTGAACACTATGGGCAATTTTGAATGCCCAGTTCACCTCACCTGCACATCTTTGTGACTATGAGAGGAAACTGGAGCAAACCCACACAGACACGGGGAGAAAGTGCAAACTCCACCCAGATAGTTTGCCCGAGGCTGGAATTGAACCCGAGTCCCTGGCGCTGTGAGGCAGCAATGCTAACCACCGTTTATCAAACATCCCCTGAACACTCACAGAAAATAAAGGTTAATACTTGAGAATAGGTGTTTGCACTGACTAGGCGATCCCTCAGTGTAGTCTCTATAGTTCCAAGTGTAGGGTCCTTAACAGTGGTGAAAGTTGATCTCCAGAGATTTTTCTGCTGGCACACCCAAAATCCTTTATTTTTATCCTTTTTTCTTATATCTTGAACTGTGGTACTTAATTCCCGTTGGTTCTGGGTCATCTGCCAAGCCTGTGTCTTTTCATTATAAACTCCGGCCCAAGGACACCATCAAAATTACCTCATTACTCTTCCACCAGTTAAGGATTTATACCTGATGTCACTTCCTTTGTTGTCCTCTGAGCTGACCTGTATCGAACTGCTTCCAGCCAGCACAATCCAGTGACCAACAAGTGTGCTAACCATCAACGGCTTGTGGTTGAAGTAGTTTGCCAGCACGGTGGCTCAGTGGTTAGCACTGCTGCCTCACAGCACCAGAGACCTGGGTTCAATTCCAGCCTTGGGTGACCGTCTCTGTGGAGTCAAAAAGGTCGGGCATAAGCTCTTTATCAGGAATGTGGGGGGAGTGGGGCTGAAAGATAAATGTGGGTGTGGTAGGTAGCTGAGAAGGTGATAGGTAGGTGCAGGTGAGGGTGATTATGGTGGAGTGGATAGGTGAGAAGGAAGATGGACAGTTAGGACAGGTCAAAAGGGTGGTGCAAAGTTGAAGGGTTGGATCTGGAATGAGGTGGGGGAGGGGAGATTTGGAAACTAGTGAAGTCGATGTTGATGCTGTGTGATTGGATGGCCCCAAGGTGGAAGATGAGGCGTTCCCCCTCCAGCTGTTGGGTGGTTTGGGTTTGGCAGCGGAGGAGGCCCAGCACCTGCATGCCCTTGGCAGAGTGGGAGGGGGAGTTGAAGTGTTTGGCCACAGGGCAGTGGGGTTGGTTGGTGCATGTGTCCCAGAGATGTTCCGTGAGTTGACGTCCCGCCTCCCCAATTTAGAGGAGACTGCAACGGACACGGTAGACGAGGTGTTTGGATGTGCAGGAAACTCACTGCTGGACATGAAAACATCTTTTGAGGCCTTTGAAGGAGTTGAGGGGAGAGGTGTGGGCACAGGTTATACATGTCTTTTGGCAGCAAGAGAAGATGCTGCGAGTGGAGAGTGGGCTGATGTGGGGCATGGACCTGATGAGGGAGTCACGGAGGGAATGGTCCCTGCAGAATGCAGATAGGGATGGGAAGGGACTATCTCTGGTACTGGGGTCTGATTGTAGGTGGCGGACGTGGCAGCAGATAATGCGCTGTATCTGGAGATTAGTGGAGTGGAAGGTGAGGACCTGGGAGAGTTTGAACATCCTTCCTGTGAGTTTGAGGGTTTCCTCTGGGTGCTCTGATTTTCTCCCACAGGCCGGAACCATCCTTGTTTGGTGGATTAGGCAGGGAAATGTGGTGTTACAGGAATGGGATGGACGTGGGTGGCATGGTCTTCAGAGGGGGGTTATGGACTCTATGGGCCGAATGGCCTGCTTCCACACTGTAGGTGTTCTATGACCATCCTCTTTCCTTAACTGGGTCTAAGGCCATACTTGAATTGTAAATACTCTATTGAAATAAATACTTTTGTTTGTGTAGCATGTTGGATTTGTAAAAATGAATTCAATAGAAAGTATATTGGAATTACGAATCTAGTGATGACCATGAGATTATTGATAATTGTTGGGGAAAAAACCTCACCTGGTTCACTGATGTCTTTCAGGGAAGGGAATCTATCGCACCGCCCCTCGTCTGGACTACACGTGACGGCAATGTGGTTAGCTCCCAACTACGTTCTAAAATGGCCGAATAAGCTACTTGGCTGGTCAATGGGCTGCAGCAGTTCAAGAAGGCAGCTCACTATCGCCTTCAACTGAGCGACTTGGATAGTGCAATAAAATGTTGATCCAGCCAGCAACACTCACATCCTATAAATGAATTTTTAAAAACTTTTAAGAACATTTTTACAGTGCAAATTTAATTTTTCCTGTCTGGACCAGACAGACACTCTCCCTTTTAAACTTATTATTTGTGTTTGATGTTGCATAGAGTCATAGAGATGTACAGTATGGAAACAGACCCTTTGGTCCAACTTGTCCATGCTGACCAGATATCCTAACCTAATCTCGTCCCGTTTTCTAGTACTTGGCCCACATCCCTCTGAACTCTTGCTATTCATATATCCATCCAGTTGTTTTTAAATGTATTTGTACCAGCCTCCACCACTTCCTCTGGCAGCTCATTTCATACACGCACCACTCTCTGCATGAAAAAGTTGACCCTTAGGTCTATTTTAAACCTTCCCACTCTCACCCTAATGCCCTCTAATTCTGGACTCCCCCACCCCAGGGAAACGACTTTGTCTATTTTCCCTATCCATGCCCCTCATAACTTTGTAAACCTCTATAAGTCACCCCGCAGCCTCCAAAGCTCCAGGGAAAACAGCCCCAGCCTATTCAGCATCTCCCTCTAGCTTAAACCCTCCAACATCCTTGTAAATCTTTTCTGAACCCTTTCAAGTATTATTATTTCTTAGGATTAGTAGATTATATTACCTAAAGTGTGGAAGCAGGCCCTTTGGCCGAACAAGTCCACACTGACCCTCCAAAGATCAAACCACCCAGACCCATTCCCCTACGCGCAGTAGTAGCCAATTCACCTGACCTGCACATTTTTGGACTGTGGGAGGAAACCAGAGCAACCCACGCAGACACGGGGAGAACGTGCAAACTCCACACGGACAGTTGCCTGAGGTGGGAATTGAACCCGGGTCTCCAGCGCTGTGAGGCAGCAGTGCTGACCACTGTGCCACTGTGCTGCCCATAGGCAATAATATACTTCTTTCTTTCATTCAAGAAAACCCAGGTAAGTGCCTTTGTTGTTTTCTAGTGAACTAGAAGCACTTATAATTGAAGTGTGATTATTGTATGATTTATAAACAAATAAGAAGAATATTTCTTGCGATGATCCAAGAAGGATTTCAAAAGAAGGAACCGATATCTGCTCCTGACCTGGATGTAACAGTATCTCTGTCACTGACATTGACTGTGCCATTGTCTGAAGATATCTTTTTCTCATGTAGGGTATTTAAAATGTCTTGACTTTCCTCACTTTCACCTAGTTTATTTAAAATGCTTGCCAATTCCTGCATGGTTGCCCATGCCAGACACACTTTACTGTTGGCAACAAATAACTCAGGCTAACAGACTTGTTTAACCATCAGATCAGACCTGGGTTTATTGTATGAGATAAGGCGAGCAGGTTAGAGATTGTAAATTTATGCATGTTACCCAACGGCAAAGGTCAGCACTGAGAAGAAAAACATTAATGTGCAAAAGGACATTAACAACCCTGCAGAACAGGCAAACGACATGCAAATGATCAACGTAGATAAATCTGAGGCGTTCCATTTTGGCAACAAAAATAAAAAGGTTGCATCCTGCACAAATAAGAATAATCAAATGGGTGTGGACGTTCTAGCATTACAAATGGAAAAATAATTAAAAGCAGAATCAAAGCCATTGAACAAAGCCAATTACAAAAACCAAACCAAACACTAGGATTTATTTCTGAAGGGCTATTGTTGAAAAGTAAGGAGGTGTAAAACTTTGTCTATACCACACCTGGGGTGCTACCTTGACATTCAATGGCATCACCATCACTGAATACCCTATTGTCCACATTCTGGAGGTTACCATTGACCAGAAACTGAATTGGACTTGCCACATAACCACAGTGGCTAGGCATCCTGCAGTGAATAGCTCACCTCCTGATTCCTCAAAGCCTTTTCCCCCATCGACAAGACACAAGTCAGGAGTGTGAGAGGATATCCCCACTTGCCTGGATGGCTGCAGCCCCAATAACACTCAAGAAGCTTGACACCATCTAGGACAAAGCAGCTCACTTGATTGGCATCACATCCACAAACATTCATTCCCTCCAACACTGACAACATCAGTGTGTAGAGGATGCATCACAGAAATTCACCAAATTAAACAGCACCTTACAAACCCACAGAGACTTCTATCTGGAAGGAAAGGGGCAGCAGGTACTTGGGAACACTACGACTTTCATGTTTCCCTCTAAGCCACTCACCGTCCTGACTTGGAAATATGTCGCTGTTCCTTAACTGTCACTGGGTCAGGATTCTGGAATTCCCTTCCTGAGGACATTGCGGGTGAAGCACATCCGAGGGACTGCAGTGGTTTAGGAGAGCAGCTCACCAGCACCCTCTCAAGACTGATGAGGCATGGGCAAAAATGCTGGCCAGTCAGCAGTGCCTACACCATCTGTGAATGAATAAAGAAATGCCAACTCATTTGGCCGTCATATTTTAAAACAAACGTAGGAGACTCTGGAGTGGGTGCAAAAATGATCTACTGGGATAATGCCAGAAAAGCAAGGGCAGAACAATCAGGAGAGCATGAACAGACTGGATCTCCTTTCTCTTGTAAGAGAAGGCTAAAGGGGCATCAAGATAAAGTTCTTTAAAATCTATGGAAGGGTTTGATTGAATGGATTTGGAGAGGCCGTATCTTGAGGAAGTGATGGTGGTGGGCCCCGCACATTGGAGAGCCAGTGAGGGACCGTTATTACCTCCTATTTGAAAGTCAGTCTAACAACTGAGAAGCCACTGGCTGATTAATGTCCACACACTCTACGGTGTCAACTGACAGTGGGGCGGGTCTTGAGCCATTTGGGGCAGAGGTAGGATGGAGCCAGGATCCCAGCTGCATATCACATCCCCCCCTACCTCCCCAAATTGGTTGAATAAATACCGTCCCTGTCTGTAATATGGAAGGGGAAGTGATTCTACCTGAAGAGCAAGTTTCTACCTGCGGGCAAGTTTTCAGATGGGAAGGGAACTTATTCACAAGGGTGGAGCCATTGCCTTCTACCTGCCACCACCTCGATTAGGTCCAAGGCAAGAAAGCGTATGGTCAGACTTCGCCAACCCATCCCCCTCCCCACCCCGATCCCCAATAATGGAGATCCTTCACTGGGCTTTTAATGACTACATCAGGGTTTCATTCAGCCAGCATTAAGCCACATGCCTTTCCCATAAGGCTAGGGGAACATAAAGCTGTGCAGGCTATGAGCTGGAAGCTCCTGTCCCTGAAAGATGTAGTGCCTGATGGAAGGACCAAAGGAATTGGGAATGGATACCTACTGACATCCACATTCTCCCTATTACTACCGACAGCCCCACACACTCTTCCTGAGATCCCCTCCATTTCCACCTTACAAAACCCTTCCTACGATTAATAACTTTGCTTGCTCCTCAATCCTTCCAACACCAACCAACAACTCCCCAATCGCATCACTGGCAAAGCAGCCTTCCTGATTAGCACCTCATGCAAAGATGGAAGCATAGTGGCAGCAGTGGGTACCATCTGGTAGGGGTACTGCAGTATGACTAATACTCCACTGGCAGCATCCAGGAGGACCAGGGTAACAGACATATAGAAACAATCTTGTGTTATGCCTCACAGTTAATAAGCAGCAAACCTTAAAGAGACATGCGCATAATATAATCACCATATCGTTGTATACGGAGCTGCTTGAGATGCAGTGGTAGTGTTCCTCCCTCTGAGCTAGGTTCAAGTCCCACCTGCTCCAGTGGTGGGTAATGACATATTTATCATAGCATATGACCTGTCTGTATGAAGGTCTCAGACTCCATCTCAACAGGGACCACATGAAGCATAACATGCTGATGGAAGCATGCTACTGATATTAGCCCAGACTCTGAAGTCGATTGTGACTGTCATATATGCATGTACTAGAGTCTGTAATAAATGTGCATCGTTTAAATTTCAGTGGAGTTATCTATGCCTGATTCTTATGATCCAGAATCTAACACAAGTATTGCCTTATTAAGTACAAACTGAGGCTAAGCCCGTATCACAATGACACTTTATGATAAGCAGCAATGGCTGTTTAACATCGAGTTTAAGTTTTTGGTGGCACACATTTGACAACAACCTCACACAAGATCAGCTCAATGACAGCTCGGAACTTCAAAGCATTCAGTAAACCAACAGAACCATTTTCAGTGAGAGGGGATCTGCAGATTAAAGAACTAGGAGGCAGACCTGCCTATGTTCTGCTTCAAGATTGAGTTTTATCAGAGCCCTGTCTTCTTGGGGAAACCAAAATCAAACCAACAACTTGATTTTCTATTTAAAAATAAGAGAATTGTCAAAAGGCTTCTCATACTTTAAAAAGTGGCAGTCAAAAGTCAGCTTAAATGCAGAGCCCTCCTGAACAACAGCAGTGTTGTAAAACAGAGAGACCAGGGGGGGAACAGGTAAATAATTCTTTGAAGTTTGCATCACATATGGTCAGGGTGGTTAAGAAGGCTTGTGGCTTGCTTGCTTTCATTGTTCAGTCCTTTGAGTGTTGGAGTTGGAACGCTATGTTGAGGTTGTACAGGACATTGATGAGGCCTCTTCTGGAATATTATGTCCAGTTCTGTTTTAGGAAGGATATTATTAAGTTGGAGAGAGTTGAGAACAGATTTACCAGGATGTTGCTGGGAATGGAGGGTTTGAGTTTGAAGGAAAGGCTGGAAATACTGGGACTTCTTTCACTGCGACACGGAAGGTTGAAAGCTGACCTTATAGAGGTTTATAAAATAACAAGGGGTACATATAAGGGTAGGTGTCCTTTCCCTAGTGTGGGGGATTTCAAGACTAGCAGAGGAGAAACATTTAAAAAAGACATTAGGAGCAATATTTTTGCTCTGAGAATGGCTTGTGTATGGAATGAACTTCCAGGCGAACTGGTGGAGTTGGGTACATTTGCAACATTTAAAAGACATTTAGGTAAGTACATGAACAAGAAATATTTGGAGGGATATGGGCCAAGTGCAGGCAGGTGGGAATAGTTTAGTTTGGGATTATAATCAGCATGGATTGGTTGGACTGAAGGGTCTGTTTCCATGCTGTATGACTCTTTGACCCTATAACATACAGTTTCTAAAACACACAAAGTATGTTTTCTAAACTAGGACTGTTTCCAAGTGCAGAGGTTGGTTGGTTTTACCATTTGGTTTCCAATTCAGCGATAAAGCTCAAGAAAGCCCGAATGAGTTTGTCACTCCTTATTGGAAACAAAAACCATCTAGTGGCTGAACTGTAACACAGACAGGGAAGAAAGCAGAGTTGATGTTTCGAGTCTGGTGTCTCTTAATCAGAACTAATGCTGTCAGATCTGCTGAGTTTCTCCAGCACTTTCTGTTTGTGTTTCAGATCCCCAGCATTCACAGTTCTTTGTTTTATTTTAGTGACTGAAGACTGCTGCTACAGATCTGTATTTGTTAAAGACACAACCCCAAGCCATGAAAAGCCAATAAAGGAGCCGTGACAGAGTTAAATAAAGTGAAACAAAAGCAAATGAGTGAAACAAATAAAAAGAAAGTACAGAAAATAAGTTCAAGAAAGAAATAAGCAAGCCTTCCATGCTACATCAATAAAATAGAAGAAAAAAAGACATTCAATGAGGAGTGAAAGAGAAACATTTCTAGATTGGACTGCTAATGGTATCTTTACTGAATTACAGCTATTCAAGCAACAAGTGAAAAGTTTAATTTGTTCGTGATAAATGATCCTAAAAACAGATCTCTGAAAATCTTATTTGTCATCATCAAGCAGACCAGAAAGATTCAGAAAAGAGTAGGAAGGTACTCAAAAAATAACCCCAGGTAGGAATTAACATTAGGATTAATTCCAAAGCATGTCAAACACATAGAGACCTCAAGAGCGTATTGCTGAGTTTGTCACAAGGTATTGCTGTGATTTCTCGAAAGAAGAATTCTCAGAGAGGCTCATCAAATTTGATATAGTATCTACACTGATTAAAGGTTTCAGGAAAGATCTTTTGGAAGAGGAAAAGGACCATAGCATTGAGACATTTCTTGAAGCTGAATACCAACATGAAGCATTGTGGTTAGCAACAACAATTACTTACATTAGGAACAGCCAACACTATTGCTACAGTCGGCTGAATGCACCAAGCCACCAAAATCTGGAACAGATGTGGTTTGTCAGACTTGAACAAAAGCTGTCTAGCTTTTCCTCACATCTGTCAAACATGTGGCTCCAAAATACATTTTTGCAGAAAATTTATTTATAAAACTGAGGGGGAGGCTATGACCTTGTGGTGTTACCACCAGACTATTAATTAAGAGATCCAGGTAATGTTCTGAGCACCTGGGTTCAAATCCCACCATTGAGGTGGTGGAATTTGAATTCAATGAAAAAGATCTAGCATTAGGAATGTACTGATGACAGATGATTGTTGATGAAAACCCATCTGGTTCACTCATTTCCTTCAGGAAAGGAAATCTGCCATCCTCACCAGGTCTGGCCTACATATGAATCTAGGCCTGCAGCAATGTGGTTGCCTCTGAACTGTCCTCTGCAATGGCTTAGCAAGCCATTCAGAGTATCAATTGCTACAAAGTCTCAAGGAAATGAAACTGGATGGATCACCTATCATTGACCTAGGCACTGGAAAACACGACGGCATAAAGAGTCCTGTTGAGCCTGCGAAGTCCTCCTCACTAACATCTGGGGTTAGTGCCAAAATTGGGAGAGCTGTCTCACCGACTGGTCAAGCAACAACCAGACATAGTCACAGTCATGGAATCATACCTGACAGAGAATATCCCAGACACCACCATCACCATCCCTGGATATGTCCTGTCCCACTGGCAGGACAGACCAAGCAGAGGTGGCAGCACAGTAGTACACAGTCAGGAGGAAGTTGCCCTGGGAGTCTTCAACATTGACTGCAGACCCCATGAAGTCTCACAGCAATGAAGTCTCTTGCCACGTACAGTCTTCCTTCAGCTGATGACTTGGGACTCCTCTACGTTGAACAATACTTAGAGAACGTACTGAGGGTGACAAGGGCACAAAATGTCCTCTGGGTGGGGGATTTCAGCAGCAGTACTCAGACTGAGCTGTTTGCATTTCAAAGGACATAGCTTTTAGAGTGGGTCTGCGGCAGGTGGTGACGGAACCAGCAAGTGGGATTCTTACCAATCTGCTGACTGTAGAAGCATCGGTCCATGACAGGATGGGTAAGAGCAACTGTCGCACAGCCCTTGTGGAGATGAAGTCCAGTCTTCACATTGAGAATGCCCTCCATCGTATTGTGTGGCACTGTCACCATGCTAAATGGGATAGACTTTTCACAGAGCTGGCATCTCAAGACTGAGCATCCATGAAGCACTGAGGGCCATCAACAGCAACAGAACTGTACTCCAGCACAGTCCGTAACCTCATGGCTCGCCATATCCCCCACTCAACCACTACTTTCAAACCACATGATCAACCCTGGTTCTATGGAGAGTGCAGGGGGCATGCCAAGAGTAGCACCAGGCATACCCGAAAATGACGTGTCAACCTGGTGAAGCCACCAAACAGGACTACGTGCGTGCCAAACAGTGATGGCAGCAAGTGATCCCATGGCGAAGAGATCAGATCTAAGCTCTGCAGCATCCATTTGAAAATGATGGTGGACAATTAAGCAGCTCACTGGAAGAGGAGGCTCCACACATACTCCCAACCTCAATGATGGAAGAGCCCAGCATATCAATGCAAGAGATAAGGCTAAAGCACTTGTAGCAATCTTCAGCCAGAAGGTTCAAATAGATGATCCATCTCTGCCTCCTCCAGCGGTCCCCAGCAACACAGATACCAGTCTCCAGCCAATTCAATTCACTTCATGTGATATCAAGAAATAGTTGGAGGCATTGGACACTGCAAAGTCAATGGGTCCTGACAAGATTCCAACAATAGTAATGAAGACTTCATTGCTATTCAGAACTTGCCACTCCCTGAGACAGTACAGTCTCGGTTCCAGTACAGTTACAACACTGGCATCTACCCAACAATGTGGAAAATTGACCAGGTATGTCCTGTACACAAAAAAGCTGGACAAATCCAAACCAGCTTATTAGTGCCCCATCAATCGACTCTCGATCATCAGTAAAGTGATGGGAGGTGTCGAGAGTGTGGTGCTGGAAAAGCACAGCAGGTCAGGCAGCATCTGAGGAGCAGGAGAATTGACGTTTCAAGCAAGACACATGTTTTCATCAGGAGTTTTGCATGATAAGTTGATTCCCCTGCTCCTCGGATGCTGCCTGACCTGCTGTGCTTTTCTAGCACCGCACTCTCGACTCTGATTTCCAGCATCTGCAGTCCTCACTTTCTCCTGATGGAAGGTGTCATCAACAGTGCTATCAAGCAGCACCTGATCAGCAATAACCTGCTCAGTGACGCCCAGTTCGGGTTCTGCCAGGGCCACTCAGCTCCTGACCTCATTATAGCCTTGGTTCAAGCATGGACAAAAGCGCTGAATTCCTGGGATGAGGGGAGAGTGACAGCCCTTGTCATTAAGGCTGCGTTTGACTGAGTGTAATATCAAAGAGTCCTGGCAAAACTGAAACCTGGGGGCAAACTCTCCACTGGTTGGAGTCGTATCTGACACATAGGAAGATGATTGAGGTTGTGGGAGATCAGTCATCTCAGCTCCAGAACATCGCTGCAGGAGTTCCTCAGGGTAATGTCCTGGGCCCAACCATCTTCAGCTGCTTCATCAATAACCTTGACTCCATCATTAAGGTCAGAAGTGGAAATATTCGCTGATGATTGCACAGTGTTCAGCACCATTGTAGCCACTGTATTTATATGACTAGTCCAGTTCAGTTTATGGCTAATGGTAGCCACCAGGACGTTGATAGTGGAGGATTCAGTGATGATGATATCATTGACTGTCAAGGAGCAATGACTAGTATTCGTGTGGCATGAATGTCAAGCCTGGACATTGTTCAAATCTTGCTGTTTTTGAACACGGACTGCTTCAGTACCTGAGGAGTCGGAAATGGCACTGAACATTGTGCAATCGTCAGTGAACATTCCATCTTCCAACCTGAATATAATATGTATCCTATTTAACCCAATGTAAATTTGGAAGCTGGTTGACTAATGGGAAATTCAGTGACTTGGAGGTAATAGCCATGGCCCCTTGAATACGACGCTGAATGATTGGACAAACGACATGCAGATTGAGACGTGGCAAGTGAAAGGGGTACGGTGAGTCGTGGTTGATGATCATTGGAGAAATGCAGACTATGGATCAATGTCATTGCTCAAGTTGTTCCTTCCTCACATTGGTGATGAAAGATAGAAACATCGAAAATTTGAGCAGGAGTAGGCCATTCAGTCGATAAGACCATAAGACATAGGAGTGGAAGTAAGGCCATTTGGCCCATCGAGTCCACTCTGCCATTCAATCATGGCTGATGGGCATTTCAACTCCACTTACCCACATTCTCCCCGTAGCCCTTAATTCCTCGAGACAACAAGAAACTATCAATCTCTGCCTTCCAACCGGCTCCACCATTCAATCTGATCATGATCATCTAACTCTGTACGTGGTTCTCACTTTCTCCCCATACCCTTTGATCCCTTTACCTCAAAGAGCTGTATTTAACTTCTTCTTGGAAACATCAAATGTTTGGCCTCAACTGTTTTCTGTGGTAGCAAATTCCATGGCTCCCCGTGCTCTAGGTAAAGAACTTTCTCTTCATCTCAGTCCTGAATGGCCTACCATATATGCTTGGACTGTGATCCCTGGGTCTTGACTCACAGAATATTAGGAGTATCCTTCCTGTGTTAACCCTTTCTAGTATGTTAGAATTTTACAGGCATTTATGAAATCCCTCCTTATTCTCGAAACCCCAATGAATATAATCCTAACTGATTCAGTCTCTCTTCCTACATCAATCCTACCATCCCAGGAATCTTTCTTACACTTCCTCCCTAGCCAGAACATCCTTGCTCAGATAAGGAGACCAAAATTACACATACAACTCTAGAAGTGGCCTCCCCAAGGCCCTATATAACTGCAGCAAGATAACCCTGCTCCTGTACCTGAATCTTCTCACTATGAAGACAACATACCATTTGCCTTCTTCACCATCTGCTGCACCTACAATGCTTACTTTCAGCGACTGGTTTACAAGGACACCCAGTTCTTGTTGCACCTCCCCCTATCCAATCTATCATCAGTTAGATAATAACTTGTATTCCTGTTCTTGTAACTGAAGTGGATAACGTCACGGTTATACACGTTATACTGCATCCACCGTGTATGTGCCCACTCACTCAGCCTGTCCAAATTATAGTGCAATATCTCTGCATCCTCCTCACAGCTCACCCTCCTACCCAGCTTTCTGTCATCTGGAAACTTGGAGATATCCCATTTACTTCCCTCATCTAAGCCATGAAGGTATGTTGTGAATAGCTGGGGTCTTAATACTGATCTTTGTGGTACCCTGTTAGTCACTGCCTTCCACTTGCTACTCTTTGTTTCCTGCCTGTCAACCAGTTTCATATCCATGTCAGTACAGTATCCTCAATCCCTTAGCTTTAAATACTAATCCCTTGTGTAAGACCTTATCGAAAATCTAGAAGTCCAAATAAATCGCATTCACTGGCTATCACTTGTCAACTCTTGTTAGTTGCATCCTTGAAAGGTTTGTTTTTGCAGTGTGACGCTTGTTATTCTGTCTTGGTAATAATGCCATTCGTTAGTTCCTTGACATCAGCAACATTCGCTTCAAGTCAAAACCTCAAGCGAAGATGGGCTCTTGAGATGAAGTTTCAGCTGTAACCTTCTCTTGACCCAACAGCCTCTGATGGAATCAGTGTGGGTTGTGGAGAAAGCACCCTGGTACTTTAATAGACAATAGACAATAGACAATAGGTGCAGGAGTAGGCCATTCAGCCCTTCGAGCCTGCACCGCCATTCAATATGATCATGGCTGATCATTCCTAATCAGTGTCCGTTCCCTGCCTTATCTCCATAACCCTTTATTCCACTATCTTTGAGAGCTCTGTCCAACTCTTTCTTCACTGTAAGAGTATTCATTCTGAGACCCAGGTAATGTTGTGAGGACCTGTGTCCAAATCCTGCCAAATGGCAAATTTTGCAATTTAAATAATTCCAATAAAAATCTGGAATTAAGAGTTTGATGATAGCTGTCGACTCTCAGACAAAACCATCTGATTCACTAATGTCCTTTCGCAATGGAAATTGATGTCCTTACCTGGTCTGGCCTACATGTGAATCCAGAGCCACATCAATGTGATTAACTTTGAACTGTCCTCTGGGCAGTTAGGGATGGGCAATAAATCCTCCCCCACATCCTGTGAATGAGTTATAATCAAGTATAAGTTGGTCCGTTTCTGGTCTAATGTATCACTGGAGTCCTGGCCTGAAGAAACCACAGCACATAGTTACCCTGCTTTGAGATCCTTTGAGCCTAAGTAGGGAATATCTGTAGCCCGCACCTGAGTGTTAAACTCAAATGGGTTATGTTTCTGTGAAGTTTTCTGCATTATCCACCATTACTTTGGCAGAAGGTCCATGGCAAATGGTGGCATGGTGGCTCAGTGGTTAGCACTGCCACCTCACAGCACCAGCGGCATGGGTTCCATTCCAGCCCTGGCTGACTGTCTGTGTGGAGTTTGCACATTCTCCTGGTGTCTGTGTGGGTTAGGGCTGGGTGCTCTGGTTTTCTGCCTGAGATAGGCAGGTTAGGTTGATTGACCAAGAGAAATGCAGGTTTATGGGGCTAGGATAGGATGCCCTTCAGAGGGTTTGTGTTGACTTGATGGGCCGAATGTTCACTTTCTGCACTCTAGGGGTTCTAGACATAAAACATAGAACATTACAGTGCAGTACAGGCCCTTTGGCCCTCGATGTTACGCTGACCTGTGAAACCAATCTGAAGCTTATCTAACCTACACTATTCCATTTTCATCCATATGTCTATCCAATGACCATTTGAAAACCTTTAAAATTGGCCAGTCTACTACTGTTGAGGCAGTGTGTTCCATACCCCAATACTCTCTGAGTAAAGAAACTACCTCTGACATCTGTCTTATTTCTATCACCCCTCAATTTAAAGCTATGTCCCCTCGTGCTAGCAATCACCATCCAAGGAAAAAGGCTCTCACTGTCCACTCTATCTAACCCTCTGATTATCTTATTTGTCTCAATTAAGTCATCTCTCAACCTTTTTCTCTCTAACAAAAACAGCATCAAGTCCCTCAGCCTTTCCTCTAACCAGGTAACATCCTGGTAAATCTCCTCTGAACCCTTTCCAAAGCTTCCACATCCTTCCTATAATGCAGTGACCAGAACTGTACGCAATACTCCAAGTGCAGCCACACCAGAGTCCTGTACAGATGCAACATGATCTCATGATTCCGAAACTCAATCCCTCTACCAATAAAAGCTAACACACCATATGCCTTCTTCACAGCCCTATCAACCTGGGTGGCAACTTTCAAGGATCTATATACATGGACACTGAGATCCCTCTGCTCATCTACACTACCAAGAATCTTATCATTAGCCCAGAACTCTTTTTTCCTGTTGCTCCTTCCAAAGTGAATTACCTCTCACTTTTCTGCATTAAACTCCATTTGCCACCTCTTAGCCCAGCTCTGCAGCTTATTTATGTCTGTCTGTAACCTGCAACATTCTTCATCACTACCCACAACTCTACCGACCTTTGTGTCATCTGCAAATTTACTAACCCATCCTTCTAAGCCCTCATCCAGGTCATTTATAAAAATGTCAAACAGTAGTTACTCCAAAACAGATCCTTGCGGTACACCACTAGTCGCTGAACCCCAGGATGAATATTTCCCATCCACCTCCACCCTCTGTCTTCTTTCAACGAGCCAATTTCTGATCCAAACCACTAAATCACCCTCAATCCCATGCCTCTGTATTTTGTACAATAGCCTACCATTGGGAACCTTATCAAATGCCTTACTGAAATCCATATCCACCACATCAACCACTTTACCCTCATCCACCTGTTTGGTCACCATCTCAAAGAACTCAATAAGTTTTGTGAGGCACAACCTACCCTTCACAAAACCGTGTTGACTATCCCTAATCAACTTATTCCTCTCTAGATGATTATAAATCCTATCTTTTATAACCTTTCCCAACATTTTGCCCACAACCAAAGTAAGGCAGGTCTATAATTTCCAGGGTTGTTTCTCCTCCCCTTCTTGAACAAGGGAACAACATTTGGTATCCTCCAGTTTTCTGGCACTATTCCTGCAGACAATGATGACATAAAGATCAAAGCCAAAGGCTCTGCAATCTCATCCCTGGCTTCCCAGAGAATCCTCGGATAAATCCCACCCGGCCCGGGGAACTTACCTATTTTCACACTTTCCAGAATTGCTAACACCTCCTCTTTGCGAACTTCAATCCCATCTCACCTAGTAGTCTCTATCTCAGTATTCTCAACAACATTGTCTTTTTCCAGTGTGAATGCTGACAAAAAAAATCCTTTAGCACTTCCCCTATCTTCTTGGACTCCACATGCAATTTCCCATTATTATCCTTAATTGGCCCTAATTTTACTCTAGACATTTTTTTATTCCTGATATACTGAACGAATGCCTTAGAGTTTTCCTTGATCCTATATGCCAATGACTTCTCCTGTCCCCTCCTGGTTCTTCTTAGCTCTCCCTTTAGGTCTCTTCTGGCTAACTTGTAACTCTCAAGTGCCCTAACTGAGCCTTCACATCTCATCCTCACATAAGCCGCCTTCTTCCTCTTGACATGAGATTCAACTTCTTTAGTAAATCACGCCCACTTGCTCGACCACTCCCTCCCTGCCTGACAGGTGCATACTTGTCCCGGACACGCAATAGCTGTTTCTTGAATAAGCTCCACATTTCAATTCTGCCCATTTCCTTCCACATCCCCTTTCCTATATCTTGCCAAATCACATCATAATTGCCTTTCCCCCAGCTATAACTCTTGGTCTGCAGTATATACCTGTCTCTTTCCATCGCTAAAGTAAACATAACCGAATTGTGGTCACTATCACCAAAGTGCTTACCAATCTCCAAATCTAACACCTAGCTGGGTTCATTACCCTGTACCAAATACAACGTGGCCTCACCCCTTGTTGGCCTGTCTACATACTATGTCAGGAAACCCTCCTGCACACATTGGACAAAAACTGACCCATCTAAAGTACTTGAACTATAATATTCTCAGGGAGGAGAAAGTGAGGACTGCAAATGCTGGAGACCAGAGTTGAAAAATGTGGTGCTGGAAAAACACAGCAGGCCAGGCAGCATCCGAGGAGCAGGAGAATTGACGTTTTGGGCATATGCCTGAAACGTCGATTCTCCTGCTCCTCGGATGCTGCCTGGCCTGTTGGTTTTTCCAGCACCACACTATAGTATTCTCAGCCAATATTTGGAAAGTTAAAGGCTCCCATAACAACTACCCTGTCACTCTCGCTCTTATTAAGAATCATCTTTGCTATCCTCTCCTCTGCATCACTGGAATTATTCAGAGGCCTACAGAAAACTCCCAACAAGGTGATCTCTCCTCTTCTGTTTCTAACCTCATACTACCCCAGTAGACAAGTCCTCAAATATCCTTTCTGCCACCGTAATACTGTCCTTGACTAACAGTGCCACCCCCCCCCCCCCCCCCCCCCCGCCTTTTACTGTCTTCTCTGTTCTTACTGAAACATCTAATTCCTGGAAGCTGCAGCAACCATTCCTACCCCTGCTATATCCATGTCTCCAAAATGGCCACACCATCAAATTCCCTGGTACCAACCTATGCTGCAATTTCACCCACCTTATTCCAGATGCTTCTGGCATTGAAGTAGACACACTTCAAACTAACTTCCTGTTTGCCAGTACCCTTTTGCAATCTTAAAATCTTATTTCTGACATCTCTACTCTCAATCTCCTGTATACTAGAACTATAATTTAGATTCCCATCCTCCTGTTGAATTAATTTAAACCATCCCGAAGAGCTTTAAGATATTTCCCCCAGGATATTGGTACCCCTCTGGTTCAAGAATAGACCATCCTGTTTATAGAGGTCCTTCCTACTCCAGAAAGAGCCCCAATTATCCAGGAATCCAAAACCTTCCCTTCTGCACCATGCCTGTAGGCATATGTTCAACTCCTCTCTCTCCCTATTCCTCGCCTTGCTAGCATGTGGCATGGGCAACACACCAGAGATAACAACTCTGTTTATTCTAGCTCTAAGCTTCCACCCTAGCTCCCTGAAATTCTGCCTCAAATCTCCATCTCTCTTCCTACCTATGTCGTTGGTGCCTATATGGAACACAACTTGGAGCTGCTCCCTCTCCCCCTCAAGGATCCCGAAGAAATGATCAGAGACATCACGAACCCTGGACCCTGGGAGGCAACACACCAACCGTGAGTCTCTTTCATTCCCACAGAACCTCCCACCTGTCCCCCTAACTATGGAGTCCCCAACGACTAATGCTCTGCTCATCTCCGCCCTTCCTTTTTGGGCAACAGGAACAGACTCTATGCCAGCGAGCTGTGCCCCATTGTTTATCCCTGGTAAATCGTCCCCCCAACAATAATCAAAATGGTATACTTGATGTTGAGGGGAACAGCCACAGAGGACCCCTGCACTGCCTGCCAGTTTCTTTTCCGTCCCCTCACTGTAGCCCATCTGCCTCTTTCTTGTACCTGAGGTGTGACTACCTCCCTGTAACACCTCTCAATAACCCCGTCTGTCTCCCAAATGATCCGAAGTTCATTCTGCTCCAGCTCCAGTTCACTAACATGGTTTCCGAGATAAAGTCAGCAGGGACACCAGTGGTGACCCTTACCTCCCACATTCTGCAGGAGCATTCAACTGCCCTAACCTCCACTCCCACCATTCTAAATTCCCAATGAGACTACTGGAAATAATAAAAAACAATAAAAAACACTGGTCATTCTATTCTATGTTAAGATCCACATTTTGAGATAGAGATGAGAAGGATTCTTTCAGGACACGTTACTTCATGAGGTACTCCTTCAGCAATTGCACATATGGAGCTCATAATGTGTGAGAGAAACAACATCCATCTGTGTAAACAACCAATACTCAATAAAACAATGAACTCACTCCTTTAGGTATAATCAAGTAACTTTGAATTCATTCACGCATGCTGTGTGCAGCACATTTTAAAATCTGCAATCAGGGAAAATTTTCATTTTTAAAATGAATTATACCAAAACACATTGACAATGGAGTTCAGGTTTCAGTGAGAGCTAAATTATAACAAAATCAAAACTTGGCAATTGAACTACCACAGAATGACTTGTGCCTGAAAATCTGATTTTGTAAACATGAAGGAGTCAGCATTTCATCCTGAACAAATATGATGAATGCAATTGTAAATGAGTGCTTGCTCCACACAAATTTGCCTCAGTCTTTTATGCGTTGGGATGTGCTGAAGGTGTGAATGGCCTGTTTGTTATGCATGCTCTGCTTTTCTGTGTATGTTTGAGAGCCCAGCACATGGTTTGTACAGGAGGCGAAGATTCCTTCAGATGGATGTAAGAAATGGGGAGGAAAGGTGTGTTGTAGATGACAGCAAGATCTACATTGACCCCAAAGGCCCACGATGTGTTCAGCTGCAAAATTGGTTGTGCCCAGGCATCGTGTTCTCTGAGGGTACGTGAGGAGTGAGATTTGGTTTTGCTCTGCTCCTGGAGCTTAAGGGTATTGCAGTTTGTGATGGATTTGGAATGGGGAATGGGGAATTCCTCAGAGTCAAGAGTGTGGTGCTGGAAAAGCACAGCAGGTCAGGCAGCATCTAAGAAGCAGGAAAATTGACTTTCATCAGGAATGAGATTGGGAGTCTCGGTGTGGAGAGATAAATGGAAGGAGGTGGGGCTGAAGCTGGGGAGAAGGAAGCTCAGAGTGCAATAGGTGGATGGAGATCAGGGTCTTGGTGATAGGTCAGAGAGGAGGGTGGTGCAGATAGGTGAAAAGGAAGATGGACAGGTGGGACAGGTCATGAGGGCGGTGCTGAGCTGGAAGGTTGGAACTGGGGTAAGGTGGGGGGAGGGGAAATGAGGAAACTGGTGAAATCCACATTGATGCTGTGTGGTTGGGGGTCCTGAGATGGATGATGAGGCGTTCTTCCTCCAGGTGTTGGGTGGTGAGGGAGTGGCGGTAGAAGAGGCTCAGGACCTGCATGTCCTCGGCAGAGTGGGAGGGGGAGTTGAAATGTTCGGCCATGGGGTGGTGTGGTTGATTGGCGCGGGTGTCCCAGAGATGTTACCTAAAATGCTCTGCGAGGAGACGTCCAGTCTCCCCAATGTAGAGGAAACCGTATTGGGAACAACGGATACAACACATGACATGTGTGGAAGTGCAGGTGAAACTTTGATGGATGTGGAAGGCTCCTTTCGTGCTTTGGATGGAGGTGAGAGGGGAGGTGTGGGCGCAGGTTTTGCAATTCGTGCGGTGGCAGAGGAAGGTGCCAGGATGGGAGGGTGGGTTGTTGGGGGGCGTGGACTTGATGAGGTAATCACGGCGGGAATGGTCTTGATGGAAAACGGATAGGGTTGGGGAGGCAAATATATCCCTGGTGGTGGGGTCTGTTTGTAGATGGCAGAAATGGAGGAGGATGATCTGTTGTATACGGTGGTAGGTGGAGTGGAAGGTGAGAAACAGGTGGGTTCTGTTCTTGCGGTGGTTTGAGGGGTGGGGTTCGAGGACGGAGGTGTGGGAAGTGGAGGAGATGAGCTGGAGGGCATTATCAACCATGTGGGAGGGGAAATTGCAGTCTTTGGAGAAGGAGGCCATCTGGTGTGTTCTGTGGTTGAACTGGTCCTTCTGGGAGCAGATGTGACGGAGGCAGAGGAATTGGGAATGAGGGATAGCATTTTTGCAGGAGGCAGGTTGGGAGGAGGTGTAATCCAGGTAACTGTGGGAGTCGGTGGGTTTGTAAAAAATATCAGTGTTGAGATGGTCACCGTTGATGGAGATGGAGAGGTCCAGGAAGGGGAGGCAGGTGTCTGAGATAATCCAGGTGAATTTAAGGTCAGAGTGGGGAATGTGTTGGTGAAGTTGATGAACTGTTCAACCACTTCGTGGGAGCACGAGGTGGCGCCAAAGCAGTCATCAATGTAACGGAGGAAAATGTGGGAAGTGGTGCCAGTGTAACCATGTCTGCCTTAGTCATGGCTGAGATAAGAACAGAGCTCACTTTGGGGTATATCTGGTAAATATCCCAGACCATAAGACTGTAAGACATTGGAGCCGAAATTAGACCATTCAGCCCATTGATTCTGCTGCCCCATACAATCATGGCTGGTAAGTTTCTCAACCCCATTCTCCCGCTTTCTCCCCTTAATTATTCATCTCCTTGATACTCAAGAACCTATCTATCTCAGTCTTAAATACATTCAATGACCTGGTCTCCACAGCCTTTCGTGTCAGTGAATTCCATCAATTCCCCACTCTCTGGGCTGAAGAAGTTTCTCCTTATCTCCATTCTAAAAGCTCTTCCCTTTACTCTAAGGCTATTTCTTTTGGTCCTAGTCTCTCCTACCAATGAAAACATCTTCCCAACATCTATTCTGTCCAGCTATTCAGTGTTTTGTATGTTTCAATTACATCTACCCTCATCCTTCTAAACTCCATCGAGTATAAACCCAGAGTCCTCAAACATTCCTCATATGATAAGCTTTTCATTCTTGGGACCATTCTCATGAACCTCCTCTGAACGTGGTCCATAGCCATTACATCCAAAGCTGAGCAAAATACTCCAAATGTGGTCTGGCCAGAGCCTTATAGAGCCTCAAAGGTACATCCCTGCTTTTATATTCAAGTCGTCTCAAAATAAACGCTATTGTTACATTTGCCTTCCTAACTACTGACTCAACCTGCAAGTTTATCTTCGGAGAATCCTGGACTAGAACTCTCAAGATCTCTTGTAGGACGATAGGATGGGCAAGATCATGACAGGTTTCTGTTCCATGAGAGGTTCTGCTCTGGACTTAGTATCAAGTTTGACAATATTAGGCCTTGATGGACCTTCTCCTATGTCCTTTCCGCAGTCCCCACACATCAGGCCTAGTCATCATCACATATAACCACAACTATTTGTCAGCTACTAATAGACCCGATTCATTCTCCCAGACTAACCTTTATCCACTTCTTTGTCTAGCCAACTGTTCTTATCTCCCTTTGGGTTTTATCTCCACCTATTTTTACATTCACCCCCTCTGCCCAATGCATCTTCTACATAAATACCAATCTTATCCTAACTACCGTCAATTATGAATAAGGGTCACTGGACCCTAAACATTAACGCTGATTTCTCTCCACAGATGCTGCCAGATCTACTGGACTGTGCTCCGGTTTCCTCCCACAGTCCAAAGATGTGCGGGTCAGATGAATTGGCCATACTAAATTGCCCATAGTGTTAGGAAAGGGGTAAATGTAGGGGTATGGGTGGGTTGCGCTTCGGCAGGTCGGTGTGGACTTGTTGGGACGAAGGGCCTGTTTCCACACTGTAAGCAATCTAACCTAATCTAATCTCCTGAGTATCTCCTGGATTTTCTGCTCTTGTTTCTGACTTCCAGCACCTGAAGTTCTTTCTGTTTTCTGATCTTGTTCCTGGATGAGGATTCATTGAAGTTTCCAGGTGTCCCTCTCACCCCCTCCATTGCAGACACTGCACCACATCCCCCCCATCCCAAATTCACCCAGCAGCTTTGGGTGATCACCATTCCTCTGGGAGACAGCATCCCCTTTCACTTGGGCAGAGTGTGCTGGAGGACAGAGCTCAGGATACGTGAGAGTGCTGGAGAAAATGCCAACATCAATGACGCGGCCCAAGACATCTCCTTCCTCAAGTCCATGGCTTGGCGCTCTGACCTCAGAAAAGCGTATGGAAATCTGTGCAAGATTACGCAGATTCCACACAAAATTCCCCACTAGATCTTTGAGGAATACGGAGGAGTCCATGAACTGCAGCTTTTAGTCTTCACTTCACTCTCTGCCTCAGCCTCAATTTACTGTGGGAGTGTATAGCGAATTCAATGGCATATCAAGTCAAGTCCATCAGTGTCCCAGGTCCTAGGCCCATTATTCTATTCCACACAAAAACCTGACGGCTCGATTTGCTGAAGGAGTTCAATGTGGTCTTAGGGAGTGAACAAAAGCCACTGTGCTGAAAATGTGTTGCTGGTTAAAGCACAGCAGGTCAGGCAGCATCCAAGGAATGGGAAATTTGACGTTTCGGGCATAAGCCCTTCCTGATGAAGGGCTTATGCCCGAAACGTCAAATTTCCTATTCCTTGGATGCTGCCTGACCTGCTGTGCTTTAACCAGCGACACATTTTCAGCTGTGATCTCCAGCATCTGCAGACCTCATTTTTTTACCCAAAAGCCACTGTGCCTCAATTTACCGATGAAATTGTGTCCTCATGCAATCTTCCACATGGCTGGAAGGCAGGAGAATAAAGATCCCAATCAGATTTATTAAATGAGCAGTTGGATAAAAGCAATGACACGCAGGAGATTTTTCAGGAAACATTATTGATCTGAACAGCTAGAGAAACAAAACACAGACCTATGCAGAAATAAACTGCAGAGTAACCTGGACCTGTCTTCACTACTCTTGTCTTTTACGTACTGACTATTTGATGACAGACCACAACGCCCCCATGACTTGCCTCTTTCTCTCGAACGGTTTTAAACAAATTACCTGTCTCTGAGTAAGAGCTGCTGAGAAATGCTTTCACTGGAAAAAGCTTAAAAATATGTTCCTTAAGCTGCCAATCACATATACAGTATACAACAAAAAGCTGCAAGTTCTTTGTATTTGAATTGAACCTCTTCCCTAGTGTGCAGACCCCTAAGCAGACACAGGGTGATTTTCAACTCATGGTACCCCAAAGTAGGGATGGCAGGGTGGCTCATTGGTTAGCACTGCTGCCTCACAGCACAAGAGACCCATGTTCGATTCCAACCTCAGGTGACTATCTATTTAGGGTTTTCACATACTCCCTGTGTTTGTCTGGTTTCTTCCACTTTCCAAAGATGTGCAGTCTAGATAGATTAGGTGAAAGTGAGGACTGCAGACGCTGGAGATTAGAGTCAAGATCAGAGTGGTGCTGGAAAAGCACAGCAGGTCAGGTAGCATCCGAGGAGCAGGAAAATTGACATTTTGGGCAGGAGCCCTTCATTCCTGGGGAAGGGTTTTTGCCCGAAACGTCGATTTTCCTGCTCCTCGGATGCTGCCTGACCTGCTGCGCTTTTCCAGCACCACTCTAGTCCAGGTAGATGAGCCATGGGAAATGCAGAGTTGCAGGGATAGGGTGGGCCTGGGTGGGATGCTCTTT
The DNA here is from genome assembly GCF_020745735.1 of Hemiscyllium ocellatum. Taxonomy (NCBI): domain Eukaryota; kingdom Metazoa; phylum Chordata; class Chondrichthyes; order Orectolobiformes; family Hemiscylliidae; genus Hemiscyllium; species Hemiscyllium ocellatum. Next base: position 9,489,331 of record NC_083430.1, on the reverse strand, counting down.
GGAGGGCCAGTGTGGATTCAATGAACTAAATGACCTGCTTCCATACTGTAGGGATTTTAAAGCAGGGTGATGGTGCGCCAAAGGAAAAATTGCCCTGGATCTTGGGTATTAGAGGTTAGGTGGTGACCATTCCTGGTGCGATCATTGGTTTCAATCAGAGAAAGCTGGCAATGGGTGTGGCCACCTTTTTTCTTTGAACTATTTTTTCTAATCCTGTTCAATGATGTTATTACACACCTCATTGCAGTTAAGTTTTAATCCAGACCTCCCAGTGCAGTGGTAGGGATACTACTACTGCATCACAGAAAGGCCACCTTTCTTTCTTTGATTCCTTCAGTGTTTTGAGCTTTAAAGCTCTGAGTACATTCCTGAACTTTCTGTGGCACTGAAGTTAGTGTTCTTCTGTTGACTCACTCATTAACCCTGTGGGATGCTGCGGAAACCTGCCTGTCTGACTATTTTCTCCTACTCCCTGACGCAGAGCTACCCTCAGAATGGGTCAATGAAAGAAGGTCTTGCACTTTGATCTTGCTTCCCTTGACATCAGGGTATTCCAAAACTGGGTGCTACTGCATTGTCGATCTGCCTTAAAACAGGGAAAAGCAGCCACCAATTTGCACATAGAAAGCTCACACAAACACCAATGTGTTAATTACAAGCTAATTTGATTTCTTTGATATGAAAGGATAAATAATGGTCAGGACATTACTCACTCTTCTTTGAATAAGGCCTTTTGATCATAGTTCATGGAACATAGAACAATGTAGCACAGTTCAGGCCCTTCAGCCCTCGATGTTGTGCTGACCTTTTTATCTTACTGTAAGATCAAACTAACCTATATACCCTTCATTTTACTATCATCCATGAGCTTAGCCTAGGGTCACTTAAATGTCCCTAATGTATCTGACTCCACCACCACTGCTGACAGTACATTCCACACACCCACCACTCTCTGTGGGAAGAACCTAGCTCTGATATCTCCCCTAAGCCTTCCTCTCATCGGCCCTACCCTCAATCTGGCTGACCTCTTGTTCCTCACATAAGTGTAGGATGCCTTAGTGTTTTCCTTAATCCTACCCTCCAAGGCTTTCTTATGCCCCCTTCTAGCTCTCCTCAGTCCATTCTTTGGTTCCTTCCTGGCTATCTTGTAACCTTCTAGAGCCCTGTCTGATCCTTGCTTCCTCAACCTTAAGTTAGCTTCCTTCTTCCTTTTGAGTAAATGTTCCACTTCTTTTGTCATTCAAGGTTCCTTCACCCTACCATCCCTTCCCTGCCTCAGTGGGCCAAACCTATCCAACACTTGCAGCAATGGCTCCCTAAACAACCCCTGCATTTCTATCATGCATTTCCTTGAGAACATCTGTTCCCAATTTATGCTCTACAGTTCCTGCTTAAAGCATTGTAATCCTCCCTCCCCCAATTAAATACTTTCCCATGCCATCCTATCCCTCTTCATGAGTATAGTAAGGGTCAGGGAGTTGTGATCACTATCACCAAAATGCTCTCCCACTGAGAGATCTGACACCTGATCTGGTTTCTTGCCAAGCACCAAATCCAATATGGCCTCCCCTCTAGTTGGCCCATCTAATATATTGAGTCAGGAGTCCTTCCTGGACAGACCTGACAAAATCTGCTCCATCCAAACTATTTATGCTAAGGAGGTTCCAATCAACCAATTTTGGAAGTTGAAGTCACCCATGACAACAACCCTGTTATTTCTGCACCTTTCCAAAATCTGCCTCCCAATCTGCTCCTCTGTGTCTCTGTAGAAAACTCCTAAAGAAGTTCCTGCTCCTTTCCTGTTTCTACCTTCCATCCATAATGACTCAGTAGGCAAACACTGTTCGATGGCTTCCCTTCCTGCAGCTGTGATACTACCCCTGATTAGCAATGCCACTCCCCCATCTCTTTTACCCACCTCCCCATTCCTTTTGAAACATCTAAACTCCGGAGCATCCAACAACCATTCCTGTCCCCCTGATATCCAAGTCTCTGTAATGGCCACAACATCATAGCTCCAAGTACTGATCCATGCTATAAGTTCATTCCGGGAGAAAGTGAGGTCTGCAGATGCTGGAGATCAGAGCTGAAAATGTAATGCTGGAAAAGCGCAGCAGGTCAGGCAGCATCCAAGGAGCAGGAGATTCGACATTTCGGGCCGGAGCCCTTCATCAGGAGGGCTTCAATCCCCCTTATTCCTGACACTTCCTGCATTAAAATAAACACATTTCAACCCATCACACTGACTGCAACTTTGCCCTATCAACTGTCTATCCTTCCTCACAAACTCTCTGCACACCGTATCTGTCTGTTCACCAGCTACCCCATCCTCTGAACCGTAGCTCAGGTTCCCAACCCCCTGCCAAACTAGTTTAAATCCTCCCAAAGAGCTGCCACAAACCTCCCACCCAGGATATTGGTGCCCCTCCAGTTCAGGTGCCAACTCGTCCTCCTTGTACAGGTCTTACCTCCCCTGGAAGGTATCCCAACGACCCACATGTCTGAAGCCCTCCCTCCTACACCAGCCCTGCAGTCACATGTTCAGCTGCACTCACTCTCTGTTCCTAGCCTCTATAGCCTGTGGCACTGGTAGCAATCCTGAGATTACTACTCTGCTCATCCTGCCTTTTAGCTTCCAACCTGACTCCCTACATTCACCTTCCAGGTCCTCATTCCTTTTCCTACCTATGTCATTGGTACCGATGTGTACTACGACTTCTGGCTGCTCTTCCTCCCCCTTAAGAATCCTGTAGACCCGATCCTAGACATCCCTGACCCTAGTGCTCAGGAGGCAACATGTGATCTGGAAATCTTGTTTGCGATCATAGAATCTCCAGTCTGTTTCTCTAACCGTTGGATCTCCTACCATGATCGCTCTCCTATTCTTCCCTCTTTCCTTCTTAGCCACAGAGCCAGTCTCAGTGTCGGAGACCACTGTGGCTTTTCTCCTGGTTGGGTGCACCCCCACTCCCCCAACCATATCCAACGCAGCATTCTTAGGAAAATGGCCATGGGAGTCCCTGCACTTCCTGCCTTTACCTTCCCCTCTCCTGACGATCACATAACTACCTTTATCATGTAACTTAGGTGTGACTACCTCCCTATAACTCCTCTCTATCACCCCCTCAGCCTCCCGGATGATCCGAAGTTCATCCAGCTCCAATTCCCTAACGTGGTCTGTTAGGCCCTAACGAGCTGGAATTGGGTGCATTTCCCACAGGCGAAGTCAGCAGGCATACCAATGGGGACCTTTTCCTCTTACATCCATCTCGTGAAAGGAGCATTCAACTGCCCTAGCCTCCACCCCCCTGCTCTAAATTACCAAGAGAGAATTAAAAAAAATGATCTTATATATTCACCTGAGTGGGCAGATTGGGATTCCAGTTTACCATCTCCTCCCAAAGACAATACCTCTGACAGGGCCTCGTTTCGGATATTTTATACTGAAGTTACTGGCTTGGGTCTTGAACCTCTGACCTACTGACTGAGAGATGAGGTTGCTAACACTGAGCAATGAGTGACCAAAAACCATCCAGCCAACGTGTTAAACATTACACATTAGTAGAGTTAGAGTTATAGAGTCAAATAACTCTATATGACTGACCAAGTTTCCCGAACTAAACTAGTTCCATTTGCCTGCATCTGGCTCATATCCCTCCAAACCTTTCCTATTCATGCACTTGTCCAAATATATTTTAAATGTTGTAACTATACCTGCATCTCCCACTGGAACAATGATCCGAAGCAGCACTTCAGGTTCTCAATTACCATCCTTTTATTTATTATTGCAGGGATACTGGCATCACTAACTGGGCCAGCAGTTTCTGCTCACCCTGACCTGCCCTTGAGAAGGTAGAAGGTGATCTGTCTTCTTGAAAGACTGCAGTCCATATGGAGTTGGCGCACACACAGTGCTCTTAGGAAGAGACCTCTGTAATTTTGACCCATTGGCAGCCAAGGATTCAAGATAGTGTTTGGCTTGGAGGGGAAATTGTCACTGATGATAATTCCTTGTATCTAATGCCCTGAATCCTTTGAGCTGGCAGAGGTTGTGGGTTTGTAAAGACCTGTCAAAGGGGTGTTGCTGAATTTCTGTAGCTCATCTTGTAGATGATAAACACTGCTGCTTCTGTGCATTGGTGATGTGCCTGAATCTGAAAGTATCTGCTAGATGTTAAATAAAAGTTCATTTTATTTAGACCAGTTTCAACTTGGCATTATCTGGAATAAATTGGACTGTGCCAAGTCCACATTATCCAAATCATCAACTCTGTGTTCTCGAGCCAAGAAGGATGTACAGCCCACAAGCAAAGATAAATTACAATTATCTAAGGATATTATATCATTTAATATCATGGCAGGATTTGTTGGCAGTTTACTTGTGAGGAGCTCTCAGGTTCTGATTATACAAGAAGCCCCTCCTGGGATTTACGTCTCAACTAATTGCTTTGTCAGCTCATTTGGATCCATTCCCTTTCCTTTTTCTGAAAGTGGCCTGAAGTAAGAGAATTGTAGCTGTTCCTGTTGATCTGACAGGAGCTTGGAATGTCACCCCTCACTTCCACCAGAGAAAGTGGAGTTAGATCCATGCTGGAAGGTTTGCCTTACCATCCCCTGATTGGAAGGATTGGCATTTCTCGAACCAATAGCAAATTCTAGTTCACAGGGACTGTGAAGGATTGGCCAGTTTGTGTTCCAAACAGCTCTCTGAACCCCAGGCTGGACTTTCACTGCCCTGTTAATGGATTTGGATTTGGCCAATATTTGGACAGAAAAGCAGCATTGTTTTAGCTATCCAGTACTTCCTGAGGTTTCCCTTGAGTCCCACATTGGCAGAATAACATGAATTATAGACCCTCGCTAAATGTTTTAAATGCCCAATTATTTTATGCAGTAGTAGATTTGATAACAGTAATAAAGGCCATGTAGAGTTGTACATGGGATGGATTTTCTCCAAATTTGTCCCTCTTCCACCATAGGGAGTGGCCATTCACACATACGCACACATCAGGGCAAGGGTTGGAGATGGATTCAACCTTCAGATCTTTTTGTGCTTTAGGTTAATCTAGGATACCTGAGCTGGCCTAGGTTTATGGGAAGGGAAGATTTTCCGGGTATCCCAGGAACTCAGAAAGCCCCAAAACTCTTTAGGTTCAAGTGCAAGTGAAATGTTGTCATCAAGGAAAGTTCTTCTATCAGCTGTGTGATAATGACAGAAGAATATAAGAAATAGGAATAGATGTAAGCCATTCAGCCCCTTATGCCTACCCTGTCATTCAAAACATTCATGGCTGATTATCTACCTCAGGTCCATTTTCCCACCTGGTCTACATTTCTTTTGATTCCTTGACAGCCCAAACCATTTCAATCCCAGCATTCTATATATTTTCCATTGGAGCTTCACCAATCTTTGGAGGCAGAGAATGATCAGATGAATTTGTTCGTTAGTGCCTTTGTCGAAGAGATAAGGATAATTTACTTGGCTGGTGGGGACGCAGAGATTTAATCTACCTGTACTTTTTCCAAATACAAACATGGTTTTTTTCCATCCAGCTGAGAAGCCAGGCAGATGTCTCCTTGGTGTACTGTATCATGCAGTACAGTCTCGTTTTCCTGCATTTAACCCATATCCCTCTAAATCTTTTCCCTTCCATGCATCTGTCCAAATATCTTTTAAATATTGTAATTGTACTCATCTCTACCACTTCTGCTGGCAGTTTGTTCCAGAGACACAGCACCCTTTGTGTGAAAACATTGCCCCTCAGGTTCTTTTTTAATCTTTCCCCTCTCACCTTAAACTTATGCCCTCTGGTTTTGGGCTCCTCTAACCTGAGGGAAAAGACCTTGGCAATTCACCTTACCTAGGTCCCTCATATTTTATAACCTCAATAAGGTCACCCCTTAGCCTCCTACACTCCAGTGAAAAAAAGTCCCAGCCTCTCCTTATTACTCAAACACCCCAGTTTTGGTAATATCCTTGTAGGTCCTTTGGTGCACCCTGTCCAGTTTAATGACATCCTTCCTATAGCAGGAGGATCAGAATTGTGCTCAGAAATCTAGTGGTGGTATACAATTGAAGGAAAGGCACAGGGTCTGTCCAGCTTGTTTGCGTTTGAGATGCTCTTCTGTTCTTATACATGAAACTGCATGGAATCCTGCGCTGCCCCAGAATAACCAAATTCTGCTCTAGTTCCTGTCACTGATCAGTCTCTATGTGTCTCTCCACTCCAAATGCTTCTCTGGAATATAAAGCATTACTGCTTACCTCGACTACTTTTCAAACCACTTTTTCAGCTGAAACAGTTTCAATGATAGATGCAGTGAGGGGGAATGCATTAGTCATTGCATTTCCAAACAGCGTATTGGCAGGCCACCGTAAACACTGCTGAATGAGGACGCAGAGGGCAGGTAGCAGAGGGAAGAATGCCTGCAGAGACCTAGAATTGCCAGGCAGTATGAGGACTGCAGGTCACGGAGTACAGTCTGATGTCAGCAGGTTTTTGGAAAGGTGATAATCCCACTCACATTTGAACTTTTCTTCTTAAACAAGGAAAGAGGTTGGGCACATCAGGAGGGCTCACTCCCCGTATCCCCAGCATTCACAAAGACTCACCTCCCTGCAGGTTTTAGTAACAGCTTCTCTACAAATATTCTCAAATATGACAGAGCAGAGGGCTTTTTTATTCAGTTCGTGTTGCTGTTTGGCTAGAATTTATTACCCACCTCAGTTACTTTTGAACTGAGTGGCTTGTGAGATTCTTAAATTCAGGTTATTATTGAATTCAAGATCCAGTCTTTGCCATAGCAGGTTTGAACGCAGGTCCCCAGAACTTTAGCTGAGTTTCTGACTTAACCAATCTAACAATATTACCACTGGGCCATTGTTTCCCCATAAAGGGTGCTGAAAATCCAAATATTTGAAGGCCAAGGTTGAGTTTTGGGCACTGTATCTCAGGAAAGACGTTTTGACCTTGGAGAGGTGCAGTGTGCCTGAAGGATACAGAGACTCGGTTTCATAATCTCGGCTTGTATACCCTTTAATATAAATGACGGTCTAAATCGAGTGGTTGAGCCAGCTAAAAGTGCTTAGAGAGTAGATTGAGGGGAATTGTTTTCTCTGGTGGAAAATCCAGATCATGGAGGTAATAGTTAGCTTAAAATCATTGAGATGTGATCAGGATTGAAAGCATGTCACAAATGAATAAAACTTGAAATTCTCAACCAAAAGCTGGTGAGGCTAATTAAAAGTTTCAAAACTGAGAATGTTAGGCAAGGGCATAATTGTAGATAGGTAGAAAGTTATGGAATAGATTGGGATTGATTGATTTGAATGGTGACACAGGTTTGATGGCTGCTTCTGCTATTGTGTGAGTTCCTTAGTATCTGCCCTCATTTCTCATGCTGGAGCAGTCTTTATGAAGCCAACAGATGGAGATTCAAGAATCTTCTGTACCTCGGGCTTGTCTCAACTTTGAGCAAAATTAATGCGATTCTATTTATATTGACTCCAGCAGGGAAGGTGATTAATTACTTCTGAAACGCAAAGCCTGGAACATCACCAAATAAATATGTAATAGCTTTTAAACCTACAGGTCAAAGAAACAATGTTTGTTTAAAATAGTAATATTGGAAAATAGCTCACCATTATAATGTGCACATAATTTACAATCACAGCTGTCATTTTCCTGAGATTAGCCAGTTTAAATGTTGGGAAGGTAGGACAGCATGGATTATTGCTCGACTCCAACCCTAAATAAATGGGCACTGAAGTGCTCCCCAGTGGGATTCTGGGTGTATTATGTATGGTAATGCCAATGAGTAGGTTCAGTTCCCCTACCTGCTGATGTTACCATGAAGGATTCTGCTTCCTGGCTTCTCCCCTTGCCTGAGACGTGGTGATCTTCAGGTTGAACCACCAGTAGTCATCTTTCTCTAATGAGGGAGCAGCCCTTAGAGACATTGATATGTTAGCTGTTACAGTGAGTTTAAAGAGGTCAGGCCTGAAACTGTTCTGTCCGTACGACATAATCATTGTGGATAATGTTTAAGGTATTCCACAGTGTATTTTTTTCATACTCCACACATTTTATTGCTCAAGAATATTTTCTAATAAACTGAATATCCTGTCATAAATTGAAATGGTACAACTGAAAGATAATGCATAAAAAAGCATCAAATGTGATTTTTTTCTCCACCAATGCAATAATTCAGTCAGCCAGGTGAATCAAAAATCATATTTCTCACACCATTTTATTCATACACCACTGACTGAAAGAAAAGATTAAACATTTTGTTCTACATGTGTATTTTTAGATGAAGCCACAAAGGTCAGGACAGTTGGAGTGCTTAATAAACTGCATGAAGAAGATTATGGAACCACAGCACGCAAAATTACATGGATAAACTTTACGCAAGACTATGCTTACAAAAAAAATCTCAACCACATAGGCAGGGCAATTTCATAACTAATTTCAATAAATCCAATTTTAATCTTTCCACAGTTTCATAGATCTTGCAATAAAATCATATCCATTCCATCAAGGATAAGATATTACTTCGAATAAAAATACTACGCTTCTAATAGTGCCAACGTCAACAAATACCAAAAAGGGAATGTTCAGGCCCTATAATTCTTAATCGACAGGAAATAATGATTTGGAATTCCAATGGGACTTCATGCCATGGAAAGGGGTAGAAGAAGAAGCTACATTGAAGATGCTTAGAAGTATTTTGTTTCTGAAACATCAATTGCCATTTCACAGCGTTGACTGAACTGCTAGACTTTATTTCCGTCTCTATACCTGTCAATGCCTGAGGATGCAGTGGTCCCTTTTCAAACTTATCTCCAAACTCTAAGATCTAGGTCTTTAAAACTGGATCCTTGACTTCCTGACCTGTAGACCACAATCAGCAAGATAGGTGACAATACTTCCTCCACAATAATCCTTTAAGCTGGTGCCCTGCAAGGCTATGTACTCCCTTACTACTCCCCTTATACACTCACAACTGTGTGGCCAAATTCTACTTTAACTCCATTCACAAATTTGCTGATGGATACCACCGTAGTGGGTCGGATTTCAAACAGCAATGAGACTGAATACAGGAAAGAAGCAGACATCTTAGTGGCCTGGTGTGAAGACAATAATCTCTCCCTCAATGTCAGCAAAATGAAGGAGCTGGTCATTGACGTCTGGAAGCAGAGTGGAGGACAGACCCCTGCCTGCTTTAATGGACTTGGAAGTGGTCGAGAGCTTCCAGTTTCTAAGAGTAAATATCACCAACCAGCCTGCCCTGGTCTACCCATGTCAACTCCACAGTCAAGAAAGCACACCAAAGTCTCTACATCCTCAGAAGGCTCAGGAAATTCAGCCTGTCCACAATGATGCTTACCAATGTTTATAGATGCACCACTGAAAGCATTCAAATGCTCACTGTTTGGGATGGCAACTACTCTGCCCAAGATGACAAGAAATCACAGAGTCATGAATACAACCCAGTCCATCGCAAAAATTAACCTCCTTCCATTGACCCCGTCTATATTTACTGCTGCCTCAGGAAAACAGCCAACATAATCAAAGGCCCCTTCCACCATGATTATATTCTCTTCCACCCTATCCCATCAGGCAGAAGATGAAAAAGTTAGAAATTATATACCAACAGATTTAAGAACAGCTTCTTAAACAGTTGATCTTTTTCTTGCACCTTCTCTATAGCTATAATCTGTACTCTGTTCTATCATCTTGATGTATTTATGTCTGGTATGATTTGTCTGATTAGCATGCAAAACAATACTTTTCACTGTAGCTGAGTACACGTGACAATAATAAATCAAATCAAATCTATTTATTCTGATAAGAAGATAGACAATCACTTCCATATATCACTGAGCACTGACTGGGTCACTGCCATGAAGGGTTTGTGCCTCTGGGCCTCCCCAGGCACCAAAGGGTGGCCTCCACCACACTCATCAGGCAGTGGGACAGCTACGACAGAGAATCCAATCACAGTCAGGTGCCACTCCATTTATGCCATTTCTCCATTAACTCTGAGGTCCACATTTCTGGCCAAGAATTCCAATCCCAGGTCCTTGCGGCATGGTAGCTCAGTGGTTAACACTGCTGCCTCACAGCGCCAGGGCCCAGGTTCAATTCCACCCTCGGGCGACTGTCTGTGTGGAGTTTGCACATTCTCCCTGTGACTGTGTGGGTTTCCTCCCACAGTCCAAAGATGTGCAGGTTAGATCGATTGGCCATGCTAAGTTGCCCATAATGTCCAGGGATGTGCCCGCTAGGTGGGTTAGCCGTGGGAGATACAGGGTTACATGGATAGGGTAGGGACGGGGAAGGTTGGGATGGAAAGCTCTTTGGAGAGTCAGTGTGGACTTGATGGGTCAATTGGCCTGGTTGCACAATGTAGGGATTGTATGATTCTGATGGAATGTGCCTGAAAACAACACATGGCGCAGGATAGTTAGGGGAATTCAAACACCCCAACCAGCAATGCCCCACCCCCAACCTCCCCACTGGAGCAATCTATGTGCTGTGTTCTGTGATTCATATGTCTAGCAGCACAGTGGCTGTGAAAGGGTAAACACTTCAAATCCGTGTGGTTCTCAGATGGCAGATGGTTTAGGTCTTAGGAAGGCAGGTAATTGAAGTGGGTAATGTTCTGCTGGGTGTGTTAGAGCTTGTAGTGGTGGGAGGGGGTTGAATGTTTGGACGGGGGGGTTGTTGGCACTGGGGGGATTTTCTATCAGGGTAGTCGGGGTTGCTTTCAGGGATAAAGGCAGGGGAGTGCTGTCAAATCTCAGAGTTCACGCTGGTTATGAGAGGGAAAGTCAGATCCTGGGGCAATGGTTGATATTGAGTTGGATTGGGGCCATCTGGTCAGAGAGCTTTGGATGGGTTTATCAAGGATCATGGAGTGTGAGAAAGTTGGGCAGGTTTAGTCAGTGGAGTTTGTAGTGAGTTGCGGGGAGGGGGGAGGTGTCAAATTAATTGTTACCCAACATCTGATCTTGTTTTTAATCATCTAACTTTCTCTGGGTCATTATTCATGTGATGGATATGGAATCCTTCTAATTCTCTGTCATCAATGGATTTTCTTGGAGGGTTCAGGAAATTCTCATGGTGTCAGGTATTTCTGGGGTTCCTGATGCACAACTCCAATCTGCACTATCGGAATTTGCAGGTCTCTAATTACATTTATGTTGTGATGTTATCATCACCTGGATCAAGGCCTTCGTGGCCTGGTGTGTGGCAGCAGCTGCAAGCCTGGATCAGGCCTTGGCAGCCGGTGATGCCAGGAGTGATCCCAATGCAGCGATGGAGTCTCCTGGACATCTGCAGCAATGATGAGAGCTGGGGAGATCGAACCCAGTGGAGGGAAAGTGTGCCAAAGCGGAGGATACTGAGCCCATGGAGGAAGTGTGGTCCCAGCATGGTTTAGTGCCTAAGAAAGACTACAATAGCTGAACTTTTAACTTTATTTCTTTATTTTTCAACTTAATATTGAGAAGGTCTGAAACGTTTAACTTTAACATTTTTTAACACTATGCCAAGAGTGACTCTAATGTTTAACTTTTAACATGATTAACTTTATTAACATATGTCTTTCCACCTTGTTTTGTACCTCAGTACTTGTACCTAAGATGGCGCAATGTGTAGCAACATTGAAAACTTTTCACTGTACTCCTGTATTTTTGTACTCGAGTACACAAGTCTAAATCTAAATCTAAATCTTGCCCATTGCCTCCCACCTGATGTATTATTCCAATTTTTCTACTCAGCTGCTGCCATCCCAATCTCTTCGATAACTCCACAGCTTCACCATATGCCCAGGTCATCCTCCGTTATACTACCCCCTGAGATACTTGCTGCACACGCTTTGCAGAAGCCCCCTGTCCTCTACTCTCACTGCCCTTCCCACACAACACCCCTGCTGGAAGCTGGACGTCTGCGTGTGTTATGTTGCCTTGAAAATTTGAAGTAAGGGGATCTCATGCTTTCAGAAACTCACCCATTTACAATGTTTAGGCCACAGCCCTGCCTTTCAGTGGAAAAGTTGCAATGCCGCCCATTTTGTGATATGAGTGTGAGAGAGGGAGAGAGAAAACAGAAAGTTTGATCAAATGACTAGCGTAGCTCTGAGGAGCTGAGGGGCCCAAAGATGGATCAAACCATTGTAGGCAACCAGTTGGTAAATGGTGTGAGTGTGGCTAGCCATTGAGCTGTGAGGCAAGGTGCTGGATGACATGCATCCAATGGGATCGTGGTACAGCACTCAAACGTTACATTGCATTCAACTTGCATGTGCCTGTGTCTGTTAGGGATCTGCTAGCAACATGCATGGGACATCCAGGCAGCTACATTATGGAGGCCATTAATATGCCACTTAAGAGGATGGTGAGTTCTTTCACACTGCATCCTCAAAACATAAAAACATGAAATATAAGAACACAAGTGGGTTATTTGGCCCTTTGAGTCTTCTCTGCCATTTAATATGATCACGGCTGATCATTGAACTGAGTACCTTAATCTGGCTTTCTCCTCATGCCCTTTAGCCCTAAGAACTATATATAACTCCTTTCTGAAAACATTCAATGTATTGGCCCAACTAGTTTCTGTGACAGATAATTCCGTGAAGTCTCTGGGTGAAGAACTTGCTCTTCACCTTGGTCTGATATCCTTAACCCGTGGCCCCTGGCTCTGAACTCTGCAGTGATTGTGAACATCCTTCCTCCATTTACCCTGTCTAGTCCCGTTAGGATTTTATAAGTTTCTAAGAAATACCCCTTTACTTTTCTAAACCCTAACTTAGAAGAACAATGATTCTAACCCATCCAGTCTGAATGACCAGGGGCCATGATCTACTTTGGGTACTAACAACGTAAGGTAGGAAGGGGATTGAGGACAGGGAGAAAATTAGCAAGCAGGGGTTCAAAGGCAATAATCCCAGCATCATGTGCAAGTGACTTCAGAAATTGGAGGATAAGACATGGCTGGAAAGATGGTGCTGGAAGCAGAGCTTTAAATCCTGGGAGATTGGGATAGGCACTGATTGCACTTGAGTAGAGAAGGAACTGAGTTTCTTGTGAATCATTTTGCAGATGCTTTTGGGAGGATTTAAAGTAACTCATGGGAACCTTGTGGAGCACATAACATTTACTATGATCTGTTTGTGGGGTTATCTTCAAGTAAAGAACATGTAAAAGGCATCTGGATAGGAAGTGTTTAGAGGGATATGGGCCAACTGCTGGGAATTGGGACTAGATTAGGTTAGGATATCTGGTCAGCATAAACGAGTTGGACGGTAGGGTCTGTTTCTGTGCTGTACATCTCTATGACTCGAAGAACTGATCTATTGTTCTACCAATCCTGCATATTGCTCTGTTTGTGATAACAGAAGATTTGCAGGGAAGTTTGTTATGTGTTGCTTTGTACGGCTGAATACCATTATTGTTAGATTGTGTAAAACCACTAAATGGGAGGATTTGTGATTGTTGAACATTTTGCTAAGAACCTGCTGAAAATCTGTTGAGCTTGGAATTGTTGTTTTGGTTTGCAATATCTCAGGGAAATAAATTACCTAGCAGATAGATGCAAAGGCAGCAATTGGTTTAATGGATTAGAAAGACAGTAACTTGATTGGTCGGTTAGCATATTTTTAATAGGTTCCTGCAAATTGCAGCCACTGTCTTTTGAAATGAATTTATAGGGGGGAGGAAGGGGCTCATGCATTTTATGTGTTCAGATTTTAAATTTGAAATGTTTGTTTTGACAGTTGGCTGCGTGCAGACATCTTCCTTCACAGTTCAGATTATCAATGAAAGTGGGCTCATCTGTGACTTAATCATAAGACATTCTGTGTTAAATAGAAAGAAACCAAATATGTTTGGCAAGTCCTGTGCCAGGTGGAGATTGCTGCTAAGCAGCACAGTGGCTCAGTGGTTAGCAATGCTGCCTATCTACACCAGGGACCCAGGTTCGATTCCAGCCTCCGGTGTCTGTCTGTCTGTGTGGAGTCTACACATTCTCCCTGTGTCTGTGTGGGTTTCCTCTGGGTGCTCTGGTTTCCTCCCACTATCGAAAGATGTGCAGGTCAGGTTGATTGGCCAAGCTAAATTGCCCGTAGTGTTAGGCGCAGTAGTCAGAGGGAATAGGTCTGGGTGGGTTACTCTTTGGAGGTCGGTGTGAACTTGTTGGGCCAATGGGCCTGTTTTCACACTGTAGGGAATCTAATCTAATCTGCCAGTGATTCAGACAGCAAGGGTGGTACATTCCACACTGTGTTCCACTTTGAGGTATTGGAATAGTGCTGTTACTCAGGGGATTATTTCTGCTTCAGTGCTGAAGAGGTGCGCTAGTATGATAAATCTTGCTATAGGTGCTGTAGTGTTCTTCAGAATCATAGAATCACTACAGCGTGGAAGCAGGCCATTCGGCCCAGCAATTCCACACTAACTCTCTGAAGAGCATCTCACCCAGTCCCACCATATCTCTGTAGCCCTGCATTTCTCATGTCTAACCCACCTAACTTGCACATCCATGAACACTATGGGACAATTTAGCATGGCCAATACATCTAACCTGCATATCCATGAACATTATGGGACAGTTTATCATGGTCAATTCACCTAACCTGCACATCTTTGGACTGTGGGAGGAAACTGGAGCACCCGGAGAAAACGCACGCAGACACTGGGAGAATGTGCGGACTCCACACAGTCAGTTGCCCGAGGGTGGAATTAAACCGTGGTCCCTGACGCTGTGAGGCAGCAGTGCTAACCACTGAGCCATTGTATCACCTTTGCATTCTTTAGTATTCTCAGTCTGTGGCTTGCTTGCCAAGACTGTATTTATTGTCCATCTGTAATAGCCCTGAGCAGTTTCCTGTTCTATTTCAGAGTGCATTGATAGTCAATTGTATAACATGGATCACTATTGCATGTAACATCCTCTTCCCTGAGGAGCTACCGGGATTCCGCAACAATCATCATTTACGCTGGTGAAGTCCCTAACTTATGATGAATGTCCATTATCTATCACAACTTTGAACACAGTAAAACACTGCAAGATGCTTCACAGGGTCATTTTAAACACATTTTCGACACTGAGTGAAAGAAAGTGGCATTGAGACAGGTGACCAACTGTTTGGAGGGAAAAGATATAAGTTTTAAGGAACATCTCAAAGGGGGTAAATGATATGGAAAGGTGTAAATGGATAATTCCAAAGCTTTTAATCTGCACAGTTGCAGGCACAACCACTAATGGCAGAGAGAAGGAAGGGGAAACAAAAAAGAGGCAAGAATTAGAAGAATATTTTGGGATTATTTAAGGCCTGGAAGCAGTCAGAGAAATAGAGACTGGCAAAGACTTGGTGTTGTTGGTACACAGTTAAAAGAACTTGCAAATTTCATCATTGGCTGTCGTAGGAGTGAATGGAACATGACGCAGGTAAGGTTAGGGCCAGCAGAATTTTGGATAAGCTAATATTTATGAAGCTGGAAGATAGGTAACAAGACTACATTGAAATAGTGAGGCTGAAGGAAGAATGAAAAGTATACATTAGGATGCCTGCAGCCAGTGAGCTGAAGTTGGAGTAGAGATGGAATCAGCCCAACGAGTCCAGTCCAATTTCATTAACTGAGAAAAGACTGGAAAGTGGAGTTCAGAATTATCATTGATCTCACTGAATGGTGGAGCAGACTTGATGGGTTGAATGGCCTACATCAGTTTGTTTGTTTTATGGTCTTACGCCTTGATGGGATTCAAACTCAAATTTTGGTTTCCTGCTCCAAACCACTGCATGGTACATGGAAACACCACCAGCTGCAAGATCCAAAGCCCCTGAACATTCCACTCACCATCCTGATTAGGAATGATTCGTTCACTGTCATTGAGTCAAAATACAGGAACGCCCTTCAGACAGCACTGCGTGTGTCCCTACAAATGTTCTCCTTAAACAATTCTGCTGCTCTGTGGATCTGTGACGTCTGTATGCAGCAGTGACTTCCATGTGCAGAAGTCAATGTGTCGACACACTGATTGAGATACATAGAACCTCCTAGTGGTTGCATGATCACGCAGCCTATAGGGAAAATTGGTCCCTTCAGCACATGCACCATAGTGGTTCACGAAGACAGCTGACCGGCATCTGTCAAGCACAGCTTGGAATGCAGGCCGGGACAACAATGCCCTTGTCCCAAGAAAGATTGAAAAGCATCGTCACATCTTTAATGGGCAAAGTGCATTGATTTCGCTCAGTGCCTCTCTGACTGTGATCATGGGTCTCAGACAGTAGATGAGGCTGAGCGGATTGCTTGGTGTTCTCTCTGCATGGACCATAACATTCTTGTTGATTCTCACACTGCTTGTTGCTACCTTTGAAGTAATTTGTGCAGTGATAATGATAGGAATATCCTGAACTTTTTATTTTCCGCATCATACAATTGGATTTAGTGCACTACAGCCCAGCGCTGAGCAGGAATTAGTTGGCACAGTGGAGAACAATAGCATACTGCTGAGGAGTACAGGAAGTATACCAGACTGGGCACAGCTACCTGGGCATGATCAATAAGGTTTGCCTCAGGGGCTGATGCTTCACAATGAGAAACCGTGCCATCTTCTTCAGGAGCAACTCTAATTAGTACAACACTGCTACAGGCTCCAGCGTCAACTGCCAGATTTTATTTCAGTCTGGCACTGGGGGAGTCTGCGATGACTACTCACAGATGTGCCAAGTGGGGCTGTGGACATATTAATCAGCAGAGCTTGCATATATATCTCACTTGTCACTGTAGAAAGCAAGATAGGGTCACATAGTTAGACAGGCCAGTCAGCTATCTCAGTGTAGTCCAGGGCTAATTGAGTTCAGTGCAGCCTGCCTCAATTGTCAGCCTGGGATACTGATGACCCTGGACTACAAATACAAATAATAAATACAAGTCAGCCAGGCCACTGCTCCTTTCTGTCACCTGTATTGTCCACATACACAAGGGATACAATGGCCTGGACACGATGTTTGGTTGAGATCCAGTAACTGAGTAGTGGTCAATCTCACGTAAAAGTTGATCCCAAAACTTTGGTCAAACAAATTCAGTTTTTCTCAAACCATGCAGGTAGGCTCCTGACTTTTTTTTAAAAAAAACGGAATGTTTTGAACTTGTTGCCCACTGATTGCTGAGGTCAAAGCCACCCAGTGGTAAAAGAACACAATCGCTGTGGCTCACGTTTGTCCACATTTGCTTCTTTTGTGCTACTTTGGTGAGCAGTGTTAATAGGAACAGGCTGATCTGGTGACTTCCAATAGCAAGGTGGTGGGGAAGGTTGGATTTTAAATCCTCCTCTTCAAAATATTGCTACCATAAATGTCAACTGCCTATCTTTTGACCAAATATTTAGTCATAGGTGCATGACTTTTACAGGACAGGTTTTGGTAATTTGTTTGATTCCATTAAGTTACGCAAAGGTACACCCAAACCTGTTGTGCATTTAGAGACATAGAGATGGACAGCATGGAAACAGACCCTTCGGTCCAACTTGTCCATGCTGACCAGATATCCCAACCCAATCTAGTCCCACCTGCCAGCACCCGGCCCATATCCCTCCAAACCCTTCCTATTCATATACCCATCCAAATGCCTCTTAAATGTTGCAATTGTACCAGCCACCATCACTTCCTCTGGCAGCTCATTCCATACACGTACCACCCTCTGTGTGAAAATGTTGTCCCTTAGGTCTCTTTTATATCTTTCCCCTCTCACCCTAAACCTGTGCCCTCTAGTTCTGGACTCCCCAACCCCAGGGAAAAGACTTTGCCTATTTACCCTCTTCATTTCCCTTATAACTTTGTAAACCTCTATAAGGTCACCCCTCAGCCTCCAACGCTCCAGGGAAAACAGCCCCAGCCTGTACAGCCTCTCCCTGTAGCTCAAATCCTCCAACCCTGGCAACATCCTTGTAAATCTTTTCTGAACCCTTTCAAGTTTCACACACAGCTTTCCGATAGGAAGGAGACCAGAATTGCTTGCATTTGTCTAACCAATGTCCTGTACAGCCGCAACATGACCTCCCAACTCCTGTACTCAATACTCTGACCAATAAAGGAAAGCATACCAAACACCTTCTTCACTATCCTATCTACCTGCGACTCCACTTTTAAGAAGCTATGAACCTGCACTCCAAGGTCTCTTTGTTCAGCAACACTCCCTAGGACCTTACCATTAAGTATATAAGTCCTGCTAAGATTTGCTTTCCCAAAATGCAGCACCTCGCATTTATCTGAATTAAACTCCATCTGCCACTTCTCAGCCCATTGGCCCATCTGGTCCAGATCCTGTTGTAATCTGAGGTAACCTTCTTCGCTGTCCACTACACCTCCCATTTTGATGTCATCTGCAAACTTACTAACTATACCTCTTATGCTCATATCCAAATCATTTGTGTAAATGACAAAAAGTAGAGGACCCAGCACTGATCCTTGTGGCACTCCACTGGTCACAGGCCTCCAGTCTGAAAAACAACCCTTCACCACCATCCTCTGTCTTCTACCTTTGAGCCAGTTCTGAATCCAAATGGCTAGTTCTCCCTGTATTCCATGAGATCTAACCTTGCTAGTCAGTCTCCCATGGGGAACCTTGTCGAATGCCTTTTTGCAGTCCATATAGATCACATTTCCACTCTGCCCTCATCAATCCTCTTTGTTACTTTCTCAAAAAACTCAATCAAGTTTGTGAGACATGATTTCCCATGCACAAAACCACGTTGACTATCTCGAATCAGTCCTTACCTTTCCAAATACATGTACATCCTGTCCCTCAGGATTCCCTCCAACAACTTACCCACCACCGATGTCAGCCTCACTGATCTATAGTTTCCTGGCTTGTCTTTACCGCTCTTCTTTAACAGTGGCACCACATTACTTGCCACCTCACCAGCATATTTATTATTCTGATTTTAGTAGCTTGTTGTCACCAGTCCTCCTTTCCCATGCTATATCTAGGGTCTGTCTAGTTATCAATGGTAGGGAATAGACCACTGTGATTGTAAACAGGAGAGGCATTTGTATTGATGACAAGGTAGTGAATTGTTTAACAGCAACAAGTATTTAAGACAAGCGCTTCTCTACATTCTCTGCTATTGATAACTAGATGCACACTAAGCTTGCATACCTACTGAAAACTCTTGGGATTTATTCAGAATAGATTTGCTCCCTCTGGCACTCATGCAGAACTCAACTGTGTTGTTTTACAAGGGGAACAGCGAGATGCCTTAATCCATGTTGGAACAAATGACTTAGGCAGAAAATTGTTTGTAGTCCGACAGAGAATTTCAACAACTAGGAAGCGAAGCAGCTGGATACCAAAATTGATTTTCTCCTCAAGAAACAGGAATGTAAAGCAGTAAAAATGGTGCAGAGAAATGGGTTTCAATTCTTGTGGCATTCAGTCCCAGGACAGAAGCAATGAACCTGTTCACAAAAATTGTTGCATCTCAATCATGATGCAACATTATGTGAAATCGCCAGAATTGAGCTGAATGTAACTTTAACTCCTTCAGAACCATTATCTTATGCAACAATCCCCTCCCTTCATCTGTTGTGTATTTCTCCTTCATCTGATCCCTCCTGCATCTAAAATATTCTTTACCCTAATACTTGTCTCCTATAGTTCTCAGTGGATATTGGTTTTCCTCTTTGATTGTATACCATGGCTCACCTCTCACTATTCTCTCAGTGGGGAGGGAGTTTCAACCCTTCCCACAGGATTACTTAACCTCTTTTTAGGATGTTCCAGTCCTATTAAAATGCAACAACCCACTGTGAACAGGTCCATTACTCCCATTCTGGAAATGATTCTCAAATGCCATTAGAATTTATTCTGCACCATTTTTACAGCTTTACATTACTGTTCCTTGAGACTCTGTGAGAAACCCAGGGATAATCAGCTTTGGTCTCCAGCTGTTTCACTTCTTAGCTGTTGAAATTCTCAGTCGGACTGTGGAGCAATTTTCTGCCTGAGTCATTTGTTCCAACATAGAATAAGGCATCTTGCTGTTCCCCTTGTGAAACAATTGAAAGAAAGTATTGAAGGACAATTTACTGATGCTGTTGAGCAGGAGGCAGTCTTTGTAAATTCAGTGATAACCTTGACTTTGAACAATCCCGTGGAAGCAGAAAGCAAGACAGAACAAAGACTTGGGTGATGGGACATATTAAGGGCAATGCAGGCTGACACGTGTTCTGCTGAATTAGCAGGATAAACAGATATGGAAAAGATGTGTTGGGCCTAAGAACAGATTTGAAGGAGATTAAATGCAAACAAAAGGTTGTAATTACCATAAAACTGTCAAAGCATCCTTTGTGGAGACTTGTGTTATCTAAGTGAATTCATACTAGGGCACAAGAGAGGTTTGACAGATTCAAACAATAGAGAGAAAATAAGAAGCAAGCAGTGACCAGGTGAACAGGGTAGTGTCCTGTCCTCTGATCCAAGTCCCACCTGCTCCAGAGGTGTGAGGTTGCTAAAAACATTTATTGAGCCCAACTCCTTTGCTGATGGTGCAGAGGAGAAAGGAGAGGGTAGACAATGTGAGAAACCTGCAGTAAAGGGATTGCTCGTTAGATCCTGGGTGCTGCCGTGTCCGAATTAAGGCACCTGCCTTTAGCCAAAAATTAGAAACTACGTTTTGGGCTGAATTGTCCCAGTCCTGGACAACATGAACCACGGGGAGAAATTTGAAAGAATAATGTGCAAAGTCTATGAGGCATTTTTCGATGTCAGGGTGATGCATTACATTTTCCACCGAAGTTACAGACATTGTGATGAGATTCTTGCTAATGAGCAGTGGAAGGCATATGAAGGTGGATAATTGCTCATTATCATGTTCTTTGTTACGTGATCCCATCTCATTATGCACTCCCCTATTTATTGCCACATGCTGGACAGAAACTTGCCACCAAGAATTCCTGACATGGAAGTCAGGCGAGGTACCTACTGACTCCTGCTCACTGCCAGCTGCTTTGGATCTCTATCTTGGGCACCCAGCAACAATGTTTAAGGGCACACTTCATCAGCAGCAGTGAAATACCCCATGTCTTCAGCTGCTTGTCTCTGACACATACTCGCCCCTCTGCAGATACATGGTATGGAAAAGGCTGCCTGCTCATTGATTAGACCAGGGGACATCTCAGGGCTCCCTTGCAAGCTGTTTTAACTCTAACTCTCACTGAGCACTTACCTAGATACTTGGAGCCTCCTTGTTTTAACTCACATTGGGCTCCCTTAGCCACACTTCAAAGACCCATAGTGTTTCTGCCTTGCCTTACTGTTTAGTGCAGACACATAGCTCCATGGCTTGTCATGTTGGTTCGCAATCATCAGTCAGGGGTGGGACATGTTGCTGCATGGCCCAGTGCAAGGCCAATATCATATCCATGTGCCAGAAGCTTATGTGGAAAACATATTGCATGCGAATCAACTACATGGCCATGTCTTTAAGACAAAACAGAGTGCTCAGTCAAGTCAAGGGATGCTTCTGCCATTCAGGGGTCAACGTACAGTTAGAGGCTGAATCTGCAATCGGTCCAGGGAATCAGACATAGTCAGACATTCATTTCCTGCCAGTCTGTGTCAGTGAATCACCTCATTAGAGTTCAGAAATAGACCACTTCCTGTTCTGCAGGTCCAGGCCGGGGGATTAGAGGATCACCAGTCAGGGAGATGCATGGAGATTGGTTGTGGTTCTGGTCGGTCAACAATCTGGGCTGGCTATCTAAGCCAGTCACAGGAGTTGGAGCACAGTCAGCCCTGGTGGGGTGAGGGTCAGGAAAATGAATATCATGAGTGGCTACCTGGGAGTCTGCTGCAGTGGGAAGATGGGCAACTCAACAATAAGAATTGGAGGCAGAAACCTAGCGTGTGGAGGTTGCAAGAAATGTGAAGGGGTGAATTTTGATGGGTGGTGGAGAAAGGCTGTTATCACAGCTGTGGCCTCGATGGGGAAATGCACATCATGGCAGTGGCCATGAGCAAACTATTGTGATAGGGCTCAGGGGTAAAGATGAGAGTTGGATGCATAATTAGAGGTAGTGGGTAGAAATATGTGGGAGCTCAGTATAGGTGGACTGTTAAGGAAATGACACTTAAAAAGGCACAGAGACTGTGTGTGGATGGGGAGAGTTGGGAATAGATACTTAACAACCAGACTGAGCGTGGTATTCGCAGCGTCAAACACAGGCCTGTCACCAGAGTGAGTGGAGTCAGTGTCTGTTTGCTGATCAATAACACAGGCTCCATTTCTGAGTGATGTGAGACACTTCAAGGGGTAACTACACCAATCAAGCACTTGCATGTAGCAAGTTGACATAACTTGCAATCATTTCAAATGCATGCAATAAACATGCAGTGAACAAGTGTGTGGCGTGTAAACGTTGGCTGAAAGCAATGTTGACCACATCAATGATCTTTGCAAGTTGAAGACAGATATCTCTGTAAAGCAGAAGTAATCACCAGTGTCATTAAAGTGTCTTCAAACCATTACAAGCACAGTTAATGCAAAATCGCCTGGGGTGTACAGAACTGGTCCCTCTCAATTCTATACCATAAATATAATGCAAAATTCTTTATGTACAATGATTGCTTTTGTGGGTGATGTGGGGGCTGGGAGAATTGAATTGAATTGAATCAGCTTTATTGTCACATGTAGTCACATAAGTACAGGGAAAAGTTTACAAGACGGTATCAGTACTGATGCAGCACTTACTCTCCCTCTCCCACACAGAGTCATCAGAATTAGGTCCAATGTCAAAGTGCCAAGACAGGACATTCATGATGCTCCTTTGTCTGGTAGTGGCTTATCGAGTATCACACTATTTTCCTGAACTACCAGCTGCCACTCGCTTCTTATACTAAACTCTCTGGCCCTGTCAGGAGGTGATTGGTTGTACTGTGCAATCCAGGAAACTTGGTAGTAACTCCAACAACAATAACCTTGAGAGGAGTGGCCTTCTCCTGTTCCGAATATGTATGATTATAACATTTACTCCTGCACCTTTAGAAAAGGTCATCTGGACGATGAGTTTCTTGAATATTTTTCTGACATTTTCTTGGACTAATATATGTGCGTGGAATTAACTTAGTTTGTTGCATCTAACATTATATATTGAGCCAGGGTTAATTAGCAATCTTATAGCAAAGGATCTGTTGGCAAATAACAATCTCAATATACTACAGGAGGTCTTGTTTCACAGTGGGAATTGGCCCAGATTCTGAACCAGAAGCTTTTGGTTCAAGTCCTTTCCTTGGGCTTCATGTTATGGAAAGAAAGTTAAAGCCTCTATTACCTTGATGTCTTGAGGAACTAAGGGCTACGGGGAGAATGCGGGTAAGAGGAGTTGAAATGCCCATCAGCCATGATTGAATGGCGGAGTGGACTCGATGGGCCGAATGGCCTCACTTCCACTCCTATGTCTTATGGTCTTATGGTCTTACCATTGTACATAACTTTGTAAAATAACATCTGTGAAAAGTTGCCATAGAAACTTGAACACCTTGGCGGGGTTGGGTGGGGGTGTAGCAGTTGGTTTGGTTGGCTGGATGACTATGAGGGTAAGATTGATGCCAACAACAGAGGGTTTATTCTCCAATTTGGCAGCGGTGGTCTCAGTCCAACTGGCCATAGCTGTCAAGAAAATTGAACCCAGGGATTTCAATTCATCATCTCATCTGAGCCACCTCCACCTTGCCCACGGCCAACTAGACAGCACAATCCACCAGCACCACCCAAGTGCAGCTTTCCACCACTGGCATTGTCACTCCTCTTACAGGGATCCAATGCCACCATAGCCCAATGGCATGTTCCAAATGTACTGGCACTGCAAGGGCAAACCTTTCTAACAGGGCACTCCAGCATCTAGCAATGTAAGGCTGCATCTGGTACAGGTACTGCACAGGGGATGGCACATAGTCTGTGGCATGGATCAGGCTGTTTACCAGACTACAGTGAAATCCGTGGGGACAGCCATCAGTCAGGGAGGTTTCAGATCACTGCATCAAGGGCAGCCTCGCATATCAGTCTCGGGCTTCAGCCATGGTCAGGCATCTGGGTAAGGTGGGTTGCACAGAGATGTCCATGTCACTGCACCCAAGGAGGCAGGTCACAGTCCGTCCTTTGGCTGGGATTGGTTGCCTTTCTCACAATCACGCAGGATGTCTTTGTCACTCTGCTCAAAGACACTACAGCACTGTGGCAGGACACAGAGCTCGTTGGAGGGATTGACCTGATTGGAGGATTCAAATGTGGAGTGCCAGAGAAGATGGGCGTGAGAAGATGAGGCAACAATGGGTGATCCGTTCACTCCCTGAGCTCCACTAGCACATAATATGACCCAGGACACTTCATAGAATCATAGAATCATGGAAGTGGGAAAAGGCCATTCAGCCAATTGTGCCTGCACTACCTTGATAAATGGTCATCATTACTTACTGCAAGTCTTCTGCTTTATTCTCCATGTCCTTGTAAGTCACTTCTATCCAAATAATGATCCAAGCAACTCTTGCATATCTCAGTCGAAGCTGCCTCCACAACATTACCAGGCAGTGCATTCCAGACCTTAATATTGGGTGAAAAAGTTTTTCCTCACTTCTCCTTTACTTTCTTAGCACACCACTTGGTATCTATGCCCCTTTGTTCTTGCTCCTGTTACGAGTGGGAAATGTTTCTCCCTATCCCCTCTATTCAGCACTTGAAGCATCCTGGTGCTCTCTCACACTGCACAGGGATTCCAGAACATGGGTCTCAGCTGGTCTGTCAATTCTCTTCACAGACTGTATACTTGTTATCACGAAACCCCAGCTGACACCACAGGCTCAGTACGATGCAGAGCAAATTGTTACTTTAAATAATCAACTTCAAACATCATGTTGATAGCATGAGGCTGTATTACTGAAGCACAGGATGTGTCAGTGTGGCAATCACTCATTGACACCAATAATCTGCTTCACACCATACCATTCCAGAGAGGCTTAAAGCTTCATCATCCAGCTGCTCTCAGTCTGCGAATTCAATGGTGAACTCTTCAATAAGGTTGACCCTCTTTTAGATCCCCTCCTTTAAGTACGCTTGGTGATTAAAGGTTAGCCTGACTGTCAAGCAGATGAACAATGTAAATCTAGTGAAAGTGCGTTGAACCAAGACAGTTGCACACACTGGCAGTTTGACAGGTTACAAACTAAGGATTGAGACCCAGATCCCTTTTGCGAAGACCCTTTCAGACTGATTGCTGTGCACACAGGTTTGCCACTTGCATTTCCTAAATGTATGCCTCCCACATCCTCATTCAATCGGTTAAAAATCACACAACACCAGGTTATAGTCCAACGGGTTTAATTGGAAGCACACTAGCTTTTGGAGCAACGCTCCTTTATCAGGTGATAGACTATCACCTGATGAAGGAGCGTCGCTCCGAAAGCTAGTGTGCTTCCAATTAAACCTGTTGGACTATAACCTGGTGTTGTGTGATTTTTAACTTTGTACACCCTAGTCCAACACCGACATCTCCAAATCATAATTCAATCGGGGTATTCTTTCTTCAGCTTTAATTAGGAAGGATTGTATCTAGGTAATTTATTCCTCCTTGCTTTTATAAATTCATTCCTGATGCATAACTCGTTGTATTGCCCAGACTGAATTGCCCTTGAAGAGGTGGTGGTGAGCCACATTCCTGAAGCGTTGCAGTTGTAGGCACTGTTCAGAAACCAGCTCCAAGGTTTTGACTGAGTGACAGTGAAAGAATAGACTCATTTCTCCAAGTGTATGATATGGAAGGGAACTTGCAGAGGATGTGTGCACTCTGAAGGATGAATTCAGAAGAAGTAAGGATTTATTTTGTATCTGCGCTTTGGGAGTTGACTACTTTGTGGAGACATATTGAGGATATTTCCTCACTGACACCGTAAGGCACATTATCTTTTCCCTCCTGCCTTACCTTTAGGTCCAAACCCCCGTCCTATCTCTTCTCAGCCTACCTCAGCTGGATGCATTGAAACATAAAGAATTCCAAAAGGGTTCAACAGAGAGATGCAAGAATTAGGCTCAGGTCTAGCATCAATGGACTGTCTCAGAATAAGGTACAGGTCATTGAGGACTGACATGAGGAGGAACTTCTTCACTCAGACAGTTGGGAAAGCTCAGTCAATGATAGAGATTAGCAGATTTCTAAACGTTAAACACATCAAGCAATGTGGAGACAGCATAGAACAAATGGTATTGAGTTCGGAGCTCTGGATGAAGAGTGGAATGGGTTCAAGGGGCCCAAATGACTGACTCCTGCTCCTATTCCTCATGTTCCTATAGCCCATGTTACAGTGAGGGTTAATCTTCTTTGCGAGTTCAATGCTTTTTGCTGTTTGGAACTAATGGTATTATTGTAACATAGCCTCAGGAAGCAGTGAAATTGGGGGTTAATCTATGTGCTTAACAACTCCCTGAAACCGAAGGGATTGCTGAATGACAGACTGGCAGCAGTATGCTTTCTGGTCAAATTCCTTCAGGCTTGAGTGTCAGTCTTGGCTGAGATTGAGAGGTGTCATTGACAGCTGCTGACTGTTCAGCATTTCACCTTACAGATGGAATGAGATTCAAATGCATTAAAAAGCCACTGATCAGTTCAGCTACAAAATACATTGTTTAAACTGTTTGTCCTTTCATCCTGAGATTGAGTAATACAATGATCAAATTCCCTGGAACATTCATTCTCATGAGAACACCATTGGCCTTGTAGGAATGGAAAGTGTGCAAAGCCAATACAGTGACTGCCTGACGGAAGCTAGTCTCTGCATCTTGTATTCACAGCCAGAAAATAGAGTGAAACGCAATGCGCTGGTGTGAATGGGCAGGTGTACTTGGTGACCCTAGGTTAGTTCTCCCAGAAAGCAGATGAAGGCAGTAATATGGGCAACAACCCCCGGTGTATGTGAGCTTGACGGCTCAGACTGCCTTAAGTTTACATTGGAAGAGTGTGCTGAATAAAATAGGCTTCTCAAATCTCGTTTGCAACCCTCATTTGGCGCAGGAATGCCCAGGCCCCCAGTGGGTGTTCAGGGATTCAACAGGCAGGTAACAGATGGGTACCATTGACCAAATGGGAGAAGGGGAGGACTGCTGATACTGGAGACCAGTCAAAAGGTGTGGCGCTGGAAAAGCACAGCAGGTCAGGCAGCATCCGAGGAGTAGGAGAATCAACGTTTCGGGCATAAGCCCATCATCAAGAATGTTGGTTGGGATGAGGGGGAGGGGAGAGGGAGGGTGGTTGGGTCCTGGGGGGGCTGAGAAATAAATGGGAGGAGGGGGTGGGGCTGGGGAGACGATAGCTGGGAAGGCGAAGGTGAAGGTGGGGCTGATGGTGATAGGCCGGAGAAGAGGGTGGGGAGTACAGCTGGGAAGGAAGATGGATAGGTAGGACAGTTCAAGAGGTGCCGAGTTGGAAGGTCGGATCTTGGATAAGGTGGGGGGAGGGGAAATGAGGAAACTGGTGAAATTGGCATCGATGCCATGTTGTTGGAGGGTCTCAAGGTGGAAGATGAGGTGTTCCTCCTCCCCGTGTCAAGTGGCTTGGATTTGCCAGTGGAAGAGTTCCAGGACCTGCATGTCCTTGGAGTGGGTATCTCTCAGCCCCCTTGGGCCTCCCCCACATTCCTGACAAAGGGCTTATGACCAAAATGTCAACTCTCCTGCTCCTCAGATGCTGCCTGACTGGCTGTGCTTTTCTAGCACCACAGTTTTTGACATCATTAACCAAATTCTTTGTCAGTCACTAGGGATGATGCAGGATGTTAACACAACTTGGAACATGTTCCTCATCCTTTTGTAACTGCATTTCAGACTGTTACTAAAGGGTAATCCTTGCATGGAGTAGTGTTGATTTGCCCCAATGGAGGAGTTTCCAAACCTGAGATCCCAGTAATAAGACAGGACTTTAGGGTCCTGAGCTCCGAAGAAGCAATTGTTGTCGTGGAGCTCAATTAGAGCATTGTGCGGCCCCTTTAAGTTCTTATTTTACTCTATTGATAGGTTTGGCCTAATGGACAGTTCCATTTGATGACTTCTCCAAAAAACATTCACGCAGAGGGGACAGTTCTTTGAAAAGAGACTGAATTTTAAAGTGATTCCACCACATTGAACTTCTCCCCTGTCCACCTGTTCAGGAGTCTAATCCCAATTCCCCTGCTCAGGGGATAAACTTCTCCCCCTACCTCCAGCCCTGTCCCCCAGCGTTCCTAGCCTCAGGATCATACAAATGAGGCTCTCATTAGGGATCTAATTAGGAAAAAGTTTGGGAAGTACTGCTGTAGTGAACCAAACGCAAGTTGTAGAGAGGACTGGGGCAGAAGAAGGAATCATAAATACAGCTGTGATAGCAGGACGTCAATTGCATGATGGTCTGCCTGTGATTACACGATAGTATCACGCTGAGTGAAAACCCACTTTGAACCAGCTGTAGTGATTATAACAAGGTCAGTCTGGTGGACCTCATAGAATATGAGTTCTCTGACCGGACCAAATTACAACCCCAACCGAGGAGCCCTGGCTCACAAGTGAAAACAGGAGTGTCACAAGCTCTGTTCTCTGTAAGAGAGCTGCCTCTGAGGAAGCCAGACCAGCGTCAACTATTATGCACGTGTACATCAAGTCACTCTGTATGACAGGGTTTTTTGGAAACTCTTTAGGTTTATGAAAATGACAGTGCAATGTGCTTGTAATCAGTGTGTCCTGGGGAACATGTACATTGTGCTCATTTCACCTGCTAATATCTGGCATGAGGAATGTTGCTCCTCCTGTGTATTGAAACCCCCCTAGTGACCTAATGTAAAACTGTATTGTGAATTCCAGGGTGGAGTTTCTATCTTGAGCACCAACCTGAAGGATGCTGGATGCGTTAAGGTTCAGAGTCACCGTAAACCTGGCTGGAACAGCTGAGAGATGTCAGTGACAACCTGTGACAACCACTGTAAACCCGGCTGGAACAGCTGAGAGATGTCAGTGATAACCTGTGACAACCACCGTAAACCCGGCTGGAACAGCTGTGAGATGTCAGTGACAACCTCTCTTGTGACCTGAAGATGTCACAACCATCACCAAAGTTAAGGCAAAATGGCTGTCTCTAAAGACCCTCCATTGACATGGCCACCTACTGAGAGTCTTTTCCCCAACCTTAATCCTCTTTCTCACTCTCCAAGCAGCCTACTGTGCTCTCTGCGACCTCTATTGTATTGTTTGACATTTTAACCTAGTTTCTTTATTTTTCTGCTTTCCTGCTAAGTAGACTGTAGTGCTGAACTTTTTAAAACTTATTTATTTTTCTATTTCTCTAACTAAGATTTTGAACTGGTGTGTTTTATACCCATGTCTGGTTTTCTTCTGTAATCTTGTAGCCCCTCCTTGTGTACACATCACAACAAAACCTGAGCCCAAAATCTAAACAAAAATCCAATTCTGCCATTCACCCTTAGATCTAAAAGGAACAGCACTTGGCCATCTATGGTGGAAAGTAACTTGTTTTGGCACAAGATATTAAACCAAAAAAGAGAATACTTCACCGACAGTGAAAGCACAATCTGTAAACACTTGACGGCAGGGCAAGCTAAGTTTAAAAAAAATGTATGAAGTTACCCTATTGACCAGAAGAAACAACCCAGCAACTAATCTTTAAGAAGTGCATGATCCTTTCAGTTAAATGCCTGTCGTTGTTTTTTAAAGTAATGCTCCGTCGTGTGAGAAAGGAGTGTGACTTTCGGAAATAGCAGGATTGGCATCAAATCAGCGTTTCAGGCTGATTGATGTAACAATCTGCCTCTCTGCATGCCCACCTGCAATGCCCTTTAGAACTGACGTTAAAGTCCCTTTGAGCGTGTGACACCATGTGACACCTGAGAAGTGAGAGCAACCTAACAGAAATTACACCGCTGTGGGGCCAAAAAGCTGTAAATTAGTTCAAAGCATTTACTTCCCACCTTTGCCAAGCTTTCACAATCACTATATCTGTGATTAATCGTTGTGCAGACATGACTGCTACACTTCAGAATCCTGCAATCACGGCATACAAAATAAATGGAATTGGAAAATAATGTCCCGAACAGATTGCTGGGTTTGCTTTCTCCTCACTTCGCTGCTGGGGGAGAAAAGGAGCAAGAAGTATGAATTGATTTTACTTTGCATGTGTTTTCATTCAATGTAATCATCTTGATACAAAAGGACCCTTGGAATCAGGCTCACTCTCCTCCGTGATTTATAGTTGGATGTTCAAATTCCACGGCAGAAACCTGAGCACTCGGTGCTGTATTGAACTGAGCCATTGTTGGAGTTACTGTTGCTTTGAAGGAGCTATTAAACCATGGCAGAGTCTGCCCTCTCAGGTGGAGTTAAACGTTTTTAGATTAGATTAGATTTCCTACAGTGTGGAAACAGGCCCTTCGGCTCAACAAGTCGACACTGACCCTCCAAAGAGTAACCCACCCAGACCCATTCCCCTACATTTATCCCTGACTAATGCACCTAACACTATGAGTAATTTAGCATGGCCAATTCACCTAACCTGCACATCTTTGGACTGTGGGAGGAAACTGGAGCACTCAGAGGAAACCCACGCAGACACGGGGGAGAGTGTGCAAACTCTACACAGTCAGTCGCCCGAGGCGGGAATTGAACCCGGGTCCCTGGCACTGTGAGGCAGCAGTGCTGCACTAGTTCTCTTGATACTGTTCGAAGGTAGTGCAAGATGGTGGCAGTGTAACACTTCATCTGCTCATTTTCTTTTTTTCCCCCCGTCTTGTGTCTTTTTCTCTCTTTGGTCTTTTTCCTCTTCTGCCAGTGGCCTGGAGCAGAGTGGAGCCAGCCAGCAGGCTAGAGTGGGGATGGTGGCCAATGGGCTCACAACGAAGATGGCTACTGGCTTCCAATTAGACCATATGGAAGCCATAGGGTGATACAGCACACAAACAGACCCTTTGGTCTAACCAGTCCATGCCGACCATAATCCCAAACTGAACTAGTCCCAGCTGCCTGTACCTCACCCATATCCCTCCAACCATTTCTTATTCATGTATTGTCTTTTAATCATTGCAGCTATATCCTTATCCACCACTTCTTCAGAAAGTTTATTCCACACACGAACTATTCTCTACATAACAAATTTGCCCTTCATATCTTTTTAAAATCCTTCTCCTCTCACCTTAAAAATACACCCCGCCCGGTCTTAAAATCCCCCACCTGAGGGAGAAGACATCAGCCTTATCTATATCCCTCATGGTTTTCTTAACCTCGATAAGGTCACCTCTCAGCCTCCTATCCTCTAGTGAAAGTCGTCCCAGCCTAATCAGCTTCCCATAATAACTCAAACCCTCCATTCCCAACAACATCCTGGTAAATCTCTCCAGAACCCACTCCAACTTCACAACATCCTTCATAAGATCATGGCTGATCCTCTATCTCAAACCTGCCAGCGTCAAAGGAAAGGCCGATAATGCAGCGCACTTGAACATTATTGTTGCTGAGGAGAACCGAAAGCAATGAAACTCAAAAAGGACTTTGAATGCCAGAAAGCAAGGTGACTTTTTCCTGGATAGATATAACAATTCATGTGGTATGGACAGTAATTGAGACTGATTGGGATCCCGTATGCCCCTAGGTTGTAGATTATTGATCCGGTGAACAACCATCAAGGGATTCCCTACTCATATGCATTGTTCCATTTCTCGAATGTTAACAGACCGTATACTGTATTGTAACACTGTGGGCTTGAAATTCCCTATGACAGTTTTAACTAAAAAGAAGGCAGTGAGGTAGTACTGTGGCCAAGTAAAATGATCAAGGGAACCATTCCACCACTCGATTTAATTTTTAACAAGAGGACAGCTCCCAGGATAAGAGGGGCAGGAGGCTGGAAGAACATTGATGGCAGGCAGCATCAGGAGGTGGAGAAGTTGACGTTTCAGGTGTAACCCTTCTTCAGGACTGGGCGCGAGTGTAGGGGAAGCTGCAGATAAAGGGGGTGGCGTAGGCAGGATGGTGAGTGACCGCCCCAGGATAGAGGGAGCAAGCTCATTACCATGTTAAAACTGAAGGGACATTTTCTGTTTGTGCAAGCCGCCACAGACTCAGGAAAGAAGATGCAGCAAGTTCGATCCTGAGCCCAAATTCATGTCTTTTCTACATTTGTCTAAATTGTCACAGTTTGACCCGTTTCTAAGGAATCAGTAATATATTGTAGATGCAGCTGGAACAGGTCTGCAGGCGTGTTCAGGATTGACCGAGCATCGAAGAGGAAATAAGAAACGGTGGAATCAGATACTCCCACGGGGCGTGGCCATGTCACAAGGAGCAAACCTCTTGAAGTTGTAGGCACATGGAGTCACAGGTCAGCACAGAATAAGGCCCTTCAGCCCATCAAGTCTGTGCCAGCTTTAATCTTCCCGACCTGTTCCATGGTCTGTACTTGAACACTCTCCATTGGCTCTTTGTTATTATCTTAGATTCTCCCTGTAGCACTCCCATGTTTTGTGACATTGTAAAGTCCTGGTTCACAGAGGTTGTGAGTAGGGAGTGTGACACTCATTGGTATAATCACATAAGGCAGCATTCCATATACAAAGAGGGTGACCATCATCTTGAGGATAACAATGAATCAGCAAGCCATTTTACACCCAATCCAATCTTCCAGTAAACTTCACCCTTTTTAACTGCTGGTATTTAATGCAGGCCATTATGGGTTGCAGAATAGATAAGGGAAATGGTAAAAGGATAAGGATGAGGAGGCACAGTTTGTGATAATTGGAAAAAGCAATAAAACTTCAGGAAGAATGCTTTTACACTGGGACATGGCATGCAATGCTCAGGAGTCTGGTGAAGTAATCGAGGTGTTGCAAACTGAATTAGTTTGCTATTTGAAAAGGAAAATGTGCAGAGGTTAAAGGGAGAAGGTTGAACGTATGGAATGGCACGAGGTGCATTGCTAATAGAGAGGAGAGAGTGAGAGTGAGAGTGAGAGTGAGAGTGGGGAGAGTGAGAGAGTGAGAGAGAGAGAGAGAGTGAGTGTGAGTGTGAGTGTGAGTGTGTGTGTGAGTGTGAGAGTGTGTGAGTGTGAGTGAGAGAGAGAGAGAGAGAGAGAGATCTGAATACAGTATTCCAATAGAGGTCTAACAATTTTTTTGTTGAGGTACAACATGACCTTTTGACTCCTAAACTCAATGTTCTGTTAAATAAAGGCAAGTGTACCAAACACTTCATTCACTAAGTAAAAAGTGAGGTCTGCAGATGCTGGAGATCAGAGCTGAAAATGTGTTGCTGGTTAAAGCGCAGCAGGTCAGGCAGCATCCAAGGAACAGGAAATAAGGGCTTTTGCCTGAAACGTCGAACTTCCTTCACTACCCTGTCTATCTGCAACTCCACGCTAAAGGAGCTATGAACCAGCACTCAAGGTCTCTTTGTTCAGCAATACTCCCCAGGGCCTTTCCATTAAGTGTATAAATCTTGATCGGATTTGCTTTTTCAAAATGCAGCATCTCGCATTTATCTAAATTAAACTCCATCTGCCACCACTCAGCCTATTGGTCCATCTGGATCAGATCCCGTTGTAATCTGAGGTAACCTTTCTCGCCTTCTGCTGTAGTACCAATTTTGGTGTCATTTGCAAATTTACTCAGTATACCAGTCAGGTGAGTTTTTGGAGTTGAGGTGTTGAAATTATATACACCATCTGGGAGGCCTGATAACAGGCGTGCTCTCGGAGGCCTGATAACAGGTGTGGCCTCGAAGGCTGGGAGGCCTAATAACAGGCCTGGTCTCGAAGGCTGGGAAGCCTGATAGCAGGCGTGGTCTCAGAGACTGGGAGGCCTGATAACAGGTGCGGTCTCGGAGGCTGGGAGGCCTCAGTAAAATGCAGTACACTCCTCTCTGCTGCTAGACAGAGGATTTGGCTGCTGCCCTTAGTGATGTGCACTTTAACACCCAACTAAATCAGGTATCAGGGGCAGCTCAGGTCTCACAATCTGATGGTCAGAGTATTCTTGCGGACTAGAGCTGATGGGGAACCTGGGATTATCCCTCTTGGATGTCTACCTTATTTCACTGACCAGCCAAACCTCCCCACTGGTGTCCCAATTACCCGGTAAGCTTAGGATTGGGAGGCTACCTTGTGATAGTGATCCAATGAGATGGATTTAAGTGGTTCAAATTTTAGTAAACAAGCATCTCAACAAACTATCCAAACAAAACAGCACCTTTAAAATAGACACAATACTGACTGCATTTTAAATCCTGTCCAGCCTGGTCTTCAGAAATGTTAAAGTTACTCCTTCTCCGTTGAGTTAATATCTACTCACATCGGCATGGACGAGTTCGACCGAAGGGAGTGTTTCTGTGTTATACATCCCTATAACTCTCTAACTGAGTTACCAGCCCTCTTTGTATGGTTGCTGTGTTTTGTGTAACAAGGTGACAACTGTTAATGTTTGAAGAGTTGAATTGAAGACTTTGTAGAACCTGAAAGATAAAAGAAGGTCCAGCAAATTGAAATAGATTCTGAGTAATGGTGGGGGCTCATTCTTTCCATTCATGTAATCATGGTCAGGAAAGAGAACAAGAAACAAGATGTTTAGCTCCTGTTAAAAGGCAGATGTGAATAGAATTGTACAGGGTGAGGAGCTGGGGAACAATGACAATGTGTCACAGTCAGTTTTACAGAGTATAAGCAAACTTGTGCTTATATTATTAGATTAATTCATGTGATGTGGGTCAGTGATTGGACCAACGTTTATTGCCCATTCTTAGTTGCGCTTGGGAAAGTGGTGGTGAGCTGCCTCTACGTGTTGAACCCCTAGTGTGGCATGCAAAAGTGGAGCTAAATTGAAATTTGTGAAGAAGTGCAGTTACTGAAAGAGGAACACAGACATGTTCAGAGCTGCTGAAAACTGGTAACAATCCCTGGAAATCACCGAGAAGAATAAAATAAAGGTGTACAGTTGCAGCTGGATCATTGGGTGGCCACATTATGGCCTTAAAATGTTCTTCCTTTGGCTTCACTGAAGGTGAAAAGCGAAAAGAAATGATACTGTCAGCTTTTCCACTTGCAAAAGCAAAACTATGAAATTGAGACAAATTACATTAAGAAGCCGAAGTATCTACTCTTTTATCACTGTTAGGGGAAGACTGTTACAAAGTGTAATATCTGTTAAATCTTTTTGTAAAACCACAATGAAGCACAGTGCAACCATTTTGAAAGCATTGAAGGTGTGCTTTGAACCCAAAAGTATGTAATTTGTGGATAGTGTGTGCTCTGTTGAGCACACGGTGAAAAAGAGCATATTGACAGTTATGTGACTGCATTAACACAGCTTAAAGAATTTTATGAATTCAGGCCCCTGAAAGACGATCTTGTCAAAGAGATAAGAGATCCCACTCAAACACTGTGGCTGCTAAGGGAAGAGAATCAGAGAAGTTATAGACGTGCAGAATTTCTGAGCTTGCTCCCCCGTGTAGAAAAGCAGCCGAGACCTGCGCTCTCATTTGCCTAGCAACTAAGACCTGTCCACTCTGTCAAAAAGCAACCCAGACTATTCAAGTACAACAATGCAGAGGAAAGATCAGCATAAAAGATCAAGGCCAAAGGACAAGCCACCAACATTGTGTCAG
This sequence comes from Hemiscyllium ocellatum, assembly GCF_020745735.1. Classification (NCBI taxonomy): domain Eukaryota; kingdom Metazoa; phylum Chordata; class Chondrichthyes; order Orectolobiformes; family Hemiscylliidae; genus Hemiscyllium; species Hemiscyllium ocellatum. The sequence goes on along the minus strand of NC_083430.1, from coordinate 9,453,647 downwards.
TTATCAACTGAAATAAAAGAAAGCTTGTTGAGTCTGGGGAGAAAACTGCAAAAAGTTTTGGAAGGTGACAAATCAGTCTATAGAGAAGATTGCTGCCGAAATGTTGGATAATGATAATGCCAAATCAACAGGAATTTGAAGGATGTTGGACAACGACTCAACCCGCACTTTAGGGTAGAGTAACAATGTCAAGCCTAAAGGGGAAGAACTATTTAGGAAGTATTATGATAGAAGCTGTAGAATGACTATCACAATCAAACAAATATAAAGTGGCAGATAGTCACTGCTCTCCCTGCAGCATCATATGCCTCCTGGACCTGTTTAAACTTCCATCAGGCAGCAATCCTAAATTTAAACTGGCTTCAGTTAAACTGTCCAATAATTCAGGTATCTAGCAGAGATTTTCTACCTTGCTACATTATTTACAATGCCTGCTACAAACTATTGAATAAACTACATTTCTTCAGTACAAAAAAAATCAACTTCAAGTTGTCAGTTTACTGTAACCTAACAGTGTTCTATAACAAAGGAGTGCTTCAGATCATTCAGTTGTTAATAAAAATGCCTTCATCGAATGAAAGAACACAAATGGCAATTTTATCAAGCATGCATTGTGGTTGTAATGTGTCTGATAAATCACAGAGGTTCAGTTACACTTTGCTTGAAGGGAATATATAACTGAATCAGTAGCATCAATATATCAGCCCAGTGATAAAATGCAGTGATGAGATATTATAACAGAATTGACTAAACAAAGCTTCCAACACATCATCATTTGAAAAGCAGCCTGGCACCCCAATGGTATTTGTAGACCTTTCATTTTAAGTTGCATTTTCTCACCTTTGCTCCATAACTGTGGAGACTCCCGACCAAAAATATCTCTTTTTACCTCAATCTTTAAATCTCACTTCAGGTATCTCACCTGCAAAGTCAGATCTCTGTGGGATAAAGCATTGTGACCAGCTCAGCGAATCACTTCATTTCAGACTTGTGAAGCTTTGACAGAGGGAGATTAATCTTTGGGCATAGGTTAACTTGCTGGCGTCAGTAAAAAAAACTTTGGAAGTTAGAAAATATAGTTTTCCACATGTCAGTGTAGCAGACTTTATAACACTCAGACCATCCTTTGTCCAACATTATCATTCTCACCATCAACATCTTGTGCTTCAAAATTGATAAGAAACTGAACTGGGCCATCCATTTTAGCTACAAGAGACGGTCAAAGGCTGATAGTTCCTCAACAAATCTGACCACTTATCTCCTCATTACCTTTCCAAGGGGAACAGTCCCAAATTCTCCAATCTATCCTCATAACTGAAGTTTCTTCAGTTAAATCACTTCTGCACTCTCTCTAATGTGTTCACATCTTTCCTATAATGTGGCACCTAGAACCTTATATGTGATACACCAGCTGATGTCTAATAAAGTGTCTTGAACAAATTCAACATCACTTCCTTGCTGTAGTTCTCAATGAGTCTATTAATAAGAGCTGAAAATGTGTTGCTGGAAAAGCGCAGCAGGTCAGGCAGCATCCAAGGAACAAGAAATTTGACGTTTCGGGCATAAGCCCTTCATCAGGAATTATTAATAAGAGTAAGGATACTGTATACTTTGTTCACTGCTATTTAATGCTGCAACTTATTTGCTCACTGCTACTTATTTGTTCAGATAGCATCTGTTGATGATTAGAACTGGATAATATTTCAGTTAAACAGCAATTAAGAAGGAGTAGGCAGGGAAGTGAGAAAAGAAGACACAGACAAACAGGGCACAAACACGCAATGGTTGGGAAAACGAAAATTGGTTAAAGGATCAAAGGAATATTCAGAGGAGATAATGAAAACATGGAAATGAAAATCATGTTGACGACATATGATTTGAGTTAAATTAAATGGACACCAGTAAATGGAGTGGTGAAGACATGAAAACTGGCAAAATGGAGCCTATTCCAGAGGCCCCAGAATCTGGTAAAAGATAAGCATCAGACTCAGAACATAGGAACAGCAGTGGACAGTTCAGCCCTTTGAACCTCTTCCACCTTTCAATGAGATCATGATTTGTGACCTAACTCCATATACTTGCCTTTGGCTCACATTCATTAATACCTTTGCTTCAAAAAATTATCTATCTCAGATTTAAACCTAACAACTGATCCAGCATCTGCTGCTTATGGAGAGAGTTCCAAACATCCACCGCCGTGTGCGTGTAGAAGCACTTCCAAACATCTCTCAAGAACAGTCTGGCCCTAATTCTCACTCTACACTCCTTTTTCTAACATCTCCAACCAGAGGAAATAGTTTATCTTTATTTACTCTGCCTTTTCCTGTTAATATCTTGAAGACTTTGATCAGATCAGCCCTTAGCCCTCTAAATCCTGGTGAATACAGGCCTAATTTGTAAAATCTGTGATCATAACCTAACCCCTAAGGTCCAGGTCTCATTCTTTCAGCCTATGTTGTACTTCTCCCGGGATCCTTCCTACGGTGTGGTGCCCAGATCTGCTTGCAGTACTCCAAGTGGGTTTCTAACCAGGATTTTGTATAATTGATCTGACACTCAGGCTGTAGGCCTTGGGGTTGAGGTGTTGGGGGGAGGTTTGGAGGAAAGCGTGTCTCCATACCCAGCATCAACCTACTTGACTTGCTCATTCCCAACAATGCTGGTCACTTCTACTGCTCCCTCGAGATATCCACACTGTGTGAAGTGTTAAAATAGGATGATGATTTGGAAGGTGCTGATGAAGGGATGTGATAGTCGCACAAGGTCTCTGTATCACTGAGACAGCTCAATGCATTGCTGAAGCCTTTTCCTGGTAATTGAAAATACCCTTGGCTGTAACACTGTCACTGCCTGTCAGTGGCAACATGTCAGCAATAGTCTGCGTTAGTCAAGGTGTTTAGTCAGCAGGGATTAGTGAAACATTCTGGTAAATCCATAGGCTAAGCCTGACATTGGACCATCTGTTCATCTGGCCTTAGGTTTAATTGTCACCATAGACTTCTTAATTTGAAAATAAAATCTTCATTAATAATTGTAAGCGACACCTCTCTCGGGGCAGGCGAGGAAACGCCTGCTAGCATCTGACTGACACCTGGATTGATCGGCCCAGGCCGACCAGGCAGAAATGTTGACTTAAATAAGAAATTACAAAAGCACAGAGATTCTCCTTGGGGCTTGAGTCTGGCACTGAGGCAGATGCTATCACAGCACAGGCCTACTGCAGTCATCAAAACCTTGAAGTCAATCGTGTGAAGGGGATTCCAAATCAGAAAAGAGCCCTCTGAACGAGGCTTACCTAAACGTGCGGAATAAGCAAAACAATTAAATGCTTTTGTTAGTGAGATGATTTGTTCAGGTTGGATACCAGACAGCTTGTCCACGCTTTAGTGTCAGCGTCTGCTCATGTACAGTCCCCACTGGGTTAAAGGGAACAGTTCACTCCCTCCTGGGATCACGTTGATTTAACTTGGGGTTCAGATCCAATCAGAATAGGCCCGGGCTCCAGTTGTGACTTACCTGGTCTCCGTGAGCCAACATTTATATCAGGCTGCATTTCTCCCTCTCATAGGTTAAATCATGCAGTAAAGCAATTGAGTTATTTCTTCTTGGGCAGAGCTAGCTAAAGATAAAGCCATAGGTTCCAGCATTGCTCATCCAACTTCCTCTGATGATTCAATGCAGTTTGATGAGTGGAACTGGTTACCAGGGAAATGTCTGGCCCCAATAGCTAATCACATAAAGGTTAATATGTAGTTCATGATCCACACTATCAGCCTGAGATGGAGCTGGAGTGCGTCAGATGAACCTTATGTTGGAAGTCAAGTATGTGCATTGATGCAGCTGCTGGGATCAAAGATTCTTCGAATGAAATATTCTTGGAAGCAAAGCAGGAGCTATCTGAAGATTGAAGCCACCCTCAGCCCCTCAGTTATGCCTGTTAAAAGGGTTCACTGAGTGAATAGTCTGGAGATGTGAATCAGGCAGTATCAATGAGCATTCCTCAGTGACCTAATGCCATTCAGGTCAATCAGAAAGATATGGGACTGCAATCATTTAACATCTGGCCTTGATGAGTTGCAGTTGGGATTTTACAACCACTTGGGCAGTATCCATGACCAATCTTCTCTGGCAACAGCTGAAAAATAAATGGATTTATTGAATTTAAATTTATGTTGAGTCATATTGGCTTGACTTCACAATCATTGAATAACTACCTGTTATACTCCCATGCCAACTCCT